>NC_135343.1:17252102-17867183 GCF_023851605.1 Tamandua tetradactyla | reverse complement strand
AAGATGTCCCTAAACCTGAGGCATGACATGGGGGGCTCTGGAGGGCTTCCTACACTCAAGTCCTGACCCCATCTCCTTAGGCCTCTCATCAGGATGCTTTCTAAATTTTCCTAAGTCCACGGCATTTCTGTCCAGGCTTGACACAGGGTTCATTTTCTGTAAAGCAGCTACTCTTAAAATGCCGTGGACCGTCCCCAAACTAAGAAATTTCTTTTTTCCCCTCTGGAGATGTCAGGAATATTTCCCTTCATCGTCTCTGTGTGCCTTTGTATACACACACATTAGACCGACACAATGTGTATCATGTATGATATGTTGACTTCAGCACAATAACTTTTGAAATGGTATATACAAAGAACCAGAAAGAAAGAACCCTGGACGAGTGCCAGAATATTCTGCAGCCTGTTCTCCCAGACCTGTCACCTGAAGCCATCTATGAGCCCTCCCACCCGCTGCTCCTCATGCCTAGTCAGTCACTAAGAAGTCAAGTTCTTCATGAGCTGTTCCGCCTACTCTTTCATTCCATCCCCACTCCTGGGGCTGGTCCTCGCAGACTCTGGTCTGACAGCTCCTAGATCTTCCCTTATTCTTCTCAGCTTCAGTCCACCTGCCTGTGGAAACCTAACCGACGGTGAACAAGATAGCCGTCGTCATGCTACCTCTTGTCCCAAGCTTCCCTTTGTCCATAATTCAGTTCCTCAAGGTCTTCTGCACTGGGCCCTGGTGTCCCTCCCATACCTTAGGAGCCCCTGCAAACCCTGTTCAAGCCAGGCTCAACTAGTCACCATCCTGCCCCAACATGCCCACACATGCCAGACTCCAAACCAGCCTCACAGTGGGCTCCAAATGTACTCCTCCCGGAGACCAGCGTGACTCCCCATGCCCTCCTCCAGCCCTCTCTATCACGCATTTACACCCATTTAGATGGTCAGGAATTCTCTTCTCACCTGTATAAATGGTCCCCAAGTAGTGTCCTCAGGTAGCTCTTCAGGGATGTCACCTACCCTTACAATGCCCCTCTCTGATCCCCAGTATCTTTATTGTACATAGGAGCTCTGCTCAATAAACATTTGCTGCTTGCTTCCACTCCAGGCTCTTCCTCATTTAGCACCTGTACCTTAGGGAAGATAATTATTTAAACTTCTAAGTGTTCAATGTTGAGTAAAGTGACTCTGGACATAAACAAAATATTTCAAATGCTGAACCTCCCTTCCATCAACCAACCAATTTCTAAAATATCACAGGAAGACATGTGCCTCTGGTCTACGAGCTCACCCTGCAGCATAGAGGGGATTCATTCCAGACTAGCTTTGGAAGTTCTGAACCCAAAGCCCCCTCACCTCCACATGCTAGCTTAGCTTCCCCAATCTTTGAGGCTCTGAGTCGCTGGCTCTATGAAGGCCTGTGCAAGACCTTCCCCAATTACCAGACCAAAACAAGCTTTCTGGAGGTGAGGGAACTGGAGTTAGGAACTCATCGGATGTCAGCTTGCTGTCATGGGAAAACACTATTCAGTACCAAGCAAAGAGCCTCACCTCACCTCTGAGCCTAAGGTCCATGTGACCCAGGACAATCTCTCAGAGCCTCAGTCCCCTCAACCATGAACTCTTTCTCACTGGGGCAGTGTAGAGATCTCCAATGCCTAAAATAGAGCTTGTAAGAGGGATCAAGAACTCAATAAATGAAGACAAAAGAAGATTTTAGTTTGAAAACCTAAAAGGCATTTGTGTCCCCATTCAAGTCTCAAGGACAAGAGGCCTCCTAGGAACATTGCTTCCGAATAACAACGTGAAAATTTTCAACTCTAATTCTTCCTGCCATAAGTCGTAACTCCTCTTGCTGGCAGCTAACATCCTTCCAGCTCCAGCCCCAAGTGACATTTCCAACTCACTCTCCTATCCCTTTTGCTTCACCCATATTGCCCTCCTCCTGCAGCCAGACCTTTCTCAGTCCACCCTCCCACCTTAGCCCAGTTCATCCCTCCCAAACGTCCTCCTCTAAAAAGTCCAAATAAAATCTATCTAAACTTTCAGGTCAACCCCCACCTAGAATCTGTTTCCTCTCTCAACACTGGAGTCCCTTGGAGGCAGGTCCACACCTACATCTTCCTTTTTCTCCCTGGAGAGTCCCTCCCCACCCCCACCACGGGCCCCTGGAACACTGCAGGGCACTTAAAAAGGGCTTAATAAACTCTTGTTCATTGAATTAAGTAATGCGCAGAAAAGCTGAAATGCCATAATGACTCTATTACAATCAGCTGGAAAATTCCATTTAAGATTCACTCCTTCAGTCCAACCCATTTAAAACATCCTCCTTTATTTTGCTGTTGTGCTCATCTCAACTTTAAAAGTATTGCATCCAAACTAAGCATTGGGTAGGATGATTTGTTCTAGTTAAGAAAACAGGAAAATGCTTAGGCAGACTTTAAAAAGCGACGGATATCAGACAATTAAAAACTATTTTCATTGTGGAACTGAAACCCATACCAAAGTCTGAAACCTGTTCTACAGTTAATTGTTATGATGTACTCTGAAATTTACTGCTTTTATGTATATATAGTATTTAAAGAGAAGGCAGAATATAACAGAGAAGATAGGATTTAACAAACAAGTATGACTGCTGAATCATTATATTGATACTTCTGTTGGTCTCTAGTGTCTTAGAGCATCTAGAAGAAAATATGAAAAATCATGAAACTGTAACCCATATCCAACAGATTTTAATCTGTTCTATACCTACTTGCTAAAATGTACTTGGAAATTTATTGCTTTTTTGCATGTATGTTGTATTTCACAATAAAAAAAAAATTAAAAAAAAAAAAAGTATTGCATCCAGGTTCCATCTGCACTCCCTAGACCGATGATCACTTCCAACCCCCATTAAACTCACTAATGCTTTTCAGAGGGCCCCCATTCCAGAGCCATACATTATGAAGGCAGGGGGCTGCACAATGACACAGTCCGAACCCATCTTGATGCAACTATTTCCTTGTGTTCCTGCTTCCCTGCAGTCTTACCATTGTTCCTCATTACCCCAGACAGCTGTCTGAAGCTCAAGAGGGAAAATGAATGATGACTTGCTGTACATTCCATATTTCCTAGGGCACCACCCTGGGTTTCAAAGCTACAGTCATAGCTTTTGGGGCTCTGAGGCAAACCATTGCACAAACCAGCTTGCCATAGAGTGTTATCCAGACCTCGCCTCAGCCCTTCAGCCTCCCACCTTCCATCTGTCCTATGTGGGTGCTCCCCGCCCATCACCCGGACTCTCATCCCAGGACCAGGAACATGAGAAAAGACTTGGGACAACCAGCCAGGCTGGCAGATGGCAAGCCGGAAGAGCAGTCCCTGAAACCACAGGCTTGTGGGGACAGAACGGCCACTCCTTCCACTGCCAGAGCACTCGAGGACAAAGTGGCCTCTTGGATACACAATATGGACCTTGACTCATAACAGTGGTGTTCTCCCGAAGTGCCCCAGAGGACAGACAGCGTTCTGAGCCGGGAGGGATCTTCAGACATGATGAAACGCCAGACCTCATGGTGTGGACAGCGTGGGCCAGGGACCAGCTGCCTGGCTCAAGCCCCACTTAGGAACTACGTGGTCTCGGGTAGATCAGTTAGGACCTTCAGGCTTCACGATCAGTCTGCAAACTGCGGATAACAACAGTACCTACTTTGTAGGGTTGGTGTTTGGATCTGATGAGTTATTTATTAAAATCGCATAGAAACTATGCCTGACATGGGATTAAATATTCATAATCACTAGGATGAGGGGGAGGAGGATGCCCTCCTTCCTCTGTCTAGGAAGTGATGCCCCACATTCAGGACAGATATTCCTGCAAGAGGAGACTCTGCCCTGCAAATCAGCTTTTCTCCCCGACCGCCTCCTTTTGCGGCCAACAGTTCAAGATGCAAGCACTAAATAGCCAACATTCGAGCCATCATACACAAGTGTTCTCACTTGCTTTTGCTCCTCAGCAAACACTCAAGATTCTTGCAAGCTACTGGATACACTTGGTGGTAAATTCAAAAATGTTTATACAGGTTTTTATCATTACACATGTTTTGAAAACATGCGTGGTGAGTGTTGAAGCAGGGTAAAGAAGAAAACAACGCATTAAAAAGATCAAAAACAGGTCTCCACAAGAAACACTGACAGTCACTTTGGATGGACTGTATGCCATGTGAATAAAGCTGTTTTTTTAAAAAAAAAAAAAAACACAAAAAACGGACTCCACCTCTTTGTATTAAAGCTGCAGCAGTTTTTCCCAGTCAGAGCCCAACACGCTTCTGAGCCTTCTGTTCTGAATCCAAACTGCAAGCTCAAAGAGCTGGCCTGGGAAGGAGATAAGGCGGACGGGAAACCCTGATCATACGAGGAAAGTAAAGGGGTTGAACGCCAGAGTATAAGATGAACCCTTTCCCACAACAAGATGGGAAAATTCAGCAGCACAGTTTCTGAGAGCTCCCCACCAGTCCCGTCCTTCCTAAGCTGACATCTGTTACAATGCCTGGGACCCATGGCAGTTTATTCTTCCTTTGCTACAACTTCCGGTGGGGTGTTGGTCTCAAAAATGTTGTCCTTAGGGCTCAGATGAAAGTCAACTTTCAAATCCAGAAGAGGGAGTAGGGCAGCCAGTCCATACATCTTCTGGAGCCAAAGAGATAGAAATCTACAAATCACCAAGAGTTATTTTTATTTTGTTTATGCCACCAATCCCAAATATTTGGAACGAACACTTTCATGTAACAAACACATGCCCTATGAATGCCAAAATTTACAAAAAAAACCCCAAAACAACCAGAGCTTAAATTTCTGTGTGACAGATAGTATGTTTTATTTTATGGACCGATCAATTATGCAGAACGGTTGCGAAGTTCCTATCGCACTGTAGAAAGTCATAGAATCACAAACATACTCTGTTATATGCTAAAGACCAAACTAATTTAAACTCTACCTGGCTCTGGGGATGGAAAGGAGAAATTCAAGAGAAACTGAGTCTGGTGTGACTCCTGTCACAACTGGATGAACCAGACACCCTGACAGCTGCCGGGGAAACCAAAGGCAGCCACCTGACCCCTCCGGCTCTCTGTGGGCAGGTAGAGTGCCAGACTTGCTTTAAAAGACAGGGTCCTCCCCTTATTAACAGAGTGGCCTCAGACATGCCATTTAACCTAACTGAGTCTCGATTTCTGCAGAGTTTGAAGGATATTTGAGGATTTTAAAAAAGCATGTATTTAAAGGTTGGCACTTGGCAAATTGTAAAGCCCTCGTACATGTAAACTGCAAACCCCAATAAGAAGTCAGCTACCACTATTATTAAAAAGTCCAGGGCTACTTCCGGAGAAGATGGCGGCTTAGTAAGATGCGCGGGTCTTAGTTTCTCCTCCAGAAAAGCAACTAAAGAAACAGAAACAATACGAAACAGCTCCCGGAGTCACGACAGAGACCAAAAAGACAGCGTACCCCATTCTGGAACGGCTGAAAGGGCAGGGAGAATCCGCTGCGGTGAGATACCCGAGGGGCGCGTGTTTTCCCGGCCGGGTCAGCTGGCGACTGGGGTCCCTGCCACGCACGTGGCTCCCCGGTCTGACTGGGAACGTTGGATAGTGGGGCCCTCCCGCCATCCTTGGCGTCTCGGGCCAGCTGGGCAATTTGGACCGGCACTCCCCCAAGCCGCGGCGGCCGGCGACCCCCCCCCTCCACGCGCGGTTTCCCGGGCCGACTGCCCCGCAGACAGACGAGCGCCACGAGCGCCACCTACTGGGCAGGAAAAGAAAAACAGAGCCCAGAGATTTCACAGAAAAACCTTTCAACCAGCTGGATCCCACACCCAGGGAAATCTGATCAAATGCCCAGACACCAGCAGAAAATAATGGATGACGCTCGGAAAATTGAAGATATGGCCCAGTCAAAGGAACAAACCAATAGTTCAAATGAGATACAGGAGCTGAGACAACTAATGCTGAATATACGAACAGAAATGGAAAAACTCTTCAAAAACCAAATCAATAAATTGAGGGAGGACATGAAGAAGACATGGGCTGAACAAAAAGAAGAAATAGAAAATCTGAAAAAACAAATCACAGAACTTATGGGAGTGAAGGACAAAGAAGAAAAAATGGAAAAAACAATGAATACCTACAATGGTAGATCTAAAGAGACAGAAGCTACAATTAGTGAACTGGAGGATGGAACATCTGAATTCCAAAGAGAAACAGAAACTATAGGGAAAAGAATGGAAAAACTTGAGCAGGGGATCAGGGAAGTGAATGACAATATGAAGCGCACAAATATACGTGTTGTGGGTGTCCCAGAAGGAGAAGAGAAGGGAAAAGGAGGAGAAAAACTAATGGAAGAAATTATCACTGAAAATTTCCCAACTCTTATGAAAGACCTAAATTTACAGATCCAAGAAGTGCAGCGCACCCCAAAGAGAATAGACCCAAATAGGCGTTCTCCAAGACATTTACTAGTTAGAATGTCAGAGGTCAAAGAGAAAGAGAGGATCTTGAAAGCAGCAAGAGAAAAACAATCTGTCACACACAAGGGAACCCCAATAAGACTATGTGTAGATTTCTCAGCAGAAACCATGGAAGCTAGAAGACAGTGGGACGATATATTTAAATTACTAAAAGAGAAAAACTGCCAACCAAGACTCCTATATCCAGCAAAATTGTCCTTCAAAAATGAAGGAGAAATTAAAACATTTATAGACAAAAAGTCACTGAGAGAATTTGTGACCAAGAGACCAGCTCTGCAAGAAATACTAAAGGGAGCACTAGAATCAGATATGAAAAGACAGAAGAGAGAGGTATGGAGTAAAGTGTAGAAAGAAGGAAAATCAGATATGATATATATAATACAAAAGCCAAAATGGTAGAGGAAAATATTATCCAAACAGTAATAACACTAAAAGTTAATGGACTGAATTTCCCAATCAAAAGACATAGAATGGCAGAATGGATTACGACCCAGCAATACCACTGCTAGGTATCTACTCAAAGGACTTAAGGGCAAAGACACAGATGGACATTTGCACACCAGTGTTTATAGCAGCATTATCTACAATTGCAAAGAGATGGAAACAGCCAAAATGTCCATCAACAGACGAGTGGCTAAACAAACTGTGGCATATACCTACGATGGAATATTATGCAGCTTTAAGACAGACTAAACTTATGAAGCATGTAATAACATGGATGGACCTAGAGAACATTATGCTGAGTGAGTCTAGCCCAAAACTAAAGGACAAATACTGTATGGTCCCACTGATGTGAACCGACATTCGAGAATCAGCTTGGAATATATCATTGGTAACAGAGACCAGCAGGAGTTAGAAACAGGGTAAGATAATGGGTAACTGGAGCTGAAGGGATACAGACTGTGCAACAGGACTAGATACAAAAACTCAAAAATGGACAGCACAATAATACCTAAGTGTAATGTAACTAGGTTGGAACACTGAATGAAGCTGCACCTGAAATATGGTTTTTTGTTTGTTTGTTTGTGTGTTTGTATCTTTTGTTTTTGTTTTTTCCTTTTTCCTTTTTATATATATATATATTTTTATTAGTATTATTATTTTAATTCTCTTCTCTATATTAACATTCTATATCTTTTTCTGCTGTTTTGCTAGTTCTTTTCCTAAATCGATGCAAATGTACTAAGAAATGATGATCATACATCTATGTGATGATACTAAGAATTACTGAGTGCATGTATAGAATGGAATGATTTCTAAATGTTGTGTTAATTTCTTTTCTTTTTTTTGATTAATAAAAAAAAATTAAAAAAAAAAGTCCAGGGCTGCAGCTAGTGGTGCAGCAGGGTGCCAGAAAAAGCTCCCACCCCCTAGGCATAACTCTACCCAAAACACGCATACAAATACATACACACACACACACACACTCGCTCTGCAGATGTGCTGTCATTTGAGTTATTTTTTTTAACTTAATAATCTTTTTTCCCCCCATTGGGAAAGAGATTTTTCCCAATAATCTGTATACCCTGATGGGTTTTATTAATACTTATTCTAAAAGTTCACAGTGGACATTGCAGAAAAGTGAAACAAAATAGAAAAAGAAATTACTATAATCTCACTACCAAAATATCATGTTAATATTTTTTCCAGTCTTTCATATCTGTGTATGTGTGAATTTACAAACATAGACAATTTTTAACAATAGTAATAGTAGCTAATATGTATTGAGTACTTACTAAGTGCCAAACACTAATCTAGCACTTAACATGTTTTTAATCATTTAATCCTCATAAAACCCCGTGAAGAGATACTGTTCCTCCTTCAATTTACAGATGAGGAAACTGAACAGAGAAGTTAAGAAACTTGACTGAGGTCACACAGCGTATAAGCAGGAGAGCCTGGATTCAAGCCCAGGCAGAATCCACTCAACCATTACAATATCAAACCAAACATAATAGTATGAGCTGCGAATTTTCTCACTTGATATATTTTGAATAGCTTTGCATTTTATGGACTATGCTTTTCTACTATCCTGATTGCAAGTCTTCCAAAGTATTGGTGAATTTAATTTTACTACTACTATTTCTAGTATCTACAGTATACCCCTATTTTGGATATTTATTTTCCAGTTTTTCAATGTGTTAGTACTAAAAGGAGCATTCTTTAAACACATTTATGATCATTTGTGGAATTTCTAGATCAAAGAAAATGCATATCTTTTAGGCTCTTGCTTTTTTTTTTTTTTTTTTTGCCATATTGCCTTCCAGAGCTCACCAATTATAGCTCCACTTGCAATATATGAACAAATCCCTACATCTCCCTTAACAGGACATGTTATTTAATTTTTATAAACATTCTCTTTAAAAAGGCAACACTTTTGAAAGGTATTGAACCTACCCCCTTGTTCATACCTTGGGCAGTTCCTCTCTAACAATGAGGGGAAAGGAAAGGGAAATGGACGATTTCTAGGAATACTGAGGAAGTAAGAGGGGGGATTGGAAAGTAGGAAGGACCAGTCTGGGGACTGAAGGGGGTGGGGGTGCGGTGTGGGGCTGGGGAGAGACCAGGACACAGACGTCGGGATATGGAGAGAGGGAGAAAGGAAAGCAAGAGCATTCCAAAGTAAAGGCATGGTGCTTGAAAAACAATTACAGAGATTATATGGCAGGTGTCTAAGGATAAGGAAAGAAAGATCAATTGAAGAACAAAACAAGCAAAAGCCAAGAGTTCCACAAGAAGTCTGGAGTCGAGCCTGTGCAGGATTGCTTCTGTCTGCCCAGGAGACACAGAAAAGCAAGTGTACCTCGGGGGTCAGGGGGGGTGAGATGCCAAGTTATCCACCCGCTGCCACATTCTGGACAAAGTCCATACGGTCTAATCCCCCCAAAATCACCGCTCGGTTTCCTGTGCCAGAGCACCAGAATATCCCAAGACTTTTAAACAGTCCTGAAGCCCAGGGATGGTGAGCAAACACCAGTGGCCATGGGCATCTAGGACAAACTGTCCGTTCACGTTCCTTGTTGATCTGTGGCTCAGGGACGAAGGAAATGGGCCTTATTCCAAAGTCACGCACTCACTGGGAAAGGCCTCACACCAAACCTTTGCACTTTGCAGTGCTAGGCAATGATAAGAGTAGGAATTTTAGTAGTTATGATAATAAGGGAAAAGATGAACAATGCAAACGTAAAGATGCATCTCCCTAGAACTTCTCATGGACTAGGAGAGAATGGGCAAATGCCAGCCCATTTCCACCGAGGAGGTCTTGCTTTAATTGCCGGGTGCATGGAGAGACAGATGCCATTCTTATCATTTTTGCCCTTCGGGACAGACAACTCCATGATCTCAAACCTGGCACTGAATTGGTGGGGAGGATACTGTCGCCTCCATTTTTTCAGATGAGAAATCGAGACTTAGCAGTTGATTCACCCAAGGCCACTGTCATGAGTTGAATAGTGTCTGCCCCCCTCCCCCCAATTCATGTCTACCAGGAACCTCAGCATGCAGCCTTAATTGAAAAGAGGGTCTTTGCAGCTATAATGAAGGTAAAGATCAAGATGGGATCATACTGGATTAGATGGGCGCTACACCCAATGAGAGTCCTTATAGGAGACAGCAAAGGACACACAGAGCACCAGAAGATGACATGACGTCATCGGCAGAGACTGGACTGACCGGTCTACTAGCCGAGGAGAGCTCAGATCGGTGGCCACCACCAGAAGCTAAGAGAGAGGCATGATATGGGTCTTCCCTCAGGATCTCCAGGCGGAACCAACCCTGCCAACACCTTGACTTCTGGCCTCCAGCTCGGTGAGAGGATAAATGTGTGTTTCTGTAAGTCACCAAGTTTGTGGTAATGAATAAATCCTCCTAGTTGGGCAGTGGCCAGAACTAGACCTACACTAGTTCTGATAAGTCGTGGCTGCTAGTAGTAATAATTTTCTACTCTAGCTCCGTGTCATTTCTTAACGGCATCCTCTAGTTCTTTCGTAGAAATCAGATGCAGAAAGCAGTATATTCGCTGGAATGTTCTATCAATAAAACATTCTCTCTGCAGGGCAAATTGAGACCCTCCTGAAAACATGTGGTTATTATAATTGCCCCGGGGACTTTTTTTTATTTACACTGTCTCCCCTCTTCAGTGACTCATCAGGGAGAATTTCATATGTACTTGCTGAAGGCTGGGTCTTTTATCTGAGCTCGGAAGCAGGAAATAAGAAGAAAAAGTTAGAGAGCTGAAAGGAGACAACCAAATGAAAAGCATGAAGAGGACAGTTTAGGATATGGTCAAGGAGAGAATGGCACGGGCTGGGGCGGCCTGGGGAGGCACTGTAGAGGAGCTGGGACAGACAGACAGACAGGCACTGCTTGAGCTTCAGAGAGTGGAGAATTCAGAACAGCCCAGAATAATCTCTTGCCTGCTCCCACCAAAGCTCAAAGAACACACTAGTCTTTTGACGCTAAAACCACTACTTTACCGTATACATTTCTTGCTCCATACTGTTAAAAAACAAAAAGTATTCTAGACCCTGAACCACGGAAGAGAGACCAAAGTGGGGGGTGAGGGGGGGGCTGGAGGGGGATAGGAGGGGGGCATGGGAGGGAGTGGTGCTGTATCAAATTTCCAGTATAATCTTCTTATGAGATTAGTGCCTTTTAAAACGGTAATGAGGTTCTGGCCTGGGAACCAATTTATACCACAGGGTAATTCTCCTCTGAGTAAGATGCCTGATTATATGAAATGCGAACATGAACCTCTGACTTCCTGCTCCAAAAGATCGCTGCTAGAGACATTTTGAACCAGGAGCATGGGGCTTCAGCTCCGAAAGGAACTTGGAGAGCACCCAGAGAAGTCACACTGCCACAGCTTCCCAGCCTGGACATGGGGTGGCATCCTGAGACTCCTCGGGTCTTTTCTCCTCATGTGAACCCATTGGGGCCACCACAGTGGGTGGCTAAGGTGCTATGAAAGCTTCCCCTCCCTCTTCTGACCATTGGGCTCCTCAGTTCCTTCCAAACCAGTGGAGAAGTGGGATTATCCACCCCTCCCTTCTCTTCCATATACAATTGCATGTTTCGTCCGTGAGTTTTATCTGCCTTCCCAGTTTTCAGCACGAAGGAGTCCTAGAATCCCACCGGAGAAGCAGTGTGCCCAGACCCCAACAGTGGTTCCCGGGATGAAACCAGAGACGTGGACAGGGGCAGCCCTGACCTCGAGGTGCAGGGCTGCCGGAGTGTCCCACAGCCCCTGGGCCACATGGCCAGGGTGCTGGGCTGCTCTAGGAAAATGGCTCCTCATCATCCCTGTCAGGCTGACTTTGATCGAATCCATCAAGCCTGCCGTTTCCAGTCTCCAGCTCTGGCTCCAGGACTGTACTGAACCTGGCCCCAAAGTCACACTCGAGTCCCAGTGTTTCCACACGCTTCATGACGGCCAGGGGTGGTCACCCCGTGTCCTCCAACGTGAAACCCACATACCCAAATCCCACCTTTTCTCAAGATCAGCCCCGTCTGTGTGGCCTTCTTGGATAACCCTCTTCACCCCGAGGGCTCTATTTCCTCTGTTTCCTGAAAAGGGTTAGTTATTGTGACTCCTGGAGGACATATGCAGACTATACTCAGCGTCAAGATTACTGAACGTGTTGCTCTTGGAGGTTTAGATTCACAAATAGCCTCTCTCAGCTGTGTTCCTACCAGTGCAGGAATCCTAGAGCACATGCTCCGCGGGCTGCTTGGACACTTCACGTGATCTTGATGACATTTCCACTTTCCAGTGGAAGATTTGGACCCTGCCCTGACTCTGTTCTTCCTGAACCCCCACTGTATTCTGTGGCCTCCCGGGATGGAGCCCCAGAGCTGAGTCTGGCTTGGCCCCCACGTCTCTGGCTGACCTTCCCACACCTCCCTGCTCCTCAGTTTTCTCTTCTGTAAAAGGGGAGGGCTGGGTTCCTAAGGTTCCCGCCAGCTGCACATACTCAGGTGTCATACGGGGCTCAGCAGGGGGCTGGGCACAGGGTCGGAGGGAAGGGAAAACACACAATACGTCCCCGCCCCCCACCTCCAACTCCAGTCTCCTGTCTCCTCAGGAACAGCCCTGCAGTTCATTGGCACCCGCTTCACACCAAACAACCAGCCCTGAGTAAGCCCTTAAGAGCTCACGGTCACCCAGTCATTAACCCTGGTGTGTCCTTTCCTGCTAACACAGCTGGAGGGTCACTTTTAGGACACGCTTTTTAAAATGACCATGGCTTGTCTTGCTGGCCCTGGCACCAAGAAGCATGAGGAGCCCAGCCCAGCCCCTTGCTGCACAGCTGTGCTTCTGAATCATCTTGGAGAAGGGCCTCAGGATGGTGCAATGATGTCCTGGCTGGTGGTTTGCACATGGGATGACAAACACAGAATTCCCTGCAGTTCTGCAGCCTGGCACTAGATGCCAAAAGCTTATTAATTCAGTTCAAGATGGCAGAGTGAGACGCTTCAGAGCTCCATCCCCCACAGATGCTTTGAACAACCAGCAAGAACCAGCAGAAGTGTGTTTTTCAAAATCCCATAAAACAGTTAAAGGACTGCAGTAACAAGGTGAGCACCAACTTAAAAAAAAGGTTACTTAAAAGCAGTAGGTTTGATTCCCAGAGCCTGCCCATGCCAAAAAAAAAAAGTGGTAGGATCTCCTGACAACTTGGCTGGCTGGCCATTCCCTCTCTGGCTTGCCCAGAGCCAGCCTGCACTCCCAATGTAAGTTCTGGGTCCAGATTCCAGAAAGAGCAAAGTAACCCTCCTGAACATACTCGGAGCATGCATGTCTGGCCCAATCTGAATGGTGGTGGTCTAAGGGACTCACCATTTGTAGGAGTTAAGTTCAGGTGTCAACTTGGCCAGGTGAAGGTGCCTAGTTCTATTGCTGTGGACATAAGCGAATGGCATGTAAAGCTCATCTGTTGGGGTTACATCTGCAGTCGGCTAGGAGGAGTGCCTGCTGCAGTGAATGATGTTTGATTTAATTGGCTGGTGCTTAAATGAGAGAGCGCAACATAGCACAGCCCAAGCAGCTCAGCATACCTCATCTCAGCACTTGAAGCTCAGCCCAGGCCTTTGGAGATGCAGAAAGGAATCACGCTGGGGAAAGTTGTTGGAACCCAGAGGCCTGGAGAGAAGGCCAGCAGAGATCACCCTGTGCCTTCCCATGTAAGAAAGAACCTCAGTTGAAAATTAGCTGCCTTTCCTCTGAAGAACTACACGTTTTTAACTAAATAAATCCCCTTTTATTAAAAGCCAATCCATCTCAGGTGTGTGGCATTCTGGCAGCTAGCAAACTAGAACACCATCCCAGAATTTGCCCTGCATATAGAAGGCAGCTCACAAAACTCTCCTACCGAATGCTGTGGGAGAACAATCAAGGTGTGCTATCTGGAGCAAGGATTGCTGGCTGTAGGATGTAGACTGCTGTGCCCAGGGCCCTTAGAAAACTGTTTCCTAGGGAAAGGGACACACTGGGAACTGTGCAAAGAGGGAATTCCTAGAGCCACGTGCACATGTCCAAGACAAGATGTAAGTGCAGAGAGGATATGGGAGGCCCCTATGCTTTGGCCTGGAGTTATTCTCTAAGGTCACTGTATCGGTAAGCCCTGAAAGAGAGCACCTGCACAGGTCAATCTGCAAAGACTGGGAAAGGTGTTTTCTTTTTTCCCTTCTTTTTTTTTCTGTTAGCTCCTGGCAATCACAGAAAGCGCTGTCATAAAACCAGCTGGAGAAGAGCTGCTTCAGAGTTTAAATTCCAGCAATAACACATTAAAATACCAAAATATCCAGTTTTCAACAAAAGTTCACAAAACATACAAAGAAACGGGAAGGATGGCCCAGGCAGAAAAGAAGATGAAAGCATTAGAAAACATCAATGAGGAGGATCCAATTAGGGACATACCAAACAAAGTATTTTTAAAATGGTCTTAAATATGCTTAAAAAGCTAAAGGAAAACAGGGAAAAGAATAAAGGAAATCGTGAAAATGATAAATGAGCACAGAAAATCAATAAAGAGATGGAAATTATGAAAAGGAACCAAACAGAGCTGAAGGCCATAGTAACAGAAATGAGAAATTCCCTAGAGGTGTTTGGCAGCAGGTTAGAGCTGGAAAAAGAAAGAATCAGAGAACTTGAGGATAAGATAATTGAAATCATCCAGTCTGAGGAGCAGAAAGAGGAAAGAATGAAGAAAAGGGAACAGACCCTAAGGAATCTGTAAGGACACCATCAAGCACAGTAATTGCAGAGGTCCCAGAAGGAAAAGAAAGAAACGGGCAGAGAGACGATTTGAAGAAATAATGTCTGACAACTTCCCAAACTTAATGGAAGTCATGAATAAACACATCCAAGATGCTCAACAAATTCCAAAACACGCAATTAGACCCATACTCTAGCATATTATAATCAAACTGTTGAATTCCAAAGATAAAAAGAAAATTCTGGAAGCCACAAGAAAGAATCAATGTGTCAATAGGAAACCTCAATAGGAGCGGATGTCAATTTCTCACTGGGAACCATGAAGGCAAGAAGGAAGGAGGGTGATGTGTTTAAAGTGCTGACAGCAAAAAATTGCCAACCAAGAATTCTACATCTGGCAAAACCACCTTCGCCCATTCTCTCCCAGAGATTTAAGACATTGCTAGATAATCAAAAGATGAGGGAGCTTGTCACCACTAAACCTGGCCTACCAGAAATGCTCAAGGGAGTTCAGCGGGTTGAAAGGAAAGGACACCAGACAATAGATCAAAGCTTCATAAAGAAATAAAGAGCTCCAGTTAGGGTAATACCATGGGTAAATATAAAAGCCAGTATTACCAGATTTTGGATTTGTAACTCCACTTTTTACTTCCTACAGACCTAAAAGGGAAATGGATGAAATATAATGTTATATCAGTTGCTTTGGACTTGTAATGTATAAACATGAGAACTACATACAGTTGAGGATGTAGAGGGTAGGGACATAGTTTGTGTGTAGTATTGAAGTTAAATTGGTATCTAAGCAAATGAGATTATTGTACAAATGTACAATTATAAATTTAAGATGTTAAACTTAAGCCCCATGGTAACTACAAAGAAAATATTGGAGAACATGCAAGGTCAGAGAGACAAGGTAGAGTATAGGTTGCCAAGGGAGGGGGGGAATGTGGCGAAAGTTGGGGGGTTAATGCAAATAAGTGTAGGGTTTCTGTTCAGGGAGATGGAAAAGTAATGGAAGTTTGTAAGAATATTATAATATTGTGAATATGATTCATTCCATTGAATGGTATGTTGGGAGTGGGTGAGATGGTAAAGTTTATTAGTATATATGTTCCCAAATTAAAACGAAAAAGAGTAACTAAGGAGACAATAACAATTAAATGTAATACATGATCCTGGATAGTTAAAGTATTTCAATATAATAGTTTACTTTATTAAAAGTCCTATAATTTTTAAATTTTTAAAGTTGTTTAAAAGTATTATACTTTCTTAAGTATTTCAGAATAAAAAGTAAAAAAAAAAAAGTGAAGCATTATAAAATAATAATAAAGCTTGTTAATTCCATCCCAAACATGGCTCATTCCTTGATAGGTGACACGGCCAGGAAAACATCAGAAATGCAATTTGCAATAGCCATTTTCTTCCAGTTCTTGCCATTTGTGTTTTCTGCAACCAAGCTAAAAGCTCTCTTTAAGATACTTGTTAATCTCCCACTAATAACTTTAATATGTCCACTCAATATGTAAATATTCAGCTGGTACCGTGTTTCTTTTGCCAGCACAGGCTGTTTCACATGCATGAGTCTCCCTACAACTACACTGTACAAGTTACTCGAGAGCTGAGAACAATGCTAGTCACAATTCTACTTCTACTTCCACCACCATCACAACTACAATGACACAATTTACTGGGCTCAGTCCCTGGATGGGGACCTTTGCAAATCATTTAATTATTGCAACCTACGAGGGAGGTACTACTATTATCATTTCACAGCACTTCCTATGTGCCAGGCACTGGTGTTGGGTATTTTCCATCTACTAACTCATCTAATCCTCACCACAAGCCTTCCAGGTAGGTACCGTATGATCCCATTCTACAGAAGAGGACAGTGAGTCACAGAGAGGCCAAGTCACTTGCCCAAGGTCACCCAGCTTGAGAAGGGGGAGGCAGCAGGCACGGAATTTGTGACTCCTGTCTGATGTGGCAGAGGGCTCGGCACACACAGGGGCTCCACGAACACTAGCTGAAATTTCACCCTTTAGGCTTGTTTCATGTTTCAAACAGCCCTTCTGCTGCCAAGGATAGAATTCCCTATACAAGATCTGTCACCTCTCTCTCAGTGGGGAACAATAATCCTCTGCATTTGCATAAAGCTTTCCAGTTTTTACAAGCACTGACAGATACACACACCACCACTCCCATCCCACGGATCCTAAAAATCTCCCTGTAAGGTAAGTAGAACAAGTATATTTAAGCTCACTTGACAGAGGCAGAAGTTTCCCCTCCAAAGTCACACACAGCTCATCAGCCCTGAGGATGGGGCTAAAACCCAGGCTTCATAACTCCTGTCCATTCTTTTTCCCACTTAAAGAAGAGATAACTGTCAACAGTTCCTATTCCCTAGAATTGGAATCCCCTAGACAGAAGTAAGTATATACATATGGCAGGGCAGGGGGGTGGGGGTTGTATGGAGGTATGAACATCTGTAATAGCTATCATAATTTTAAATGTTCTTAATATTTTAAAATTATATTAAATTCAAGAAGCACCAAAAAATATGCAAAAAAAGATCACTGTTATTTAGGGTTTTCTGTTATAGTGAAACTTCACCATGAAATGACTTTTAAGAGAAACTTTAACTAATAGAAATATGTAGTGATTTCATCTTTGGAGAGCTGCAAATTCTCCTTTCTACTATTCTGGGCTGATACCATTAATCAATCACGGTGCTCTTTTCTCCCGAGCCCTTATTCAAAATGCTTCTCAAGGTCACATTCTACGGAGCCATTAGCATCAAAAAGAGTTATGAGTGAAACTATTACAACTCCTGCTGTGGATAGCAAGTCAGCACAAGTTTCTAATTGTCCTGATTCTCACACAAAGTTCTTTATATTTATATATATATATAAATATATATACTATATTTCATACATAATCATAATATATAACATATATGTACGTATGTATGCATAATCTCCCATCTTACTCCTGAGAGGATTTAGGGCAGCAAACTCTAGGCCCTGTATAAAGACCTGTAGGGTTTCGGCCTGGTTGGGGTCTCAGCCCTCCCAAGGACGACCTCATCCAAGGACCCTCCATTCAATGACACTCCCCACAGGCATGCACCTGCATAGTTCAGAGGAGACAAGCCACCAGGGTTAGATGAGTATCACCAGGTCTAGAGGCTGGGCAGACAGATGCAGTAGCGTCTGGGGAAGACTGGCCTGGCAGTAGGAAGGGGCATGGCATCTGAAGATTCCCATCCCCACAAGTTCTACCCAGGCCGGTCCCAGGTACAGCTGGAGAATAAGCACTAAGCTAGATATCAGCGGAGTGAGCTTCCCCTCCAGCTCTGCTCCTAATTAGCTGTGCACTGAGCAAGTCATTTTTCCTCTTTGGGCCTTAGACTCCCCACTGAAATTGGACCGATGATTGCCACCCCTAAAAAATATACACTCCTTTCTACCTAGAACAACACAATACCTCAGCAGCCCGCAGAACCCAGCCTCAGCTCAGCAGGGCCAGGTGCCGAGAGAATGTCTCCCAACTCCCAGACTCTGGGCAGCAACAATCCTGGCACTAAACCGCTAGCTGAGTGGCAGAGGGAGGGGCTGGCAGGGTGGATGGCTCTGGTGTTCTCCAGGCTGTGCCCAAACAGCAAGCCAGGAGGGTGATAACTCTCTAATGAGTGCTCTAGCAACACCTGTCGAGTTCCTCTAATGATGTGAGAAGTCAGGCGTCCATGGAATAACAGTTCCTGATGGTTGTTAGTGTTGATTGTGATGTACCATCAAAGATGACAGGAACAAGACTCCCCTGACAATTCTCAACAGTTCTTTTCCTTTAACTTCCAATCCCAGAAATGTCAACTGATCAAGTAGGAATATTTTGAGTGTCTACCACATGCCCTCCACTGGTGTCCATAAGGGTAAAATGCACACTGCATGTTGAAGAGGAAACAACTAAAATGCTCACTCCTTGCCAGCCAGCCAGGCACTTACAACTTTGGCCTGAAGGACAAGAGCAATCTCCAGAGAGGTTACTCACAATAAAAGCAGCCGCGAGTGGTTCAGATGGTCAGGGTTACAGGTAATCAGAGAGGGGCAACCACTCAGGGCTGGTATGGCCAGGAACGGTCTGGTGAGCTGAGATCTGAGGGCAGCTTTGGAGGTTGGGTAGGATGCAATGGATGTAGAGGTGAAGGGAAGAACATTCCAGGTGCAGAGTGTGGCACAGCAAGGGAGTAAGGAAAGAAATGGCTCTAGGGTGTGCAACGGATGGTCAGAGACCAGTCTGATAAGAGCAGAGTTTGTGTCAAGCACTTGGGGTAAAGAAAGCATACAAGGTGGTGTGGGGCTGGAGCAGTGGTTCCCAACCTTGGCCTTGCATCAGAATCACCAAGAAGAGGCCTTGTTAAGGGGCAGATTGCTGGGGCCCCACCCTCGGAGTTGCAGATTCAGTAGGTGCAGGGTGGAGGCCTCAGAATTTGCATTTCTAACAAATTCCCAGGAGAAGCAGATGCTGCTGGTCCAGGGACCACACTCTGAGAACCCCTGGACTAGACTGCAGAGAACCAAGAATGCTGAGACATTGGTGCCCCCAGAGGTCTTTCCTCAAGGGAGAGACAGAATGGGAAAGGTGATTTGTTTAATTTGCACCCTGCTTTTTCCCATTTCTCCAAATAGCTTTTCTGTTGCTTTTGTTCATTTTGTATAGACGGGATTAGCAAACATCAAACGCTACCTACCACCTCCATTCATACTCCCACTTTTCATTTCCGTGTGAGACATTGCTTTTAAGAGAAATCTGCAGCCATGATTCTGGGCCAGCAGCAGGGATCTGGAAAACACTACCTCATTGAGATTTCACCTTCTTTAAGATGCCAGGTGAATGTAAGAAGCCATCTGTGATCATTCAGTTCTTGCTCTTTGTGAATTCCCACCATGCGCCACGCAGTGTGCTTCCTATTTTATGTACATCGCACCTTTAGAACAACACTGCAAGATCGGGACTATCATCCCCATTTTACAGATGGATAAAACTGAGGCTGAGATAAGTTAAGTGGCTTACTCACGCTCCCGCCGCTAGTGAAGGGTGAAGCCAGGGTTCAAAACCACGGTTCACCTGCTCCCCAGCCCAGGCCCAGCCCTGCATCTGCAGCCTATCCTGCTCCGGCCATGCAGACCTGCAGAAAGCTCTTGGAAGCTACCTGAGGGCATTCTGTCAGCCCCAGCAAGGCAGCATCTATAGGCTCTCTAGCAAAACATCCTTGGGGACTCAACTTCTGAAGAAACCTTACAGAAGTTCTCAGTAGCAAGTCCTCACCCCACCTTCACAGGCCCTTGGGATCTCAGAGCCTTCCAGGCCCTCCCTCCCTTGTCCCTGATATGCAGTCCCTCCTTGCACACTCATTCCCTCAGGACCTCATTCACACGCACACAGCCCGAAAATAATGCAGGTGAGAGAATCAAGGGAAAGAAGAGAATGGGATCTCTGAAGCCCCTGTTCTAACCTATGACTATCTATCTATCTCCCATGCCTACTGCTCACCGAGGTGCAGCAGGGAAGGCAAACCAGTGTAAGCTGAGGGAGGGGAGATGGGACGTTGAACTGGGGAGAGGGGCAGTGCCACTGACCTTCAAATCACGGAATAATAAAACCATGCATTGGTACTGTGCCCTTCAGCTCACAAGCTTTCTCATACCCACACATGGGCTCCTCTGGTTGATGCCCCCACCCAGGATGCCCACAGCAAAATCCTCCAATGATCCTGTTTCTCAAAGATCTACACACGGATGAAAAACTTCCAAGAAGCTTGGAATGAGGGCGCTTCTCCAGTCTCCTCTAGCCCGTGAGCCCAAACATTTACTGAGTTAGACAGCAGGGAGCTCAAAAACATGGATGCAGACACAAAGAATGGCCTTGTGACCATGGACAAGCCTACTGACCTCTCTAAAGCTCATTGTCTTCTCTGTAAAACAGAAGAATTGTGATGGGATAAATGAGATAAATCACACACATGCTTAGCAGAAGCTCTCAATAAGTGAAAAGTGCTTTGAGGTTCTTTAATTGCCAGGGTCTGTGTTTTAAGACCCACTTCTGTCCTCCGGGAGTTGTGGTCCATTGAGGTTGACAAGTAAGGAGTAAATGCCAATAAATAAAACCAATGATGTGCTGTGTGAATGGCAGGTTCACCAATAAGGAACACCAAATGCAATCAAGAAGGGATGATTCATCTCTAATTGTGCAACTATCCCTCACTAGGTGCTAAACTTCTGAAGGGTCCTTATGTATCGTGGTTAAGAGTAGAGAGTCATGGAGCCAGAATGAGTTTGAATCCAACTGTGTGATCCTGGACAAGTTACTTGCCCTCTCTGTGCTTTCCTACAATAGGAATTATAATAAAGGGTATGATTTATGTGATTCCTGTAAGGATTAATGAATTAGTACTCAGAACAGTATCTAAAAAAGAAGAAGTGGTATATAGGGCTTAGCTATTCTAATTGTTGGGTCTTAGACGTATGTTTTCGTTTCCTTTGTTTCCACATATCCAACCTCATTCTACAAAGATTTAGGCAGGAGGGTTGGGAACATACAGTAAGTACTTAAAAAATAGTTGGTGAATTTAACTGAACGGAGTCTTTAAAAGATTCCTGTCCCAAACAAAATAGAGGAGCGTTTTGAAATAATCACATTTGATCTTTGGTTGGTCTTCTTATGGTAACTCGCCCTAATCTCTAATCTCTAATAACCAGACATCAACACAACCCTGCCTCCTGCCCGAAATTTAATTCTGTCAATCTCCCTATTCTCTCTCTCTCTCTCACAGAGAGCTTAATTGCTTTCTGAGTGGAACCACGTTCCTTCCCCATGAAGTCAGCCTCTGTGAGAGCCAACCAACTCAGAAGCCCAGGCTGTAATGCTTTCTGGGAAAGAAAAAAAAAAAAAAAGCAACAACAGAGGCTTTCCCAGGGCTTGATCCCTCCCCTATTCAAACCCTTTAGCAACTCAGTGTAGGAGGAATTATTCCTAATCAGTACAAGGTCTTTACTAATTTGCCTCACCCAACCCATGCCAGGAGCTCTACACCCCGAACAGCCAACCACAGACTAATGTGCAGCCACCTCAGCGCTGCATGGCCAGGCCCTCTGCTAGGGACGAGGTCAGTGGGGCTGGCGTGGGGCCAAGGCACTGCTTTTTTCAAAGCTCTTTCAGATAACCCAGGTGCTTACTCACTGTTGAGACCCACCCCATTATCTCAGGTCCCCTAGCAGCTTTCAGCTTTGGCTGCGTTGCATCACGTTTGCTCCTACTGGGCGTGGCACCTTAATAAAGCTCTCACTGGGCCAGGCACGCATCCAGCAGTCACGGCAGGCATCATGATCTGGGTGCTGTGGGGATAACCATGCAGACGAAGCAGCCACAAGCAGCCAGGCACCCCTCTGCTCCTGCAAGGCAGGGAATCTGCGGCATGACTCAAAGGTATGACCAAAGGCCCCTCTTCCAGCCTGGGGAAGGACAAGGATCCAGGATCTTGACTTCTAGCTTTGCCCATAAAACCACATTCTCTACAGAGTCTCTGCAAACTTAGAAAGTCTGTTAATACCCCCTCAAACAACATAATACATTGTTTAAAATTTTTAAATTTACAGTGTGTTCAATATTTGGGGGTGAAGCACTCTGTTCCTAAAACATTTCAGAAGGGATTTACTAAACATTCATTCCACTGACCTACATAGAGCACGGCTCCCAGCGGCAGAGCCAGCACTCACTCCCGCGGAGGATGGTAATGAGCTGTCCAAATCTAAGCCACCAATAAATAGTAAAAGCCAACTTGCAGCTGGGGTGCAGAGAGGAGCAGAGAGGAATTAGTTTTAAAGGCATCCCAGTGGCCACTCTTCTTTGGTCAAATTTGACAAGCTGGGCCAAAGGGATTCTCGCAGGCCCTTCCCAGCATCTCTGACACTGCGGGTGAGAAAAGCACAGTCACAGGCTCCCTTCTGATGACAGACCATGCACAAAGAGAACCGAAACTGTCCCCGCGGCAAAGTCCCAGGGGGAAACAAACACTTGGAACGTGACTGTGTCCAGGGTGTGGGCCAGCTCCTATAATCCCAAGCGGACCCAAAAACATTTTTCCAACACTCTTCTCAGAGAAAATCCTGGGATTTACTTTCAATGTATTATTTTGCAACATGAAACAGTCAAAACGAAATGAACAGATCATCTTGCACAATTCAAACAGACTGGCATGAACCAAAGACTGCTCTCTTGTATCTAAACAGTCTTCTTTTGTTTCAAGGCTGCATTTGTTGATTCACATGATTTATGAATTTATTCCTACGGGGTCCACTGGGGAAGTTTTAAATTTTGAATTTTTCTTTAGAATCACTTTGGCATATTGCTAGAAATCAAGTTCCAATTTTCAAGCCATATTTTACTTTT
This sequence comes from Tamandua tetradactyla, assembly GCF_023851605.1. Lineage (NCBI taxonomy): Eukaryota > Metazoa > Chordata > Mammalia > Pilosa > Myrmecophagidae > Tamandua > Tamandua tetradactyla. The sequence continues at coordinate 17,844,037 of NC_135343.1, read as the reverse complement.
TAAAGTAATTAGTAAAAAGCAAAAGTAAGAAGTACTTAAAGTAGGCATCTATGTCCACATAGCTACAATTTTTAATGTCTTTAATAAAATTAGCCCCTGGTTACAATCTACTTTGGCTTTAGGCATAAAAGATTAGAGTCTTTCTCTGTAAGCAGGTGGTAACAGGGGCACTGTAAATAAAATTAGTTGTATTCTCCAACCAGTGGCTAATGAAGTTAATAATAGTCGAATTATTGTAGAAAATCTTGATTCACCCATACTCAAGTGTATATGTTGCATAGGTATTTATACTTCTATGTCCAATGATCTCAATTCACAGTGAAGTCTGAAAACCACTGAGAGACCTATCAAATCCTTTCTGCTTTCAGAAACCTAACCAAATTCCCAGCCATGAATGGGGGCTAAGTGGAGAATTCCAGATTGCACTTAGGATTTACCTCCAATTGCTTTTAGAATTGTGCCTTAACACATTTTCATTTGTTTGTTTTTGGCAGAGTCTCATCTTCAGTGGGAGGTAAGCTGTCAAAGACCTCACATTTGGTGGCTTTGTTGAGATTGTCAAAACACACGCATGCGGTTACAGGAGTTCATCTCATCTAAGACACTGTCATTTTAAGATGCATCATTATTTTACGTACCATTTAGAAAGGAAAAAAATGTTGCCAATTAAAGTATAATGGGCCACAGATTGTAAGATGCATCTGGAATTCATAGATATTAAAAGGTGGGAAAATGTACATTTCCTTTAAACCTCAACCTACATGCAAGGTATTGCTATCCCCGCTTCACAGAGAAAGGAGAGGTACAAAGATTGACCCCAATGAAGGCTGGTATAAGTTGCAAAGCTGGGACTCTGACCAGGTTTCCAGATGAGTTCTGGGTACCACCCTCAGCCCCACATCAGCTTCCCTCGGGCTAGGCCAGGGAAGGATGTCCCCTCTGGTAGCTGGCTTCCTTTCCCACAGAACTGCCCCCCTGCAGCGCCCCACAGGTCTTCTATAGGCTGCTCTCAACCTAGCTCCAAACTCCCTATGGGGCTGGCAGCACCGTCTTGTACTGCAGCTGGGGGCCATTCTCAATGTGCCCCTCTCACCCCAACATTCATCAGTCACCAAGTCCTATGGATTCTACCTCTAAAATACTTCAGTAGCCCTCGCCCTCCAGTTCCAATAAACGTAGCCCCAGTTCCAGTCAGTTCCTGACAGCCTTTGCCTGGATTCTAGAACAGCCATATAACTGGTTTTCTCCTGCTGGTCTTGATGGCTTCAAATCCATTACTACTCCAAACTTGTTTTTAAATCTAATCTCTAATGAGACAGTAGGAGTGGTCTTTCTGAATTCTGAACCTTCCTGGTCACTCTAGCTTAAAACCCTTCCATGGACAGCTTAATTGAACACCATAAGTACAGGGGACCTTGAATAGAGCATGAGATTCTGTTGGTTTGTCCAGGTTAGTGTGATGCCCCAATAAATCCCAGAATGATTTGAACAGTGAATAAAGAAGTATTTGCAAAGAATGGGGAGAAAGGGTGAAAATTTCAATTTCCCCATTTGGAGAATACCTGATATTCTCACAAGTAGTGGGGACAACCAAATCAATAGGCCAAGCCCTCAATCTTGGGGTTTACCCATATAAAACTTATCCCTGCAAAGGACAGGCTAAGGCTACTTAAAATTAGGCCCAAGAGTCATCCCCAGAGAACCTCTTTTGTTGCTCAGATGTGGCCTCTCTCTCTCTCTCACAGCCCAGCAAATGCACTGCCTTCTCCCCTCTATGTGGGACATGACTCCCAGGGGTGTAAACCTTCCTGACAACGTGGGACAGAAATCCTAGAATGAGCTGGGACTCAGCATCAAGGGATTGAGAAAACCTTCTCGACTGAAAGGGGGAAGAGAGAAATGGGGGAAGAGAGAAATGAGACAAAATAGTGTCAGTGGCTGACAGATTTCAAACAGAGTCAAGAGGTTATCCTGGAGGTTATTCTTACGCATTATATAGATATCCCCTTTTTAGTTTACGGTGTATTAGAGAAGCTAGAGAGAAGTGCCTGAAACTGTAGAGCTGTGTTCCAGTAGCCATGTTTCTTGAAGATGACTGTATAATGATACAGCTTTTCAATGTGACTGTGTGATTGTGAAAACCATGTATCTCATGCCCCTTTTATCTACGGTATACACAGATGAGTAAAAAATATGGATAAGAAGTAAACAAATAATAGTGGGAACAAAGGTTAAAATAAATTGAGTAGACTGGAATACTAGCGGTCAATGAGAGGGAAGGATAAGGGGTATGGCATGTATGAATTTTTTCCTTTTTCTTTCTTTTGCTGGAGAAACGCAAACATTTGGAACAATGATCAAGGTGCTGAGTGCCCAACTATGTGATCAAGCTGTGAGCCACTGACCGTAACCACCTCAAGAACGTTTATATGTCAAGAATGTCTGTATGTTTGTTTGTTTTTTACAATAAAAATATTTTAAAAAAAGAAAGAAAGAAAGAAAAGAAGCCTTCCATGGTGGCCTATGGGATTGGGGGGTGGGGGGTCAGGGACTCTCCTTGACCTAGCAAACCAGCACCTGAGGGGTGGCTCCCTCGTACCTGCTTCTCCATCCTCATCTCTCACCACCCTTCTTCTTAAACTCAACTGCATATCCCAGGAACACTCTCCTGATTATGGATTCCCAAACACCCCAATGCTGTCACTTGCCCATCTGCTCTTGCTTATGCTGTTCCTCCCCCCACCCAACACACACACACACACACTGACCTGGAATGCTCTTCCCTAGGCTAATTCTTACTCATCTTCTGAGACTTGATGCGGATCCTTTCTGACTTGGGCAAGCTATGCATTTTCTTTTGTGACTACTGTAACCGCTGTGTGCTGTGATGACGTGCTCTTCTAGCTACCTTTTTCAGTGGATTTTAATCACCTGTGTGGGAGGGGCAGAGACCATGGCTCATTCCTACTTGTATGTGAGGGCACAGCACATGGGAGATAAATGAACGAATATTTGTAGAAGGAGGGAAGAAGGAAGGATGGATAGAGGAAGGGAGGGAGGGAAGAAGGGGGGAAGGAGCAAAGGAAAAAGCTTTACTGCTAGTTCTACTCCAACTTCCTTCCACAATTTTCAATACAGCAGTTTTATCTTATTCTTCTTTGAACCCCACAGACTGATACTCCCCGTGGGATTTCAGACACAGATTTGAGACCTACGTAGCAACCTGGTTCTGCCAAGCTTGTGGCTCTCCTTTGTACTTACCTTCCTGGGGAACTGAGTTTGCCCTTGAACCCCAGCAAAGACAGGATAACATTGCCTGTTACCAGAGCTTGTATGTCAACTGCCTATTGAAACCTCCCTTTTGAAACCTTGCCTGGACCAGATTTTGCATATATGCCTGGGCTCTGGCCACTCCAGGCCTGGCCAGGGACCACAGCTAATGACACAGGTGATGTAATAGCTCTCTGGAGTGGCCAGCCTAGCATGGGACTTCATGGAAGTGCTCCAGCATGGGCAGTGTGATTTAGGCTGGGGAATCCCTGCGCTCTCCATTTACTTCCTACACTGCTCATCCTTTCACTTTCACCTGTCCAGTGCCTTCTGTCTCTTGAAGATACCCAGCCCCTGCCTTACCTAGCAAACTCACTGCCTGACTGCTCTGCCTCCTGCCTTTGTTTTAACACACCATCCACTCTTAGGCAGCTTGACCCTCCCCTGCTCCACAACTACACCGTCGTCTCCTCAGCATGACACAACCCTGGAGAAAATGGGGTGGCGTTGGGGATCCTTCCTTGCTTGCTCAGGCCAGGTAGACTATCCCACATACCTGTCCTCCGCCTCCCCAGGACTCATCACAAGAGGAACCCCCTACCTAGGACCTTCCAGCCTTGTGATGAGAAATTGAGAAGCTAAGGGATTACCTCATTTCCTGTCTCCTCTTCTTGAGATTCCAACCGGAGTGCCTTGACCCCAACTCCTGATTCCTGCCCATGCCAAACAGCACAGCACCCCAACTCTAACAGTGACTCTGCACCACCTCATCAAGAAGCTGCAGCAGTTGCCTGGACAAACGTGTGAGCAGTGTTGTCCACAGACATGGGCAAGAAGTCCTTGCACTAGGCCCCATACTTTAGACAGCCCTGGATATCACAACACAGAGAAAAATTAAATTTAATTAAAACACACACACACACACACACACACACACACACACACACATACACACATTGCAGTTCTGTTGCTCCGGATGCAGTGCTCAGGGCAGCACAGTGTGGCCCAGCCCCCTAAACATCCCCTCCAGTAACTAATGTCCTTCAGCCCCAGAGACATTTCTCCCATCTCCTGCCCTGGATCCTAGGAACAAGAGATGACCACATCTCAGAGCCACGGACGCCTGTGGGCAGGGCGGCCTCTGACAGCACAGCCAGGTCCTACTCTGGCAAGGGCAAAACTTCAGCAGGAGAAGAAACATGAAGCTGAAAAGTCCTTCCTCTCAGATAGCATCAATGCACAGAGTCTTGCATAACCGAGTATATTTCCCAGAAGTGCCAAGGGGCCACTTTCTTGCTCCTTCTTGCATTTGAATTAGTGCTTCCAGATGCACTCATGAATTAGAAGGGTATTAGTGCAGCTGAAAAACATTTTGCAATATTAATTCATACTACTTTTAAATTTGTATTTTATGTCTAGATGTAACAAGACAAAAGTGATGTCGACTCTGTATATTGGCAACCAGAAGGATGTTGAATCCTAAAATTGTGAACAGTTTTATTTCTATAAAAACATTTAATAGATTTCATTAAGTTTTCAATAATTTTTAATTAAAATTTGAATATTCATTAATCATCTTGGCATTTTGCCTTTTAATTCCACAGGAAAATTTTGACTATTTCTGAAAGAAATAACTTTCGTAATATTTAAACATATTTTAGGTTTTTGAATTTATTTTGATTTATATTTTTCATGTTAAACATATTCAAATTTTGTTTACCTTAAATATAATTAACAATTCATTGTTTAATTCTTTAGATCACTTGACAATGAGTGCAAATTGAGACGACAGAAACAGAAAATAAGAAAGTGGAATAAAAAAAGAACTAAAAAGAAAGAAGAAATAGAAAATCTCTCCAGAGTTTCACATTTTTACATTTTTAAAAATGGAAAACAATGAAAGGCAACAGACATCTGGTTCCTCTAGCTCACATATACCTTAAAACAGGATATTATAAATTCTTTATTTAATGAAGAGCCAAGACAAAAGTACTGATCAAAGCAATATAATTATTAAGAAAATCATTCCCATTAATGTGCAGCAGGAGTTTGAAATTTTGCTGACTTTCAGTCATAAAATCCCTGGCTTTCCACATTTTTAAATTTTGTTACTCTGACAATATTTGTGTTAAGCTAAAAGGCTAGAACATATTTTACTTAACAGTTGGCTTGTTTGACTTATAACATTTCAATATTTAGACACATGGTAGGTGGACTTCCATTAGCACGTACGCCAGGCCTCACAAATTTTAGGGGCAGGCATGCGTGTGAGGTGTGAGCTCAAAAGGGAAGGAGCATGTTTCAGCATGTTGGGTTTTCAAATTCAGATCATTGCTCTGCTACTTACCGGCAGGATGACAATTTTGGGGAACCTCAGTTTCCACATCTATAGAATGGACATAGTACAACCTAGCTCATCTCACTGTTGAAAGGACTAAATGAAACAACAGTTCACTGTCAGCCCAGTACCAAGAATATATTATACACCCCCCAAAATGTTAAGTTCCACTTTTCTTAATTCTATAACTCTTTATTTCATTTTTTTACTTTTTCCCTTCTGCCTCTTACAATCTCATCTATTCCCATTCAAGGACCCAGTGTTTACAGCTATGCCCTTCATTTTCACAAATGACTGACTTGGCTGCATTCCCTAAGATTAAGCCTGGGAGAAAGCACACGAAAGACGTGGTCCTGGGAACCTCATTAAACCTGGCACAACACCAGGGAGTGGCCCCTGAGTTTGTCACATTATGCATACCCAAGAATTCTTCACAGGAATATAAAATGAGGAAATGGGAACAAGGCTACATTCCTGGGTTTTGGCGACTCAAGGGGCTCAGGAAACCCAGCACCAGTTTCGCTGAGTTAGCAATTTGCATTCTCCTTCAGGTAAGACCCAGCCAAGTGCCAGAGCCCTAGGAGGGGCATGGTTCGCTGACAGCATGCATGCACATAGCAGCAATTCATGCTAAAAGCATAACACCAAAAGTGCCAAGGTGGGCCCAACTCAAAAAAAGATGGGGCCTCAAACAAACCCAAACTACGAAGTGCCATGGAGTTCTTGCTAAGTATGTGGAGTTCCCAGCCACACATTCCAGAAATGCCCTTACCCCAACAGGAAAGGCCCTCCAGGAGACCTCAGGCCAGGCCTGCTTAAAGGTTCACTGCCTTCCGGAGGGACTCAGTCTCCTCCCAGGGCCTCAGGGGCTCCACTGGTCAGCGCAGCTACCAAGTCTTGAAAGGAACAAGGACCAAGGCCTATCCCCAGAGGAAGCCTGTTGGAAGGCTACAAAATAAGGCATAAAACATGGCCCCACACTCTGGAATGGACACTTCAGAGAGAGAGCAGAGGCACAATGAATCGTTTCAGTCGGACCACAGGTATAAGTCAGGCTAAATCGGGACAGGTGAGCACTTGAGGCTCTAGGAAGGTTTTGGAAATTCACAGCCTCCCTCTCTCCCAGCTCAGTCCTTGGAGGGGTCGATTCATTGAAGACCAAGCAATGTGGCAAAAGGAATAAGGTGACCTGGGCTCCAGCTCTGCAAGTGGCCAACTGTGTGATGTCAGCGAAAATGAGCTGACATGCGGTTTCTCCACATGGAGAGACGAAGCTAATAATATTCGCTCGAGCTGTCACCCAGAAGTGGTAAGAAGCAGCCTACGAAGACATCAAAAACTACACAGAAAGCAGTATTCTCTCCTTCCTCTCAAGTATGCATTGTCTAATTGTATTGGCTCTCCTAGGCCCATACTCTCTTGTTCTATCTTAAATGAGTTGTAAATAGATTTATGTGACCCTGAGTGATTTTTCAGCTTCTTTGATATCTTTAACTGTAAGTTAAAAAACATCATGACCTCTGACATCCTTTCTAGCTCCACAATTCTTGATCTGAACCCTGGAAGAAATGCACAATAGCTGATAATGATGGCCTGCCCTGTGGGACCAGTACTGTTCTTGGCACTGGATGCATTTTCATTCATTTCATCTTCTAATGAGGGCAATGTTCTATTAGCACCATCTTACACATGGGGAACCTGAGGCCAGAGAAGTTAAATTAGATGACAGTGCCTTTTCTCAAGGAGTGCAAGTTTAGATATAATTTCAGTTTGGTAAATACTAAATACTATTATAAGAGACATAATAATCACCAAGACTTACATGTGTGGTACTTACTATGTATCAAGCATTGTTCTAAGTGCAAAATATACATTAGCTCATTTAATACTCATTATATCACTAAGAAATAGAAATTACTATTATCCCCTGTTTACATTTGAGGGGATTAAGGCACAGAGAGGTTAAGTAACTTGGCCAAATTCTCACAGCTCGTTAATTAGAGATAAGATTTGAATCTAGGCAGCCAGGCTCCAGAGTCTGTGTTACTAACTACTATCTGATACCGACTATATCTGGATATTTTGTAAGCATGGAAGAGGGACAACTAACCTGAAGGCAGGCATTGGGGTTGGGATCCTGTGACAATGTCAAAGAATGAGATGGAGTTAGGTAAGTAGAGTAGGGAAGGGCATTCTCCACTGAAGGAACAGCAGGAGCAAAAGCACAGAGGCGTGAAGAACTGCATGGTAAAAGCAGTCTAAATCTGCAGTGGACAAATGCAGTGGATTCTGTGGCACAGCTCAGTTCTGTTCAGCTCCTGGCCACCTGGGTGGGATAGGCAGGCAGTGACATGATAAGGAGTACAGTGGCTATGGTAGTTAGGTTCAGGTGTCATCTTGGCCAGGTGAAGGTACCTAGTTCTGCTGCCGTGGACATGAGCCAATGGCATGTGAAGCTCATCTATTGCCGATTACATCTGCAGTCGGCTAGGAGGAGTGCCTGCTGTAATGAATGATGTTTGATTTAATTGGCTGGATGCTTAAATGAGAGAGTTCAATGCAGCACAGCCCAAGAAGCTCAGCATACCTCACCTCAGCACTCGCAGCTCAGCCCAGGCCTTTGGAGATGCAGAAAGCAATCACCCCGGGGAAAGCTGTTGGAACCCAGAGGCCTGGAGAGAAGGCCAGCAGAGATCACTCTGTGCCTTCCCACATAAGAAAACACCTCAGTTGAAAATTAGCTGCCTTTCCTCTGAAAAATTATACATTTTTACCTAAATAAATCTCCTTTTAATAAAAGCCAATCCATCTCTGGTGTGTTGCATTCTGGCAGCTAGCAAACTAGAACAGCGGCCAATCCCCAGGAAGCCTTTGGGGAGAGATTCAGAACCCAGGGGCCAGTGTGTGTGTTTGGGAAGTAGCTGACTGTGTCTCTGGGTCAGGCAGAGAAGCTGATAATAGATGTTCAAAGACTTGAGGTTTGAGAGAGAGAGAGCAGAGCTTGGGTGTGGAGGAGAGGCAACAGTCAAAGGTAGGAGGTAAGAAGTCGGAGGTAAGAAAAGGTATGTGCCAAGATATCTAAGGACAGAAACTCCTAGTGGACAAAAGGTACTAGGAGAACAAATACTCCAGCACCAAGGAGGACCAGAAGCTTCAAGGCCAAGGGGCCCAGCGGGTTCAGCATGGATGCTGCAGTGTCTGGAAAGCCAGGGGCGGGGGGAAGGGAGAGAGAGGTACTGGCACCACCTCCTTAGGAAGGTGGAAATGGGCCTCTTGACCCAGGCAGAATGATCTCAAGACAGTGTCACCAAGAAGTTAGGATTTAAAGGATGATGATGATGGTTGCTGAATCATCATATAGACACTGCTTTTTGCTTTCTAGTATATTGGAGCAGACAGAGGGAAATATCTGAAATCTTTGAGCTGTGATCCAATTGCCTTGATCTCTGATAATGTTGTTTAGACTTTATCTTATGCCCTTGTGACTGACCCTCACTTGCCCCCATTTTATGTTTTTTTTACTTTGATTTTGTTTTTTTTGTACTAAAGACAGCCCCTAACGTTCATGAATGAAGGGCCTTGGGTCAGCCCAGAATTAAGTCACTCCAAGTCTAAAGTTATCTTGATAACCGAAGCTGGACCTAATCAACATGGGCCCACCTGACACGTGCAGTAGCTTAGACTTCACCTTGTAAGTGACCTAAACCTCATTACAATACGAAAAATCACACATATCATTACATTCAGGCTGCCATTTTCTTAAGTACATTCCGTGACTAAAGCATGTCATCAGTCTGCACATGCTCAATAATTACATCATCTCTAATGACATCACCTGGCACCAGTGTGCTCATTATCCTAAAACTCACCCATCTTTTGATGTTTTAAATCGATCAGAATGACTGCAGTTTTGGGAGATAGATTTTTGGGCCAACAGGCCAGCTACTCTCCAGCTTTGCACATAGCAATAAACTCTTTCTCTCTCTGAAACCCCAGTGTCTCGGAATGGGTCATTGAACATGCCAGGCAGAGAACCTACCACTTTTGCCCAGTACAAGCAGGGGTATGCAGTGTACTGATAAAAAACAAAAACATACAAACAAAACAACCACAACTACTGGGTGTGAATTGCTCTGATCATCAGCTCTGTGATCTTGAACTTGCTACATCTTTTGGGTACAGTGTCTCCCTGTGTTAATAGAGAAATAGCAGCAATAATAGCCCCTCCCTCGGAGGGCTCCATGGAACTGAATCAGGCAATGTGTGACCCAGTGCAGCAGCCAAGCACATAGTAGGTGCTCAATGACTGATAGTTAATCAAGTTATAATTAACACTTCAAATAATTAGACATGAAGAAGAATAACATTTTAACAGTTCAAAACTGGACTGTGTGAGGAAGACAGGAGTCAGAGACCCTCAGAAGGAAAAGGAAGGGGCAGTCACACACCCACCTCCAGGGACAGGGTTGGGGCTATATTCACGTGCGTCCTGAAGTTTCTAGCAACAATGATGCCCAGTTTCTTCTCCAGACACTTGGAACCACGGAAAAGGTTTGCATCGGGGCTCTCACTAGACCAACGTACAAATGGGAAAGAGAAAGCTTCTTGCCTCATTCGGGCTGGTTAACCCCTCCCTAAAACACTGGAAGAAACACCCACCCAGAGTATAATTCCTTCCTGTCTGTCCTGGCAATGCATTTGCCATTTCAAAAAACAAAAATCTTTCCTTGAATAATTCATGATCCAAAGGAAAAGCCAGCCCAGAGTGCATCACTCCATTTATTCTGGCATAAGAACTAATCTCGGGCCGTATCTACGTGTTTCTGAAAAGGATCCACATGAGAAATTGCTTTTTAAAATGTCGATATCTGAGAAGGCAAGCAGAGAGTTTAAAAGGGCCATAATTCATAAATCAATGACACCGCACTCGTGAGGCAGAGTCCTGCATTGACTGGTCAACAATTCCATCTGCCTTCCTAGCCGGGGTCTTGGGGCTACTGCCCCATAGTAATGAGACAATGTTTCAGGGATGAGTAGAATCTGAAATTCTTTGGGGATTCGGGCACTGAGATGTGGGGTTGCTGTGCATTTTATCTAAATCTAGTGGTTTCTGCTACTGTGCCAATAACAGACCCAATTTGAAGCAAGCAAAAAGAAAACAATTTGAATACTCCTTTTTGCCTGTTGTTTGGCAAGACTGTTCACAAGTAAGCGGGACTCCCTGTCCCTGACAGGCCCCAGCACTGGTTTCGGCAGAGCCCAGGTCCTTTGCTGCTGTGGATGATGATGGCTCCCGATGGTCTCAATGAAGGCTCAGCTGTTGACCTTCATCGTGGCAATGGAAACAGAACCCACACCTGCACTTGACTGACAGCTGACATGCCTATTCATGGCTAAAAGCTAAAAGTAAGTGCATCAGAGAGGATATCAGTAGTTGAGGCCACCATTTGGAGTTGCTTTTTGACACAGAGCTTACGCTGTTAGAGGTAAACAACCTGAAGCTTGGATTGATTGGTAATTCTCATTGCAGAGAGGGCAAGAGATAAAACAACTCTCGGCTCATGGGATTTCCAAAGAAGAGGGTTTGGGGAAGTCTAGGCATAATTTCTTTCTTTTCCTCTTCTCTCAGCTGGCTTCCCTGCCCTAAACTGTCTAACCAAACACAGAACACACAGTGGCAGAAAAAGAATGAGAAAGAAGAGCCGCAGCAGACCAGGAAATGGACTGAGAGCCAAGGGAATTCATCTGAAGTCAACAAATGGGAAGGTCCTTTGGAGCTCTCTCATGGGCATCAAAGAGCTTTCCAGGGCATACTGTGTACTGAGCACCTCTTGTGTGCTCTGCTTAAATCTATCCTGGAATAAGGAAGGGTAAATAAATAAATAAAACTACCCACCGCTTAGTGCTTACAATGGGATAGGTGTCATTATAAGCAAGATCTCGTTTAATCCTAAAAACAGCCCTGGGAGGAAGAAACTGTTCCTAACCCCTTCTTACAAGTGCGGAAACCTAGGCACAGAGAAGTCAAGTAACTTACCCAAGGTCACACTGCGAGAAGTAGGACATGAACCTGAGCAGTCTGGTGCCAGAAGCCACACTCGCTCACCATAGCCCCCTGTTTCAGGGCTGGCAGAACAAACTGAAGAGAGGTAGAGAAGTGGGAGGGGCCCCATGCCTCTGGGAAGTGGCTAGTGGCAAGGACACACACCACTGACTGACAGTTTACTTTGTGTCACCTAAACAGCCGGGCGGTCATTTAACTCTTATGCCCACCCTGTGAGATGCATCCCATTATCCTTATTGTACAGATGAGAAAACCAAGGCCCAGAGCAGTTGTGCAGGTGGTGACGTAGCAAAGCCCGGAGTCCCAGCCGGAGCCAGACGGCGGGTGAGGGCCTGCGCCTCCACCATTACGCCCCCCGGGAGTCATGGGCAGCAGGGAGGATCTGAGCTTCAGGGCTCTTCCAATACCAGCAGGGGCAGCGGCGGACACGTGAATCCAGAACGAAGAAAAGGCTGCCTTTAAGCAAAGTACAAGCCCTCGGTGAGGCTGCCCATGATTCTGGGGTCAATTAAGCTATCAGCATTTAATTCCGCAGGTGTTTAGTCAGGCTTCTGTTTGGTTACTTAAGATGAATCAAATTAACCCCATTCAAAAAATAAATTAAAAAAAACAAACAGAAAGAAAGGATACGGAAGGAAAGAAAAGAGAGAGCTATGGAAATACAGGCTCCTACGAGTTGTAAGGGCGCCTGGATCTAGGAGGGAGCAAGGGCTCCTGGGCTCAGAGGCTCTCTGATGGGACCTCCACGTCCAGCTTTATCCCCACTGAAAGCTAGAGAGCTGGGCTTTCACTCCTGGGGGCCATTTTCCATCTCTAGTGCTCTGTTTTGATAAGCAGTGGATTTCCATCGTTTGCAGCTGAGACCTCTTTATCAGAAAGTCCAATGTCTAAAATTGGCATAAGGGAGCTGAGCAGGTGAGAATGAGGCCACTGTGACCTACCCCCAAGCTCTAGGACAAACCAACCAACGGCACCTGAACAAGCCAATTCCGAAAACTGCATACTAAACCTTTCCTTTGTCACCGAAATGAGTTGGCTGTAGACTACAAAAATGAGCTTGTGGGTTGGAGGGACTGGAACAAACACCTGCTCTGTCTCCTTTCCAAAAAAAGTCTGGAAACATTGGCCTAGCCCCTTCGGGAGAACGAGCTGCCTTTCCAGCGTGGCCCTGAATCAATGACGGGCCTTGAGTCTCCCAGAGCAGCCCCATCCCCATCATTCACTCCCCCACCCCCACCCCAAATCCCTCCCCCCCGACCACAAGTTAAACTGTCAGCTGTTGGTTAGAGAATGAACAGCCTTGAACAGGTCCAAGGAAGATACAAAATATATTCACTAATGGAAGTCCTCCATGCCCAGAGTTCAGTACATCCCTTCTCGAGCCTGATAACCTTCAAAGTGTGCAGAAGATTAAAAAGAATAGAAAAAGTGGAGGGCTACCCAAGGTTGCAAGTACAATGGCCAGAGTGTACACAAATCCTGGAGTGGCCCCGTGCTGCTTCGGAGTCCCCGATACAATGACCACTTCCCGTAGCCTGACTTCCTCTCATTGTGTTTCAGTGGAACAAAAGTGTTATAGTGAGCGGCTACTCAGTCACACAGGTTATTTTAATAGATACATCCTACAAGCCTTGAAAACCTGCTCCATGCTCTGATAACAAGGCTAAAAATATCGCAAGTCTTAATAGTGAATTTGAGAAGCCAAATCAGTGAGATTGGAACACGTGTGCATTTTTCTCAGCGCATCCTGCCAGTTTTCCCACATTCCATCTCCCTCAACACATATTCACGTTATCTCTCCCTCTGAATCTCAGTTTAAACCATTGCTTTCATGCAACACTGAGGAATTTCTTTGCCTTGATTTATCTTTCAACATCCCTCCTTCAGCTGCACATTTAATCTGCAGGCTGCAGGATATTCTTATTTATGCACATGGGGATTTTTGCAAACACAAACAACAGACAAAGCTGAAGAGCTAGTTACACAGGAGCTGATTCTTCCACAAGCCATCTCTGTATTCAGTCCTGCTCTCAGGATTTCCAATCTCAGCATCCAATCTGTGGCATCGCAGGTGTTTGATCAAAATTCTGCTTTCTACCATATCAGACCAACATGAATGAATGCTACCATGTGGGTGTCAGAGCTTCAAAGCTAAACTAAAGAAAACCGTTGTCTTTACCTTCAGAAAGACACAGATACTTAAAAAAGATTTCTGAGACTCTCAGGAAAGGCAGATTTATTAATATCAATATTGCAGGTAAAATATCTTAAAGTAGTGGTTCTCAAACCTGACGGCTCATTTTAAATACCTGGTAGGGGTCTATTCTGCAAACAGCTCCTCATTCCTCCCGAGTGTTATCATGGACAGCCAAGGATGAGAACCCCTGACTTAAAGAAATACGGGTCTCCCAGGCAGGCATTTCGCATGGTTGGTTCTCAACCATGGCTGCATATTAGAATCGCCAGAACTTTTTTAGAATATCAGTGCCTTGGAACCACCCCCCAAGAATGTGATTTAATCGGTCTAGGGTGGGGCTGGGTCCTGGGTCCTGGTATTTGCCTGTTACTTGAATATTCAGTCAAGGTTGAGGACCAACTGGTCTAAATAGATGAAGTTCCCTCATCGCCTTCTTCTCAAACATCCAAAGATGGAGAACTCCAGGAATTTATCTTCATATACTTCTTCAGATCTAAGCATGCCAGTGACAACACTACTTTGTCTACTCTGAATAGGAAGCAAGCAATAACGGAATCAGAATGAGCCATTAAATTTGATAGCATGATGACCATTTGCATTCCTTCCAGGTGGAGTGCCCCTCTGGTCCTCATGGAGAGCTGGTTTCATTTCATTTTGTACACTGGTAAAATAGCAGATTAGAATCGAGTCAATTAGAAGTGATGGAGGGAGTAGGTAGAACAGAGGAGACAGACCGCTAGAAACAGGTCCCCTCATTACAGTGAGAAGTGACTCTAAGAGAGAAGAGAGAAAAAGCAAAACAAGTAGACATCACACAAGCAAGCACTGGGAAGTCGGGTTCTCTAATGAAGGCCCCGTGGACTCCAGTGTGCCCCTGTCGGCAGCCACCGCCGATCCCAAGAGCAGTCCAGCCATGTAGGAAGGTTAAACCATGGCCATTCTGACCTGTTTATGGAAGCTGAGTTAGGTGTGATGACTCCCATCAAAGCCATAATAATAAAAAGCAGGCATGATTAAAGAGATAGAACTTTGCCTATTTAGAAACTGCAGCCACCAGAATGCCTCACTGCCAGAGGACCCCAGGTAGCGAGGGTCTTCTAGGAGATATTTTAGCAGGAAAAGCTTCAGCTTGGCCAAGAAGAACCCTAACCCTTCAGCCCACCCCACCCCCTACGGCTGTTAGAGTCAGAACTCAGTGAGGCCTGAGAGGGGAGAGTGGTTTCCTGACCCTAACGGTTTCTAGGCACGAGGACCCACACAGGGTACTCAGAGCTTTCACTGAAAGCCTAGGAGCGGACCTGGCCGAGGCACAAATGGCGCCTTTGGGACTGGCACCATCCAAATGCTCTGAGTGGGAGCCACCCCCCACCTCCACTGTAGTGACCAGCCCCCGCGACCCGACCCCCACCCCATTAAACTGACCTCCACTGCAGACATCTCCCCACCTGGAATTCCTGGCTGAGAACTGCACCCCTCGAGGGCACACACCCCACTCTCCTGACACTGCTTTTATTTTATTTTCTACCTTTAAACTTTTACTTTGAAAGAATTTCAGACTTACAGGACAGTTGCAAAAATAATACAAAGCGTATGCAGAGAACTCCAAAATACCTCCCTCTCCCTAGAAACCCAGATCCACCAAATTTCACCGCATTTGCTCTTCCTCCCTCCCTCCCTCTTTGTGTATTTATTTCCAACTATCTACTTTCTGAACATTTGAAAGTAGGTTATATACATCATGCCCCCTGAACACATAATACTCCCATGTACATGTCCTGAGAACAAGGATATTCATTTATGTAACCACCTTAATCAAAGTTATCAGGTTCAAGAAATTCAACATTGCTATAAAGCCTAGAGTCAATAGTCTAATTTTTTTCATATGTTCCAATAAGGTCCTTATGAGCCTTTTCTCCTCCATTTTTAAATCCAGTTCAGGATCCCATATTGCATTTGTCATTATCTCTTCTGTTTCTCTTCCTTTATTTTTTTGTGATACAACATAAACTTTTCCATCTCAACCACTCCCAAGCATATGATTCAGTGGGATTAATAATATTTGCAATGAAGGGGGAAGAGAGAAATGAGACAAAATCAAGTTTCAATGGCTGAAAGATTTCAGAGTCAAGAGGTTATCCTGGAGGTTATTCTTACGCATTATATAGCATAAAATTCTTACACATTTTCAGTTTATGGTGTACTTGAGTGCTACAGGGAAGTACCTGAAACTCCAGGAGCCATGTTTCTTGAAGATGATTGTATGAAGATATAACATTTACAATGTGACTGTGTGATTGTGAAATGCCTGTGTCTGATGTTTCCTTTATCTAGGGTATGGGCAGATGAGTAAAAATATGGATAAAAAAATAAACAAATAATAGGGGGAACAAAGGTTAAAATATATTGGGTAGATGGAAATACTAGTGGTCAATGAGAGGGAGGAGTGAAGGGTATGTTACATATGAATTTTATTTTTTTCTTTTTATTTCTTTTTCTGGAGTGGGGCAAATGTTCTAAAAAGTGATCATGGTGATGAATATACAACTATGTGATGATATTGTGAGCCACTGATTGTACACCATGTAGAAAATGTTTGTATTTTAAGAATGTTTGTCTTTGTATGTTGTTTTGTCAATAAAAATATTTTTAAAAAATAATATTTGCAATGTTGTGCTATATTTGCTGCCGTAATTCCCTGCACCTATTATACGTTGACTCTCCCTTCCTTCTTCTCAGCCTTGGAACCTATACGTGATTTTCTGTCTCAATGAATTTGCATGTTATAGCTTTTACATATAAATCACACAATATTCACTCTCTTGCAGATGCTGGTTATATGTAAAATCCCTGGAATGGGAACACCTCAACTCCCTGACACTTAGCCAATTTGTCAATTCACCTTCATTTATACTGAAAGGCCACTTTTTCAATATTTTCCCCCCTCTCCAGATAAAACCTTATACCGGATCCAGATATATTATAAGATAAACTAGGAGTGCCCTGCTTGAAGGGCTCTGAGTGGCTGAGTCTCTTCACCCTTTCTAATCAGTCATTCGGAAAACACCCAGCTGGCCTCCTGCCTGCCACGAACTTTCCCTCCCAGACCCACCTGCAAGCTCTGTCCCACTCTGGGGCCAGTGCTGCCCAGCGTTGATGACTAGCCCGAATCCCTCACCCTACGCCCACCCCCAGCTGCCATTCCATCTCAGGCTCCCCTCTCCCTGACGCTTAACCATTCTGTCATTTTATTCAGCTAGGCTTGTTTCTTTGATCCCCAAATCCACCCAGTTCTGAGAATTGAGCTCCTGTGCCTGAATCCCCACTCTGATGGGCTTCCTATGGCTGAACTCTGTTCTAGCTATTGCAAACTGACCTCAGGAAGCTGCCTGCTCACCTGGGCCCCTGGCCAAGCCTGCGACTTCAGCCCTAGCTCCTCCCAGCTGTGGGGATAGCACCTCAGTTCCAAACTGCATGGTGCAAAATTTCCGAAACCTGCCGACAGGTAAGATTCAGTCAGGACACCTAGTCAATGCGCAGATTTCCAGATCCACAGAAGTACAGTCTCCCACTGAACCACCTGGGGAATCCACGAGTTTAACCAAAGCCTCAGGTGACTCCTGGCACCAGGCAAGTCTGAGAAGCACTGGCTTAGTGGTTAACGGTGAGGCTCTGGGGTCAGTTAAGCTCTGCTACTACTATGTGATTTTGTACAAATTAGTTAAGCTATCTAAACACATGGTTTCCACATCTGCAAATGAGGGTAACTTCAGCAACAACCTCTCTAGGTTGTCACTGTTGCTTCATGACCCAATTTATTTCACCTTTTGTCCCCCCTATTTTTATTTATTTTTTATCTATATAGTTTTACTTATCTGTCCATACCTTGGACAAAAGGAGTACCAGACACAAGGTTTTCATAATCACAGGCACACTGTAAACATTATGTCTTTATACAATCGTCTTTAATTACCTTTTAACATCACCAGAAGGAAGCCTTCTAGGCTCACAGTCCTCCGCCACCAGCCTGATTCTTCCTGCCACTTGGGTTGGTTGTTCCCGCTGCACGGTGCGCCTTCCTGCCCGCCGCTGACCCTACTGTAAGCCTCCTCAGGACCCCACTTGAAATCAACACTCTCCCCTCCTTTAAAAGCATGTTTATATTCCATATTAGCCTCCTGGGCCTTAAATTGTCACTTGTCATGTTTCACTGTGGGCACATCTTATATTTCCAGCGTGATCCTGAGCGTCTGGAAGGCAGGCACAGAATTACTTGGGCACCGGTGAAAAGATTGAAGCTACAGGGAAATCTGTGGGTAAACATGCGTAAAGGGAGCAAATTAAAAAATTCCTCACTTCCGGGAAGATGGCCGAATAGAGTGGCTCAAGATCAGCCCTGCTCCACTGAGAAGGGAGAGAAGGGACGAGAGGGTAAGTCGGGAGGGCGGCTGACCTGGGAGAGCCTTCTGCACCACATGCGGCAGCCCTGCTTGCAGAGGCCGAGGAACTGGGAGGCAGAAAGCTGGAGCCTGGCGCAGAGCCCATGGGAGTGCATGGTGGGGGGCCCAGGACTATGAAGTAAGCCGGGCCGCGTTCCTTGGGTGCGCTACCCTCACCAGTGCAGCCCCATGACCAGTGGTTCACCCCACGCCCCATGCATCCAACCCCTGTCACCTGCTCCCATTCCCTGCGCTCCAGGCACCTCCACCCCACCAGCCCCCAGTGCACATACCTGCCCCACCCCAAGTGCAGCCCAACCCACCTCTCTTGCACCCCTCCCAAGCACTACCTCCCCCTTCCTGTTCCCTGCAGGCTGTCACCAGTGCATAAAGGCTGTGGGCACTAACCTCCATACCTAGGCTTTCCCTGCTCCCCACCCATAGTGTTTCACAGCCTCATCCCACCCTCCATGAGCTCAGCACATCCGTTTATGGCACTCCCAGGCCCACGCATGCACACGGGCCCCCAATCTCATCATTCAGCTCTGGGAACCGCACTTTACAGCAGTGCTAGAACCACGCACGCACAAGCCCTCAGCCTCACTTTCCAGCTCTGAGAAAGGGCCGACCTGCACAGCTGGGTCACATCTGCCCTCAATCCACGAAGGCGTAATGTCAACCCACTGCCACAGCTATACATGCACACAAAGGGCCCCGTGCCTTAGACCAGCACATACCAGGGTTACGCACCCCCCGGCCAGTGCAGCTGCATAGCTGCATCTTCCCTGGCCACAGGCGCCCATGTTCACAAGCATCACCGTAATGTCCCCAACCTACACCTGAAACAAATCACCGCACTGAATGCCCCACCCCGTGCCCTGCTCCCTGCTGTACAACCACCCTGCAAACACAAGGCCTTAGACCACTGAAGGAAATCAGCTCCCAAAGTAAAATAATCAAGATATTTACATACCACGAAAACAGCAGAAGATCACTAAGCATATCACAATGCAGACAGATAAAGCCCTGCCTAGTGACCAAATTAAAACACCAGAGGAGACACAGATGTTGGAACAACTAATCAAAGATATTCATACAACTCTACTTAATAAAATAAGTGGGACAGCAAATGATGTAAAGGAGATCAAGAAGACACAAGAAGTGCATAAAGAGAAATATGAAAGAATAAATTAAAAAGTAGTGGATATCACAGAGATTAAAGACTCTGTGGACCAAATAAAAAACATACTAGAGGCACACAACACCAGATTTGAAGAGACAGAAGAAAGAATAAGTGATATAGAGGACAGGATAATTGACTTCGAAGACTCAAAACAGCAAATGGCAAAAAAGATGGAAAAAATTGAATGGGAACTCAGGGAAATGATGGACAAAACAAAGCACACAAATATAAGAATCACTGGTGTCTCAGAAGGAGTAGAGAGGAGCGAAGGGCTAGGAAGAATAGGTGAGGATATGATGGGGGAAAACTTCCCAACCCTCATAAAGGACATAAATATACAAGTCAAAGAAGCCTAACAAACTCCAAACAGAATAAATCCAAACAGGCCTTCCCCAAGGCACATACTAATCAGTCTGTCAAATGTTGAAGAAAAGCAGAAAATCTTGAAAGTGGCAAGAGAAAAACAATCTGCTACATACAAGGGAAACCAAGTAAGACTGAGTTCAGACTACTCAACCAGCACCCTGGAGGCGAGAAGGCAGTGGTATGATATATTCAAGACCCTGAAAAAGACAGACTTCCAGTCAAGAATTCTGTACCTAGCCAAACTGTCCTTCAAAATTGAGGGAGAGATTAAAGTTTTCACAGACAAAGAAGTCCTGAAAGAAACTGTCAACAAGAGAATGGTCCTACAGGAAATACTAAAAGGATTTCTGCTGGCTGAAAAAAAAAGACAGGAGAGGGAGGTGTGGAGGAGGGCACAGAATTGAAGAGTACCACTAAGGGCAATTTAAAGAATACAAAGAGAAAGAGGAAAAAGAATACATAGATCTGACAAATAAAATAAAAAGACAAGATGGTGGAATCAAGAAACGTCTTTTCAGTAATAACTCTGAATGTTAACAGACTAAATTTACCAATTAAAAGATATAGATTGGCAGAGTGGATTAAGAAACAGAATCCAACTATATGCTGCTTACAAGCGACTCATCTTAGACACAAGGATACAAATAGATTGAAAGTGAAAGGATGGAAAAAGATTTTCTACCCAAGTTGTAACCAAAAGAAGGCAGGAGTAGCTATACTAGTATCAGACAAAATGACTTTAAATGTAAAGATATCATAAGAGACAAAAACTTCCTGACAGAATACTAACAAAGTCCAAAATCACAGCCTTGAAGAGAAGGAAAGAAAGGAATGAAGATAGCAGCAGTGTCTTCAGCAACGGCATTTTATATACAGAGCCATGCTGTTTCTGACTTTCCATCACAGGCTTCTGTGCCCCACCATGAGAAATTTAGATTCAGGAAGACTATAGGCTCAAGTGTTTGCACATCCCCCAGTTTCTGGAAGATTCTAACACTAGTGTTGCATGGACCACACCTAGAGAAATTCCAGCTGTGAATGAAGAACGGGGGAATACTGAGCATCCCCACATCTAAGAGACAAATGGAAATGGTGTTCCCAGCTGGCATATGCAGCCTGGCTTGTGTTCTAGCTAATTCTGCCTCTATCACTGGGAGTGGAATTAAAATATAAGAAAACCACCCCATATAACCAAAGGTGAACATGAAGTATAAAAGTGCAGGCAGCGATCGATCCCTAATGAGGGGAAAGCTTAAACCCAGCAAAGGAAACCAGAGTGCCTGACCTGAAACCTTGTCCTATTTTCCTTAAAACATGGCCCCAGAAGTACTTTTCTGTTGCTGGAAGGAAAACTAACAACAGGGTAAACTTCAGGGTGCAGCCTTGGGTGGGTAGGGCTGAGTGTGTGTAGAAATGCATATAGAGAATTTAAACATCTTAAAATAAGAAGATAAACCACAGAACAGCCACCAGCTGGATGATGCCAAGAGAAATAGCCTTCTTACCACTACAGCTAAGGAGAAACCCAAGTATTTGTCCTCTATGAGTAAGGAACAAAGAGCGTTTTGAGAAGGCACTGTGTAGAGGAGATGGCAGTCATTCCAGCACTTAGAGCTTCAATTGAAACTAAACAAACAGCCCAACTTAGCCCAAAGAGCCAGGCCGCCAAGCACCGGCCCAGGAGTGCACGGCAGTCATTGGGGCCAGCACACGGCTGTTTATATTTCTAATCCAATTTGGATGGGGAAGGCACACGAAAATAAATCGATTATCTTAAAACTGTAAGAGCAAAATTCGCTGGGACAATTAGAAACGAAATAACAAAGAGGAAGTACCTGAGTAGGCCATCCGAGAGGATGTTGTACATGGACTCTTCCACCCTGTCCTGCTTTCTGGGTTCACGCATGAGGAAACCATGGCTGACAACCTGCCAGAAACCAGATGCCAACCTGTGGGGAGAGGTTTGCTGAGCTCTTCCCCCTCGCCATCTGTTTGTGTGGGTGTCAGACACCCGTATATGAGTGTGCGTGCGTATATAAAATCAATCGACAACAACAACAACAAAAAACACTCAAGGGATTACATGACAGAGAATTGATTATCTCAACTCAGTTTACAGCTTGGAAAGAAAAAAAGTGGGTAGTTCATTAAAACAACCAAATCCAAGGGTCAAACAAAGGCATTCATTATTCTGAAAACAATGGCCTTCTGTCATCTCTCTCATGTTTCTTCCCTTAGAGGTTGGTTTCAACTCTGCCTTTCCAAGGCAGCAACCGTTTAGTAAGCATGAGGCATATGCCCGGGGCTAGAGATAGCCAGTCTGAAATGCCCATGCCAGCCCTGCAATAGGGATGGAGAATCCATTTTAAAGACCAAAAAAACTGAGGATTGTGATCTGACTTGCCACTCAGTTCTAAAAAGCTCAGACAGCAGATTTAAGGAGAAACATTCTCCATTTCACAGATGGCATCTACAAATGCTTCCCCTTCTCGTGAGCTATACTCTTGTGGGTACATCATGAAAAATTCAAAGACATAACAAAAGACCAGGCTTAAACTTCACCTCCGTTGATGACCCATTGATTCTGAGAATGGATAGAACCCATTTAGGACTCAGACGACAACTGTTTTTTAAGAGGGGGCCTAAGGGAGGGGATGGGTCAGGTACAGTCTTGGACTAGATTATCTTCCATCATCCATGCCAGCACTGAGACAGGGGACTCTAATAACATCTTAAAACACAAGCCCTGTGCTCCTCAGACTCCTAGTGGTTCAGGAAAGTGATGATGAGAGCTATTTTTAATATTTCCAAAAGCCTAAGGCATATGTGGTCAGTGAGCTAAATCACCCAGCAAACGAAATTATCAAGTTTAGTTGTTTTAATGCCAAGTTGGCGTGAAGGTCCTGTTAGCTCCTGGTGACGAGCAGCTCTCATTCCAAGTCTTAGATTAATAGAAAATACCAAATTGTTACTATGAAATGTAATTTCTTCCTCTGGAAAGAGGGACCTAATTAAAGGCATTGAAAAACCAGCCATCACTGTTTAAGAATAACATGGCTGAAGATGGGGGCCAAGAGTGGGATGGGAAATGGCCAAGAGTGGGATGGGAATGGGAAACGCAGCCTACAGCAGTGGTGACAGTGGGCAGTGAATGGGATGGGATCAGGGATAACCATTTAATTTCTAATTTAAGTGATTCCGCAGGAGTTTGGGGCACAATGAAGAAAGCCCTTCAGGTTCACTGGAGATTTCTGCAAACACTACCCAAATTTTTCCTGCTCTCTGCTGAGATAGATAAGCTGTCCTCAGTGGCTCAGCAGTATCAGCAGGATAAACTGGCTGAGAAGAGGAAAGAAAGGCATTGTTATGGTATTTTTTAAAATGAAAACATATTACTTATGGGAAGAAGAAAAAAAGCAAGTGCAAAACCATAGCTGAGGGTGGGCCACGGTGGCTCAGCAGGCAGAGTTCTCACCTGCCAGGCTGGAGACCCGGGTTCGATTCCAGGTGCCTGCCCATGCAAAACAACAAACCACAGCTGAGAACAGGTTGCCGGTCAGCCCCAGGCCACGGTGGGGTCAGATGGGCCCAGAGGCCACCGAGGGAAGGTTCTGCGATCCTCCATGAACTAAGCAATCCCAAAGCCAACTATGGAGGTTTTGGGGGAACCCCTTTATCGATCTCCTACCCACGCTGAGGGAGAGCAATTTGAAGAGAGTTTGGGAAGGCCAGGGAGGTGTCTCCTCTTTCCCAAAGCTCACTACTCTTGGTCTTTGACACCTCACTCCCTGCCTAAGAGGCTCCAGCCTTTTCACCAAAAAAATCACATCTGAATCTGCTCAAGCCCCTAGAACTAACCACCAGTTCACAAGAAATACAGGGACAGAGGAATAGGTTAAAAGACACCCTGGGGACACAATCAGCAAAGCCCAGAATGTGGGAAACTTTACAGAAAAATAACTGGTTTCTTTAACAACTAGATGGCAAGAAACAGAGGAAGGAATAAGAAGGGGTAGGAGCCCATAAATGAATAGAGACTTAAGAGGCGTCAACCAAATGCAATGTACAGACCTTATTTGAAGCATGATTCAAATCGAGCTATGTCAACAGATAATCAGCTGTTATTAAAAAAAGGTTTAAAAGATAATTGAAAAACTCTGAACACTGACTAGATATTTGATGATATTAAGGAATTAATGTTTTAAATGTAATATTGGCACTATATATATTTTTAGAAGAGTCCTTTTCTTGGAGTAGATACAGACATACTTACAGATGAGAAAGTTAGGATGTCTGAAACTTTCTTTAAAATAATCCACTTGGGAGGAAACCTGTGGAGGGGAGTAGAGATAAAATAAGACTGACTAGGAAGATGGCAGAATAGGATACATCAACTTCACCCCTCCTCCAAGGAACAGCTAGAGAAGTGACAGAAAAACGACGGGGACGACAATTTCAGGGTATCTGGGGAGGGTCTTCTATACCACACAGGGAGACCTCGGTTGCAAAAGCTGAAGAATGCAGACACAGAAAACTGGAGATCACCCAGCTAGTGCAAACAGCCTAACACTCCCCTTTCCAAACGGGAACAGAAACCCTCAGGAGTGCAGGACAGGGAGACGGGAACAAGGAAGTAAGCCAAGCCTCATTACTAGAATGCGTTACCTTCAAGCACACCACCCCAGCCCAGCGACTTTCCCCACACAACACGCACCTGAACCCCATCACCCATACCGCCCACCATGCTCCAAGTATTCCCGAACCCCCGTCCCCATCCCCCCCACCCCACCCCCGCCATGCACGCCTTCCCCAGCCCACCCACCTCTCTGGATCAGGTGCACAGTCTCGCCCTGCCCCGCCCCACAACCCCGCACCCACGCAGCCCCTCAAACCCCTCCTGCCTCCCTGCCCCCTGGGGTCACCTGTGCATCCCGGCTGCTGGTGCTCACCTTCATATCTGGGCCAGGCCTGCCCCCAGCCCATTTAGTGGCGCAAACCTGTCCTGCTCATCCTGAGCTCTGCACACACGTACCTTAGCATATGGCATCCCCAGACCCACACACAAGCACCCACAGACCCCACCACGATCCCCCAACTCTGGACAAGCACTGATCTGTGCATCTGGACCACACCCATCCCCAGCCCACGCAGATTCAACCCGTCTTGCTGGTCCTGAGTTCTGCGCACAAGACACCAGACCCTGCCCTCCAGGCCCGTGCTAGCGCAGCACCACATCCTCCTCGCCAGGCACCCATGCATCCACACCCGTATACTGACCTCTTGACCTCTGCACCTGACCACCCCTGCCCTGCACATGTGCATACCCTTTCCCACCTCCAGCACAAGCGCCCAGCTCCCACACTTGACAGGTGCTCACGTGCACATCTGTGCCACATAGCCCATGCATGCACCCCTGCCACCCGCCATGCCCCACACAAGTGAAGCCACACCAGGGCCTGCCCACTCAGCATCACCCGGCCCTGACCCACATACTGCATCAGAGATAAAGGGAGTTCTACCGATGGAAAAAAAAAGACAAGATAAGGAGGTCTGGAGGAAGGCACAGAATTGAAGAATATCAGTAACGGTAATTTAAAGGATAAAAAGAGAAAGAGGGAAATGAATATATAAATCTGAGGAATGCAAGGGCAGTTCAATAGTAGAATTCTCACCTGCCATGGGGGAGACTCAGATTCGATTTTTGGCCCATGCACTCCCTGCCCCCAAAAAACAACTTAACAAATGGTGCTGCAAAAATGGGATACTCACATGGAAAAAGAGTGAAATGTGACCCCCGCCATACAGCATACAAAAAATATATATATAAAAAGAATATATAGAATTGTCAAATAAAATCCAAAGGATAATATGGTAGATTCAAGAAATGCCTTTACACTAATAACTTTGAATGTTAACAGACTAAACTTACAAATTAAAAGTCATAGATTGGCAGAATGGATTCAGAAATATAATCCAGCTATATGCTGCTTACAAGAGGTTCATCTTAGATGCAAGGATAAAATTGGATTGAAAGTGAAAGGATGGAAAAATGTTCCATGCAAGCTATAACCAAAAGAAAGCAGGAGTAGCTATACTAAATCAGAGAAAATAGACTTGAAATGTAAAGACATCATAAGAGACAAAGAAAGACACTACATATTAATAAAAGGGACAATTCACCCAGAAGAAATAACAATCATAAGTGTTTATGCCCCCAATCAAGGCGCTCCAAAGTACATGAGACAAATATTGGCAAAACTGAAGGGACCAATAGACGTTTTAACAATATCAGCAGGAGACTTCAAAAAACCACTCTCCTCTATAGACAGAACAACTAGACAGAGGATCAATAAGGAAATACAGAACTTAAACAATCTGATAAATGGATTAGCCATAAAAGACATACATAGGTCGATACACCCTAAAACATCAGGATAGACATTCTCTAGTGCTCATGGAACATTCTCCAGGATAGATCATATGCTAGGACATAAAACATAACTTTATAAATGTAAAAACACTGAAATTCTTCAAAGCACTTTCTCTGATCACAATGGAGTGAAGCTGGGAATCAATAACCACCAAAGAACAAGAACTTTCACAAATAAATTGAGATTAAGTAACACACTCTTAACAACCAGTGGGTCAAAGAAGAAATTGCCAGAGAAATTGGTAGCTATCTGGAGATGAATGAAAATGAGAATACAACATATCAGAACTAATGGGCTCTCAGGCTGTCCTGAGAGGGAAATTTACCCTAAATGCCTATATTAAAAAATAAGGAAGAACAAAAATTGAGACAACTGCTCACCTGAAAGAACAGGACAAAGAAAACAAACTAACCTCAAAGCAAACAGAAGAAGAGAAATAACAAAGATTAAAGTAGAGTTGAATGAATAGGAGAACAAAAGACCAACAGAGAGAATCAACAGTTGGTTCTTTATGAAAATCAATAAAATCGATGGACCACTAGCAAGGCTCACAAAAAAAAAAAAGAGAAAGGATGCAAATAAACAAAATCAGAAATGAGAGGAGGGGGGTCATTACCACAGACCCTGAAGAAGTTAAAAAAAATGTTAAGAGGATACCATGAACAACGATATGCCAAAAAACTAGATAACTTAGATGAAATGGACAAATTCCTGGGAACACATGAATAAGCTACACTGACTCAAGAAAAAATAGAAGATCTCAACAAACCAATCACAAGCAAAAAGATTCAATCAGTCATCAAAAATCTTCCTACAAAGAAAAGCCCATGGCCAGATGGCTTCACGAGGGAATTCTATCAAACATTTCAAAAAGAACTAACACCAATCCTGCTCAAACTTTTTTAAAAAATTGAGAAAAAGGAACACTACCTAATTCATTTAATGAAGCTAACATAACTTTAATACCGAAGAAAGTAAGAAAGGAAAACTCCAGGCCAATCTCCCTAATGAACGTAGATGTAAAAATTCTCAACAAAATACTAGCAAGTCAAATCCAATTACACATTAAAAGAATTATACAGGGCAGGCCATGGTGGCTAAGCAGGCAGAGTTCTTGTACCAGAGACCCGGGTTCGATTCCCAGTGCCTGCCCATGCAAAATAATAATAATTATTATTATTATTATTATACAATAAAGAAAAAAATAATTAAAGAGCAAAAAAATAAAATATACAAAAACAAAAATAAATAAATAAAAAGAATTATGTACCACGACCAAGTGGGGTTTATGCCAGGAATGCAGGGATGGTTCAACAAAAGAAAATCAACTAATGTAACACAGCATATTAACAAATCTAAAGGGAAAAACCACATGATCATCTCAATTGATGCTGAAAAAGCATTCAACAAAATTCAATATCATTTTCTGACAGAAACACTTCAAAAGGTAGGACTCAAAGGCAACTTCATCAATATGATAAAGGGCATATATGAAAAACCCATAGCCAACATCATACTCAATGGAGAGAGACTGAAAGCCTTCCCCCTAAGATCAGAAATGAGACAAAGATGCCCTCTGTTACCACTCTTATTCAACATTGTACTAGAAGTTTAAGATAGAGCAATCAGGCAGGAAAAAGAAATAAAAGACATCCAGATTGGAAAGGAAGAAGTAAAACTTTCATTATTTGCAGATGATATGATACTATAATTGGAAACTCCTGAGAAATCTATAACAAAGTTACATGAGCTAATAAATTCAGCAAGGTGGCAGGATATCAAATTGATGTGCAAAAATCAGTAATGCTTCTATACACAAGCAATGACGTAACCGAGGACTCAGTTAAGGAAAAATTTCTATTCAAAATTGCAACTAAAAGAATCAAGTATCTAGGAATGAATTTAACTGGGGATGTAAAGGATCTGTACACAGAAAACTACACAATATTGCTAAAAGAAATCAAAGAAGATCTAAATATAAAGAAAGATGTGAAATGTAGTTAAGATGTCAATTGTACCCAAACTGAGCTACAGATTCAATACAGTACCAATCAAAATTCCAGCAACCTACTTTGAAGACTTGAAAAAGCTAGTTACCAAATTCATCTGGAAGGGAGAGATCCCGAATAGCCAAAAGCATCTTAAAAAAGAACAAAATGGGAGGATTGACACTTCCTGTTTTAAGGCTTATTATAAAACCACACTGGTTAAATGGCATGGCTCTGGCACAAAGAAGTACTGACCAATGGATCAACAAGAACTCAGAGATAGACCACCAAATCTATGGTCAATTGAGCTTCGACAAGGTCCCCAAATCCACTGAACCAGGACAAAATATTCTTTTCAGTAAATGGCGGAAGAACTGGATATCAATAGCCAAAAAAATGAAAGTGAACCCTTGCCTTACAACTTATACAAAAATTAACTCAGACATAAATGAAATCAGAAAGAAAGATAGATGTTAAAGATTGAGATGGTATAATCTAGGAATGCGTAGAGTGTATAATAATAGTGAAATGTACAATGTACAACTTTTAAAAATGTTTTTGCATGAGGAAGAACAAAGGATTGTCATTATTGCAGGGTGCTGAAAATAGATGGTAATTAATATTTTAAAATGTCACCTTATGTGTGAGACTAAAGCAAAAAATGTTTATTTGTTACAAAATTTATATTTTGACTAGTGCATTTCCTAATATAACTTATGTACATAGTTTGATTGAATGCCATAAGTACTTGGAATCTCAGGTAGATATGAGATTTTGTTGGTTTGTCCAGAGTGATGCCCCAGTGAATCCCAGAGTGATTCGATCAGTGAGTGGAAAAGTATTTGCAAAGCCCCCTTCAGGGAATGGTGAGAGTGGGGAGAAATTCAACTTCCCCAAGTTGAATTCTTGATATTCTCACAAGCAGTGTGGACAACCAAAGCTATAGGCTGAGCCCCCAGTCTTGGGGTTCGTTCATATGAAAATTAACCCCACAAAGGATAGGTCAAGTCTACTTAAAATTTAGGCCTAAGAGTCACCCCCAAGAGAGCCTCTTTTGTTGCTCAGATGTGGCCTCTCTCTCCAGCCAACACGATGAGCAGTCTCACCACCCTCCCCTTCTCTGCGTGGGACATGACTCCCAGGGGTGTGGACCTTCCTGGCAACGTGGGGCAGAGATCCTGGAATGAGCTGAGACTCAGCATCAAGGAATTAAGAAAAACCCTAGAATGAGCTGAGAGTTAACATCAAGGGATTGAGAGAACCTTCTCGACCAAAAGGGGGAAGAGACTAAGTATCAATGGCTGAGAGATTCCAAACAGAGTTGAGAGGTTATCCTGGAGGTTATTCTCATGCATTAAGTAGATATCACCTTGTTGTTCAAGATGTAGTGGAGAGGCTGGAGGGAACTGCCTGAAAATGTAGAGCTGTGTTCCAGTAGCCATGTTTCTTGAAGATGATTGTATAATGATACAGCTTTCACAATGTGACTGTGTGATTGTGAAAACCTTGCGTCTGATGCTCCTTTTATCTACCTTGTCAATAGATGAGTAGAACATATGGAATAAAAATAAATAATAGGGGGAACAAATGTTAAACTTAGTTTGAAATGCTAGTGATAAATGAAAGTGAGGGGTAAGGGGTATGGTATGTATAATCTTTTTTTTTCTGTTATCATTTTATTTCTTTTTCTGTTGTCTTTTTATTTCTTTTTCTAAATTGATGCAATGTTCTAAGAAATGATGGATATGCAACTATGTGATGATATTAAGAATTACTGATTATATATGTAGAACGGAATGATATGTTAATGTTTTTGTTTGTTGTTAATTTTTTAAATTAACAAATAAAATTTTTAAAAAAAATTAACTCAAAGTGGATCAAACACATGATATAAGAACCAGTACCATAAAACTCCTAGAAGAAAAATGTAGGGAAACATCTTCAAGACCTAGTAATAGGAGGTAGCTTCCTAAACCTTACACTCAAAGCACAAGCAATAAAATAAAAAAATAGATAAATGGGAACTCTTCAAAATCAAAAGCTTTTGGGCCTCAAAAGACTTTGTGAAAAAGGTGAAGAGACAGCCAATCCAATGGGAGAAAATATTTGGAAATCACACATCAGATAGGTTTGATATCCTGTATACATAAAGAAATCATACACTTCAACAACAAAAGAACAAAAACTCAATTATGAAAAGGGGTAAAGATATGAACAGGCATTTTTCTGAAGAGCAAATGCAGATGGCTACAAAGCACATGAAGAGATATTCATTTTCATTAGCGATAAGGGAAATGCAGATCAAGACTGCAATGAGATACCACCTCACACCTATAAGAATGGCTGCTATTAAACAAACAGGAAACTATAAATGTTGGAAAGGATGTGGAGAAATTGGAACACTTATGCACTGCTGGTGAAAACGTATAATGGTACAGCTGCTAGGGAAGACAGTCTGGCACTTCCTCAGAAAACTAAATATTGAGTTGCCTTATGATGCAGCAATACTGCTATTCATTACATACCCAGAAGAGCTGAAAGCAGTGACACAAACAGACATTCGCATAACAATGTTCATAGCAGCATTATTCACACAGAAGATGGAAACAATTTCAGTGCCCATCAACAGAAGAGTGGATTAACAAAATGTGGTATATACATACAATGAACTATTATGCTGCAGTAAGATGAAAAGATGTCCTGAACCACGTGACAACATGGATGAGACCTGAGGACATAATGCTAAGTGAAATAAGCCAGACACAAAAGGATAGATACGTATGATTCCACTTTTATGATCATGGTAAACATAAAGGTAAAGTCAGAGGCTTATAATACAGAATATAGGGGACATAGAGATACTGGGAAGCTAATGATGGGTGAATGGTTAGCTAATGAGGTTGAACTCAAATATAAAAGAACAGATAGAAACAAAGGCAGTTCACTAGTGGGTCTATAAGTAATATTACCATATTGAAGGTGAACATGATTGAAAGGGGTTGTATAGAGCCATGGTTCCCACCAATTAACACTACAAGTATAAATAAGTTCTTGTACACACTACTTCAAAGGTATGAGTCTTGTACAAAGAGTATATAATTTCAGAATATGGGGGAAAGCTGCTATTGCATGCTATGGGCTATGTTTAACAGGAAATTATCAACAGTACACAGCAATACCGGGGTAAATACATGGGGAGAGGGACAAGAGTTAAGGGGAGGTTTGGATTTTCTATTTGGTGAGGGTGTGTTTATTGGTTATTTTTCTCTTGGGGACAATGAAATTATCTAAAATTGAGAGTATTGACGGACTGTTGAGTTTGGGTAGTATACAAGCTGCCCAATGGATGAAGGTAGCTGAAAGATACACCGGCTGAGAAGTGGATCAGCTAACGATGCTGTATGCATATGATCAAATATTGTGCTGCTACCAAAAGGAACAATGTTGGGAGGCATGCAACACTGTGAACAAACCCGTGGGATATCTGGTGAGGCAAAATTAACCAGAAACAAAACAGCAAATATTGTATGGTCTCATTTAGAAAAAACTCATAAAAAAATTTGGGCCTAGATTGTAAGCTCTTATAGCAGTCATATTTAGTTGGAGTGATAAATGTCATTTCTGGATTTTGAGAGGCTGTTTTATATACGTATAACCTGGTATTTAGAGATAAGAATGAAGCTGATTAGGTCAGAATTAAATTAATTAAGAATACAGGAGTAAGGAAGACACTGCCAGTACTTTAGAAATTCACCTATTCTACGAGACCAAAGGAGGAAGGGTTTATTTTGTCCAGAACCTAAATTTTCTGTAGCAGGTAGTAGAACTCAACTTGTCTGGACAGATCATTTAAACAACCCAAGCACAGGGAGCCCAGGATAAGAATGAGCGCCTTAATCCTCTCTACCTTAACCTAATGCCCACATACACTCCACTGTATATTAAGCAGACAATCAAAAAGATGATCAAAAAGTATTGGCAAAGTCCCTTGAGGGATGGGAGCAAAAAATATGAAACTATTAAACTTTGCCACTGGGAAAACCCCTGATACTGTGTCAAACATTAGGGGCACCCAATCAATAGGCCAAGCCCTTGATCTTGAGGTTTGCTCTTGTGAAGCTTATATAGGTAGTGGAGAAGCTTAGCATACCTATAGGCATGCCTAAGAGTTACTTCTGGAGGACCTTTTCTGTTGCTCAGATGTAGTCTCTCTATCTCTAAGCCCAACTCTGCAAGTGAAATCATTGCTCTCCCTACTACAGGGGACATGACATCCAGGGGTGAAAGTCTCCCTGGAAGCATGGGAGATGAGTTTCAGGGAGGAGCCTGGCCCTGACACTGTGGGATCAACAATGCCATCCTGACCAAAAGGGGGAAAGAAATGTAACAAATAAGGTAGCAGTGTTTGAGAGGGTTCAAATAGAGTTGAGAGGCTACTCTGGAGGCCACTCTTATGCAAGCTTCAGCTAGACACTGCTATCTATCATAGCTTGCCAAGCCCTATCCAAAACCATCCCTGTCAAGTGTAAAGAATATCTAGGGCATTACATAAGATTCTACAAAGGTTCCATCCACAGGGGTAACTTTCCAGAAACTTACAACTTCCAGATGGGTCCCTAGACCACATAAGTCTTGAAATGCAGAGGGCCCAGCCTCTCCAGAACATCAACTAGTTCCATCTCCCTATCCCATATTATTGACAGACCCTTCCAACGTGAAAAAGTTAGAATGGGCATAGTCCAAACACCTCTAAAGAGTGGGAGAAAGATCAAAGGTGATGGTGGAGTTATACAGAGGTCATGTTTAACAAATGAGTATGGTTGCTGAATCATTATATTGATGTTTCTTTTAGTCTCCAGTACCTTCGAGCAGCTAGAAGTAAAAACCTAAAATTGTGGACTTGTAACCCATACCAAACTCTGAAATCTGTTCTACAACTAATTGTTGCAGTGTGCTTTGAAATGTATTGCTTTTATATATATATATATATATATATATATATATATATATATATATATTATATTTCACAAAAAAGAAAAAAAGTCCATTGTGATAATAAATGCACAGCTATATGATGACATTGTGAACCACTGATTGTACACTTTGGATAATTACATGGTGTGTGAATATATATAATATATCAATTAAACAATGATGAAAAAAATTTCCAAAGCTTCCTGAATATAGGCATACAGTCTACCTTGTGAACTTTGCTCTCGTCTCTACCTTTTCTTCATACAAATCCCATTTTACCATTATCATATCTGTATTGAACTTATAGTTTCCCAAGTTTACCATATGGGCTTATATTGCATTGTTTTTTAAAAGAAATAGTGATTCTGCAATCATACTTATTTGTTAAATTCGACCTTCTCAGTATAACTCCACCACTCTTTGATCTTTCTCCCACCCTTTGGGGGCATTTGGGCTATGCCCATTCCAACTTTTCCATATTGGAAGAGGCTGTCGATAGTACAGAATAGGGGCGTGGAACTAGCTGATGTTCTGGAAGGGCTGACCCCTCTGCATTTCAGGGCTTATCTGGTCCAGGGGCCCATCTGGAGGTTGTAGGTAAAAAGCAAACTTTCAATTATTAATCCTTTTTCTGGGGAAGGATGGGACTAGAGGCAGATTTTGTTTTTTACTTTAGGTACTTCTGTATTATTTAAATTTCTGACATGAAGCATCTCTTACTTCTTGATATCCAAATGTGACATATTTGTAGACACAGTGACTCCCCAAAGCCCCTGAAGATCTCAGTCTCCTGGCCTGTCACCCGTGACACTGCCTTGGCTCTGGGCTGGCAGCCTCTCCTTCCCACCGGCATCCCCACTGCTGGGACTCTCTGTGCCTTCACCCACCAAATGTCCTCTTCCCATGGAACCTTCCAAATCCCAGCTCCAGACCCGTGTCTTCCATTCAGGGGTCTTGCAGGACCACCTTGAGCACAGTCTCCCTTCCTCGACAAACTGGCCAGAACCTGACAATACTTCACTACTGTGTCTGAGAATACATTTATAGAGAAAAACAGACCAAATCCCCAGACTCAGTAGCGTAGCATGTGGTTGGACATGTTAGGTGATCAGCAAAGCTCCAAGGTAAACTTCCTGAGCCTTGGTGTCCTCATTTGTAAAATGGGGACAGAAGCACCCACCTTCCCGGACTGCTGTGAGGATTAAAGTAATTAAAGCTTCCAACACTCTGCTTCAAAGGTTCTGGTTGGTGTGCACAAAACAGCCCCTCTGAGACTTGCAACTGCAAATTTTAAGAGAATGAGAAGACCTGAGAATCCACTTGGATCCCTACACTGAGAAGAACACTATACTCAGAACCACCCATTAGATTAAATATTAATAAGAGAAATAATGTACTGGGATGAGGAGGAGGAGCTCTGAAGGTCAGACTTTGAACTCCCACTAGGTGGCAGTATTGCTTCCTGGCCATTATGCAAATAGGGGGAGGGTCATCAGAAGGGGTAAATAAACATTTTTCTGAAACCACTCCAAAAGAGGAAATTCCTTTATTAACTTACCCAAGATACTGAAATAGAGGTTAGCTTGAGAAAATGCATTGACTTAGAACATGCAGCAGTACCAATGAGTAAATCCCATTGGGGATCCCTCAGTCTCTCTGGGAGGTGAACTATTAATAGTGGATTCTAACCCCCACTTTGCAGACCAGCAAACTAAGGTTCTAGGAGCTTGTGTGATTCATGCAAGACCCGCACAGTCAGTAATCAGGCAGGATCTTTTTTCACACCCTCATTTGGCTTAGTGTTTAATATTCATACATACAAAAGGATATTATAGTATGTGTGTGAGTCATGAAGCATAACAAGAGAAAGAATTCAAGTGAACCTAACATCCAACCTGAAAATGAGGGGGTACTGCGTGGAAGTCTCCAGAGGGGACTCCAGCCAGAAGTGAGAAGTTGCTAGAAGTCCAAACCATGAATCAACCTTCCTTCCCTGTAAGGTAACATGAATGCGATCAATCAAGTCGAGGACCTCTTCTCCAGGACCGCTAGAATACAAAGTCCATCTACGTAAAGGACGTAAAGTTAATTATGTCTCTTGGGAGGTCACTCTCCAGGGAAACAGTTGTAAGTTTCCACCTTTCTAAAGTAATACTTTTTTCTTCAAATCTCACTGCTCAAAACCTCTCATGGACTGCCCTCTGCTTCAGCACAAAGTGTCTGAATCTCTTCTCCCGGTGGCAAAGGCATGAGCAACGGATCTGAACAACATCCACCGTTCAGGGCAACTTCAGAAAACACTACATTACTCACCCTCTCTCATCCACAATCCTCCTCGATTTTGTAATGATGGAAATGAAACCCAAGACATACCCTGACTTGCTGCCTCCCAAAGCCAACCCCATGTCCAATAGGGTTATCTCTGCACCATGCCCCTCACGGCGCATCCTTCAGACTCGGTGCATCTGCCGAGATGAAAAGCGCCTGCCCACCTGCCCACCTTGAGTGCCTGGACCTTTTATTCTGTCCCGCCACGAAGCACCACTTGCATGTATTGCTTGTTGCTGTCTTCTCTCCAGAGAGACCACAGCCTCATGAGGGCAGGGACATGTGATGGGTTAGCAGAAATACCCCAAAGTGAGGTTCTGGGAGAGGGAAGTACAGGGCAGTAATTAGGAGTGTGGGATTTGGGGTCATAACAGGTTCAAGTCTGACTCTACCTATATGACCTTGAGGTTATTTAACCTCTTTGAGCCTCAGTTTCCTCCTTGGTAAACAAGGAATACTAATAGTTCCTACAGCATAAAGATATTAATGAAAACTAAAGAATATCAGGCATGTAAAATTTACAAGTGTAAATGCACATATTAGGGACAGGTATAGCTATATCCTAACCAGCTCAGGGACCAGGGCAAGTCAGCTGATCTCCTGAGCTTTATTTTCTTCAATGGCAAAATTGAGGAACACTGAGGACGGGGGTGGGTGGATTGTATCATATTGTTCTCTGCAGTCCACTGTAACTCTGAAATTCCATGCTTCTCTGGAAGTTTCTTTCACATTCTCCCACAAGACCAACACTAGGGAGGCACACACTAGCGAGTACATTAGTATGAGGGCAGAGAAATCCAGCTAAAGGATCTGGCTGCTTAAAACTTGCCATCTATCAGCAAACAACTCAAACATTATCATCTCAAGGAGTTTCCCCTGGAAAGCCCCACTCCCTCCCCATCCTCCCTCAACTATTTAGGTCTCACTATTTTATGTTCTCATAACACACCATACTTCACTTTGTAATCCATATCCCAATTATCAATTGAACTATTAATTGTGACTTCTAATTCCCACTTTGCAGATCAGCAAACCAAGGTCCTAAGAGCTTGTGTGATTCATCCAAGACCTGCACAGTCAGTAATCGGGCAGGATCTTTTTTTACACCCTCATTTAGCTTAGTGTTTAATATTTGATACAAATAAAAAGATATTTATAATATATATGTGTGCGAGTGATGAAGCATAACAAGAGAAAGAATTCAAGTGAACCTAGCATCCAACCTGAAAATGAGGATGGAGCACTGAAGCTCTTCGTAGGCCTATCCTCAATGCCACCCTCCCACCTCTCCCTACCCTGAATTATGTTTATTATTCTCTCACATTTCTTCTCACCATTTTATTGAGGTATAATATACTTACAGAAAAGTGCACAAAGTAACAGGACTGCAAACAAGTAACAGAGCCCTGCAGCTCCCCAGAGCCCTGGGTAGCCCCTTCCGACCCCAACACCCTGCCCTCTTCTCACTAGACTACACTGTCTTGAAAATCCCCTAAGTTCTATCTAATAAAATGAGAATTTCCCTATTAAAGCTAGGGTTTTTCCCTTAGACAGGACAGTCAGAGCAGAAGAAAGGGTTGGCACTCTGGGTTCCTGAGAGGAGTTGGCTTGGGGAGTTTTGGTCCAGAGAAGAACTGCAGTCACAGCCTGAGAACAGGCCGGTGGGGCCACCCAGCTGCGTGGACCTGGCCTCCTCCATCGGTTTTCTCCAAGCGCCTGGAACCAGGGCTTCTTCAAACAGAATCAGAGCCTAATGGTTTGCCAACGCTGGGAGTGGGGGAGGGCACAGAGTGGCAGCATTAAAGCCTCATGTGTGGTTTTGATTATATTATCTGAATCTGAATGAACATTTCTCATGGGCAGGTCTTGATTAAAAGTAAATAAATTTGCAAGCAGACCACCAACTAGGAAATACTGAGCTTAGTGCTGGGGTTAAGATGAAAGCCTCTGGAGAAAAAGCCTGGAGAAGTTTGTAGATGAGATTATAGGCTTGGAACTATTAAATTTGGTCCGTTTATTAGGACTCCCTAAGATAAATCGCTTATCGCCCTTTAATCTGGAAGTTCCTGGTTATTTATTCTCTCCAGAGGGCAGCAGCAGTTTCGGTTCCTTTCAATTCAACCAACATTTATTGAGCATATGCTAGTGCAAGTGCTGAAACTTGTAGGGCATACCAAATCATGATATGTGTGCTCTTTGACTTTAAGAAAAATATTAAAGGAATGGCTCAGAAAATGAGAGTTTACGTTCGATGGTCTGGGTGGTCTAGAAACAGTATCTTCCAGGAAAAGGGTTGAGGGGTTTGGAGCTGGGCCTTGTTGGGAGGTGGGGAATGGGGGTGGAGGGGGCGGCGGATAGATTTTCCATCCACCAGTTCTTCTCTTTGGGGAAACTTAATAATCAGACCCATACTATCAGCTAAACGCATTGTCTAATTAATTACATAGGAAGGCAGAATTCTAAGTCCGTAAGCACCTGCAGTAAATGAAATCCAAGGACTGAAATCCAGGGAGGAGGAATTAGTTCGGTGCTCACCACCTACCAGATGCTGTCCTAACCGTTTTAGGCACATCAACCCCTTCAATCTACTTCAAAGCCCACAAGGAGCCCAGGGCTACGGAAGTGCAGCAGCCCTGAGTCCTTCGGGACCTGAGAGCAGGCAGGCATGACCAACGTCCTTCAGTCTCTCTGGAGGAGGGATTACCAGGTGAAGCCTGAGCACAGCCTCCCTCACTCCACTTAGACTTCTAAGACCCTCACCTTGGTGGAACCCAAAGCTCAAAAAGGTGAGCTCAATGCTCCTAATCATCCATCCCCCCCTTACCTGCCCATATGATTTTTCCCTCACCTCTCTGAGCAAGATGGATTGTACATTTCCAGTGAGTGAAGAAAGCTAATAGAGCCCAGCACCTCACTTGGTGGCCCCAGCCCTCCTTATTCGAAGATGGTGCTACTCTTTTTTTTTTTTTTTAATGCATGGGCAAATACCGGGAATCAAACCCGGGTCTCCGGCATGGCAGGCAAGAATTCTGCCACTGAGCCACCGTGGCCTGCCCTGGTGCTACTCTTATCACAAAGTCCTATGGCTGCATGCATGCCTTCACCCTACATGGAGACTGGCCGTCAGTTTGCTTATGGGCCACACTTTTCTCTCTCCATTTTAGAACACTTCATAATATAAATATAAAGCATGAAGTAGTGCTTCTCACTTCCTGAACCAGCAGTTGAGGAAAACACCCAGAGCTCATGGACTATATTTAGGTCCCCAATTCATGGCTTTGTAGTATTAGTAATTTTCTAGGGTGCATCTAATCTCCAAGAGGAGAACAGGAGTTCCTTGGGTGAAAGGAATGAGTACACCTTTCACAGTAGCTTCCTTGGCTCCCACTGTGATCTGCACAGTGAGTCCCTGTGAAATGCACAGGTGTACACTCACCCAGGGAGGTTCTTTTTTTTTTTTTTTTCATGGGTAGGCACCAGGAATCAAAATCTGGTCTTGGCATGGCAGGCAAGAACTCTACTACCTGCTGAGCCACCGTGGCCCGCCCCCAGGGAGGTTCTTAAACCAGCTTTATGCTGGTCCTCAAAAGCTTGGAGAGACAGCTCAGAAGACATGCTGGGGAGGAACATGCTTCACACTTACGCTTCCAGAACCAGCAGGGAAGCCTGCCTGGAGAGGGGAGGGCCTGGCCCCGGCCGAGGAAATCAGCAGACCCTATAGTTGTTCTTTTGGCAACCGCCTGGCTTGCTTTTGCTGGAGTCTGGACTCGCGTCATAACTTGACTAATGAGTGTCCATACAGACTCAGAATGGCCAGCCAAGACTTCAGAGGAGAGAGCAAGGCAGGCGCCAAGCCCACATGCTGCTGGGAGAGAGAAGCAGGACCCAGAGGACCTGAGCTCAGCATCAAGCCTTGTTTTCCAGGTAGCTGTCAGGAAAGTGCGGGTGAAGCAGCTAGGGTTATTCGTGCTGTTTCCTCCAGGGAGTTGGAGTACAGAGGATTTGAGGAAAGACAGATCTGAGGTTAAACCCAGCTCTCTCCCATGCTCCTGGGGCCTTGAGCATATCATTTATCTTCTCCAAGTCTCAGTTGCTGCACAGGGAAGCTGTGCCAAGTACATGAGATCATCTACAGACAGTACCTAGCACACACTTCATGCACAGTCCATGGAAAACCCCTATTTTGTTAAGCAAAAACACCAGCATTCTGTCCAAGATTCCTTCACTGACTTGGTATGCAATTTCATTCATCCAACAAAAATTGACTGAAGTACTTACACTCTGCCAGGCACTATTATAGCTACTTGGGATAAATCGGGGAACAAAAGAGGAAAAAAGCCCTGTCCTCATAGAGCCTCCATGTTAGCAGTAAATAAATAAATTGTATGACATTTTGGAATGTGATAAGTGCTCTGAATGAAAGAATATATAATGCAGGTAAGGAATCAGGAGGGGGACAAGGGGCATGTCATATTGAGAGGTCACTTGAGCAAAAACTTCAGGGGAGGTTCACATACCAGCAGGAAGAGTGATCCAGGTGGAAGGAATGGCTGTGCCAGAACAGGAGTGTACAGATGGTTTCAGGAACAGCAAGAAGGCAGAGGGGCTAGAGAGGAAAAAAAATACATACAAGACGCAATTGATGGGCTGTGGGTGTGGGCAGGACGTAAGTCTCACATGGCCTTGTAGGTCTTATAAGGACTTTGATTTTGACTCTAAGTGAAATGAGGACCCATCATGGATTTTGAATAGAGGAATAATCTAAATCTAAAGATCACATTGACCGGGGCAGTGGGGAGAAGGCAAGAGTAGAAGCAGAGGAACCAATTAGGAAGTTATTGCAATTATCCAGGCAAGAGATGGCAGAGGCTAGGACACAGGCAGCAGAAGTAAAACAGAAGAGGTGGGGTTCTGGGTTTGTTTGGCCAGCAGTTTCCGAATCTCTAACAGCATCTGCACCCCCTTACTGTCTTCCAAGAAGGTACAAAAACCAGTGAAAAGCAGGGCAGGCCATGGTGGTTCAGCAGGCAGAGTTCTCGTCTGCCATGCCGGAGACCCAGGTTCGATTCCTGGTGCCTGCCCGCATTAAAAAAAAAAATCAGTGAAAAGCAACAACTACATGGAAATGTTTGGGGCCGCTTTGATTTAAAATGCCCTCAAAAACTCTTGCCAGTGGGGACTGAAGGCCCTCAAATGCCATGAACTATGCCTGAGGCATGAGGAGAGGCAGTTGGCATGAAATCCATCTTTCTATATGCTGCCACCCCAGCCCCCCACTACATAGGATTCCCTTTCGGCTTTGGCCTAGAGAGTTAAAAGACTCCTTTTTTAATGAGGGGCCCGCCCCATTTAAAATGGTGGACTGAGCCATTTTAGGGTTCTGTTCCCTGACAGAAGCACTGAACAACCAGCAAGAATTAGCAAAACATCTTTCTCAAAGCTTCAGAAAATTGTTAAAGAACTGCAATAAATGTATGTATACCAAAAAAAAAATAGAAAACAAGTTACTCAGAGCTGGTAGGAGCTTGTGTACTGCCCCCCCCCCATACCCCCACCCTTCATTGGCTCAGTACAGAACAGGCCTGAACTCCAGTGCTGATCCCTGGTCCTGATTCTGAAGGAAGCAGAGTAACCTCTGCGCACTTAGTGGGAGCATATATCTCTGGCTCAATCTATCTGGTGTTGGCCCAAGGGATTCACTATTCTAGAACTTGCCTACCTGCAAAAGGTGGCTCATGGAAGTCTCCTACAGAACACTGTCGGAGAGCAATCAAGTTGTACTGCCTGGGGCAAGGGACTGCTGGCTGTGGGACATAGTGTGCGATGCCAGGGACCCTAAGGAAACTGTTTCCTGGAGAAAAGGGGACAATTGGAACCACTTAAAGGTGCCACACATGTGTGTCCAAGACAAGACACATATGCAAAAAGGATCAGGAAGAACCCTATGGTTTGGGCTGGAGCTATTCTCTAAACCCATTATATGGATAAGCCTTGAAGGAAAGCACTTGCACAGTTCAATTTGGAAAAACGGGAAAAGGTGTTTTCTTTTTTCCCATCTTCATTATTTTACTGTTGCTGTGAGCTCCTGGAAATCAAAGAAAGCTCTGTCATAATATTAACTGGACTCAAGCTCAAGGAAGAGACACCTCAAACTCTAAATTCCAGAGATCCATTCAAATGTCAAAATGTCCAGGTTTCAACAAAAAGGTTACAAAACACACAAAGAAACAGGAGGCAATGGCCCAGGCGAAAAAGTTTAAAGTATTAGACAAGGACCAGACCTGGAACATACAAAATACTTTTTAAAAACTGGTCCTAAATATGTTCAATGAGCTAAAGGAAACTAAGGAAAAAGAATTAAAGGAAAGGAGGAAAATGAAAGATGAACTCAAAGATAATATCAATAAAAGATGAAAATTATGAAAAGGAAGTAAACAAAGCTGAAGGCCACAGTAACAGAAATTAAACATTCCCTAGAGGAGTTCAACAACAGATTGGAGCTGGCAGAAAAGAGAATCAGATAACTTGAGGAAAAGATCATTGAAATCATTCAGTCTGAGGAGAAGAAAGAATGAAGAAAAGGGACAGACAGATCC
This sequence comes from Tamandua tetradactyla, assembly GCF_023851605.1. Classification (NCBI taxonomy): domain Eukaryota; kingdom Metazoa; phylum Chordata; class Mammalia; order Pilosa; family Myrmecophagidae; genus Tamandua; species Tamandua tetradactyla. Next base: position 17,801,866 of record NC_135343.1, on the reverse strand, counting down.
TAAGGAACTCACAGGACACAATCAAGTGTACCAATACAGGCATTGTGGAAGTCCAAAAAGAAGAAAAAAAAAGGGGGGCAGAGCAAATATTCATAGGAATGATGGCTGAAAACTTCCCATATTTAATGAAAGACATGGATATGCATATCCAAGATGCTCAACCAACTCCAAACAGTATAAACCCAAATAGGCCCACCCCATGCATATCATACTCAAACGGCTGAATGTCAAAGATAAGGTAGATATCTGAAAACTGTGAGAGAGGTAATGTGTCACATACAAAGGAGCCTCCATAAGATTAAGTTCTAATCTCTCATCAGAAATGATGGAGGCAAGAAGGAAGTAGGGTGACATATTTAAAGTGCTAAAAGCAATAAATTGCCAACCAAGAATTCCATATCCAGCAAAACTGCCTTTCAAAAATGAAGGAGAAAAGAAGACATTCCAAGATAAAAATCAAGAGACTTCATCACCTCTAGACTGGCCCTACAAGATATGTTCAGGAGAATTCCACAAGTTGAAAGGAAAGGACAATAGGCAATAGAGCAACACTCCATGAAAAAATAAAAATCTCTAGTGAGGGTGAGGCATGGATAAACAGCAATGCCAGAACTATTATGTTTTGGGTTTGTAACTCCACTTTTTACTTACTTCAGGATCTAAGAGGCAAATGCATAAAATGCAATGATAAATCCGTGGTTTGGGACTCCTAATGCATAAACAGTTAATCTTTGACAAGAACAACAAAAAGGTAGGGGGGCAGAAGGGTATAGGGACATAGTTTGTGTGTAGTATTGAAGTTAAGTTGGTATCAAAGCGAAAGAAATTGTTATAGATACAGACAGTTAAATTTAATGATTCCCAGTGCCTGCCCATGCAAAAAATAAATAAATAAATTTAAGCCTCATGGTGAGAACAAAAATATCAGAAAATATATATGTTACAGAGATAAAAGTAGAGTACAGTTTCCTGGAGTGAGGGGTGTAGGAGGAATGGGGAGTTTATTCCATAATGGGTGTATGGTTTCTGTCTGGGGAGATGGGAAGGTAGTGAGAATACAGCAATATTCTGAATGTGATCAGTCCCACTGAATGGCATGCTTGGAAGCGGATGAGATGGGAACGTGACTGTTGTATATATGCTCCCATAATTTAAAAAATTAATAAAGAAAGAGTAACTAAAGGGACAATGACAGTTAAATGCAATACGTGATCCTGGGGGGTATCTAGCAAGGGAGGAGAAAAGCCTCAAAGGGACGTTATTGGGATCTATGAAAGAAATTAGAATATAGACTGTAAGCTTTATATCAGTGCTCCATTTCTTGAACTTGATAACTGCACTTAAGTTGATTACATAAGAGAATATCCTTGTTCTAAGGAAATGTCCATGGCAGCCTTGTATTCACAGAGCATGGTATGTACAACCTACGTGCAAGTGTTCATAAAACCGACTGACAGATAGATGGACAGATGACCAGACAGAATGATACGGCAAATGTGGTAAAATGTGGAAATTGGTGGATCCAGGTATCTGGAGGGGTGGGGTATGTTGAGGTTCTCTGCATGCGTTTGTATTGTCTCTATGTCTATCCCATAAGTCTGAAAGTATTAAAAAATAAAGGCTAAAACAAACAACCCAAGAAAGACAACAGTCCCTGGACTTGTCACAAGCCTGTCTAGGTCACTTTTAAAACCATGTGACCATGAAACAATTTATGTAAACTCCATGCACCTTAGTTCCTTATAAGCAGATGGGAGATCAAAAATACATAGATAAATGGGGCTTTGGGGACAATTCCATGAGCTGCTGTGGGTAAAGTGCCTGTCACCTTTCCTGGCACAGAGTAAAGTCTCAATGAATCTCAGTCACCTCCTTGGTGCTGACACACCTGGGGAGCCAATCCCACCTTGGGGAGGAGAGAGCTGTGGGTCATCCAAAATGCAGACTAACCCACCTGTAAATAACGGGTGTCTCTTGTTTTATATCCTGCTTACCACGAATAAAAACGACTTCCTTTACCACCCCTTTCTGGGACCTGTCCCTGTGCTTCCCAGGTCGGGGTGGTGTCTGGGACTTAGTGGTGGCCTCGGGACTGGGAAGAGCAGGCCCAGGGCTCATAGCACATGGGGAAGGGTACGTTGGCACCTGGGGACTGCAGCCTGGGAGGCCCCCTCCAAGAGGGACCTAGAGTTGGGGTGACCAGGCTTCCCGATTTGTTTGATCAGGAAGCAAGGATGGGGGTCTGACGACCCCAGAGGGCAAGGCCTGTCCAACACCCTGGGCCTGGGGCTTCAGACACCACCCCACTGCAAGACCACCCAAAAAGCCACGCCTAACACCTATCATTCAGCTCTCCCCAAGGCAGACACACACAGTGCCCGGAGGAGGGGCGTGGGCATGCTTGGGCCCAATGGAAAGAAGATGGGAGCCATGGGGAGGGGAGGGAATGCAGTGAAGAAAAAGAAAAAGCTGCGCCAAGTTCGGCTTTTCAGTTCCCTGACCCGATTCTGCCCCGGCCCGTGCTCACAAATCAATTCAACAAGTACTTATGGAGCCCTCCACAGTGGAAGGCTGGAAGCTGCAAGTGGAATTAGGAGGCCAGCAGCCGGCAGGCATCAAGTCACCTTCCGCCAGCGCAGGAAGCAGCTGCCAGGACAGCAGGGAGGCCTTGAGGACTGAGAGATGATGCTACCTGGCCAAGGACAGCCCCGGAACTCCCAGCCGACAGCGCCTAGCTTCCTCCAGCCCCCTGCCCTTCCGAGGGAACCCCACCCACTCAAACGGCACAGGCGCCACCCCAGAGGTGTGGTAGCAGAACGGGTGGGGAGGCCTCTGCGGCCCAGCAGGGAGTTTCCATTTCTAACCTGATGTGCCTGTGAGCAGCAGCTGCAGGACGACAGCAGCAGACAGCACTGACTCCCGAGCCTGCATCAGCAGGCGTGCGTGATAGGGACCCAGCCTGCAAGGGAAGGGGTAGCAGGCAGCCCATTCCTGACCACGCTTCCCCCACGGTCTGGCAGCTCTGGGTATAACAGCCCCAGATTTTCCCCAGAGTGCTCTGAGCAGGGTGGGCTTGCTCTGGGTGGCCAGAGGAGAAAGAGGGTGAGAAAACAGGCCACAGGCTGCTGTGGGGCAAAGAGGGACTCAGCAACTGGCTCTCCTCCATCCCATCACTTCTGAAGCACCATCATTCTCAAGGCCAAGTCTGAGCCCACTTAAGGACAACCCTCTCTAGAATTCTCAAATGATAGAGTCACAAGGGACCTGAGCAGTCAATTCATCCATGTTCTAATCTTACAAGGGAAAAAAAGGAGGCCCAGGGATAATGGCTGGAGAGGAAATACGATCTCATCATTACAGCAAGGGCTTTGGAGTCAGAAAGAGCTGGGTTTGAATCCTTACTCAGCCACAATTCCATGGCAAGTCACTTAATCTCTAAACCTCAGTGTCCTCATCTGCACAAGGAGAATAATGACAGTGTGTCCTCCACAGAGCTGTCATGAGGATCAGATAAGCTGATGCTTGTAAAGCCCTGAGCATGGGGCCCAGGAACCCTGCTGCTCTGTCACCTACACCCAAGGGCACAAGAGTAAAACTCGGGTGCACATCTCCTTGCCCCATGATTCTCACACTGCCTCGCCCTCCTCCAGCCTGGGCAGCCCTACTCCTGGGGACAGTGGCATGGCCTCTTTGCCTCCTTGTCTATCAGAGAGCAGAGTCGTAGGATGGCAGTAACCAAGGCAGATCTGCTTGTGCTCGTGGCCTTGAAAGACACACCATCATGGTCCCACTCAGAGGACCCTGACTAGAAGCTACGCAGCCAGGGTCCAGGAGAACCCAAAGGGCAAGGAACAGAGGAGCCCTGTCCCAAGCTGGAGGGAAGAGCAGGCTCACTCAGAAAATGATAATGCTCCTCTCCTAGGAAGCCCTCCCAGTTTTATACCCATCCCAGATATCTCACCCAGCCACCTGCCATCACCACTCCATTCAAGTGTGCTAGAGTATAAATTCCTAACAAATTGAGCACTCAGCATGGTGTCACAAACACAGAACATGCTCTTGGGGATGTGGCAGCAGCTATTGCTAACTTTACATTTTTCTAGTACCGTTCCAAACGAAGGATGGTGGGAGAAACCTTGCTCTCTTCCGCTCCTGGTCTCCCCTCCCTGAGATGCCCCCCCTCGCTACCTGCCCCACTCAGAGTTGGTTTTACAGAATCCTCTACTTAACCCTAAACGATGCCAAGTGCAAAGTAGATGCTCAATTAACATTTCTTCCATCAGCAGTCTTTTGCTAGTACTTGACTCTTCCAAGCATGTTTGTCAGCGTAGAGCAAAGCTTCCTGAGAGAAGAGCCCATCTCTCCTCAATGCCAAATGTCCACAAAGAGCCCAGGAGCAGGCAGAGGCCCCAAGAGATGTGGATCAACAAGATGTTTTTTAACTGTCCAGTGAAAGTGATCAAGAAATACAGGGCAAGTTAATACAGGGCATTCACTGGAAATGGCCTCAGGTTTCATTCTCACCGCGACCCTTGGAGGGAGATATGGAAACAACCCTCAGCAGTTCCTAATTCCCTGGTTCCACTGCTTTCCTTTATTCTTTCCTATACCTCTGTTGTTTTTCTTTCTCCTTCCTGTTGCTTTTACTCCGTCCCCACCTGCTTTTCCTTTGCTCTCCCGATTTATGAAGAAGCAGCACTGCATTAGGCACCAGGGTGTCTAGGTGCTAATTTTGACTGTGCTTCCTGCTTAAGCTGGGTGCATGAGCCCCTCAATCACCCTGGGCCTCTGTTTTCCTTCCTGTCCTTCCTGCATCCAGGAAGCTGGAATTATACCCATGGTTCTAGCTCCACTTTCTTCCCCAGGGCCCTTCCTAAGCAGCCTGTGCAAAACTTGGGACCCTAGGGAACGGTCTCGAGCAGAGGCAGAAATGGGCTAGAGCCTCCATAGAGGAGGGGCTGGTGCCTGCCCAGCCCCAACTGTCACCACCATATCCAAAGAAGCACAGAATCACTCCAACAGAGCTACTTCGCATCCCATGTCTTAGGTAAGCGTGAAAAAGGAACAGAAGTTCTGAGAAAAGACCAAGGAAGAGGAAAAGGAAGATGGCCAGGATTGAGGACACGTCACCATGGGTGGCTCTCAAAAGGAGGCACACCCTGGGCGGCAGAGCGCGTGTTGCCTTGTTCCTGCCTCACAGAGGGCACAGGGCCTGGGCAGTACACGGCGCGGGGAGAGGTCAGTCTGAGGCCAGCAGGGCCCCCATCTCCACCCGCCAGGCAGGGGAGGTGGCAGCGCCAGGGAAAACTAACCTCTCATTAGCTGTCTGAGAGGCTCTTCTCCAACTGGCTGCTAACAGCATCTGCCAGAAAAAGGATCTGCTTAATGCAAGCCTCTTGGAGCCACATATAAAAAGATCCCTCTCCTTTTCTCTTTTCCTCCTTCCTGCCCCTTTTCCTTCACCTTCCAAATTCTGTGGGTAGGATTCTGCCGACACAGGGCAAGAACGAATCTCAGCCTGGAAGGGGAAGTCTGAATTGCCAACCTCTTCCTGTCCCCACATTCCAAACCCACCAATGCCCCTAAACCCAGCCCGCAACTCTGCAGACCCTTGCCACCACTGAATTCAGGGGTCAGCTGACCCAGCCCTGAAGAGCCCACGACTGAGAGGATGCTGGACTTAAGAAAAAGTCAATTCCTAAGGCAATCACACTGGCCAGCCTAAACAATGACCAAACTTAAATATTTCCCACCCACATTAATCGACTCAATAATTCCTTAATGACTTCCTAAGAAAAGTGTAAGAAAAAAAAAAGTCCTTGTTTGTTTTGATTTGGTTGGTCTTTTGCACTCTTGGTTAAAGATTTTCATTGTTTCAGCATGGCAAGAGGCAGCCTGGATTTTTAGGAAGGAAGAAATAATCTCCTGTGGCTGGGAACTGTGGGTGACCTACAGGTCAGGAGAGAGGAGCGGTAGGCGAGCTGGCACCTGGGCCCCTGGCTTTCTGTGGGAATCTAAGGAAAAGGGCCCCTTGGCTTCTCACTGTCTCAATTTCATCATCCACCTATGAAGGAAAGATAACCATAACCGCTGCCTGCCTAAATCACAGGGTGTTTCTGTGGGCTTGGGGACAGTGCCACACATGGCCCTGCCTCGTTCTCTACAAAGGTGAGATGCTAAGGAGGCCTCCAGACTGTGCTGAAACAGTGAATAATGCTCTGCAAGCCCCATCAGCCCCCGAGAGGGGAAGCCACCCTCTGAGAAGGCCCAGGTGTCCCATCAAAGATGATGATGCATAGGAAGACATCAAGCTTGGGCGACGCTCACACTTTTAAAACAGAAAAGTGCCAGCACATCCCAAAAATACAAAAGCCACAGCCGGCGTTGTGCTTTCCAAACATACGAAGCAGGATTTCCACCTTCCAAAAGCATCTGAATGGTAATTTTAGATCGTCCCTGGCTGCTCAGGGCTTAACTCTGGGGAAGAGAAGCAGCTCCCCAGAGGTAGGGGGTAGGGGGTGGGGGGCGGTTGACAGCAGAGTATGGGCCAAGGGGCTGCCAGCCCTGAGAGCGGACGGGAGCTCACAGCCAAGCCCAGGCCTGGTATCCACTACGATGAGAACCACAAGGAAAAGGGATGAGAGACATGAGAGCACGAGGGTAGGGAAGCGTTTCATAGCGCTGCCTCTTGTGCAATTGCAAACCCTTTGTTGGTTGTGCAGGAGCTTTCTTCCGGATGTCCAGGAATGTGTATGTGAGTGACCAAATGACGGAGACCCAGCCTGGACCAGAAATGGACTGGTGTTTAACGATGGGGATTTATTAGCTTACAAGCTTACACTTCTAAGGCCATGAAAATGTCCAAATGAAGGCATCAACAAGACGATACCTGCTCTGAAGACGAAAGACTAATGAGCCAGCAGGGAGCATGGTGACACCTGTTGGGCCTTCTCTCTCGGGTTTCATTGCTTTCAGCTTCTGGCTTCAGTGGCTTCCACTCAGCTTCTCTGGGGCTTTTTCTGTGAGCTTCTCTTAATTTCATCTCTTAGCTTCTGTATGTGTTTTATCCTCTTATAAAGGCAACTGTCCTCAGAAGGGTCCCCTCTGCTCTTCCTGCAGCTTTATTCGCAGTGCTGGGGTTTGAGGATTTATAAACAAATCTGTACTTAGCAAAGGCTGAGCATCCAAAGGTTAATCTATCTCCAGGTGGTCCTGGACCCTCGGTATGGCCCCAAGAAGCAAAGCACTCCAAAATACACGAACACAGGACACAGATTTCCTACAAAGAGCAAGCTGACTAAAACCCACATGTGGTAGTTTGAAGCTGTTATGTACCCCAGAAAATCATGTTCTTAAATTTAATCCACCCCTGTGAGTGCAGAAATATTGTAGGTAGGACCTTTTAATGACGTTATTTCAATTGCGATGTGACCCACTTCATTTAAGGCGGGTCTTAATCCACTTACTACAGTTGCCTTTGTAAGAGGATAAAACACATACAGAAGCTAAGAGATGAAATTAAGAGAAGCTCACAGAAAAAGCCCCAGAGAAGCTGAGTGGAAGCCACTGAAGCCAGAAGCTGAAAGCAATGAAACCCGAGAGAGAAGACCCAACAGGCGTCACCATGCTCCCTGCTGGCTGACAGAGGAGCCCAAGCTCATTAGTCTTTCGTCTTCAGAGCAGGTATCGTCTTGTTGATGCCTTCATTTGGACATCTTCATGGCCTTAGAAGTGTAAGCTTGTAAGCTAACAAATCCCCATTGTTAAACACCAGTCCGTTTCTGGTGTATTGCTTTTTGTCAGCCTTAACAAACCAAAACACCATGGAGGAGAAAACGACTTATAAACTCATGAAACAGAATCCCTCCCCAATTCTGTTTCACACGTTAAGCAAACTTAAGGTCAGGGAGAAACAAGGACAGGGGCTAGATGAAAAAAGGGTGATTTTTATTTCACTTCATCTGGGCCCTAGAGGCTGTGTCACTCACAGTGGGGTATGAATGCGCGCACACACACACCAGCACAGAGGAAAACACACGTGCATACATGCATACACACACACATATATGCATACACACATGCACACATATATGCACACACAAACACAAATGCAGGCCTGTGTACACACACACACACACACACACACACACTCCTCCCTAGCCCTGCCAAAGGAGAGGCAGCTTGACTACAGAAGCCATAAAACCTAACAAAAGGGGTGGAAGAGAAAATAGCAAATAAAATGTACCCACGGGAAGGAAGGAGAAAAAAAACTCCTCGAAACGCTGCTTGACTCACAGTTTTTTAAGGCCCGAGGTGGGCGAAGATGAAAAGACCTTCGTCAAGACAGCACAAAGGAACCCAGTGCAACAGGAGGGCCTTTTTGGCTCCCACATAGAACATACTCAGCCCAACTCTAGATGATTAAAAATGAGCTAATCTGATTAGGGGATTTTAAATTTGGATTGATTGCCAGGTTCACCGATAAATGGGAACAAATAACTTAAACCTTATCCCACGGCACTGCTGCCAAACTCACCTAGAATCCGCCAAGCACTGAAACCAGCAGGAGCACAATTATATCATCAATAAATATATGTGTGCTAAGCCCTGTGGTGGCACTGTAGAGACAGAAAGACCCAAGCAGGTTCTGCCACTTGGAGCCACAACATTTGGACATAAGAAAAAATGGCCAAAAAAGGTGTTGAATTACATGGTAGAGGCTGTAATTGCTGTAGCTATTCAGAGAAGGGACACATAACTAGAAATAGAGGTGGGTTTTCCTCCATTGGGTATGTGACAGACACAGAGAATTTGGATCAATACAGAGGGAAAATGGAATGATTCTTCAACATCCATTTTCCTACCCATTTACTTGGTCCATTATTCAGGCGGGGCTCCAGGTGACAAGGAAATGATCACCCCTAGTGCCGTTTCCCAGTCCTGACAGTCCCCCTACTAATTCTCCTCTCCTCGTCCAACCCCCAGCCAACTATCTATTGCTTAAGTTTTTGTGGAAGGAAAAAAGGGGAGAGAAACACTAAAATGTTTTTCATTTCTTTAACCAACTTTGATGGTGCCATAAAAGAAAAAAAAAACCCAGCTAATGAAATGTGATATGATTCGGAACTGTTCCTTCCAAAACCCACCCCATGGGACTCATACACAGACCATGTCATTTGGAGTTAATCAGATGTTTTTGTAGATAATTAGAGCCAGGCCAGGATAGGGCCAAGGAAAAAGCACTCCCACAATGTACATTTAGCAACGTAACAACGTTTTGAAGCTTTTTAATTGTTTTGACTTCTTTCCACTACCAAAATTGTTAACATTTCCTCAGAGGTCCTGTCTACCCATCAGAAAACAGCTGGGTGAGGGACGTGAAGGGCTCGGTCACCTCGGGGCCCTGTCCCCATCATCTGAGACATCTGGACTTGGTAACTGCCCACAATGCTTTTTCCCAAGGACATTGGCCCTGCTGCCAAGGAAGAGCCTGTCTCCGTAAAGCTTCCGGAGACTCGGCGCTCAGAGTTTTACTTCTTCTTCTTCTTGGTAATCAGGCCAAATTTTGCTCTTTGAAGTATTTTTTCACAGCTCCACTATGTCCATAAATGTTTTTCAACCCCACCTTGGTGTTTCTAGATCATCATGGGAGGTAAGCACCCATGGGCTCTCTATGACACTCTGAAAGGTGGGAGAAGAAATGTCCCTAAACTTCTAAAATAAAGCCCTGAGTCCTGTCCCAGTAAAACCATCCAGTAGTACTTGAAAGTAAGTAGAACAGGCACCTATAAAGTATGATTCAGGAGGCCCAGGCAATGCTTTTCATCCTAATGAAAAAATACCACCCTCCATTAGCCAGTCCCAGCTAACTCATTATTGCAAACTAAGCAGTGACACCTCATGCTCACCTTTTGCCTTGCTGTGAATCGTTTACCACACTTCTCTTACTGCTTTTTCTCTGTCCCTCTCTGCGACTCCATAAATTTCCTAGTGGTCTCTCTGATCTCATCCAAAGTAAAAGAGAAGGTCTGCAGGCTACAAAAAAAAAAAAAAAAAAAAAAGCGACTGCAGGGCTTCCTCCCTGACTCAAGTGAGAATGTGCTAGATTGGCCCTCATTCAAATCTTCCTTGAGAATTGACAGAGCTCTGCACATCACCCAGAACCAAAAAGGTAAGGGAACATTTGTGCAAGTCCTTCAGATTAATAAAGAACCTACTCTTTTCCTTCCCCCTGTTGATTATGTTGGCCCAAAGCTTTTGGATGAGCAGGAAACTTAACTGACTGTGGCGTCCGCAGATGTGCGTGCTTCCATCCACCACAGCACAGCAATGCAAATCCCCATAAACACAGACTGACTCGGGTACCTGCCAACGAGGCAAGGGACTTCTCGCGCTTGCCACCTGGAAGTAGGGGGCAGGTTGGAGCGAATGTCTGAAAGGGCAGAGTCACTGCAACACGGTTCGTATTTCTTTCCACTACTCACAGTTACCCAATGTCATTCCCTTTTTTCCTAAACTTGGTCAGGACAGGCCCCTCTGGCTGGGAGTGGGAGGAGGGGGGGTGGCAGGGAGAAAGGGAACTCCCCTTCTGTGAAGTAATGGCTGTGTTCTACAAGGCAAACTTTGCCAAGAGCCCGGTCCTCGGAAGCAGCGCCAAGGGCAGCCCAGGAGCCTGCTGGGTGGTCTCATCCTTAGGCCTGGAGTTTGGGGGGTCAATGGTCCAGAGTTCTATTTCCAGCACCATCAAATCTCAAGCCAAGATAACTGGCCTCTTTTCAGAAGCTCTTTCCCCCAACGAAAGGGAGAACAGGGAAGAGCAAGGAAGAAATGGAAGGAGATGCAAGCCCTGTAGGGAGAAGTATTTGCTACTGAACGAAGCCCTTTGAAAGCAAACCACCAAAGGCAGTGCTGGGCAGCCTGGAAGCCCGAGAGGGAGGAAGCAGAATTTGAAAGAGCCCAGTTTGGAGCTGAAGTCACCCTGTGGCCTCGACATGCCAGAAGCCCAAATGAAGCCAGTCCTCAGCTCTCAAGCCACAGGCTGTACCTTAGAGCCACCTGGACACTCACTCGGCCTTGACCATTAGGTTACCTTTCAAGAAAACCTGTTTCAGAATGCTTAATCTCCAGGCTTGCTCATCATATGGATTTTTCTTCCTTTTTTAAAAAAAAAAATGGGGAAAAAAAGGAGAAAGAAAATATAGAGAAATTAAGTAAAAAATAATTAGAAGTACATGGTTAAATTTCTCTTAAAGAAATGGTTTAAGAAGTTGTTCAAGGCCAAGTGTTTGCTACAAGGCCCATGTCAGTGACTGCTTTTGAGGGGCTGGCACTCGGACTGTCCCAGGCCAAGGCCTCACGGAGGAAGGCTCGAGGGTCTCGTGGGACCCCGGACCTTCAGCACACCTGCTCCTGACCGCTAGGACAGATCCCAGCAAAACCAGAAATCCACTCAGCACTAAGGGATTCAACTCAGACCATTTTGAGAGACCTAAGAGCAAGATCACAGACAATAAAGGAGGGATTATAAATATTTTAAAGAAGTATTTAATAACACTGATTTCTTTTTTTAATGCGGTCAAATTCATCTCCTACAGAATAGATGGAAATTTCTCTCGACTCCAAAGATAACAGCAATCCCTTACCTTTACCCCCTGGCATGGAAATGATAATTTGGATTTACTTCTAGGTAGGCTTACTAAATGAACAGCTGAATTGTTCTCAATTGTGTAGAGCACACGAGAGGAATTTGGAGCGTTGCTACCACCCAGCTCTCTCCCTCAACCTCGGATTTAAATTTCCCTGCTGGGTTTGGGACCATGCCTGTTACACGACACACATTTGACACACGTGCATATTCCCATGTATGTACACACAGAGACTAGAGACTAGCCATGGTGGCTAACCTGAGCAGTTAGCAGAGTATTTAATTCTTTCTTTTTCTTTTGCATGGGCAGGCACTGGGAATCGAACCCGGGTCTCCGGCATGGCAGGCGAGAACTCTGCCACTGAGCCACCGTCACACCATCCTAGCTAACTATTTAACCAGTTAATCCTTATGTAAGGTCCTATTTTGGCTTTTATTGTCAACCATAATCATTTTTACCTTCTGCCTACATTTACGGGCTCTTAGTAAAATACGTTTGAATTGTCTCAAATAGATTAGAATTTCACCCATCTTGTGTTACACAATTGTAGCTTTCAGTGAGTCAGTATTTTCACTTATTGACATTGATACAGTTGAACTTCGCTTTAAGAAACTCAAAATATGAAAGCAAGCATTTGAAAAAGAGATAAAGTTAAGAAGCTTTGGTTCCTTCAATGATATGCCAGTAGCAAGAACTCCGGGGGTATTTGAATCGAAGTCCTTTCCTCAATCCAATAGTGGGGCCCATAAGCTTTTTTTTTTTTTTTTTTTTTTTTTGGTAATGATGATGATTTAAATGATAATGCAAAAATTTGTTCTGAAAGGATCATATTTCATGACCTCGAAGATTCATTCTAGTCCTGAGACTCTGTGATTTGATACTAAAAATCAGAATCAGCCAATATCAAGGGCTGATTAAGTAAAAGGATTTCAGACCTAAGAAGAGAAATCCCAGGTGTGTCTAAGACTCAAAACACACAAAAATGAAACTCCCCAATATGTTCACATCGGTTTGGAATTCTTTTAACACGATGTGCACAGCCTTTTCTTCCACCACGAAAGAGACCCCAGCACTGGCCTTCTTTTTGCTGACTGATACAATGAGTCGATTGAACTGTACCATCTTCTGGTTCCTTCTTGACTCTGAGCCTCCAAGAGTCTGGGCAGAAGGGCTGGGAAAAGGAGCAGTGGGTCCCAGTATCTGAAGCAGATGCCAAGGGAGGCAGGGGGGCGAGGGCAGTGACTCAAGCCCTAGGTTGGATATTACAGAATATAATTGCTGAAAAATTCAGAGAAGAGGGGCCGCCAATGAGGGCTGATGGTTGTTTGGAAAGGACTTCAGAGGAGAGAAGTGGGACGTGACTGATGTCTTGACATTGCCAGCACTTGGCCGTATAAGGCATGAGGTCCGGCTCGGGGCAGTGGGGACCAGGAATGGGATGAAATCACGTCAGCATTTTTGCTGATCTGGGCTCAATCATCTACCACATAGATGTCTGTTGGTTTTTGCTGAAATGTCCCTTGTCTGGGCAGGAAGCACCCCTCCGCTCCACAGACCCTACCAAAGCACACCTAACATGCCCAGCAGGGACCAAAGAGGGGGTTCACCCCAAGGGGGCAGGTGCTCTCCCAGCACAGGCAGCTTGCACTTTGCCACGGTGGGCCTTATAGCCTGAGGACCCCTCACAGCCCAGAGAGTGCCGCCCTGGTGCTGCCTCTTTCTCATCTGTAAAACGGGCCAATTCATGTCCGTTAGGCTGCTGCGAAGGTAAATGAGCCACGCCCTTAAAGCACTTAGTACCGCACCTGGCGTGAAAGGAGGGCTCAGGAAATGGGAGCTGTCACGATGACAGAAGAAATGGCACAGTCAGTGCAGCATCAGGTGTGCCGGCCCGGGAGAGAGCCGACAGCAGCGTATCTTCTAGACAACCGCCTTCTCTGCCTTCCCAGGCCAGCCCTTCCAGACAGACCCTGCCAGAAGAGCCCAGTCGATTCCATTGGATATACTATCCCTCAAAAGCTGCAAAGAATACAAAAGAGCCCTGGAGTTCCAAAAGAGGCTTCCCCCTGAGCCTCTGAGAAAGAGACTCCGAGCCCACCCAGCTCATCCCATTTGCAGTCACAAAGGTCAGCTGAGAGCAAACGGAAGACTGAACAGGGATAAAGGCAGGGATTAGGGCATAAACCTGAGAGTTACTCTGCTGGCCACCAGCTTTCCCAACACAGTGGGACTAACCTGGCAACATGCCCGGATACACGGTCTCTTTCATTAGGAATAAATGCACAACTATCCCAGCGGCAGAAGGCAGCAAGAGCCCCCATCCTCCACAGAAGAAAGCTGGACACAAGGTCCCTTCTTCTCCCTTGATCAGAGTGAAAATCTTCATGTATTTTAAATATAAAATATTTTTGATGTGATAAAACTGCAACGGTATATGGAAGCCACTTCCCTTGAAAGTGGCCGAGGGGAGTGCCAGCCAGGCAAGAGGGTGGAAGGGAAGCCCTAGCTGGCTGACACATTCCCCTGTCCTGGTTCTGGAATATCTCTTGAATGCGGAGCAAGGACTGGGGTGGGGAGAGTCTTGGAGAAGCATGGGTTTTAAAAACAAGGAGACCTGGGCTTTAATCATTCCTGGAAAGGACTGACGGGAGGGAGACAGCACTGGTTCAAGCTGAATGGTTAAGAAGGGAGTGAGTGACTCTGGGGACAGAAGGAGAGGTGCCGACCTCATGCTGAGGCCAGGGGCTTTCAAGAGGCCCCCGGCCCACTGCAATAGAAGACCCTGGCAAGAGGGAAAGGGGCGAGAGAAGGGAGAGGGAGATAGCCATGGCTAGAGATGAGATTGCGAGCCAAAGCTGAGGAAGGGTTGGGGGTTCACCAGACTCAAAAGTGAGGCCCCTGGAAGCTTTCTCAAACTAGAAGCTCAAGAGTATATCCAGCCTCTCCAATCACATGGGGATAATGATAACACGTATTTCCAGAAGCTATTGTGAGGATGACAAAAATGCGATGTATAAGTAAAGTACCTGGCATGGAATAAATTCTCAACAAATGACAGGTTTTGCTTTTTTTTTTTTTGAAATAAGTAAAATCACAATTTCTAAACTTCCAAACTGCTTGAGAACTTTTCAGAGACAAGAAGCAAGCGCCTTAACACCACAGCGAACCGAAACCAAGGAACACTGGACTAGCAGGTGCCGGCAACAGAGACTGGCCAGCTCTGGAGTCTGGAATCGGGCATGTCTTCTCTTATGCTTCTGGCTGCCAGGATTTCACGGAAGCTGATACCAGTCGGGTTAGTTATAGGATGGAGTGTGGGCACCCCGGAGAGCAGAGGGCCTGACTTGGCCCCGGCTACAATCTCACCAGGGCCAAGGAGGCTTCCCTCTGGATTTCCATTACAAAGGCTCCATTTGGAACTTGTCTGCACCTACTCCCCTAGAGCATGATTCTAAGTTCATTTCCTCTCAAGTCAGTGCCCCCCAAAGCCACGGCACGGGGTCTTGCCAGCTTAGCCGCCGGCAGAATTACCTTCTTGGGATCACACCTTAGCATCTGGTCCCCCACGTTTGCCAAGGCTTTTCTTGTCAGCGCACCACAGTCCACTAACGGCTGTGCCCTTTATGTGAACTCCCACATGAGAAAATGATTTTAGAAAAATGTGCCAGAAAGACTGCTGTCTCCCAAAGAGCTGGTAGCCGTTCTCTTTTCTGATCAACAGTGTTGTATGATTAGCCTGGTTTTCACTATGCCCTGGCTGCCGAGAAGCTCCAAACCAAATCCAGGGCTCAATCAGAGCAATTTTGCTAGTCAATTTCTTCCTTTATGTGGCCCTGATTTTTCTACTTGTGTTTATTAGTTTTTATTGTATACGGTGCTTTGCAATAAGAAGCATCCATCTTCAGTAGACAGAGGCAGGTGGAGAATCAAGTAAAAGCAAAACATTCTACCCCAGGATCTTCGTCTTTCACCTGCTTCCTCCAGGAAACTTGCCCTGACTCTCCCTCTTCTAACTCCAGCAGCTCTTACCTCCCCGTTCCGGAGAATTCTCCAAGGCACCCCCTAACTGGCTCCTACTCTGAGGCTAACGGGCTTAAACCCTGTGCCTTCTAGTCCTTCTCTTAAAATCTAAGCCCATAGCACTTTTGAGACTAAAAGACAGTGAGATGCTCAGGAGACTACCTAACACAGAAGGTACCAGTAGGTTGGCCCTTAAAGGGGCGGCACTAATTGTGGAATTTGAGAATACCAGGCACCTTGCAGTCACTGCCCCACTTTGTTCCCCAGTTTGTTCAGAGGTGCGAGGAGGCACAGGAAACCTCCCTGACTGACTGAGTCCTTTCTCCAGCTCTGCCTTACACAGATAAACCAGAGCCGTCCTGCTGGCAACTCTTCTGCCACACGTGTCAGCTCCTCTCCCAGCCTCCAAGCCCCCAGCCTGATGCTCTCCCGGGGCACAGAACCTGGAGTTGGCTCCCTTTCAAAAGGCCACAGCTCACGACCTATTAAATGAGGACCCTACATACTGCCCATTTGGCATTGATCAACACTGCCTTGTTCTGGAATATTCTTTTCCTACATGTGCCTAGAGCAGGAATTCTCACTGTGGGACAAGGGGCAGGAGAGAGCACAGTGCTCCAGTGGGGAGGGGAGGGAGTTAGGAAAAGCATATTTAAAATGACCAACTGGATTCACTTTACACAACACGCGGGGGACATGGGCCGCTTATCTCTCAGAGAGCATGAGCTTAAAAAGGGGAGACGGGGACAAAAACTTGGACAAGAATTTTCACAGCAGCATTGTTCATAAAGGCCAAAAAAGTGGAAACAATGCAAATGCTCATCTACAGGTGAAATGATAATCAAAATGAGGCATATACCCATATCAGGGACTAGTATTCAGCCACAAAAATAAATGATATTCTGATCATTTATCTACACCATGGATGAGCCTCAAAAACGCTATACTAAGTACAAGAAGGCAGATGCAAAACGCCCCATATTGATTCCATTTATATGAAATGTCCAGAATAGGCAAATCCCGAGAGACAGAAAGACAATCAATAGTCGCCAGGGGAAGATGGGGTGCAGGTAGGGGCTGGGGAAGACTGGAGGAATAGGGAATGACTGCTAATGGGAATGGGGTTTCTTTTTGGGGGTGATGAAATCGTTCTAAAATTGGCCATGGGGATGGTTGCACAACTCAACTCTGAATATACGAAAAACAATTCAACTGGACACTTTAAATGGGTGGACGGCAGCTCAGTGAGGCTGTACAAAAAGGTGGGGGGAGACATTCAGCAACTCTAGACCAGAAATACCTGGTGACCAGGAATGAGCTTCTCCTCGTAGAATCCATAAGACCCAGCGCAGGCCTATATACAATAAGGGGCTGGGGGACGCACAAGCATAATGAGGCCATTTTCATTTCCTTCCACCCGTCTTGAGGTCCCGTGGACTGTGGCCTTGGCCTCCCCTCCAGCTCTTTTCCATGACGCTCTCGCTTTCCCCTTCCTTGTGTTGTGAGCACAAACACTGTCTCTTCACCACATCCCTCCCCTGTTCAAGAAATCACACCAGACCCACCACAGAATCACATCACCTCGAGGCTGGAGGGGGCCTCTGATATGCAACCTCCACAATTTACAGATAAGGAAAAGGAGGTCTAAAGAAGCTAAGTGATTCACCCCCAGGCACAGCTGGATAAGTCTTCAACCAAAAAATATTTATTGAGCATATACCATATTCCAGATAGTGTCCTAGGCTCAAGAGGATATAGCAATAAAAGCTCTCACAGAGCTGATGGAGATTACATTCTAATGGGGGGATGGAAAAGAAGCAAATAAACAAATACTTATCTATGTTGAGTGGTGGGAGGTGAGGAGACTGCCATTTTTAACATGGTGATCAGTGAAGGCCTCTCTGATGGGATGACATTTGAGCAGAGACAAAAAATGTCAGAGTAAGCTACACAGACATTGAGGAAGTGCGTTTCAAGCAGAGTGGTTTCAACAAGTGCAAAGGCCCTGAGGCAGGGGCAAGCCTGGAGCAGTTTCTCAAACACTTAGTCAGGGGCATCCACCACTGAACCCATCCCTTGTTCCTGATGAGCCCGGCATTCAAAGTCCTATCCATTAGTAAATAATCATAATAATAATAGCTGCCAACATTTATTAAACACTTACCATATGCCAGGTATGGTTCTGAACCTTTTTCATATATTAACTCATTTAATCTTCAGTGACCCTATGAGGTACGGACTATTATTATTCCCATTTTACAGATGAGAAAATTGAGGCCAGAAAAAGTGAGATGATTTGTCCAAAGGCCGCTCAGTCTGTAAGGCATACAGCAAAGATATAGAGCCAGGTAGTCTGGCTCCAGCCCCCATGTCCTTGACCACTAGACTATCCAGTGCTAGTTCTTGACCTGCCCCCTCTGCCTCCAGACCCTGGCCTCTTCCTTCTCTCTGCTGATTCTTTATTTATTGCTCCTGTTGATTCTGTCCTTTAGGCCTTGCTCATTCAGCACCTGTCTGCTTTTAACATTCTCTTCACCCAGTGAAGCCCACCTCAAATCCCACCCCCACCTTGAAGCTTTCGCAGACTCATCCTATAAGGCAAGTCCTCTTTTTCTCCCCCAGCACCAGCTTCGATCAAGGTCTGACTTAATTGGGCTCAGTTTTATTGGTGGCCCTCCTCTGTCATCCTAAACTCCGAGAGGGTACAAACTGTCCTTTTATTTCCTCTTGTTCCCACTGAAATGAATTAATCCCAGTTCAGGGATAGGAATGTAATAAGTCTGCAATAATGGCTTGTTTAACCGGACTGCACTGAATCTTCAATCACTGCTTTTTATTTATCTTATTTTTAACAGCTTTATCAAGGTACAATGACCGTACAATAAATTGAACACATTTAAAGAGTAACCACTGATGAAACCATCATCCAGACAGAATTAGGAGCATATACTTCAGGCCCCAAATAATATTTCATTGTATGGTTATACCACAATTTGTTTACCCAATCATCTGTTGATGGACATTTGGGTTGTTTTCAGGTTTTGGTCATTACAAATAAGGCTGCTATGAGCATTCGTGCACAAGGCTTTGCATGAACGTACGTTTTCACTTACCTTGGGTAAATAAATACCTGGAAGTGGAATGTCTGGATCACATTGTAGGTTTATGTTTAACTTTTTAAAAAACTGCCAAACTTTTCCAAAGTGATTGTACAATCACCGCCTTTCTAGGTCTGAAACTGCACTTTTCCATCTTCTCCAACCCCTAGTATTTCCTCTCCAGCTAAACTGAAACTGAGGGCAGGGGCCCCTTGATCTCCTTCCTTTCTGCTCCACTATCTGGGGTCTGGGCACACTTTCTCTTCAAAGTCCCAGAACCGAGCAAATTGGGTGGATCTCCATCTGATAAGCAAATGTTTATCTCTGTCTTAACCTGACTTATCCCCATCAGTCTCAACAGGAACTGGAGTCAGCATCATGTTTGAAGAATTTGGTGGACTCCCTTCTCTGTGGTCAGCCTATATAGTTCTTGGCAGTTCACTGTGTATCTAGTAAACACCCAGAAACCAGTGGTTCCAAACAAGTTGACCGCACCTCCTTATTATGCTCAGCAGCACGGATGCAGAGTCTCCCCTGTCCTCCGGCACTCTCTCCTCCACCCCTCCTCTCCCCCTCACCCAGTTATCCACCTGCCAATCAGTCCTAACTTCCCTGGGGAAGGTTCTGATGATGTCAATGTCCAGAGAGCTCTCACTAAACAGAGCCACTGTCTGAGCCACTTCTTTAGCACCGATGAGACAGTTTCATTTCCTTTGGCAACTAGTTTAAAGCACCGGTTATTATGTGGTACCCACAGTACCAAGGCTAAGGAGGCTGGAAAGAGGAACCAAATGTGAATGTTGTCCTCAGACAGCTTAAAATCTAGACCAGAGATGAGACACGGTCACAACAGAGATTATTGTTTAAATAACCCAGTCATGGCCACAAGAAATGAGAGCTAAATAGAGTAGGGGTCTGGCCTGGCTAGGAAGGAAAAATGAGGAACAGGGAGTTGACAGGGGTTGCAGCAAAACAGCAGCTGGTAGCGGTCACGTTAAAATGAAGCCCCACATCTTGGGCACACTGGGGTGATAGCACACTCAGGACCATTCTCATTGATTGGTTGATTTAAAAAAATTTCTTGTGGTCACATAAAATTTACCATTTTAACCATTTTAAGTGTACAACTGAGTGACATGAATTACTTTTACAATGTAATTCATTGTACACTACCATCCATTACCAAAACGTTTCCATCAGTTCAAACAGAAATGGTATACCCAATAAGCAATAACTCCCCGTTTCTCCTGCCCCAATGCCTGGTAGCCTCTGATTTCCTCTTTGTCTCTATGAATCAGCCCACCCTAGATATTTCTGATTTATGTTTGTACCATGCGTCTAAGTTAATTCGCCACAAAGACACGGCACCCCCTCCATTTCCTGGGCCATAGTAATGCACTTGCTGTGCGTTTACTGAATGCTCACTGTGTACCAAAAAGCAAGTTGGTCAACACCATTGCCACAGGGGACCTTCCAGTTCCAAGGCGGGCAAAGACCAGAGTTCCTGTTAACACAATATGGGTGGAACCCGGAAGAAGGATGGCAGAGACAGAAAGAAGGACACACAGGGCTGTTAGCCCCATCCTGGAGCATCAGGGAAGATACCCCAGGAAGGGCTGGAATGGGGCAATCAGCTACACGCTCTCCCCTCTCCTCCAGGCCCTCCTTGCCCAAGCCTGCCACCTCCCTCGCAGCCTCGACTTGCCCGGTGCGGCTGCTCCTCCACCCTGTCCCTACCCCTTGTTCCAGCCAGCGGTGGAAAGTTCCCTGAAGACCCCATCAGGACCCTTTCCAGAAAAGCCCTCCCCTCCTGGCCGTCACGTGCCTCCGTCCTCAGCCCCCTGGAGGTTGGCAGCCCCTCCGAGTACCACGTTATGAGCCATATGGCAGTACAGCTGATACTGAGGGACACAGGAGGGCTTTGCCTTCCAATGCACGTCAGCCCCAGCCACGGGTACACCGTGACATTTAAATTGCAGCGAGGGACCTTTGATTTGGATGGGGAAGCTAAATTAGAAGGCTGGAGCATGTTAGAAACACCTACATGAGGGATGAGCACGGGGGCAGGCCCACGAGGGGGCGAACACAGCACATCAATATTTATTTATCATACTTCTGGCAAGAAACCAGGCCACCCAAGTGGACCAGACATGGATGGAAGCACTCAGAGCCTGGAGCCTGCAGGGATACCTCCCCTCGTTTAGAACTTCAATGATGCCTGGATTATTAACAGAGGGAGAAAGGGAAACCCATGGAGAATCAAACACACATTCCAAACTCCTCTAGAACGGTCACAGCCAAGAGTCCAACAAGGCTAAGAACTCTCCTTCCTGTTCCCAGGCACTCAGCTGCTTTATAACAGATACATACTCATAAGCGAAAGCCATGCCACTGATCTAGAGACCACATGACTGGCCTCCTGGCCTCTGCAGGTCTAAGAAAACAGACGAAAGTAAAAGAGCATCTGAGCAGGCCAGAGGGATGTCTCTAGGCCACTGTATGAGAATTTCACCCCACTCACAACCTGCTTTCCCCTATGTAGATGCATTTCATCAGCTTTAGGTAACTAGCAGCATCTATCTCTCTCCACCTCACTGCAGATCTCCCCATGCCAAAAAGCAAACTAGAAGGGAAAAGCACCTGGCAAGCACAGGCAATGCGAATGTAGACCTTGTTTGCACCCTGATTCGACTGGAAAGAATTTTTTAAACCGCTGGGGATATTTGAATACGGTTTGAGTAGTAGATAATACTTAGGAATAACTGTCAGATTTGTTAATTGTGATAATGGTTTTGTGGTTATACAAGAAAATGTCTCTATTTTTTAGAGATGCATTTGGGAATATTTAGGAGGGGAATGTCATGATATCTGGGATTGGCTTGAAAATGCTTCTGCAAGAAAAAGATTAAGAGAAAAAATGTTAAATCTAGATGATGGATATATGGGGATTCATTATTTCATAGTCCCTGTTTTTATAGGTGTGAAATTTTTAGTAAAGTAAAAAGGAAAGTTCCAGGCAGGGAAAAATGCTACAGGCATCCCAGCCAGTGTGAGGCTGACAGCCTGACAGCAGGGAAAGAGCCTGGAAGCATAAAACGTAAATCAGCAGCTCGAGCAGTCTGGCCCAACCCAGAGGGAGTCTCAGGAGATCCTGAACTACAGCCAACCATAATTATGACTATGCATCAAGAAGACATTCCATTATTTGTTCCTATCCTGGAATATAAGTTAATAATTTTTACCTGAAAAGGTGGCCAGAAATATTTGGTACTTAAGGGGATATAAAATGTCCACTCTCTGGTTCTCAGCAGCATCAGCACCACATGCAACTTGTCAGAAAAGCAAATTGTCAGTAACCAGCCGAGATGCCTTGAATGAGAAACTTCGGGGCAGGGGCCAGCCGACCACCTTAGCCCAGCTCCAAGGGGATTCCGATGCAGGCTAAAGTTTGAGAACCACTGCTCTGGGAAAATCATTCATTGCTCATTGTCCTATGGTATTTGAAGAGCGAGACCTTACTCTGAGCGTGCTGCACACACAGCAGAGGTGTATACATACACACACTGTGCTCGGATAAACTCCGCCCCAGACCCACTGCCCTGGCCGGCAAAGATGGACCCGGGAAGAAAACAGAACCACACGGTGTCCTTTCCAGACAGGCGCCACGGGGAAGCTGCATCAGCTGAGGACCCTGCTGCTCCCCAGTCTAGGGTCCAGGGAGCCCCATAAACAGCCGGCGCCCCATCTGTAATTCAAAGGCTGCACATTCTATTAAAACAGATCACAAACGACTTACATAACCCACCAAATCCCCAACCACTGCGCAAACCCCACTGACAGCCCCGCCCGGCTGCTGGCAGCTTCTCCAGGCACACGGAGGTGGGGGAGGTACCTGGGTCAGGGTGACCCAACTGCCTGCCTGCATGGGACAAAAGATAATATGCCTGCAGGTGCGGGAGAGGAGGAAGGACATGCCAGAAAAGCAAGGCCCTCATTCGGTATTTAATTCATAGAATCACAGAATGTTCTAGCTGAATAACAGATCTCCGAGTCCAGCGCCCAGATTTAAAGGTGAGGAAATTTACACTCAGAGTGATGAAATGGCATGTCCTAGTGCCTTCCAACCAGTGAGCACACAGAGGAAGGAAAATCCAGCTTCCCTAAGTCCCAGTGCTGTGTTCCATTAAACACAGAGGGGCTTAGGGTGGGGGAATGTTTCAGTGGGTGCGGGAGGGAGAGAGGCAGGTTAGCTCAGAGTTAAAAATTAAGTATAAACTCAAGCCAGATCGCTTGGGTTTAAAACTCAGCTCCTCTACTTATAAGCCTTGCGTATTATGAATAAATAATCTTCTTTGTGCCTCAATTTCCTAATCTATAAAATAAGGATAATACGACCTGCCTAACAGTGGGAATAAATGAGTTAAATCAGTTGGGTATTTAGCAAAGGGCACATAACAAGCACTCAACAAATGTTAGGTATTACGTAAGAGAATCTGTTTTCATGTTAATAGTGGTTAGCCTTGGAGGATGCAGCTAGAAGGCTTAGAGGGGGATTGTAGGAAATTGTAATTTTTGTGTGTGCTTTTGTGCATTTCTCACTGTTGCTTTGGATATTTTGAAGTGATCAAGTCTGTACTAACCATAGTCTGTCTGTACAACCTGGTGCTGAATGCTGTGGAGGACTGGAGAAAAGGACAAGCCACAGGCCATTCTCGAGACCCAACTTTCATACAATTGGAGAAATAAGAGTTACACACAAGAACATTGATGCCAAGTGAAGATTCTATGTATATGCGCTGTGCAGGGGAGAGAATCAGTGGCAGTGATGACAGACAGGAACTCTCCATGGAAGAGGTATTCCAGACAAGGAATTGAGTAAACAAAAGCCCAAAGAGAGGGACACAGTGGGAGACTGGGGAGACAGTGCCGAGGCCCAGGAAAAGGCAGACAATCTCCAGGAATGGCATGGGGAAGCCATCTGGGGCTACACAGCTCTTTTGTGGCATGGTTTGCCCCTTTTCAGCAAGTTGGTGTTAATCCACATCACCTATCACAGACCTGAACGAATGATGGGGCGCGGGATGAGTAGATGGGGAAGTGCAGGAGGAAAGAGGGAAGGGCCTAAAGGATGAAAACTGAGCCTTGCTTGGGCAGCCTGGCAAGAGGATCTTTGTGAGCTTGGTGGCAATGTGGAGCCACTGGGCTCTAAGTGGGTGGCTCAGGGCACTGAAGGCCAAGGAAGAACGCTTGGTCTGTGTCATCAGCTGACTCTCACTCCATTAACAACTGGCTTTCCCTCTAAAGGAAACCAAGTGAGAATAACCACAGAGGACACTGGTGAATAGCATTTCAATTCAGTCTAATAAATAACTATGGAAACTTTCTATATAAAGGGCTCCATGCCTGGCACAACTGGGGACACAGAGATTGGAATCTATACTAGCTGAAAAAGCAGGTGTGTACAAATAGCCCTGAGATAATGATATAATGCTGTAATATGATGATAACTAACACATCCTGAACAATTAACGCATGTCAAGTGCACAGAGTGTTTATGTTTTGTTTTGTTTTTCCAGGTAGTTATAAGAATTTAATAAGTTCACATTTAAAATGCATGCTTTTAATAGGCACTAACTAGAGTTTTCCTTTTTAAAATTTCCTTTCTCTTTTGTTAATGCAACTTTATTGAGATATATTCACATACCATATGATCATCCAAAGTATACAATCAGTGGCTCACAGTATCATCATATAATTGTGCATCTATCACCACAATCAATTTCAGAAGATTTTCATTACTCCAAAAACTAAAAATACAAAAGAACACCCAAAACATCCCATATGCCTTATCCCAACCCCACAATTATTTAATTTTTGGCCTTTATTTTCTTAGTCATCTGCCCATACATGGGATACAGATGTCAGTCGCAAGGTTTCCATATTCACACAGTCACACCATAAAAGCTATATAGTTATGCAATTGTCTTCAAGAATCAAGGCTACTGGAGTACAGTTCAGCAGTTTCCAGTATTTCCTTTTAGCTATTTTAAATATAGAGTTTATGTTTAATCTCAGTTAATATAAATATATACTGTATATCACCTCAGTAAGGTAGTATTTTTTGGTCAGAATGCAAATCTGTAGGACAGCACTATGATGTACACACTATTATGATAGAGGAAAACACTGAGGCAAAAAAATAAGGATAGCTCTGCCAAATGATGATGAATGGAAGGTCTGTCCCAACAGAGGGAAAGTTGGAGCAAAGGCAGGAAGGCTGGAAAACCCTGGGGACCGGGAGAACCACAGTGGTCCAGAGAGGGGGCAGGGAATGGGTTTATGGGGAATAAGATGGAACAGAAAGCAGATGAGAGACAGAGGGCCTTAAATGCAGAGCTAATGAACCTGAACTCTCTTCTCTAGCTAGTGGAGAGCAGGGAAGGTTCCTAAGATGACAACTGCATGATCAGCCGGGCTCTGGTGACAATGTCTACACCAGCAACATGGGCAGGCGGGAGAGAGAGCGAGCCTGTCCTTTCCCATCCCAGTGAGTGATGTGGAGCCTGCTCGAAGCCTAGCACCAAACACTGACCAAGTCACAGGAATCTACACTAAGTGTGATGGGTTGAGCTGTGTTCCCCCAAAAACCACATGTGGAAGTCCTAACACCCGGTCTCGTGAATGGAACCTTATTTGGAAAGTGGGTCAATGCAGATGGAATTAGTTAAGATCTGGCCAAGCTGGATTGGGGTGGATCCTAATCCAAAACGACTGATGTCCTTATAAGAAGAGGGAAAGGTGGACATTGAGACAGACAGACACAAGGAGGGACAGCCATGTGACGACACAGGAAGAGACTGAAGTGCTGCAGCTGCAAGCCAGGGAACACCAAAGATTGTGCCGACCACAGGAAACTCGACGAGACAAACGTCCCCTCCAAGCCTACAGGGGGTGCGTGGTCCTGCCCACATCTTGATTTTGGATTCGTAGCCTCCAGACCTGTAAGATGATGAATTTGAATGTCTACCATTCTAAGGTTTGTGGTCCTTTGTTACAGCAGCCCCAGAAAACTAAGATTCTGAGTGACTGTCCTTTTGTACTGACTGTACTGCCTCATTTAGTCCTTAGAACAACCCTACGATGGAGATACTATCATAGTCCCCGTTTTACAAGTGAAAAAAACCGAGGCAAAGTATTGTTAAATAACTTGCCCAAGGTCAAGAACAAGGAATTTTACATCATTTCATTACTCCCCTCAGTGACCCCAACAGGCTCAGAGAAGTCACTCACGTTGGCGGGCACTTGCCCAGCTCAGTCTCTTCGATCCCAAACTGTACCCACCATTGGCACAGCCCAGTAAGACAGGAAATGTTGGCGTGGAAAGTAGAAAACACGGATGGTAAAATTAACAGGATAGACTTGTTCACAGCACCATAATTCACAGTTGCCAAAAGATGGTGACAATCCAAATGCCCATCAACAGACAAGTGGATGAACAAATTGTGGTATATACATATGATGGATTATATAGGAGTAAGATGAAGTGACATCCTGAAGGACATGACAAGATGGATGAACCTTGAGGGCATAACACAAAAGGATAGATACTGTAGCCTTTAGTATCACGGTAAAGGGAAACTCAGAGGCTTATAATATAGAATATAGGGGACCTAGAGATACATGGATGCTAGAGATGGGTGAATGGCTAGCTAATAAGGCTGAACTGAAACGTAAGAGAATGAATAGAAGTGAAGGCAGTTCACTAGTGGGTCTATAAGTAATATTATCATATTGAGGTGAACATGATTGAAAGGGGTTGTATAGAGCCATGAATCCTACCAATTAACACTACAAATATAAATAAGTTCTTATATGAACTACTTCAGAGGTGTGAATCTTGTAGAAGGAACGTGATATCAGGGTATAGGCGGAAACTACTATTGTATGCTATGGGCTATGTTACCAGGAAGACTTCGACAGCACCACAGCAACACCAGGGGCTTACTCCTAAAGAGTGGGAGAAAGAGCAAAGAAGGTGGAGTTATAGAGAGAAGATAGGATTTTACAAATGAGTATGACTGCTGAATCATTTTATTGATATTTCTCTTAGATTCCAATGTCTTAGAGCAGCTAAAAGTAAAAACCTGAAATTGTGGAATTATAACCCATATCAAACTCTAAAATCTGTTCTACAAGTAATTGTTGCAGTAGGCTTTGAAATTTATTGCTTTTTTGTATACATGTTATTTTTCACAATAAAAAATAATTAACAGGACAGAACAACCCTTTGAGTGTGGGGGCAAGGGAGTTGGGGAACAAGATCCATTATTTACCATTGGACTCAAGAACCTGGAAAAGTCAGCCATGCTGAGAGAAGCAGTAAGGTTTCCTTTAAGACAGACTAGACGTTCTCCCCAGTAAAGACCTTATTCTTTTACACGATTCTTGGTCCCCAAAAAACACCTCTGGAATAATGCCAAGTGTGGGCAAAGTTAAGAGGTATCTATGCTGATTTTCTTTTATCAATCTATATACCCTAACTTCCTGAAGCACACGCAGTGGAGAGGTGGTGCAGTGCCACGTTTTCAAGAACAACCACTTCAGAAACAAAGCAGAGTCACGTCCAAGCCTGGGGTCAACCCCTCTCGGCTGTGAGACTGTGATGAATTCACTTTGTTTCGCTAATAATGGTACCTACCCTTATGGGATTTTTACAAAACTTAAATGAGATCATGTTCATAAGTACTCATTTATGAAATTCTCATTATGTTTGCTATGATTTTAAAACCAAGTAATCCACATATTAGGCACCTTCCCTTCCCTAGTACTGTGGAATTCCTCTCTGAGACTGGTGAAGCCCTCTCGTAACTCTTAGTTTCCGCCAGGTGTTTACCCAGGTGGTCAGGCTGTGCCCTGTAGCACAGCTGCATCCCTTGCGCTACAAGTCACCTGCTTAGCATTAGACATTTAATTTCCAAAAAAACTGAGGCACCGCAGACTAGAATAAGTATAACCCAAAAGATCACCTTTCTTAGCTTTGGACAGCACTGTACAATCTGTTTGTAGAATGTTTCCTTCTTTAAAATGTTTTGCTCAGCCCGAGATATTGAACAAGATGACTTTCTGAGAACACATCCACAGCTGGTCATGGAAATCGGTTCAGAAACACATCAAAATCCTGTTCCCCCTCTGCTCCCAGAGTCCAGACAATCTGCACTACATCATTTACTCAGCTTCCAAAGGCACTGCATCTCTTCTTGCTCTCCAGCTGTTTGATGGCCAATCCAGAGCTTTTGGGAATCTGCTCCTTCAAGGTGAGGGCTGGGTCTTCCCTTCTCCCTGAATCCCGGCACAAAATCATCGCCGGCCCAGAGGGAACTTCCGGGTTTAATCAAATTGATTACTGTGGGTGAGCAGCTGTGTGAAGGCCCAGGCTGGAAAAACAGGGCAACAGAGATGACAGAGTCAGCACGCCAGTGTAGCTGCCCTCCTGATGAAGGGTGGAAAAAGAAACACCAGGTATTTGAGTGAGACTGAGACCTGAACGTGGAGAAGGATCATATTTTGCAGAGTCAGGGATGCTGGCAGCAGCCTGCTTGCCAGGCTCAGGACTCTCTTTAATGAAATCCAGAGAACAAGCGTGATGAGCAACACATGTGGGGAGCCTGCACACTCTCACATGCGGCACGAAAGTGGGGAGGCAGCGAGGCAAGGCAGGCGGAACTGGCTTCAGATCCTGGTGCTGCCACTTACAAGGCCTGGAGACGTTAAATAAATCATTCCACTTCTTTGAGGCTCAGTTTCCTCATCTGCACAATAGAAGTGATGTCACTTATCTCCCAGGATTGTTGTGAGCTTTGCCTCACATCGGGTATGTAAAATGCCTAGCAAATGTCCACAGATCAAAAGGCCTCTCCAGCTGATCTTTCAGGACCTTCAGATACAGACCCCGACAACTCCTGGCCAAGAGTTAGTAATGAATGCCCTATCAAAAGTACACCGCTGTTTCAGGCTATGTACTTTGGGGAAGCAAGCAAATGAGAAACAATGTCTTGGCCTCAAGAGGTTACAACCTCTGAGGAAATGAGATGAACACATGCAAAATGAGGCAGGGTAGAATTGAATGTGTTGGAGAAACCAGAGAAGACTGTACTGAGTACAGCTGCAAAGGCAGGCAAGATTCTGCGGGAGCCCTGGAAACATAGGCCTTGAAAGGTGGAAGAGTCTGGAAGGGCTGAGGGACAGAGAAGGGTATCCTGGCCTGGGTCTAGGAGGGCAGACTGCAGGGCAGGAATGTGCTGACATGTTCCTGGGACCGTGAGGAAGCTGGTTCCTTGGAGAGGGAGCACGTGATGAAATCATTTGGCTTGACAGGATACAGATATGGAAAGTGGTCTTTGGTCTTGAATAAAAGCAAGCCACAATGTCCATGTGAAGCTGAAAGAAGAAGGGAACACTGAACATTTTGGAGAAGGTATGGGATATAATGCCTGGCACTCACAGAGCGCAATTCTCTCACTATGTCCTGGTACAATCCATGAAGATTAAGTAACATAAACCACATTGGACTGAAGTGGAAACAGGTAAAGAGGCTAGCAATTCAGCTGATGACAGCTCATTAGCTGCAGAGTTGGGAATGGATCCACTCCTGACTCCACACATAACTAGCATAAACTTTTCACTTATTCTCCATTCTACAAATATTTATTGAGCACCGACTGTGTGCTAGGCACTCTTCTAGACTACAGAGAATAAGAACAGTTGCAGAAGGAGCATATTTAGGCAGGAAAACCGGGTGCTCAGTTTCAGACATCTGAAGTGTGAGATGCCTATTAAATATCCAGGCAGCTTGAGATGCAGGTCTGGAGTGCAGGAGAGAGGTCTGGACTGAAGATCAACATTTGGGAATTATCGGTGCTATAGCCAGTCATGAGACGGGATATAGCTCATAGCTTTCCTTGCAAATACAAATAAAAGCTGAAAGAAAGAAAAGGAGAAGGGAACTTCTCAGAAAGAGATAGGAATACTTATAGGATTCTACTAGATAGGATTGCTGCCTGATTTCCTTTAGGATTGCTGCCTGATTTCCTCAAGTTCCACTGCCTGATTTCTTGAGCTATCACTTGTGGGCATGTAGTAATTAACATAGTGATTTGTGAAAGAGGGAAAAAATCCTAGTATAGTAAAAGTCCACATTTTTGTGGTCATTTATAATGACTTCTCAGGCCATCCACAGTGTAGTGACCTCAGGCTGGAGAGAATTTAGACATGGTGGAAAAGAAATTAGATAATGAACAAACTAAAATACAGAAATCCAAACTCTGATTCTCAGAAAGAACCATACGACTGTTCTAGTTTCCATATCTCACGACTGTTGGGATATCGGGGATGCTCACAGGGGCTGGTCCACAGGCCTGTGTGATCTATGCTCAGGTCGCCTGGGAGATGACCCCCCAGGCATCCCAGAAACAAAACTGACTGGGATTAGAAGTGAGATTAGAGTTGTTGTTTTCTTAATGCCATACCCTCCTCCACGTGGGGAGCAGTTATCTGTGCAAACCATAAACATGGAAAAGCAAAACCTCCACTCCTCCACTTAAAATGGAAAAAGCTTCCTCAGATTATGGCAAAGTCCAGAGTTCAGGAACCCACAAGACAGAGAGGGGTGATGGGGCAGAGGGGAATGGAAGTTGTTTAGAGCAGGCATGAGAAAGGTACACACACCAAAGTAGGTAGGGATAAGGAAGCTTACAAGGCTGTGATTCTAGGCACTAGTTCAGGATGCGCTGCAGAGAAAGGTGGGGTGACGTCAGAGCAGTGAGACACGGGGCATCTGTGTACCAGGCCTCTCCTCTGCCAGCCCCACTCACCCCCAGTACCATCTGCCTCAATTACTGCAGGAGGGAGGGGGATATGCAGAATGAAGTGGTTTCCAGGATCCCTAAGAGAAGAAAGGGACAGATGTATGATGCGACTGATCTCACAGTCCCCAGAAAGAGGCCCTGTCTGCTCTGTAGACCCACCCCCGCCACCGCCACCCACACGTACACACTCCACCCTGTACCAGTGTTGAAAGTTCTACTCAGGGCAGTTCATTCCTTTGGGTTAAACCAGTGGGCTGTATGGCAGTTGCACATCAGAATCCCCTGGAGAACCTTTAAAAATGCAGATTCTACGGCACCCCATGAGACTCATTAAATCAGACTCACCCAGATTGAAAACCCAGGCATGCACATTTTTCAAGCCATGCCATGTGATTCTGATATTTGCTAGAATTGAGAGAAAAACATTGCCTTCTCCACTGGGGACTACCAATTTAATAAGCCAAGCCCTCAATCTTGTGGCTTACCCTTATGAAACGTATTCCTGCAAAGGAGGAGCTAAGCCTATTTATAATTAGGCCTAAGGGTCACCCCCAGAGAACCTCTTTTGTTGCTCAGATGTGGTCTCTCTCTGTAAGCCAACTCTGCAGGTGAACTCACTGCCCTCCCTGCAACATGCCTACCAGGGTGTAAATCTCCCTAATAACATGGGGATGAGCCTGGCTCTAGTAGCGTGGGACTGAGAAAGCCTTCTTGACCAAAAGGGGGAGGAGAAACGAAACAAAATAAACTTTCAGTGGCTGAGACATTTCAAGTAGTGAGGTCATTCTGGAGGTTAAGGTTCTGGAGGTTAAGGTTATATATATATATAGGTTATATAGGTTATATATATATAACCTGTTTTAGTTTTCAGTGTATTAGAATAGCTAGAAGGAAATACCTGAAACTGGTGAACGGTAATCCAGTAGCCTTGGTTGTTGACAATGATTGTTTAACGATACAGCTTTTACAGTGTGACTTGTGATTGTGAAAACCTTGTGACTGACACTCCCTTTACCCTGTGTATGGACAGATGAGTAAGAACATAAAGACAAAAAATAAATAAATAATAGAGAGGATGAGGGGTATGGGATGTTTGGGGGCGTTCTTTTTTATTTTAATTTTTATTCTTATTTTTATTTCTGGGGGGAGTAATGAAAATGTTCAAAAATTGATTTTGGTGATGAATGCACAACTATACGATGATACTGTGAATCACTGATTGTATACTTTGGATGATTACATGGTATGGGATTATATTGCAATAAAATTGCATTTAAAAAAAGAAGGCAGGGCGGGCCATGGTGGCTCAGCAGCAAGAACGCTTGCCTGCCATGCCAGAGGACCCGGGTTTGATTCCCGGTGCCTGCCCATGCAAAAAATAATAATAACAACAATAAAAATTAAAAAAAAAAAAGATTACCATGTGATGAGATTACATTCATCAGAATGCCACTGAATCTGGGAGAAAGCATGGCCTTGATGACATCTTAATTTTGGACTTCTAACCTCAAAACCGTGAGACAATAAATTCTTGTTTAAGAAAAAAAAAAATGCCTTCTCTGGGATTTTTTTTGGAAAATCTCTACTTGATAGGGAGTACTAATAGAACTCACCACCAGTGACGGGGAAGCTACTGTGTTCCCGAATCTGCACTACATACTTTACACGTGTCATTTCTATGATTTCTCATAGCAAATCAACAACACAGTGGGTATTACTCCTCCCGTTGCACAGATGAGGAACCTAAACTAAAAGACATAAAGGAAGATACCCAGCTTAGCCACCTGTGAGTGACGCGGGTGCTGAGCCCAGGACCAGCTGCTTCTTCCTCACACGCCACCTGTTAGATGCACCATCTGAAAACCAACGATCAAGCCCAAAACCCACCTAAGTCCCAGGAGTCAGGCTCTTCCCTGCACATCCGGGTCTCCTCGCCCCGCACCGTAGCCTCATGATGACGTCTTCTTGGCACTTTGGTCAGGCCGGCTTCCTATTTCTATGTTTCAAGAGCTGACAGAACATCTGTAGGGACCAGAGCCGGAAGCAAGCTCTCTGTGGAGCCTGCTAATGTGGATTTGTTGGCTCAAACTATTCGGACTGAACTGAGTCTGAAAAATCACATGCTTGGGGCAAGCAATAGGGGGGGAAATATCCACGCCCACAATACGGATATGAGGAATAAATAAATGTACACAGATGTGACCAGGCAGTGTGGGATCTAAAAGATAAACCAGAGTTGGCTCTGTTGGAAGGGATGAGCTAACTTCCTACATCAGCTTCTCCTGGTTCCTTTCTCTAGAGAAACTTCAAAGGCAGAAAAGCAGCAGTCCATTCTCCAAGGTTCCTGGACCCCTGTCTGTGAGAGGAGGAAACAGCAAGAGAAGAAAAAGATTTCCATCTTTCCTCTGACTCTTGGAAGATTTACCTGGTGAGTGATGATGGGGGGGGGGGTTGTCAGAATTATTTTCAAGTCATTGTCCTCTGCTCCCTTTCGTGGATAATTCTAAAGCTGCCTCTCTGAGAGCCATCTCCTCCTTCTCTCAGACCCCCTCCCATGCCTGAGACATACCACCCTTCAATGAGCAGGTCCAGGCCAGGTCAAGTCATAATCAGCTACAACCTGTCTTTCTAACATCCCTCACAGCATGGGGCACAAGCGCCAGCGCTATCAGAAGCTGAGCAGGTCCACGGAAATGAAGGAAGCAAGTGTTCTAGGGGACTTTGGTTCCTCTTTTAATAATGAGACGCTCAGTGTCCCATGGACCTAGGATCAGCAGGAGGACCATACTGAAGAGGCAAAGTCCCGTTGAACTTTTCTGGTCGTAGTGGCAGCTCTGCTGGCAGCCCTCCCGGGGAAGCCAGCACAGGCAGTGTTAGCATCAGGCCCTCCCCTGAATCAGCCTTTCGGAGACCACAGCCTGCAGCCTGTCAGCCACGCCGTCCATCCGGCCTGGGCCCGGGCCCAAAATGTGAACATGCCCATCTGCTGGGCTGGGCTGGCCAGGTCTCCAACCTGATTGGTGGACTCTGGCTGGGGACCATGACAGAGCTGGAAACAGAGCAAGGGCACTGCTCTCTTCCCCCAGCGGAGACTCTGCTCTCTTTCTGCCACAGCCAGGGCCAATTCTCACAGCACCATCTACCATTCCAGAAGCCCTGACGTTCATCCCTTGGGTTCAAGATTCTTTCTTACTCCCTACAATGGATAGGGTATTTTTGTGCAACTATAAAGCCAGAAAGCATCAGACCTGGGCATGCTGGAAGCAAACTGTAACTACCACAGGAAGTGTTTCTCAGGAACTCTGACAACTCAGCTCCACCCTTCTTCCAGGCTATATTATTCAATCTGACTTTCCAATACATCGAAACTCTCCTCCAGGTGCTGTATCACAAAAGTCTACCCTGGTGCTGGGTCTTCCAGAGGTGCTTGAGGTTTAATCACTGGCGAGCAACATTTTTTTGTAAGTGAGCCATTTCAGAAGAAATTAAAAATGTTTACTATATGCATATACACATATATATACCTATATATATATACCTATCCAGATATATGTATATATAAATCAGATGCTCTAAACCAGAAAATGAAATATCCACAACTAAAAGTAACTATTGTTTTACAATTTCCCTGTCAGTAAAGACTGTCATTGAGAAGGCTACTAAAACTTCAGAAACCATTGTCACTTGCATATTAGTATAGCATCTCCTTGTAATGCAGCACCTTTGAAGAAATGTGGTCTGAGATGAGAGCAGGCAGAACTAGAATGGAGCAGGGAGAGACGTCTGAGAGTGCAAACGTGAATAACCAGACACAAATGGGGAAAAAAAACAAAGAACCCAGATTGTAATTAGAAAAGCTAAAACTGACCGGGGAGGAGTCTGAGAGAATGGGGAATACAGAAACTGACCAAAAAAGGGTGAAAACCCATTCCCTGGGAAAACATCTAGAGCCAAAGATAGGCAGAAAAAAAAGAGTTTAGGAGTAAGGAGAAGAGAGTGTCCCAGTGGATCCTAAAGAGTGTGTGGGGTGGTAAGGGTGGAAGAGCCATGGAGTAGAGTAAGGGGGTGGGTGCTAAATACTGAATGAGTAGACTTTCCTCCCCCTTCCTAATCCATCAACCAGCTAGGACAGATAAATCTTCCAGGAGAATTTGATCTGTGGAGGGGATAATCCTTCCTCTTTAATTAATCTTAATCTCTCTTACTGTGTCACCCCGTGGCATACCCTAAATCCTCTGCAGATACCGCATTTCGGAGGGAGCCTGCAGCCCTGACTCAGCCCAAGGGATGGGAGTTGGGGGCAAAGCATCTCCACTCAGATGACGGAGGCAGCAGTAGCAGAAGCGATGCTGACATTCTCAGCTGGCTCAGGCAAAACTTGTTCGCTTTCCAGTGAATGAGAGAAATGACCCTTGAATGATTCTAATACTTTGAGGTTTCTTATACTTAGATTATGGTGGTATCTCAAAGCTACTTATAATTCGTCACAGTCTAAAGTTTTCATGCTCATTAAGATGTAAATGCCATTGTCACTCAGGCCTGATCAGAACCTAAGGGCAGGGAGGGATGGGGTGGGGTGGTGGCTTTTATTAAAGTATAATCTACACACTGTAAAGGTCACCATTTTAAAAGTATAGTTCTGCAAGTTTTGACAAACATATATAGTCTTGCTGCCACCAATGCAATCAAGATAGACAGTTCTATTACTTTCCAAAATGTACTTGTGCCCCTTTAGAATCAATCCTCAGTCCCACCCCACTCCTGCTGGCCTCTGATCTATTTTCCATCCCTACAGTTTCACTTTGTCCAGAGCATCAGGCCCATGGGATCATACACGATGTAGTCTCGAGTCCACCTTTTTCACTTACTACACTGCTTCTGTGATGAAGATGAGGTCTTCAAAGATGCAGGAAAGAAAAGGACAGGACAGGACATTCGTTGGGTTTTCAAATAGGCCACAAAAGGATATAGAAAAAGAATTGACAGGACACAATCTGTCACCTTTGCAGTGACAGTCAAGGACTGCTCTAAAACTCTAACAAAGTCTCAAATATAGATGCAAAAAAGACATTGCCTGTCCATAAGTAGTGTAGGGTAATTCAAAGAACGTGAACTTTGGTTGGGAAACACACACTGTGGCTGCATATTACTCTTAGGTAAGTCACTTAGCCTTTCTGAGGCTCATAATTTTCTCCTCTATGAAAAGGCATGAGCAACGCTTGTAGAATATGGTCCAGATACAACAAAGCAGACATCACATCCCCCTGCCACGGTGGTAAACTCAAGGATGGGCCCTCCCGACACTGTGGCCGAAGCCATCAGGAGACAGACCTTCTCCTGTTGTTCTGCAGGTTTCTAAAATAGTCATTGAATTTAAGCCTGGAGCTGTCTGCAACCACTTCTGCCCCCACTTGGGAAGAACTTGCCTGAGAATACAGTCAAGCAGAAGAAAGCAGTTTAGAGGGACCAAGATAGTAACTCGATGACAGCATATGAGCGCCCTGATCTGCTGATCCAATTTTGCCTCTCTCTATCTCTCTCTGGACTGGTACACGAGACAGTACATTACTTTTATTTGCTTAATAAATTAAAAGTACACAGACAGCCTATTGCTCAGAGGTGTTGCAAGGATCATAAGATAACACGCATGATAGAGCCAAGTAAACCACACAAATGGGCGATGTTAAACTTCATCTCTTTCATTCTCTAGAAACATGATTCCCAATCCCGAACCTTTAAGAGCTATCACATCTTAATTTCCAATAACTCTAAGGCCTACGGCAAGGCACTTGTTATTCCACTTATGACAATCAAACATCCAAGACTTTTCAGCACCAGTCAGGCCTTCTCAGAGGCTTTCTGGGCAGGCTCCAGTCAGTTCGATGCAGTCAATACTTGCTGAGAACAAGGCATAAGGTTTAAAACCCCATGGTTTTAAACTATTTAGATAGAGTCCCTATCATAAAACTGATTCAAAGGAAAGAGAAAGCACATCTGGTTGGAGAAATCAGAAAAAGTGCCTTAAATATGGATGGGATTTCAAACAGCCGAGAAAAGGAAGGGCATTTCAGGGACGGCAAGGCAAAAGCATGGCACACAGCTTGTTCAAAAGCATCAAGGTGTAGTGTTGGCTGACATACAGTTTATCTACAGTTGTAAAGAAAATTAAATCCAAAAGACTGAGTAAATACTACAGAAGACCTTAGTTGCTAGACAAGAAGTCATTATTTAATTCTACAGGCAAAGAGAAGACCCTGAAATATTTGAGCAGGAAAATAACATAATTAAAACTGTGTTAGTTAACTATTTCAGTTAATGTAATTAAAGCTATCAATCTGCTAAGAGTGTGTAGGATGAACCAGGAGGTGGGAGAGACTGGAGGCCAGCTGGGAGGAAACTGCCCAGTCCAGGCAAAGGGGGCAGGTACCTGCAGTGGGGCAGGTGCGAGAGGCTGCCGGGGAATAACAGAGAGGAACTGGGAGGAGGACTGAGGAAGAGCACTCACGAGGGTGGGGGGCAGGGGGGGCCAGCACAGGGTGCTCACTCTCTCAAGCTCGGCATTCCACATCACATCT
This sequence comes from Tamandua tetradactyla, assembly GCF_023851605.1. Taxonomy (NCBI): domain Eukaryota; kingdom Metazoa; phylum Chordata; class Mammalia; order Pilosa; family Myrmecophagidae; genus Tamandua; species Tamandua tetradactyla. The sequence goes on along the minus strand of NC_135343.1, from coordinate 17,764,664 downwards.
TAGCACTCCAGAGGAGGAGAGAACCCAGGAATGCCAGCGGCTTGGAGAGCATCTTCATTCCTGGAGAGATACCAGCAGGAAGGGCAGGAAAGGAGCAGAGAGGGAAGAGGGAAAGCAGCGTGACCTGCCAGGCAGTCGAGAGGAGGAGCCACGGGCCCTTGGGCAACCGGGCCATGACACTGCACCCTGCATCCACCTGCGTGAGTGGGGACACCACTCCAGCCCTGTCTCCTTGGCGCCCTGAGACAAAGACTGGAGAGGTGACATATGTGCGAGTGTCCCGGGGCTGGCAGGCCGGGACTCAACCAGGCTCCCCGGAGTGCACAGGGAGGGGGACATGATCTGATGAAAGATGGCGAGTGCTCGGGGACTCCGGATTTATCTCAAAGTTGAGGGAAAGCTCCACCAAGCAGCAGCCTGTCAGCGAGCCAGCACGTAGGCCAGGGGCAGCTCAGGCCCCGTTCCTTTGCTCACCCATCTCCCGATCAGGATTTCATCTTAAAGTCAGCTGTATGGGAGGGGCATTTGGTCTTGAGTTGGTAAGGCTGGCATAGCCACGCTCCCTTGGCGGGAACCAGCCAGCCACTTCCTGGAGCTGAGGTCCTTGGGTCTGGGCTCTGACAGCACCCAGCAGGAGAGGCAAATGCTTCTGTGGCCTCAGCCCATCCGTGAACTCTCCCCAGACCACCTTCACCAAAACAATCCTTCACTCTAACAGATTTCCAACATACTGGAGGCTGTAGGAGCTGCTCACTGACGAGTGTGCCCACTCATGCACACTTTCCACAAAACTTCCCGCACACCTACCAGAGGATGCCATGGGAAAGGCAACCACAGGACATTGAAAGGAGAGAGGGTCAATATTCTCTGTTCTCCAGAAACTTGACTATGTAACAGGAGTGAGGATGGCCCCACACGTAAGTAAGTTGCCTTGAAAGAGTCGGAGAGGCAGGTAGTGTCAGAGAAGTCAGAGCAAGGGTCAGCATTCAGGGCAGGGGCACTCGGGAGAGGCTTCCTGGAGGAGGTGGCTGCTCTGTGTCTGACTTATCTAATGTAAGCAATCAGTCTCTCCCCATGCCCCCTGGCCCTGGCACATGGCAGCACTGAAGAGAAATGTCTTCAGCACTGCAATCCAGTTGCAGGAATGTGGGCCCTGTCATTCTGCCTTAGAACCCCAGCAAGCTACCCGATCTCTCGGCTTCATTCGCCCATCTGTGAAACAGGAAAGAAAGTGCCTATCTCAAACGTATAAATGTCCATGGTGTGAAATCCGTGGGGCAATGGACTCGGCCCTGGGCCTGATGCTGCGCCCTTCCTTCCCTCTGTCTCCCCCAACTCTGGAATCAAAGCGTCAGCGTTTGTGAGCTGTCTCCCCCTGCCCACTCCCTGCTTGGCACCCACACTCCCCAGGAGGCAGACTGGCCTGCCTGCCTCATTCCCACATGCACCTGCAGACAAAATGCACAAAATGTTTATATTCTAAGAAATGTTTTCCCTTTGGTGCCCATAACACCACTTTTCTGCCACTTCTTACCTCTCCTCAGCTCCCTTCCCATCCTGTTAATCTGATAAGAGCCCTCACTGCCGCAGACCTGTGCCAGGCGCCCTGGCATTTCCTCCAGAGGCACTTCATTACTTCATCTGCAGACCAGCCCGAAGAGGGCTGATTTTTTTATTTTTTTATTTTTTTATTTTTCCTAAACATAACACACAAACAAACATTCTTACCACATGATCATTCCATTCTAGGTATATAATCAATAACTCACAAGATCATCACATAGTTGTATATTCATCACCATGATCATTTCTTAGAACATCTGCATCAATTCAGAAAAAGAAATAAAAGAAAAGAGAAAAAAAAGCTCATACATACCATATCCCTTACCCCTCCCTCTCACTGACTGCTCGTATTTCCATCTACCCAATATATTTTAACCTTTGTTTCCCCTATTTTTTCTATACCCCTTACCACTCCCTTTCATTGATCACTAGCATTTCAATCTACTAAATTTGTGAACATTTGTTCCCCCTATTATTTATTTATTTTTAATCCACATGTTTTACTCTGTCCATACCATAGATAAAAGAAGCATCAGACACAAGGTTTTCACAATCACACAGTCACACTGTGAAAGCTATATCATTATACAATCACCTCCAAGAAACATGGCTACTAGAATACAGCTCTACATTTTCAGGCACATAAAGGGCTGTTTATCCCCTCTCTTATAGAGGATGAAGTTGGTGCACAAAAACATTAAATGACTCGCATGTGGTCACCAGAGCTAACAAGTGGGGAGCTGAAATTCAAAGCCAGGCACTCCGGACCCAAAGTCAAGCCCCTCATCCCCAATCGGCACTACTTCCCATGCCTCACAGCTCCTTTGGATGGCTCTTCTGGGGGGCTACACCACTGAGCTGTCTGTTCACATGGATGTGACAGTCTCCGCGGAAGGCGGAGTGCCAAAGGAGAGCCTGCATCAAAGTGGACAATTTTTCACCTCGAAGACATGAACCTTGAGTGGCAGGAGATATGGTGGGCCAGCCCTGCCATACGCTGCAGACCACCCCACAGGGGTGATGGACCAAACAAGGTTTCAGTCACGTCCTGTCCTTCTAGCTCCCAGGAATCTGCCCGCATCACAGGCTGCTGTTCCACAGAGGCTGTCCTGACTTAGAGTCATAGGGTGGGTTCCTGCAAAGCAGATTCTGAGATGGAGATTTGCATTCAAGAGGTTTACTAGAGGGTGAGTGCTCTCAGATCAACTCCCGCGGAGTCAGGGATGGAAGCAGGAACGGGCAGAAAGAGGAGTGGGGCTGCTGTAACTCCGTGGCGACAAAGGTCTCAGCCAGTCAGTCCCAAGAGGAGGTCTGGAACTAGAATGGCTCTGCAGAGTTGCCCTAAATTGAGGTACAGGGGCTGGCTGGGCCTTTTTACTCTGAATCCGTCAGTCTTCAGACATGGGCTGCCCCCCAACCCTGGGGAGGGGCGTGACCTTGGGCAATAGCCTGGGCTTGGGAAGGGACCTCAGCTGCAAGCTGTCAGCTTTAATCAACACTCTCAGCAGTCAGAGAATGTGTGTCAGGCCTGTAGTGGGGATGTGTGCACTCTGGAATCCATCACTCCACTCAGGTTCAGCCATTTTCTCAACACACAGTCATGGCCCAGGCCCCGAATCCAGCTGCTCTTATTCATTATCCATATATATATATATATATATATATATATATATAGGAAGATGGGAATCAGGTCTGGGTATCCTGTCTCCTCTTGGACTTGCCTGACTCCCAAGCTGCACCATAAAACCAGCCCTTCTTCCATAAACATTTGCTGAGTTGCAACACTCAAGCCGCTCAACATACAGCAATTTACACAGAGGGATGTATTGCTGTGCTGGATTGCAATCATTATACAAAATGAGGTTCAACTATAAACATGAAACTGAATTTTACAGTTTAATGATTTTTACTAGGCTGTACTTCCTAGCCAACTGTGCTGGTCTGAATCTGTGGTGGACCCCAGAAAAGCCATGCCCTTTAATCCTCATTCAATATTGCTGGGGTGAGAGCATTTTGATTGTTTCCGTGAAGATGTGACCCACCCAATTATGGGTGGTAACTTTTGATTAGATGATTTCCATGGAGGTGTGTCTCCACCCACTCTTGCTGGAATCCTTTAAAAGAGGAAACATTTTGGAGAGAGTCCCTTTTGGTAGAGCCACGTGAAAGCCAGCAGACGTCGCCATGTTCGTCATGTGCCCTTCCAGCTGAGAGAGAAACGTTGAACGTCATTGGCCTTCTTGAACCAAGGTATCTTTCCCTGGGTGCCTTAAATTGAACATTTCTATAGACTTGTTTTAATTGGGATATTTTCTTGGCCTTAAAACTGTAAACTAGCAACTTATTAAATTCCCCTTTTTAAAAGCCATTCCATTTCTGGTATATCGCATTCTGGCATCTAGCAAACTGGAACATCAACCAACCCAAACGACCAGAACTGTGCACTTTGTAACCACTCCACAATTACCCAGCCTCAGCGGGATGTTCCATGCTACACCATTGCCATTCAGTATACGTAAAAAGTGGGTGATGGCCCCTGCCTTCCAGAACCTCTTCTTGAGATGATAAGACCACCACATGAAGCACCAGCCCCCGTGTGGCCAGACCCAAAAGGAAATCAGAGTCAGAGAAGGCAGGGACCAGCAGGGGCCAAACTGGCAACATGACTCATCACAGACAGCAGAGTCATGCCCGGAGTCAGGGTCCCTTAAGCTCTCAGCTCTAGGGGGAAGAGAGACTCCTGTCTTTGTGGGAAGAATGATACATGGACAAATGGGTGAAAGACCAGGTGTTTTTCAGGCCAGCTACTTGGCAAACTTCATGACCGCCTTCAAGTCATTGCTCAAATTTCAACCTCAAGAGGCCAACTCCCACCAGCGTCACACCTCCCAATCCCTCTTACCCTGCTCTGTAGTTTTTGTTTTTCATAACCTTTATCATCTTATCACATACTACATCATTTATTACTTACTATTTATTGTTTATTATCTTTCTCTGTTAAAATGTAAGCTCCATGAAGAAGGGTTCTTTGTCTTCTATACTGATGGATTCCACCCTCCTAGAATCGTGCTGGCACATAGCGGCATCCAATAAAAAAAACACTTGTTTGAGGAATAATGAATAAAAGCAAACATTTTGGAATATTTACTATGTGCCAGGCGGTAGGGAAATAGTGAACCAGCCAGAATTCCTGCCCTCACAGAACTTGTAGTCAGTCTAGTATTTTCTCAGCAAGTTTCTGGGAAAGGATTAAGCCCTAATGCCCTAAGCCTCAGTGAACTTAGCCCCTCAGGGCATATACCACCCACTCCCTGTTTTTTTTTTTCTGTAAATAAAGTTTTGTGAGAACACAGCCATGCTCATTCATTTATTTGCACTGCGTAAGGCTCCTTTCACATCATAATGGCAGAATTGAGTCATTTGGACAGAAACTTGCAAATGGAAGATATTCAATATCTGGTCCTTTACAGGAAAAAAAAAGTATCAACCCCTAACTCTAGGGCATCCATTAATTGTATGAACCTTTTTTCTTTTCTTTTCTTTTCTTCTTCTTTTTTTTTTTTGTATGGGCAGGCACCGGGAATCGAACCCATGTCTCTAGCATGGCAGGCGAGAATTCTGCCACTGAGCCACCATGGCCTGCCCAATTGTATGAACTTTTTAATGCATCCATTAATTGTACGAATTGTAACTTCCCTCCTGTCCATCTATAATTGCACTAATTATATACCATCCTCTGGAGAATTACGGAAATAGTAAATACTGTCATTTTCTGAGTTCTATGTTCTAGATGAGGAATCCTGTTTGAAAAAAAGATCTGAAAGAAACAGATAAGCAAACAAAGAGGTAAAAACCAAATAGTGTGTTAGGTGTTGACTAGTGGAAATGCAAGCCAGATACTATGGGAGCACAAAGGAAGCTGCACCCAGCCGGACTGGAGGACCTAGGAAACATTCCGGAAGGACACCTCAGATACTCTTATTATTGTCACCACCACTGCCAGTGCAGAACCAATTAGCTTAATGGGTACAGAGTTTCTGTTTGGGGTGATGGAAGAGTTTTGGTAATGGATGGTGGAGATGGGAGCACAACATTGTGAATGGATTTAAAACCACTGTACTATAGATCTGAAAGTGGTTATAATGGAAAATTCTATGTGATATATATGTTTCCACAATAAAACATAAATTTAAAAAAGTATATTAGTTCACAACATTCACTGTGATTAAGAAATGACAAAAAAAGAAAAGGAAAACAATTTAGACTAACAAAAACTTTTTTACAAAGAGGTGGATATCGATAAAGGCTATAAACCTCAATAGCGTGAGCAGTGGTCAATGATATTCAATTTGATTATTCAGCGACCTCCTGGTTGTGTGACAGATGTTCTGAAGCAGAATGCGGCCCTGTGGGTTGACGTCACTGTATAATGAACTTCAAAACATCCCAACATTTTAACATGATGAGAATGTATCTTACAACAGCATTCAGGGCTGACTTAAAGGAAAAATCTGAGTCCCTGAGACATGTCTACCCTCCTCCTGTTACCGTGGGGAGGCCTCGACTGCCCCTGCCGGCCCTGGACATCCAAGACCCCTATAGGCTCTAACCCCCTTCAAAGAGAGTCTATCCCCAGTAAAGGGCTCAGATATTTTCATGTATGAGACGTTCAAATGATTGATAAGGCAGGATGGTCCTTCTCCATGAGAGCTGTATTTTAACCTAGTTACAACAAAATTTAAGTTACAGGGAAAGCTTTCTAAAGGAGGGACTTCAAGGACTGGGCACACAGTGGAGAAAGGTGTTCTATACAGTTGGAGAACATCCCCAAAACCTGATGGACACCAAAGATGGTACCGTGTGGTCACAGAAAGATCCAGAAGTTCAGAACATCCTTAATTTTTAAGGTTATTTACTATTTGACTGTGGCCAAGATATCTCCAAATCTCTTTTTCTCATCTATAAAATGAAAGTGAGGAGTAACAAGAAAATGTAAGGGAAGGGTCTCAGGATATACTATGTCTCTCCAGCCAAATGTTGTATTATTTTTATAAGACTCCATCTCCCCAGCCCTTTGGGCTCCCTCTCAGGCCTGATGCACACATGTGCATCAGACCAACGTGAGCCATACAATTGCGGGACCTGCAATATTGACTAAATAGCCATACAGAATGGGGCTGCTCTTTCTAAGCAAATGTTCGGGGCCCAAGAAGCTGAACTGTGAAAAAACTTTCAAGAAGCAACTTCCATCATTAAACACGGCCACCTGGCAATCATGGGCAAAGACAGTGGGTCCCTCAGTTAAGCAATGCTATGTTCTCCTGACATTAACTGTAATAGCCAACCAACTGTGAAAACAAGAGCAAGGGCTAACTGATCATAATAATCAACTGGCCCGAAAACTCACCTTATTGTCAGTCTCCGAACTGTCCACAGCATCTGCCTTCCACCTGAGAGGTGTCAGTTTTCCACTGATAAGAAAGCACCAGGCATCCACTATTTCCCATCTTCCTATTTCCTTCACTTTCAAAGTTTTCATTAACAGCCTCCAATGCAACTGAAGGGCCAAGATGGCAGCTTAGTGAGGTGTGGGATTTATTTCATCTTCCAGAACAGCTAATAAATAGCCAGGAACAGTACAGAACAACTGCTGGGGCCAGGCAAATGACCGGACACATGGCATACCCCAGTCTGGACAAGCTGCAGGCTGCCCCAGAACCGTAAGTCCCTCAGTCCATGGTGGCTAGCGCCCCTCCCCCACAGGCTGCTTCTCAGAGGGGAAAGGAAAGGAACTTTACCAGCAGCAGGGGCTGAGCACAGCCAAACTCTAATTGTGGAATTAATTAACAAACTCTGACTACTAAAAATAGGCCCCCACTTCAGCTGAACCTCAAGTAAAAGCAGAGGTCACTGTTTTTTCCAGTGCATCACCTTATGCTGGTGGGACCTGCAGGCAGACAACCACCACACACTGGGCTGGAGAGGAAAAAGAGAGGGCAGGACTGATGGAAAAAGAAAAAACAAAACAAAAACAGAGGTTTTTTAGGATTTGAAAAGGTCTGGGCCCTGAAGGAAAGGAGGGGCACATAGCACCTGGAGAGAGATATACAGAGCAATGTATAAACTTAAGCTCCTGGTTGGCAAACCCCTGTTTCAGAGGAACAGGGGTCCTGCTCTGTACAGGATTTTTCTGTTTCAGTGGCTGTGTTTCTACAGCTTGACTGCTCTTTGGATACAGCTACAAGGCTTCTCAGGCTCCACTGCCCCAGGCACAGGCAGAATTAAGCTTGTTTGAGTGTTAGTCTGGAGACTGTGCCTTCCCCAGCAGAGGGGTGGGGCCCAGCTCAGGTGGAAACCCTCCCCCAAGGAATTCAGACCCCAGGGTCTGGAAAAGTAAAGCAATTAAAACCAGTCTACAACAGCCCCTCTGTCTCCACCACGCCCCCAGCAGGGAGAATCCGCTGAAGTTAAAGGTACCACATCACCTTATGCTGGTGGGACCTGCAGGCAGACAACCACCACATACTAGGCTGGAGAGGAAAAGAGGAGAGTCCAGAGGTTGCACAGAAAAGCCTTTCAATCTGCTGGGTCTCACCCTCAGGGAAAACTGATGCAGGTGACTCTTTCCCCCTGACAGGAGGCCAGGTTGGTCTGGGAAAATCTGTCTGGGGTCTATAGTACCTAAGTAGACCCTCCTAAGGGTGTGGGGGGGCGGGAAGGCAACATTACAGGTAGGGCAAGAAACAAGAAAACAAGAACTGAACAATTCTAATCTGTTAAACAAAACCTAAGCTAGTGGTCCGGAATAAACTGAACTGAAAGTCAAAGAACAGACAGGCAATAAAGTCAGCCAGCAAGAAAATCCTAGTGAAAACAATCTCCAGAATAAACTAATTAAATTCATTAAATGCCTAAACGCCAGCAAAAACCAACAAATCATACTAGGAAAAGTGAAGATATGGCCCAGTCAAAGGAACAAACCAACAATTCAAATGAGATACAGAAGTTGAAACAATTAATTCAGAATGTTTGAACAGACATGGAAAACCTCATCAAAAATCAAATCAGTGAATTCAGGGAGGATATAAAGAAAGTAAGGAAGGAAGAAAAAGAAGAAATCAAAAGTCTGAAAAAACAAATCACAGAACTTATGGAAATGAAAGGCACAGTAGAAGAGATGAAAAAAACAATGGAAACCTACAATGTCAGATTTCGAGAGGCAGAAGATAGGATTAGTGAACTGGAGGACCGTACATCTGAAATCTGACAAGCAAAAGAAAATACAGGGAAAAGAATGGGAAAATAAGAGCAGGGACTCGGGAACTGAATGACAACATGAAGCGTACAAATATATGTGTTGTGGGTGTCCTAGAAGAAGAAGAGGAGGGAAAAGGAGGAGAAAAACTAACAGAGGAAATGATCACTGAAAATTTCCCAACTCTTATGAAAGACTTAAAATTACAGATTCAAGAAGTGCAGCGTACCCCAAACAGAATAGATCCAAATAGAGTACTCCAAGACACTTTCTAATCAGAATGTCAGAGGTCAAAGAGAAAGAGAGAATCTTGAAAGCAGCAAGAGAAAAGCAATCCATCACATACAAGGGAGGCCCAAAAAGACTATGTGTAGATTTCTCAGCAGAAACCAAGGAGGTGAGAAGACAGTGGGATGATTATTTAAATTACTAAAAGAGAACAACTGCCAACCAAGAGTTCTATATCCAGCAAAACTGTCCTTCAAAAATGAGAGAGAAATTAAACATTTTCAGACAAAAAATCACTGAGAGAATTTGTGACCAAGAGACTGGCTCTGCAAGAAATACTAAAGGGAACACTAGGGACAGATAAGAAAACACAGGAGAGAGAAGAGTGTGGAAATGAAGACTATCAGTAAAGGTAAACAGAAGAAAAAATAGATATGACATATAAAATCCAAAAGGCAAAATGGTAGAAGAAAGTACTGCCTATATAGTAATAACACTAAATTTTAATGGATTGAACTCCCCAATCAAAAGACACAGCCTGGCAGAATGGATTAAAAAACAGGACCCATCTACATGATGTCTACAGAAAACACATCTTAGACCCAAGGATAAACACAGGTTGAAAGTGAAAGGTTTGGAAAAGATATTTCATGCAAATAACAATCAGAAAAGAGCAGGAGTAGCTATATTAATATCCAACAAATCAGACTTCAAACGTAAAACAGTTAAAAGTGACAAAGAAGGACACTATGTATTCATAAAAGGAACAATTCAACAAAAAGACATAACAATCATAAATATTTATGCACCGAGCTAGAATGCTCCAAAATACATGAGGCAAACACTGAAAAGAGAAATAGACACATCTACCATAATAGTTGGAGACTTCAATTCCCCACTCTCATCAATGGATAGAATATCTAGACAGAGAATCTGAATAATAAAATAAATGAGCTAGACTTAACAGACATTTATAGAACATTACACCCCACAACAGCATGATAAACCTTTTTCTCAAGTGTTCATGGATCATTCTCAAGCATAGACCATATGCTGGGTCACAAAGCAAGTCTCAATAAATTTAAAAAGATCAAAATCATACAAAACACTTTCTCAGATCAGAAGGGAATGAAGTTGGAAATCAATAACAGGCAGAGTGCCAGAAAATTCACAAACATATGGAGGCTCAGCAACACACTGTTCTTTTTTTTTTTTTTTTTTTTTACATGGGCAGGCACTGGGAATCGAACCCGGGTCCTCTGGCATGGCAGGCAAGCATTCTTACCTGCTGAGCCACCATGGCCTGCCCAACAACACACTCTTAAACAGCCAATAGGTCAAGAAAGAAAATACAAGAGAAATCAGTAAATATCCTGAGGCAAATGAAAACAAAAACACAACATATCAAAATTTATGGGATGTACTAAAGGCAGTGCTAAGAGGTAAATTATTGCCCTAAATGCCTATATCAAAAAAGAAGAAGGAGCAAATATCAAGGAATTAACTGTCCACTTGGAAGAACTAGAGAAGGAATAGCAAATTAATCCCAAAGCAAGCAAAAGGAAAGAAATAATGAAGATTAGAGCAGAAATAAATGAAATTGAAAACATGAAAACAATTGAGAAAATCAACAAAACCAGAAGTTGGTTCTATGAGAAAATCAGTAAGATTGATGGACCCTTAGCAAGGTTGACAAAAAGAAGAAGAGAGAGGATGCAAACAAATAAAATCAGAAATGGAAGAGGAGACATAACCACTGACCCCACAGAAATAAAGGAAGTAATGAGAGGATACTATGAACAACTTTATGCTAATAAACTCGACAATGTAGATGAAATGGACAACTTCCTAGAAAGCATGAACAACCAACATTGATTTAAGAAGAAACAGACGACCTCTGCAAACCAATCACAAGAAAAGAAATTGAATCAGTCATTAAGAAACTCCCCAAAAATAAAAGTCCAGGACCAGATGGCATCACATGTGAATTCTACCAAACATTCAAGAAAGAATTAGTAACAATCCTGCTCAAACTCTTCAAAAAATTGAAGAGGAGGGAAAGCTACCTAACTCATTCCATGAAGCCAACATCACCCTCATACCAAAGCCAGACGAAGATATTGCAAAAAAAAGAAAACTATAGACCAATCTCTCTAATGAATATAGATGTGAAAATCCTCAACAAAATTCTTGCAAATCGAATCCAGCAGCATATTAGAAGAATTATACACCATGACAAAGTAGAATTCATCCTAGGTATGCAAGGATGGTTCAACATAAGAAAATCAATTAATATAATACACCATATCAACAAATCAAAGCAGAAAAACCACATGATCATCTTGATTGATGCAGAAAAGGTATTCGACAAATTCAACATCCTTTCCTGTTGAAAACACTTCAAAAGATAGGAATAGAAGGGAACTTCCTCAACATGATCAAGAGAATATATGAAAAATCCACAGCTAAATCATCTTCAACGGGAAAAAACTGAAAACTTTCTCCCTAAGATCAGATACAGTGTTCATGGATTGGAAGACTAAATATATATAGTTAAGATGTCAACTCTACCTAAATTGATTTACAGATTCAATGCAATACCAATTAAAATCTCAAAAATTACTTTTCAGAAATAGCAAAACCAATAACCAAATTTATCTGGAAGGGCAGGGTGCCTGGAATAGCTAAAAGTATTCTGAGAAAGATGAATGAAGTCAGAGGTCTCATGCTGCCTGACTTTAAGGAGTATTACGAAGCTACAGTGGTCAAAACAGCATGTTACTGGCATAAAGATATATATACTGACCAATGGAATCGAATAGAGTGTTCAGATATAGACCCTCTACGGACAATTGATCTTTGATAAGGCAGTCAAGCCAACTCACCTGGGACAGAACAGTCTCTTCAATAAATGGTGTCTAGAGAACTGGATATCCACATGCAAAAGAATGAAAGAAGATCCACATCTCACACCCAATACAAAAATTAACTCAAAATGGATGAAAGACCTAAACATTAGATCTAAGACCATGTTCTAGTTTGCTGCCTCCTAGAATGCAATATACCAGAAACAGAATGGCATTTAAAAAGGGGAATTTAATAAGTTGTTAGTTTACAGTTCTAAGGCTGAGAAAATGTCCCAATTAAAATAAGTCTATAGACATGCCCAGTTTAAGGCATACGGGGAAAGATACCTTGGTTTAAGAAGGTCAATGACATTCAACATTTCTCTCTCAGCTGGAAGGGGACATGGTGAACATGGCGGTGTCTGCTGGCTTTCTCCTGACTCTACTAAAAAGGGACTCTCTCCAAAATGTTTTCTCTTTTAAAGGATTCCAGTAAACAACTCCACCTTCAATGGGTGGAGACACACCTCCATGGAAATCATCTAATCAAAAGTTACCACCCACAATTGGGTGGGTCACATCTCCATGGAAACAATCAAAATGCTCCCACCCAGCAATACTGAATGAAGATTAAAGGACGTGGCTTTTCTGGGCCCACTACAGATTCAAACTGGCACAGAGCATAAAAACTGTTAGAAGAAAATGTAGGCAAACATCTTATAAATTTTATAATAGGAGGCGGTTTCCTAGACCTTATACCCAAAGCGCAAGCATTGATGAAAGAAAGAAAGAAATGGGAACGCCTCAAAATTGAATACTTTCGTGCACTGAAGAACTTCGTAAAGAAAGTAAAAAGACAGCCTACACAATGGAAGATAATATTTGGAAACAATATATCAGATAAAGGTCTAGTATCCAGAATATATAAAGAGATTGTTCAACTCAACAACAAAAAGACAGACAACCCAATTACAAAATGGAAAAAAGACCTGAAGAGGCACTTCTCAGAAGAGGAAATATAAATGGCCAAAAGGCACATGAAAAGATGCTCAACTTCCCTGGCTATTAGGGAAATCCAAGTCAAAACCACAATGAGATATCATCTCACATCCACCAGAATGACCATTATCAGTAAAACAGAAAACAACTAGTGCTGGAGAGGATGTGGAGAAAGAAGCACACTTATCCACTGTTGGTGGGAATGTCAAATGGTACTTCTGCTGTGGAAGGCAGTTTGGCAATTCCTCAGAAAGCTAAGTATAGAATTGCCACATGATCTGGCAATACCATTGCTAGGTATCTACTCAGAGGATATGAGGGCAAAGACACAAATGGACATTTGCACACCAATGTTTATAGCAGCATTATTTACAATTGCCAGAAGATGGAAACAACCCAAATGTCCATCAGCAGATGAGTGGCTAAACAAGCTGATGGAATATTATGCAGCTGTAAAACAGAATAAAGTTATGAAGTATGTAGCAACATGGATGGACCTTAAGGACGTTATGCTGAGTGAGATTAGCCAGAAACAAAAGGACAAATACTGTATGGTCTCACTGATGTGAACTAACATTAATGAATGAACTTGGATAATCTCAGTTAAGAACAGAGGTCATCAGGAGATAGAAATAGGGTAAGATATTGGGTAATTAGAACTGAAAGGATACAGATTGTGCAACGGGACTGACTGTAAAAGTTCAGAAATGGATAGCACAGTACTACCTAACTGTAATACAATAATGTTAGAACACTGAATGAAGCTGAATGTGAGAATGATAGAGGGAGGAGGCCTGGGGGCACAAATGAAATCAGAAGGAAAGACAGATGATAAAGACTGAGATGGTATAATCTAGGAATGCCGAGAGCGTATAATGATAGTGACTAAATATACAAATTTAAAAAAGTTTTGGATGAGGAAGAACAAAGGAATATCAATAATGCAGGGTGTTGAAAATAGATGTTAATTAATATTTTAAAACTTTAACATGTGTGAGACTAAAGTAAAAAATGTTTATTTGGTACAAAATCTATATTTCGACTAGTGTATTTCCTAGTATAACTTATATGGACAACTTAATTGAACACCATAAGTACACGGAACCTTGAGTAGGGCATGAGATTTTGTAGATTTGTCCAGATTGATGCCTCGATAAATCCCAGAAGGATTTGAACAGTGAATACAAAAGTATTTGCAAAGTCCCTTGAGGGAATGGTGAGAAGGGGAAAATTCAACTTCCCCAAGTGGAGATTTCTTGATATTCTCACAGGCAGTGGGGACAACCAAAGCAATAGGCTGAGCCCCCAATCTTGGAGTTTGTTCATATGAAACTTAACCCCACAAAGGGTAGGTCAAGCCTACTTAAAATTCGGCCTAAGAGTCACCCCCAAGATAACCTCTTCTGTTACTCAGATGTGGCCTCTCTCTCAGCCAACATGACAAGCAAACTCACTGCTCTCCCCCTCTCTACGTGGGACATGACTCTCAGGGGTGTGGACCTTCCTGGCAATGTGGGACAGAAATCCTAGAATGAGCTGAGACTCAGCATCAAGGGATTGAGAAAACCTTCTCGACCAAAAGGGGGAAGAGAAATGAGACAAAATAAAGTGTCAAAGGCTGAGAGACTGCAAACACAGCTGAGAGGTCATCCTGGAGATTATTCTTATGCATTAAATAGATAACACCTTTTTAGTTAAGCTGTAACAGAAAGGCTGGAGGGAACTGCCCGAAAATGTAGAGCTGGGTTCCAGTAGCCATGTTTCATGAAGATGATTGTATAATGATACAGCTTTCGCAATGTGACTGTGTGATTGTGTCTGATGCTTCTTTTATCTACCTTATGGGCAGATGAGTAAAACATATGGATTAAAAATAAATAAATAATAGGGGGAACAAATGTTAAAATAAATTTAGTAGATGGAAATGCTAGCAATCAATGAAAGGGAGGGGGAAGGGGTATGGTATGTATGAATTTTTTTCTGTTTCCTTTTTATTTCTTTTTCTGAATTGATGCAAATGTTCTAAGGAATGATCATGATGATGGATATACAACTACATGATGGAAAAAAAAGAACGTTCATATTGCGTGTTGATTGGTTTTATTAAAATTAATTAATTAGTTTTAAAAAAACAGCCTCCGATGCTTAACACTGATGAGATTTGGTTTCCTTTCAAATAAACTGGAGAAAAATCATCTCCGTGTTCCATGAATGTAAAGCTTTATTTTTTTTTCAAGTTTTACAAATAACAGCTCTCCGTCTCCCATGCTCTGTACGGCAGACACACAAAGTACTTCGTTTTGCTTTTTTATGGAAACTGCTTCTTGGGGGAAGTGTTTCTTAAGAGACATAAAAGAAATTAGCGGCTGTTAAGGCTCTTGACAGTTAAAAATGCCAAACGGCTCTTCAGTTTGGGTGTCCTCAGCCGCACGTCTGTACCCTCAGCACTGCTCTTCTAATGTGTGGTTTCCCTTCTTCTTCCTCTTTTCTAATCCACAACTAACCAAAGGACTCAACAGTATCCATTCTTCCCAGCGCTGACAAGTTGAACGACAACGTGTAGTTGAACTATGAAACCACGACCCTAACCCCGTTTTTGAAATGCAGAGCATGCCCGTGACCCAGAGACCCTTTCTATATTGATACTGTTCCTCTCATAGCACCCAGGCCAGGGGCAGGGCCCTGCCTCCAGATGGGCGGCCTCATAAACCATGGCCATGTCTACTCCCCGTGAGAGCTCGTGGTGGCTGTGGACAACATCCTCCTTCTGCACCACAGCAGAGAACCAGACCTGTGGTGGGCCAGGAGAGCGGGTGCAGGTGGGAGGGAGTGCAACAGAGAAACCACCTCACTGGGAAAACGCCACGCAGCACAGCCCAACAGGTAACAGCCAGTGCTCTGGAGACAATGCACTGAGTTCTAATCTCTGCACCATTCCTTACGGACATGTGACTCTAAACATTAACCGGGGGGGACCACCACGGTGGCTCTGCTTGCTGTGCTGGAGACCCGGGTTTGATTCCCGGTGCCTGCCCATGCAAAAAAAAAAAATTGTGTAAAACATTACCTGAATGATGAGAAGGGGCAAAATTCAGCTTTCCCAAGTGGAGATTTATTGATATTCTCACAAGCAGTGGGGACAACCAAAGCAATAGGCTGAGCCCCCAATCTTGGGGTGTGTTCATATGAAACTCAACTACACAAAGGATAGGCTAAGCCTACTTAAAACTAGGCCTAAGAGTCACCCCCAAGAGAACCTCTTCTGTTGCTCAGATGTGGCCTCTCTCTCTCAGCCAACACAAGCAAACTCATTGCCCTTCCCCTCTCTACCTGGGCCATGACTCTCAGGGGTATGGACCTTCCTAGCAACGTGGGACAGAAATCCTAGAATGAGCTGAGACTCAGCACCAAGGGATTGAGAAGACCTTCTTGACAAAAAGGGGGAAGAGTGAAATGAGACAAAATAAAGGGTCAAAGGTTGAGAGATTCCAAACAGAGTCAAGAGGTTATCCTGGAGGTTATTCTTATGCACTAAATCAGAGAAGCTGGAGGGAACTGCCTGAAAATGTAGAGCTGTGATCCAGTAGCCATGTTCCTTGAAGATGATTGTATAATGATACAGCTTTCACAATGTGACTGTGTGATTGTGAAAACCTTGTGCCTGATGCTTCTTTTATCTACCTTATGGACAGATGAGTAAAACATATGGATTAAAAATAAATAAATAACAGGGAGAACAAACGTTAAAATAAATTTAGTAGACTGAAATGCTAGTGATCAATGAAAGGGAGAGATAAGGAGTATGGTATGCATGATTTTTTTTTCTGTTTTCTTTTTATTTCTTTTTCTGAATTGATGCTAATGTTCTAAGAAATGATGATCATGATGATGAATATACAACTATGTGATGAAAAAAAGAATGTTCATGTTGTATGTTGATTGGTTTTATTAATAAAAATTAAAAAAAAAAAATCACCCAGGCCCTGTAACCTTAAAAGCAGGAAGATAATAATACATCCATCACACAGTTGTTATGAAAAATAAATGAGTTGACGAATGAAAATCACTCGAATGGGATCTCCATACGTGGTATGGAGTATTACTGCTATTTTCTCAGATACTAAAAAAAAAAAAACAAAACCACACACAAATTGGTGAAGCGAGCCCAGGACTTAAGCTCAGACAACCTGAGCTTTCAGTTCCCCATTTGTTAAAATGAAGGGCTTAAGGTGAGGTTCTCTTCAGCTCAGATTATGTAGACGTCTGCAGCTAAGATGTAAAGATTAAAATGTCACATGGACATTACAATCATAATATAAAATCACACGCAGCAGCAGCATGCAGGACAGAGCAATGTGGAGGGAGGGTGTGTGGGGGTGTGAGTGTGGGGGAGGGTGCTGCTCGGGAAGAGTTTGGTTAACCACAACTGTCTGCTTACACTGTCATTTCTCTGGTGTGCTACGCCAGCCTCCAGGAAGGTTTCTGACCATCTAGGTATCAGGCATGCAATTAGGGGTCTATAAAAAAAAAAGTCTCCTCTAAAATCAGGAAGAAGGGAGAGGTTTTTTCCTTGCTCTAACCTTGAGTCTGCCCTTTGAAGGCAAAACCGATAGTAGCTTTAATTTATACAGACTAACTTCTCACACATCACCTTCATTGCCTGACGGGATATAAAAGGTTTTCGGAAAGGATGTGAAGTCACGCTTTAAAAACTACACTTCGGCAGCATGAGGCGTGGTGTTTACACAATGCACTGCCTCACTTAGCTTGTTTAAACCAGCGAGGCTTTAGCTTCTATGGTGCCCTTCTTGGCTTCCCAGAGTCCTGGTATAGTATGAAAATACATGCCCAAAGTGTGGGGCCAAGAAGCAGGAGCTACTGCAATGGTAAGAAACCAGTGTCATCAAAGCCCAAATGACAGCCGGCACATCTGGGGGGAATGACAGATGCTGCACAAAAGCTTGGTTGAATCCTCTAGCTACCTGAATGCCCTTCCTCCTAGTCCAAATCCTCTTATCCTGTAAGGCAGAGCTCAAATCCCCCTTCTCCTAGAAGCCTCAATGATAATACTGGACCCCACTGATGTCACCCTTTATGAATAGCCACCCATTGGGCATACAGAACTATCTACTGCTGCTAATTTCCCATTCCTATGGACACAGCTCATTCCCTGAAAGGACTTACCAAGGTTTGTTTGTTTTTTTCCTATGCTGTATGGCAGGGTCACATTTCATTATTTTTCCATGTGAATTTTTGTTGAATTTTTGTTTGTTTGCTTCCTATTTAATTTTTTGTTTTGGGGGAAGTACATGGACCGGGAATCGAACCCAAGTCTCCCGCATGGCAGGCAAGAATTCTACCACTGAACCACCCTTGCACCCACCTTACCAATGGCTTTACTGTGTCTCTTATATCGTCTTGCCCTTGGCTCACATTAGATAAATAACTGCGTCCTAAACAGGTAAGTAAACTGTTCTTGGGATAATTTCCTTCTAAGGGAGGGAGTCATTTGCCTAATAAAGATGAACTATGCACAGTCATATAAAATTAATTTTACCTTGGGCAGATAGGGATTGTACCATCACATGCATCTAGGCATACATCTTTATGTAGAAAATTTGCTCAGTGAATGGCAGGTCTATTAATAAGAAATCCAAGGCCGAATCATAAATTGAACAGAATGCTTGACAATTCTCAGCCTTCACATTCCTATTTCCCATATGAGAAAGGTAGGGCTCAGAAAGGTCACCCAGCTAACAAGCGTCAAAATCGTCACCATGATCCAGATGTAATCCCCTTCTCACTACTCTTACACCTAGGAAAACAGGAGGACAGAAGCACAGTGAAACAGTGACAGAAGCCAAGGTTTCCAGAACATATCTGGTTCCTTACATCAGCATTATTATTTTTTTTAATCAGAAAACCACATCCTGGGAACCCAAACAATCCAACGGAGACACCAGCACACTGTACAGAATCTGAAGGCAGGCAGTAGTAGTTGGAGATTCCAGACTCTTGAAGCTGCTTGAAAATAAGAACCGAAAGCAGGGTCTCCTAAAAGAACATAAGAACAGGCCATGTCATCACAGCGAGAAGAAATTAAAAGAACAAGCGCTGGAAAGTTCAACATAAAACCAGTGAGCTATCCTGAGTAGCAGAAAATCCACGGTGGGCAAAAGTGAATGGTGAGTCATGATCATTAACAGAGCAAATGGTTAGGAGAAAGGAAATCATCTCCCCAACGAACAGTTTCAAGCAAAGCACACTTAACAATAGAGCCAGGAAGCCCAGAAGCACTTCCAGGTTGAAAATGAACACTTAAACCCCAGGCCCTGGAAGACTCCTGAGGCCCATTCCAGGTATCCTCAAAGCACTACTTTGGGAACATGTGACATGGATGCTGCAGCTCCCGCGTCCTTTCTTCTCCCATCGCACATTTTAAGAGGGAGAATTCACAACATCTTCTACCAAGAACCTCTAGGGGCGGAATAATCACACATGGAAGCCATGTGGACTGAGTAATCCCAGCAGACAGTGGCCACGCAAGCCATCAGGAAATGGAGAGTAAATGCTGTTCCCTTATCTTCTAAACTGTTACAGGGCATTCCTGAGTTTCTATGAACAAAGCCACAAGGCCCGTGTGTCACACACACACTAAGATGAGATTAGAACTCCAAATGAAAATAGGCCAAATCTGTCACCAGCTCTGAATCACACCTGGGGAAGGTACTGGGATTCAGAGAGAGACGGGGCCACACAGCCGTTGCAGGAGGTGACGGAATGATGTCCCAGCTGCTCTCCTTGTTCTTCCCAGTCCAGGGAGGCCATCCAGAGCATTGTATTGAGCACCCTTTTCTGTCTAGGTATAAATTCTGTTTGCTCACAGCACTGGTTCTTAAAGTAGGGTCTGGGGGACCCAGGGGCTCCCGACACCTTTTCAACTGGTCTCCAAGGTCAAAATTAACTTCATAGTAATAGTAGCCTTTTTTTGTTGTTGTTTGCCTTTTTCACACAGAATTTCAAGAGTGTAGAGAGACTTTCTCTGGAATGAGGCTACATGACTTGTGGTATTACAATAGGCTGAATGCAGAAGCAGATACGAGAATCCAGCTGTCTTCTACTAAGACAGATATTAAAGAGATTTGCAAAAATATAAAACAATCCCATTCTTCTCACTAAGATTTTTGTTTTGGGAAATATATTCATAAAGCTGTATTTTGATGTTAACGTTTTGGGAAATATATTCATAAAGCTGTATTTTGATGTTAACGTAATTTTTAAAAATTAATTAAAATATTTTTAAAACTTCTCTGTTTCAATTTCTAACATGGTAAACATTGACAGATATTGCCTACATAAACAAAAGCTCTCTGGAGACTTCAATAATTTTAAAATCATTTACATTTGAATAATTTATATTTTGTTCTTGAGATCTAAAAGTTGGAGAACCACTAGTTTATAAGAAAGAAAGATGTTCACATCCCATCTGTATTTCTTGAGAATGTAAATCCGAACCACCCTGCTACCTTCAGACCCTATCCATTCTTCAAGGTGTGGTCAAAGTCCAGCCTTCTCCACTAAATCTTCCCTGAAGACGCAGCCCTCTGAGAACTCCACCTACTCAATTCCCTTGACCACGAGTTTTTCCATGTCACCTAACATTCAGTTAAACCCTGGCCTGTGAGATCCACTGCACTACTGACCGGGTTATGGAACTCGTGTGGTGATCTAACTTTCCCCATGGTGTGTCTTATTTCCTCCAGGCAACAGGGAACCGTGAAAATGGGTCTGAAGCCCCGTTCTGCCTCTGAACTAGCTGTCTGACTTCGGGCAAGTTATAGAGCCTCGGTTTCCCCTTTCTAAAATGCAGAGCAGGCAGACTTCCTGGGAAACACAGGTAATTACTTCCTCTTCCAAAACCACCTACCTCTGAATTTTTCTGAAAACTAACTGCCATACAATTGTGAACACCAAGGACAGTGCTGGCAGGCAGGAGACAGACCCAGAAGTAAGTTCTCTTCTTCTCAATTGCACTGGCCTGAGAGACAGAGATGGTGTTAAATATCACCTGTATTGATTAAGAGAATGAATGGATGACGCATGAATGAATAAAGTTCAGGTTGCACCAAGGCACAGGACTGGCCTCCTAGGAGGGCATTTGGAAAGGAGTATTCGAAGAGGGCTACTGGCAGGAATTATCGGCATTTAGTGGACAGGACTCTATCCGCCCCAAAGCCATGGATTTTGATCTCAGACAAGAACTTAACAATCTCAATATCCAATGCCTCATGTCACGCAGGTGAGGATCAAAAGTTTTCCACTCACGCATAGCAGAGGGCACTGGTGTTTCTCCCCAGACCATCCCTGGGGTCTCGGGTTGTGACGGACGGACGGATCTCCAGTCCCCTGGAGGGATGCCCAGTCCTCCAACCTCCCAGGCAGTTCTCGCAGCAGTCAATAAGGTGACGTGAGAGTGGGTCAATTTCCCTTTACTTCACCTCCCCATCGGGTTGGGAAAGCTGCTGCTCATAGCTTAGGGGCTTGTTTCCTTCACCGAGAGCACTTTAAAATAGTGTTTCTCACCTTAAAATAGTGCTTCTCACCCCTCCAATCCTTCCTCTCTCTCTCTACCCACAGCTCCATCAGAGAGAGACAGGAAGCCGCCAAGGAATGCTGTTTCTGTGTGAATTTGGATTCCAGTGCTTTGGACTGCTATCCCTGGGAAGGGGCTCCAGCAAACAAGCCCTGGGAGGACTCAGGGCAGGCAATCTGTGTATTTTAATTGTTTTCTGGAGGCAGAGGTGCCATGATTTTGTTTGATCAAGATTACAAAGCGGGGAAAGAAACTCTTCTAAACCACATCCACACGCTACAGGGATGTAACAGCTTACCTATCACATACTATGCACCTGTTTTGGATACATCCCACTTGAAACTTTTTTTTAGATAAGACTCTAGATTTGTCTTTCAAATGCGACCCCTCCATCAATTCATCCATCCATTCTCTCTGTACATATTTCCCAAATGCCCACTGCCCATCATTGCTTTTCTGAGACTGGGAATGAGCTAGAGAAAATAAAGACAGGCCAGATGCCCAAACAGTCCTCAAATGGCCCAGGGGACAGGGGATGTGAGCCAAAAGGATGTCAGTACAAGGGAACCCCACGGATGATTCCCCGTATTAAAATCTGGAAAATAAGAAACATAAATTTGCCTTCTGAGAATAAAACTTTATGAGTAACATAAAATGCAGTACAGAGAGAAGCAAAATCAATCCCTTAGATTAGATCTCAGTCTGATGATGCAGGTTAATACAATCTCAGAAAAGGCTAGAGAGAAGAGAGGGGGCCTAACCAAGACAGCCAAGGAAAAGGAAAGTTCCAAAGCAAACACTGAAGGTGCCCACGCAAGCTCAGCACCGCCCACAGGTGAGGATACAAGATGGAAATGATGGGTGTTTCAGGCCCTTTCTACCTGCTGCTAATCTACAGCTTTTCCAAACTCTGTATCATGAAGTATAGCCCTCAGAGACGTTCCACAAAAGACATAACGTTGGGCTACAGTGAATATAAACCTTTAGGAGAGTTACAACCCAAGCATAATAAAGGCTCTGAACAATTCAGAAACAAAGAAACCTAACTTTTAACTCAATGTTTCCCCAAACTCATTTGACCATAGAGCCCTTTCATATGGAACACTTATCAACAGCCCCAGAATTAGTATTCCTTGGAAGACCAGATTAAACCGTGGAATCACTGAACTCATTTTCCTGACTCTGATTCCAGCATTAGAGTCGGACGTTCTGTGGAGCCTGGCACCAGAGCTAGGACAGGACAGTGCGCTGACTGTAAATCCCAGTCCGTGTAAGGCACAAGTCTCCTTACTGATGGATGAACTGGCACTTTGATTTTACATATCAATTGCCAACACATGGTTACTGTCAGCTCCCCCAAAATGGCTGTAAGCCACTCTCTTGTGCTAACCCAGCGCTTCTCAACTGAGAGTGATTTTTCCCCGAGAGGGACACCTGGCAATGTCTGGAGACATTTTTGGTTGTTATGACGGAAGATGGGTGCTATTGGCATCCGGCGGGAAGAAGCCAGGGGCGCTGCTAAGATCCTATAACGCATAAGACAGTTCCCCACAACAAGGAGAATTGGCCCAAAATGCCGATGGCACCAAGGCTGAGAATCCTATTAACCCGTGTCCTTGTTTTGCAGAGCTCAATATCAGGTACTGGATCTTGGTAAATTCACCAAAACAAAGATGTCATGCTGAAATAACTCTTGGCAAGCAGACCTCAGCCTCTCCATGGAACACCTTTCTACTCACACAGGCAAATGAGTCTTCCCTCTAATGTCTATAAGACGTATGGCCTAGAGCTGGGACACAAGAGTCCCCCATATAGAGAGTGAACCTGGGACATCCTCTACCTTGTGCTCCAGCCATACAGTTAACTGCCACAGGAGGCCAGTTATGCAGTGTGACTTTCCATTTGCTCAAAAATTAATGACCAGTTTTTGGAAGGAGTCAGGACAGTGGGTACCAGGTTCTTCAGCTGCCTCCTTAGTCTCAGGCATCCCATCAGACGGGCAGAAGCAAAAGAGTGTAAACATCAGTCACAGCCCACCCCAGTGAGCTGAATATCATCATCACCTTTTAAAAACACAGGTCATTAGGATAGGAGCCTCAGGAGGATTCTTTTCCTGTGTCAGGACAAATTAAAGAACTCAGAACTGCTCCTTGGAACCTGCAGATATGCATAAAACATAACTTGTGCTTTCAGGGGAGGCCAATGTAGGCTTCCTTGCATAAACAAAACTCTACAAAAGCTGTATCTATGTTTATGCACATGAGACTATGTGCTGATAAGTATATGGAAAGAGATGTATGGATGCATAGGCAGATAGAAGATTGATTGTTTGATTGATTAATTGATTGATTGAGATTTCAAAGCAGCTGGTATCAAGCAGCTGGCTCCCTGACTCCCAGGTCCAGTTCTTCCTTCTATTCAATGAACCAGACACATACCGTCAAATAACTAGGAAGGAAGAAAAGCTGCACTCTGGGTGGCAAATGAGAGGATGAAGTTTCTCCTTCCCGGCAGCAGTTACGTCATCTCGGTCTGGACCCAGGCTATTCTGGGCGGCAAACACTGTGAGAGCCTATCCATTCATTCCAGGGCCTTGAACAGGTTGAGGCCAGCAAGGCTGTCACCTCAGCACTGGCCTTGACCTTTAAAAGACATAGCAACGGCCCTTCCCAAGGACTCCAGTCCTGCCTGGGTCCCTGCATGACAAGTGGAGGTGAACAAGGGATGAACCAAGAAAGGGAAGAAAGAAAAGGAAGGATTTGCAAGCTTTGAAAAGCACTTTAGAGGTTAAAACCTGAAACATGATCTTGACACACAGGATTTAGCTGAGAATGGGGGGCACAGCAGGAG
The DNA here is from genome assembly GCF_023851605.1 of Tamandua tetradactyla. NCBI lineage: Eukaryota > Metazoa > Chordata > Mammalia > Pilosa > Myrmecophagidae > Tamandua > Tamandua tetradactyla. The sequence goes on along the minus strand of NC_135343.1, from coordinate 17,740,330 downwards.
AAGGAGCGTGCTTTGGGCCTCTAGCCAGGAGGGAGAGGTTCAGGGGTACTTTGAGGCAAGAGGCCTCAGAGAGGGGAGGGGGCATTACAGAAAGGGGAGCAAAAGCAAGACAGACAGACTTTGTACCTTCAGCTAACATTACTCAACTTGTCCCAAACCATGAAACCCATCCTGCCCCCAAAATAGGAGAGAGAAGAAACAACTGAGTCACCAAGGAAAGGGAGTTTATGTGGTGAGGAAAGGAGGCAAGAAGAAAAATTGAACAGCCAGGAGACAGAGGTGAAGGAGAAACAAAATGGCATGGGCCACCCTGAGAAACAGAAAACAAACCCTCCCCAAAGCCCTAATTCACCAGGAACCAGGGAGAACAGTCAGCTCAGTCCAGAAGACAAGGCATCCACATGTGCACAGGCCCCAGAGCTCAGCAGACCCAGGTTCAAACCCCGGATCCCCGGCTGAGTTGCTGAGGGGTGCTGGTCATGTTGGTACCTCCCTAAGACTCAGTTTCCTTCCCCACAAGGCCCTCCCAGGGCTGTGAGGCCTAAGGTGGCCAGCATGAGGCCCCGAACTCTCAGAATCCATCCATGGCGGCCTCCCCTTCCCCATACCCTCTTCTGCATCCCCCCACCATGCAGATTTTATTTCTGAAAGGGATTCAACTCCTTCGAATATACTGGCCTGTTTCTATAGAGACAGTAAACGACCACTCCTAGAAAAATGCAGAAGCAGCCCAGTCTTTGAAAGAGATGGGCAGAGATCCCTGCTTTCTCAGAAGCAAAAGGTGGATGCGGGCGGGGTTTCCTCCCGGAAGAGCTGAAATTGGTCCAAGAGAAAACCCAACCCTGCTTTTAAGGTCTCTGTGTTCCCTGACGCTGGGAGAGACACAATTTGGGATTCCCCAGTACCCAAGAGGGGGGCGGCAAGGGGCCCTGGGTGTGAGGGGGTCAGAGCAGAAGGAATCTAGAAGCTTCCTCCCACCGGGAGGTGACGTCTGGCAGGGGTGACAAGGCCAGTCTCCAGAGGGCGGTCCTGGGAAGGGTGGGCCAAGAGAACGCACGACCGGGGCGTCTGGCAGCGGCACAACCGGACCCGCGGCGGTGCCCCACGCAGCGCCCCGCACGCAGCCCGCGCCCAAGAAATAACTGAGTGGGTGAAAGAGTTATTCATTCAATTCTCGGCACTGAGTCCCATGCCTGCGGAAAAGCTGTGCGAGGCCCGGTCTCACTTTCTGCCAGGAAACAGTTCCAGCCTGTTTCAGGGAAAACAACAAAACCTGGGGAGGAAGCTGCAAACCCTAGCAAGCCTGGGGCCGAGAGGTGAGACGCCCGGTGGTTGCAGCTCGGCCCAAGCGTCCAAATTGCGGGGCGGGGACCTGCTTACTCACTTGCCGAAAAGCTGTTGAATGCGCCCAGGCCAGGGGCCAATGTCTCTGTCTACCTTGGTTCTGAGGGACCCAGACTTAGACTCCAGGAATGCAAAAGAAAATTCCAGGACAGGTTCAACCGGCTCCAGCCCCATCTTCCCCCCAGTCAGGACTGGCATCCAGGAAGTCTAACCTTGAATCTTCCTGTGCTCCTCTGCACAGGACCTGCATCTCCTGCCTCTGCAAGCAGGAGTCTCAGTGCAGGGCCCAATTTTTTTTTTTCCTGCCCCACAGCAGAATGAAGGAGGACCAGGTAGAGGGAGGGAAGAAAAGAGGAAGATACTGCTCTGAGTTTTCATTAAGCTGAATGCATTTCATTTAAAGAGCCGCCCTTTCTTCTGCGGTCGCATCTGTCCTATTTCCTTTCCCACCTCAGGGCCTTTGCACATGCAGTGTATTATGTGTGGAACGCTTGTTCCCTTTCCATTTCCCTCTGTGTTTCGGCTGAACCGTCGTCCCTTCCTCAGAAAAAAAGCCGCCTCTCCTCACCTGGATTTTAGCCTGATTTTCCTGCAGAGCTTGTGCTCTGAACTTCTTGGAGTTTTTCTTAGAACTTGTGCTTTTTTGCTGGCTTGTTTTGGGTGGATCCCCCTATCCAATCCCACTAGGGCGGGGGTGTGCCCTGACTTGTTTGCCATTAAACGGCCACCACTTAGCAGCCTGTTTGGGATATACTGGCTTCTTGATAAATGCTTATTCACTTATTGAATTAAAATGTCCTGTTTGTTCATCAAATAATTATGATAGTAGTTTATTTTTTCAAATTCTCACTTGGTACAATTAACAGGGCATAACTCTAGCACAGTCCTCTTCCCTTTGTGGGGTGAGGGGTGCGGTGTCAAGAAAGGAGACATTATACTGTTTTGAGAAATAAAAATTTGCAAACCAGTACATTATGGAATAAAAGTTTTGTGCAAATGAAGATTGACATATGGGTCCCTCTGTTAAAATCATAGACCAAGTTTTGATACTGTTACCTATAAATGGGATAGCTGCATGTCCAGGTCTGTCACCAGAGAGGCACACTTTTTCAGAGGTGTTTCAGCTTCATTTCTTACTTACCATCAATGGACACTAATACCAGGCATGGCTTTAGGTTTTTCTGCCTTCTTCCTTCCTTGCCTGCCAAGCTCTTTATTATGTAGGTTTTTATTTTCCAATCTGTTAACATTCACAGATTCCTATTTAAAGAAATGCCAACAGATCCTTTCTTCAAATAAAGAATCATTTTTGACTGCATTAATAACTGTCCACTGTTTTGTTGGCTTGGATGTTCATATACTCTGTTCTCTTAAAGCAGGGTTCACCGAGTGCAGTGGATGGCTCTCTGTGGATCTGGTCTCTCCATCAGTACTGCAGGAGGAGGACACGTAGCTCTGCAGCTACACAGGACATAATGAGTCTTTACACCTATCCATTACCACCAGGCGTTGCACAACTGTGTAGGGCACGGAACAATGCACATTATTAGCCACCCTCAGGCTGGTACTCTCCTGTGGCTGTTCCCATCTGGCAAGGTGATCGGCTGCGGCGTCCAAGGGTAAGATGCACAAAAACAATGACTCCCTCTGTAGGTCTAGAGCTTGATTCCAAACACATTCTTAAATAAGCATCCATTTCACCTCTACAAGATCCTTGAGATGAAGGTGACTACGTGTCATGTACAGATGGAGAAACCGACGCCTGGAGAAATGAGTTAACTTACTGAAGACCACACAACGAGGTACCATCAGAGCAAGGCTAAGATGAAAACTCAAAGATGTGAGTGCGTTCAGATAAGGGTGTGCACTGCACATGCAAGGCAGGATGCTGTGTTAGCATTATTATTCATCCATGCAAAAATCTTTGCACACGTACCATGGGACAGGTGCACTCCCAGGATCAAGGAAGCTGGAGTTGTGGGATGAAGATGAAGATCATGATGTGTGGCCCCCGTGCATCAAGGAAAGGGAGGCATACTGGAGGAGGCAGTCCCCTAAACCAGCAAAGAGCACACTGCTGAATGTCAGGGCCTAGCAGATGGGAGCCCAGAGATGGACAACCCCATCTGTCTACAAGAACATAGAAGAGTTGGCATTTGAGCTGGCATTTAATGGAGGGCTTTGCTGGATGGAGAAGAAGAAAAATGCCATTCCAGGCAGAGGGAACAGCATGTCCAGGAGACAGAGGTATGACAGATCATGAAGGGACAGCAGATGTCTGGTGGGGTGGCCAAGAGCCTCGTGGGCCTTGCCAAGGAGAGACTTCCCTGGAGGCCTCCACCAAGACACTCCTCCATCAGGGCCAGGAAGCAGGGGAACAGCTGATCAGACTGGGGTTTCAGGAGGACAGGGCAGGCAGTAGGGGGCAGGCAGTTAATAAGGGCACCTGTGAAGGCACAGGGAGAAGACCATAATTGTTCAGGCATGTGACAATAGGATTAAACAGAAGGTCTGCACAAGGACAACCAGGGAAATCTAAGCTATTTAATTTTTCATCTGTAGAGTGCAATAGTAGTATTTGCTCTGCCTCCTTATGAGGCTATTATAAATTTATTAATAATGAGAAAAGACAACAAAAATAATAGCCAACATGCACTAAGCACTTATGTATTTTACTGACAAAAGTACTTACACAGTGTGTGCTAGATGCCAGACATTGTTCTAAGTTCTTTACAAATACTAATTCATTTAATCCTTGCAAGAACATTGTGAACTAAGGACATTTATTATCCCCATTTTACAGATGAGAACATTGAGGCACAGAGAGGTTAAGTAACTTATACCAAGTCACAGAGCAAGTCGGTAGTGGAGCTGTGGTTTGCTCCAGCAGTCTGGCCCCAGAGTCCCCCCTCTTAGTCACAATGTCATCCATGGCCTCTTGCTCGTTATATGCCCATAACTGTGGTAAGAGCTTTACAGGCATTGTTTACTACTTTGATCTCACAATAATTGTGAGATAGGTACTCTTTTTAAATCTGTTTTGCAGATAAGGAAACTGATACCCAGAGAGGATAGGTATCTTTCCCAAGGTCACTACAGCAAATGGTTGATGCAATGTTTGTGACTGCAAAGTCTGTGCTCTTAATTGCTCTCCCCATTCCCTTCCTTTTAAAAGTATGGGAAACAGGGGAAGGGAGCAGCATCCTGGATGAAGGCTAAGCACTGAGAGAAGCAGGTGATCAGGTGGGATATACTTTTGCCTAGCTAGATTTTCCCACCCCATGTTAAGCAGAGAGGAGAGAAGACAAGCTCCCTGTTCTATCTCACCACTGCTGGCTAGCGCAGCCAGGCTTTGTCAGAATCAGCCAGGCTTTGTCAGCTGGGGTAATAAAATACTCTGATCCCTTGGGGGTAAGGGTCTGCAGGCTGGGAACAGGGGTGTATCTCATTCAGGCCCTAGTTAAACTGATTGGTCCTGGAGAAAACAACAAGATGTCAGTTTGCAACAGCTGTAAATTTCAGTGACAGCAGCTTCCAAGGCCCAGGGCATCCTCAGCCATGCTGGAGCTGCAATGCCCAGAGCCTTCTCTTGCCATTTCTCAGGACCAGGAGCCCTGGTTTGGGATCCAGCTCTGGAATCATTAAACTATGGATGGGTTTCCTACAGAAGAAATCATGCAGGGCGTTTTACAGAAGAAAACAGAGCTAAAAAATAAATTCACCAGGATCCAGCTGAAACCGGACCATCGAGGGCAGTGATTGTGAAGCAGGAGGGCAAAACCCCAGGAGGACATAAGTCTTTGTTGCATGGACTTTGAAAGAGCACTTATGAGAGGCAGCAGTATCACAGTGGTCAAGGGCATGGATGCTGAAGCTAGTCTACCTGAGTTTAAATCCCAGCTTGTCTATTTACTAGCTGGGCCTCAATTTTCTCATTTCTCATGGGAGGATAATGACAATACCTACCTCATCAGGTTGTTATAGAGATTAAATGAGTTAATTTATAAAAGTTCTGAGAACAGTGCTCAGCCCGTTGATATGTGCTATATTTGTGTTGTGACAGCTCTTCCAATGGATGATAATATCTACGTTAATGGACACAGGGGCTGGGGATGAGATGTTTCTACTTCTTTTAAAAGAGCTATGATTTTTAAAAAATGAAAGACACTAATACAGGGTTCAGAGGGAAAGTCCATGAGTTATTCAACATGCCACAGCAGCCAGACTGGAATCTGGGATGCGGTGGGGTGGCCCAGGTACTCTAGAAACTCTTAGGGTATATTCTGCACTGAAGCTTTCAAAATTCATGCTCATAAATATATAAGCTCATCCAGTCCACACCCTGCCCCACAGCTCAGGAAAGGAAATCATGCTGAAGTCAGTGAATGGCTTTACCCAAGGTCACAGAGCTGGCTGGTATGGGGAGTAGAGCAAGAGTCAAGATTTGCTGGATCTGCCAGCCTCTTTTACCACCTTAGGCATCTGGCCTCAATCTAGGATAGCTAAGAGTCAAGCACTGAGGACTCAGCCTGGTTGGAGAGGCTGCCACTCGACCCATGGGGCCTGCGGGTGCTCCAGCCATCACTGCCACCAAGCTCCAAAAGTCCCTAGAGGCCTCAGGCCTGCCTTCATCTTTCAGACATGGGAATTGGTCACCTACATTCTCATACCAGGAAGTGGCTCCAAACCTGGGCACCAGTCCAGAAAAAGCCCACAATTCCCACTTGTCTTTTCCAGACTCATTCCATGTTTGTAGCTCAAGCCAACGTCTCTCACCCTATAACATGGCCACCATTTGAGGGTAACAGGTAAACCTCAGATCTCAGCAACTCAATGCAACAGAGTCCATGAGGGGCGCCCCTCCAAGCAGAGACTTGGACATACAGGCACCTTTCACCTTGTGACTCTGCCACCTCAACCCTTGATCACCATGGCTCATGGCTTCCAGCCAACAAGGGAAAGGTGCATGGGGCACTGCCCCAGGATGTTTTAATGGGCTAGTGTAGAAGAGGCACTTTTCCCTTCCACACATATTCCACTGGCCAGAATTTAGTCACATGGCTATAGTGGCTATCCGGGAAGGTGAGAAATGTGGTCTAGCAGTTTGCCAGGGAACTAGGCTTCAGCGGACACATAGCCATCGCTGCTACAAACAACCTCAGGGCTCGGTTCAGGGCACGTCAGGACCCTGGTCTGGAATCCCAGCTTCAGTCAGTGACAGGCTGTGAGCAGGCAGACGTTAAAGAGAATCTGATGGACCTCAACATCCAGTCTGTGTCCTGAGGGGAGGGGGAGCAGGGAGAGATTTTAATAGACTGGGAACTCACGGTGGGCAGGAGCGATGCAATTGCTTCCGGCAACATCCACACATTCCTTGCACACTGCCTGGCACACAGTAGGGCCTCAAGAGGTGTTTCCTGGATAGGTAGAAGGGGAGTAGATGTGACCTGCAAGGTTGGGACTTGGCCAACGGGAGCTTTCCCGGACCCCTTCCTAGCTTTGCTGCAGGGAACCAAGGAGGAGGCGGCAGGCAGATCCCTCTCTCCCTCCACACGCGGCCCTCACGTCAGAGACAGTCTCTCAGCTCTCCTGTGTGGGAAGGAGGCAGGAGCTGTTGTCATTTTATCTCCTATTCATCACGAACTGTGTCCCACAGACACGGGAAGCCACACTAGAAACGTTTTCCCTCCCCCACTGCAGCTCCTCAAAAGCAGGGACCTAAGGAGAACACGTGAAGGGAGCATTCTCAGTCAACAGACAGAGCCACCACCACCCCCACAAAAGGGGGGACACACAAGAAGCCAGACCAGCTGTTGGTTTGCTTTTGTGACCTTGAGCAAGTGACAAATTCCCTGGGCTCCATTATCCCCCATCTGTCAAATGGAGATAATAAAGGCTATTCTAGAGTTTGAAAAAGATAATCACTGTTCAAATGGCTCTGGAAAGTAGAAAGTTTTATGTGGGAGTGCAAGGTGTTATTGGCCACACACCCTGCCCGCCTCCCCAGCGAATCCAGATGTTTGATAACAGTTATGATCCTGCCTGGGGCGCGGTCCTGACGAACAGAAGAGGCTGGCAGCCCCCCGATGGGCCAGGGGGGCACTGAGGTGCAGCCCCGTGCCACTCACTGACCTGCTATGTCCCGGGACGCACGCTCCCACCAAGGAAGGCCTGCCTGTGAAATAGTGAACCGTGATCCACGAGGGACCTCCGCTGCCTTTATCACAAGCCGGCTGTCGCAGGCTCAGACGCAGTGTCTGCTGGGACTGCAAGGACACAAGCCATAAAATCACAGAATCCTAGACTTGGCCAAGACTCTAGTCCTTGGGGAAATGAGTGAGTTCCCAAGCGAAATGGAAAACTGACTCCACTTCCCACCGACCTGTGACAGGCAAAAGAGGGCACCACTACTCGGTTTGAGATCATGGATAAATCATTCAACTGGCCTGTTCCCCAGTTTCCTTCTTGCAGGAATACGGGATGGGGAGGCATATGGTGACTAAGAGATACGATTCAAGTGAAAGGCATTTCTCACTATCGATTATAAATGCCGTGAGTCACCCGTCAATCCAAAGTTCTCAGACCCTCTCACACTCAGGACGGGGGTCCCGCTTTCCTGCTGCACGGATTTAATTCACTGTGGCAGGGTCAACCTGTCTGTCCTGGAACCAGCACAGAATTCTACCTCAGGACGAACAGGAGAGAAGATGCTGCTGGGATGAGCCATCAGAGGTTTTGACATGTACAAACTATTAATTAATTTAAAGCAGACCTTTCTGGATTCCAATCTGATTTCTGCAAGAGTCCAGGCTTCCCAGATACTTCTTGGCCAACACTGGTCTCCAGATGCTTCTTCAAGTTCCAGTGACTTAACAGAACCAAGAATAAGGACCGGAATGAGGGCAGGGAGGAGGCAGGGAAAAGAAGGGAAAGAAGAGGATGAAGGAATACAGGGCGCTTTCAGAACTCATTTTCTCAACACCATGTGCATTTCTTCTTGGAAAGAAAAAATAAAAGTTTTCCACTGACAGTCTAGGGCAATCCTCTGTAATATTTCACTTCATAGGGCCCTTCTCTTGCCAACTATGACAGCAGCTGTTAAGTGCTATTCTCTCTGGCAGCCCTGTGACATTTCTGCCACAGCATCAACCCAGAATCCTTGTCCCCTAGAGCTCCCACTCCTTCCCATCCTCCCCCATCCCCCACCCCCCAAGCTTTCTCCTGGACATGTGTCTGTCCAGATGAAATCATGGGTAGAAAGGGTCTTTTGGCCTCAGCAGAAAATTCAAGGGCAAACTGCAGTGGACCAGAGATCCATTTATCTGCAAGGATGAGCTGTGGGATGGGGCAAACAGAGGATACAGACCAGACATAGAGCTTCAAAGCCGACATCTGACTTGAAGCATCTGGCAGTTATAAAAGCCTTGCTCAGCACCCAGGCTCAGAACCATCTTCAAAAAGCCCCCGGTCCTACCAGCCACCTTGCTGGACAAACTCATTCTCTTCAGCTCCAAGGCAAAACAGAAAGTCTAATCGGGTCAGCCGTATTTGATCTGAAAATAAGCACCATCTTGACATTGCATGGATTATAGGAATGATGCCTGGTAAAGCTACCTGTCCCACCACCATATCAAAAGATATGCAAGGGGCAGTACAACAGTAGCTCTGTGGCAAGAGTTCTTGCCTGCCAAGCTGGAGACACAGGTTCAATTCCCGGAGCCTGCCCATACCAAAAAAAAAAACACAAAAAACAAAAAAACCCAGCTTTCCACTTCCCAGTGCCTGCCCATGCAAAAAAGAAAAACGATATGCAGGGATATTCAGCTGGGAGGAAATAATGACATAGGCATATTATTTAGACAAAATGAAAGCAAGCCCACCTCCCTCCGTCACTCCAGAAGCCAAAGCCTTGAGGTTGATCTGACAGTGGGAAAAAAACAGACATTCCCCAGGATTTTTCATGTTTTCCTGCTTCTTTTGACCCTGCCATCTAGACTCAGGAAGGGCTGCATAGGTGCCAGGCAGGGGACGGTATGATTGGGGTTACACCCAGCCTTCTCTGATGGGTACATAAGCTCCAGTTTGCAGTCACGCCTGTGTTTTCTGTCAAGCCATCATTTTCAGCTAAAATTTTCCACTCCTGGATGCAGCCCAAAGGTGAGTTTATTTTAGAAAATCTCAGCCAATTTTTTTCTGCAACTAGAGTGTTAAACAGGTGAAATAAATGTTGCTGCTTCCCCCCACATAAAATCATGTCCTAAGAGTACAGCACTAGTTCAGGCCCCCCAGGGCTACACAGAGCCAAAATCCACAAATCGAGGGACAAAGAATGCATTAAATGTGGTGTTAAAAGACATGCTTCTAAAAAATGACAGTGAACAGGGAGCTGAAATTTAATTTTGACGTGTCCAAATACTGACGACAGTAAGTCGCTGGCATGTATTAAGCTTCAGACTTCTCAAAATATTTCACCTCCATTATCTCACCCATGCCTCCTGCTGCATGGTGGAAAAAAAGGGCCGTCCAGGCTCCCACCTACAGAGGGTAAAATGGAAGCAAAAGAGGGGCCACGCGTTGGGCAGGGTCACACTCTCTGTTAGCCGGCAAAGTCCAGACCACTCTCTTGGCCCCTGGTTTTTCTGGGCCAAATTTTATAGCCCTTCATTGAGAAGTGCAGAATTTATAACAGAATCTTCGAATCTGCAACTGAAGATTCTAACTGTGTTGGGGAGAAGCATGGCCATTAAGGTAGAGCCTACTGAGAACCGGGAGGGAGGAGGGACTGACAGTTTCTGAGCAGCCGCAGGGGCGAGGCTGGGCCGCAGGCACTTCATCCTCTAGCAAGTCTCCGAGACTGGTATTGTGATGCCCATTTTTTGTTTTTGTTTTTTTCAGATGAGGTAGTTAAGATATTTGCCGAGGCAGACCCAGACAGTAATTGGCAGAGTTAGTATTAGGACTCAAGTGAGCCCGATGGCAAACGCCAGATCCCCACCCATAAGGCAAAGTCAACATCCCCCCACCAAGTCACATTTTAGACCGGATAATCACGTTGGGATTGAAATTTTGAACTAGTCTATAACCAGGTTTGCTACCAAAAAGCAAAGCTAAGTCTCCTCCTTTCTCTGCTGGCCCTCTCCAGTCACCCCGCCTCTGATGAGGAAGGGATTCTTCCAAAATGTGCAGAATATTTAGGGAGAAGAGAAAGGATCGATGATGAACAATCTACAAACCAAACAAACATCCGCCACCTACGAAACCAGCAATACCCTTGAGATATACTGCACTAAAGAGAGATATGTTCAGTTTTTTCTATATTTAATCCTAATGATGATGAAAATAATTAAACGGAGGTAAAAAGGTAATATACCCAAATACTATAAGCTGCTCTCTGCCATGACTTCCTTGCCACCAAGGAACCTTTTTTAATGCAGTTATTTATGGCCCAAGGTCTTGCACCACTGTGTGGGTGGACAGGTGGGTGGAGAGACGGAATAATAAGGTTGTCAGAAATAATGCCTCTTAATCCAGATGGAAGTTAAATCTGCATGGTTCTACCCATTTGCTAACTGAACACATATTTGTCACTTTAATGCTTGTAATATAAAGCAGGCTATTTCAGCTTTATCTTCTGTGAGCATACGGAGAGAGTATGAATTTTTTGTTGTTATGAGTGCACAGCCTGCGGAGTGAAGATAGTTTTCCAAGGAATGTGACAGAAGCCCTGTTATTGTCTTTTAAAAAACAAAATAAAATAAATGTTCTAGGAAAGAATCCTTATATGAACAAGTGGAGCTTTCTATTTAAGACAATAAAAGAAAATCTCGAGAAGAATCAGTCCCAGGAACAGAGGCCCATGTTTGTCCCTTCCAGTGGGAGGTGCTGGGGGGGATTCTAAGTGAAATGCCTCTACCCTCAAAGAGCTTCCAATGGCATTGCTTATTCACGAGCTAGAGAATAAAATTTAGGAGGAAAGCAAATGCACTGTGGCATCTAACTCAGGTACGCGGGTGGGGGCAGTAACAACTATCGCCAGGAACGCGGAGTGAAAAACAAATTACACTACACAAAAGCTGAGGTGTGACCCGTTCCACCTCTACTAAAGACAACTAAATTGCAAGACTTTTAGTCAGGAATAACTGACTTCCTGTAAAAAGGCACTTCCCTGAGAGAATTCTGAAAATAAGAGAGGCTCTTATCTAATGCTGAGACTGTTAGCTGTAGCCTTACTAGTTGATCTCAAGAATCCTAAAGCCGAGAGCCTTTCTGGGGAACAATCCCTTTCTTTCCAGCTCCCAGTTCCACCAGGTTTCAGTCCTTCTAAGCCCAGTGTAAGGTTTCAAATAGCCCATTCCATGGTGTTGCCCGAGGGAGGATGAAGACAGAGAGGGGGACCTCATCCCCACTGTCAGTGTAGGCAGGCTCCCCTTTGATCTGCTTTACATGCTGAGTTCCCCTACAGCTTCACTTGGAGGAGAGAAAAGGGAAAAAAATAATTTGGATCCCTCTATTCTAGAACACTGGCTAAATCTCATGCAGTAATCATTTCACAAATATTTATGGATACAGGCATGGATTATACTACTTTAATCTCAGAGATCAGCCTTCAGGAGGCCTACAGCTCAGGAGAAAGACATCTAACTAAGGCTGCTGACACTAAGTGAGCTCCCACGGTGGACCCGGCCACCATCTCAGCAGGTCACTAAGGCTGTCCCATCTGCTCTTCCCACAAGCACTGCGAGGTAGGTAGTACCATCCCCATTTTACAGATGAGGAAACTGATACTGAGGAAAGGCAAACAACTTGCCCAAGGAACTGGGATCAGCACCCTAGGCTACCTGACACCCTCTATGACACCAGGTTGCTGGCTGCCTCCCTGCGTCCCCATTTCAAGCTTAAAACTCATCTCTATATGTACACATGACGGCTGAACCCTTTCTTTCAAACACTAAAGGAGGAAGGAAGGAAATAATCTAGATGGATTCTCACCTCTAAGAACCCAGGCGTTTTCTAGAGCACCAATGCAAAAAGCAGGATTTTATGGGCCTGGAATTTCAATGGGAATGGTAAGCAGGAGGACCAATAGGAAAAGCTCTGACTTATCTGGAGCCATCCCTGGGTTAACCTAGGAGGTGGGCAAAACTTGCTTTCTTCACTCTGGTGTCCTTCTCTGGACTTTAGAACTTCGTTGCCCTGGTAAGCTCCCCACCCCTCCTCTCTGTATCAAAACTGCCCCCCCTTTCCCCAAAAGCATCAGGGGATAGGCCAACTGCCCCTTAGTGTGGTTTGCTGTGACCACCTCCCAGGGCTGTTGTCTGTTAAGGGGGCTGGAGACCTCATCAGAGGCGGGCTGACAGGGCTTTAGCATGGGGAGATAAGGGATTTTTTCGGGAGATTTACCAACGTTGCATGCATATGAGGCAGCCCAACTTAACCTTTCAGTACTTCCAGTTCAAAAAAATTTTTAAAAAAAGCAAAACACATGCACACACCAAAAAACAAAATGGGATCTGCTTCCTGTTTTCTACCCAATAAGATAAGAGTGACCGTTCACTGAGTCCATCTCCTGTTCCAGATCGTGCTTGTTCTAGGTATAAATATATTATTTTTCATCCTTACCACAACTCTTCATTTTCCGTCCTTCCCCACCTGGGAGAGACTGATGACCTCAAGATCCCACAAGGTCACAAACAAAGCAAACTTCCGCTTGGCTTCCTGGATGACCCTCTGTTAGGCAGAAGCACAGACTCAAATATCTTGAGGAAATCGATCACGGCAAAAACTCCCAGCTCTGCTTCCTCCTGCCGCCCTCTGCTCGGGCCTCAGCCCTGCGTTCTTCAGCTAAGTGCACAGCTCCCCCTTAGCTCAAGCACCCCGACCTCAAAAGGCCTCCCCCGGCCTCCCAGGTCAAATGGAGAGCCCCGGATCACAGGATCTCAGCGCCCCGCGTCCCTCCCCTTCATTGCCCTCGCCACCGCTGTGATTTCCCATGTGTTTGGGGATTATTTCACCACCAGACTGCGAGCCCCGCTGGGGCAGGTACCGCTCTGCTGTGCTCTGGGTGGCGTCCTCACCTCTGGCTCTCAGTAGGGGCTCTGCTCCTCGGAAGGAGAACTCGGCTAAGCATTGCATCTTCACCCCCAGGCCCCCTGGCCAGTTCCCGCAGCGATGGACACTGCGCCTCCCGCCTCCCGCCGCGGCCGCCCAGTGCGCCCCCCTCCACTCCGCTCCCGGCGCTGCGGCCGTCCGCGCGCTCGTGGGACACGAGGGCCTTGATGTCCAGAGGACACCCGGGGCAGCGTCCACACGAGTTCCTGCCAGGGACAGGGCATTTCCACCTGCCACCTTCCCCTTTGGCCGGCGGCCACAGCTGAGCCCCCAGGGAGCCATGACCTTTTGAGGATTCAGCTCCAGGACCATAAATACATGACGCGCTTTCTTAGGAGCAGCTTTAAAGAGTGACCGCGGCTGAAGCTGGCGTGGCCTGTGTACAGACAGGACAGCCAGCCAGGTCTCCAGGATCGCCCTCCATGGGGCCAGGCAACCCGCTGGCCCCTCGGCCTGCAGCAGCCCCTGAACCCCGCCAGGGCTCTCTGCAGGCTCACAGAGGAAGCCATCTGCCCCCTCCTCCGCTCTGTAACTCACCCCCTCCCCTGGCCCAGCTTTATTGAGACACTGGGGTTGACAGAGGAGAAGTGCAGCCCCATCTGCTCCTTTAGTCCCACATCTTTAAAGTCTAGGAAGATACGGAAAAGAAAGCAAATGAGAGGGCAAAAGGGCAGATGCCACAAAGCGGTAAGCGCAAGGGGCTGCTGGGGCCTGCAGAGGGCAGGACACCTCTGGGGACTAGGGGAAGCCCCTCCTCTTCCTGCCAAGGATGGATGGTCCGTCAGGGGGCAGGAGGGGAGGGGGGTGACGTGAGGCAGAGCTTCCAAGCAGAGGGAAAGAATCATATGCCATGGGAACAGCAAGCCATAATGCTCGCCTGAGGTGCAGAACGCCTGATAAAAACAGAAATAGATGAAGCTAAAATAATAAACTGAGGGCCAGCTTATAAAGGATCTTATACTTAGCTGTCAAGGCATGATTTGTTATGCAATACATAAATTTTGACCCAACAACACTAACGGTACATTTTTAAGTCCACTGATGTTCACTCCCTCAAAAGAGAGTGTAGCCACATTTACTTCCTGTAGATCACGCCTGTTCTGTTCATCTCCACACAAACAGCCAGGCCCTGTGCAACCCTGGGCCTTAGCCCCGGCCACCCCCAGTCCCAGACAACTCCCGTGCATCGGCACAGCTGTCCTTGGCCACCAGCGCGGCTGTTTTTCTAGATGGGTTCCTAGGATACATGCATTTGCAGTCAGGCCCAGATCCGAGAATTTGGATTTGAAAAATTGAATCTCATCCTTGCTGTTTCCTGCTTGTATCGCTGCCCTCCCTCCCCCTCTCTTCCTCTCTTTCCTCTTCCTTTCTCTCTTCCTTTATAATATTTTCGGTCCTCACTGCTGTGTGTAACATCTGCTGGATTTCACGTGTCTGGGAAGTCCATTAACTTGCTGTTTACTTGAGCTCCACCCCCCACATCATTAGCAAAGATGTGAAGCAAAATCAAGCCTCACACGCCCCTCCCCCACCTCCCCAGGAAACCATCCCCCCTGCCCAAGCACTGCCTCCAAACAGCCCCTTCCCTTCATTTATGCTCCCAACTGGAGATTTAAGCAGTATATCCAGCCAGACTACATCAATCCTGCTAAAATAAGATTCTACATATGATTTGGGATTCTACTAAAAAGAGTCTACCAAATGCACCTAGCCCTTATCTGAATACTTTAAAGTAGATAATCACATATAAAAACCCTATTTCAACCCCTTCTCCGGAAGCTTTCCCACAAAATGAGTATGTCCTGCCTGACACGCAGCCAAACATTACATGTGCATGAGGCACCCAATGAGCACTTGTGGAAATAAAGCCAGCACAGACCGATGTCTGCTTTGATCACAGTTGCCTGGAAATTGAAAATAAATCCACAGGGAGATGACACATGCCCGGCAGCTAGTTGAAAACGGGTCTCTCCCTTTCTTCTGTCAAAAGGCAGCTTGCTCTTCATTCACTCTGGCTGCAATGATGTGGTAAAGTGTTTTAATGTTCTCAAGAGCTTTTGGTATAAAAACAAACCAACAGGCACAAAATTAAAGAACCTGGGGATAAATTCTACCTTCCCACAGGAATACCTAGAGCTGAGTGGTCAGCTGAGCTAGTCTGACCTTCAGTCCAGAAATAGGAACTTCAAGGAAGGGTGGAGCCCTGAGAAAGGAAGCAACTGGGAGTCAGCTACTGGGGATGGAGACAGGTGTGGCCAAGGGCCTCCAGGTGAAGATGGCATGGGCATAGAGGCCACCAGGGGTAAGATGATGAGGGCTGGAAGGAAGAAAGGGGTTGGAGATGCCCCCTACATGATACCTATCTACACTGAATAAAGAACAAAGAAACCCATTCTCTGGCAACCCCTCTGCCTCTTTGCTTTTGTTGGAAAGGTTCTAGTTGTCATTTCCATTCTGGTTTTGTTTCTTTGCTTGTTTTCAATAGTACTGGTTGAGTAAAGAGTAAGATGCATTTTCACCCCCATCTCGGCAAGACCTAGTCAGGGCAGGGGACAGGCAGAGAAGGCAGTGGTGGCCACCAGACCAGAGCTTTCTGGGGCCCCAAGAAGCCTCAGGACCAAAGCCAAGTAGAATGGGAGCGGCTAGGAGGACAAGGCAAGGCCAGCTCCCCCTCCCTGCCTGTACATGTCTCTTAAACATAGAACACTTGCTTTGGAAGAAGAACGTAATCATTTGTCAACTACATCAGAGCATTTCCTTTTACTTAAGGCATCATCCTGAATCTTAGCACAACAGCTACCTTTGAGTGCTGGGGATGATTTTCATCAATATCCCCAAGAGCTCTAATGGAAAAGTGATCCTAAAAGGACTTGCCCCAGCTCTAAACCAAACAGGGGCCTTGTTGGCAGGTCAAAAAAATCAAGTGGAAAAGGAGATCCAGAATTGCATTCCAAAGGAATTGGAACGCAAGGTCCTGGGGGAAGAACAGGAGATTCCAACCAGGGGATGGTGGTCCAATGGACCAGAAGGAGACCTGAGCACTCACCTCCTGGTCCTCACCTGCATGCTCAAGGGGGTTAAAATGGTCTGGACAGTTTCTTCAAGCTCTGTGATGCATTCCAAAGTCTAGTGAAAGGCCGGGCACTAGAACAAGAGGCCACACGGTGCCCAGATCTCACTGTGTGGATCCGTCAGCATTCTCAGCCTCCTGTGAGAAGATTCTAGCTGGGTGGGAAAACAGATTCAGGTTCTCGGTCTCTGTTTGCCCCCGCCATCCATGAAGCTCCCTGTCATGCCTTTTGCTTATTTCAGAAACGCCTGGATTTTTACAAGCAAATGGAAACAGGATGCCAAGTCACAAGTTCATCTGCAGTGTAACCCTGTGGGGTCTCTCCTCAGAGCCATGAAATGATGGAATGTGGTGGGAAGGACTACATCAAACCCCAGGTGGGAATGGAGACACTGGAGAAGGCCACGGGAGAGCAAAAGCACACAGAGCACCTCCCGACATGCAAAGCCAAGGGAAGTAAGGGAGCGCCCTCATAGCTCCTGCCTGAAACCCCACAGGGATCTGGAAAAACAAGGTGTCTCTTGTGGCCCCAGCATATCAACTGCAAGGAACTGCAACTGGTATTTAACAGGACCCCAGAAAGCCTTTTTCCTAATTAAAAAAAATAATAATTATTCTAACCCCTGATATGTATAAAAATTCTTGTCAGTCTGACATTAAAATCTATTTCTTTTCTATGCCCCCGTCCCCTCCCCCATCAACCCTTGCATCCCACATGCCTGGCACATGTTTTGCTATGGTTATTTTAGGTTTTCTTCCAGGAGCCCCATGACGGGCAGTTATTTTGTTAAGCAGCGGTGCTTTTATCTGAAGTGTACACCATCTCCCTGCAGGAAAGGTAAGAGGGATCGTCAGGCAATTGATCTCTTACCCTCCAGCTCTTCAAGTAGCTGGGAGAGGAGGTTCTCTTTCCAAAACACCGACTTCCTCAGGTGGCTTTTCTTGGTAACTTCCAGTGGCCACAGTCGCTTGGAGGACAAAGTCCACTCCACTCAGCCTGATGTTGAGAGCCTTCCCCAAGCCAGGCTCATCCCACCTCATCACAATGCACTCCCCAATGCACCTCTCTTCTAATCTGGCCAGTCTTCTTGTTGTCCAGTGGACCTGCCACATTGTTCCAGCTCTTACCTGTCATTCAAAGTCCCACGCTTGTCCTCCATGAAACCTTTCTTAACCCCTCCAAGCCCGCCATGACCTGGCCTCGCCTTTCTGAACCACCAAGGCATTTTGCAAGAAACTCTTGTCTCCTCCACTATTGTAGCACAGCCTCTAAGTCCCATGAAGCCAGGAATCCTGTCCCTCTTGCATGTGATCACGCTCAGCATGGGACTGGATGGACTTGACACCTTTGGCACCCGTAAGCCAAGCAAGGGGTTGAGGTTGCACATTCCAGGCTTCCTCCTCCCATCCTCACTCTCCAGCTCCAGTCCCCAAACCCTAGATCCTGAAATCAGATCTAGAGAGAGCCAAGGTATATATCTGTATTGGGGGGAGGGGAGGGGAGGCATAGTTGTCTCCCTGGATGGTGATGGAGGGAAAATATTTATTTCCAGGTCAGGCTCCTATAGCATTTCTGGTTCCCAAATGATGTATTTTATTTGGCCTTGGGTCATGGACCAGCAAAAACCTATTTGGAATTTCAGAGCTTTCCCTTAGTTGTAGGGATAATCATAAAATGAAAAACCTGGAGAAGGTCTTAGAGCTGGGGTGTGAACCTTCAGTCCCCTTTGCCAGCAAGATATAGCAGAGACTGATAATCACAAAATTCTGTGTCCACAATTCAATTAGTCCATTCTCCAGCATCAGGCAGGGCTGCAGTGTCCAGCTGCAAGGCTGACCCTCAGGTTAGCATGCCTTCTCTCTTCTCCCTGCCAAACTTTCCAAAAGAGTTAATAGTCTCCTCTTACCGAATGACTTCCACATCTTCCACTTATTTCCTTAACCTCCTGCAATTTGGGTTCTGCCCCAGTCACTTCACTGAGTTTTCTCACAATCATCTTCTCAGACAGAACATCAACTGTCAGATCCAAGAGCCTCCTCACTCTTCATTCCTCTTGGCTAACTTAAGGAAGGCCCTGACCCTGCTGGGGGCATGGTCTCCTCTCCTCTCCATTCTCTCCTCCCTGCTCTGCAAGGCCTGCACTATCTCCTATCCCTGTCCATACTCTGAGCATTCCCCAAGGTTTGGGCCTTGCCATTTCTCTTCGGCCTCTGTCCACTTTCTCTCTAGGTTACGCTCATCCATCCATCCCCTTGCCTCCAGCCCTGACCACTCTTCCCGAATGCCAATCTCAAGTTTCTGAGTTTGTGCTGGGCACTATATCCAGAGCTACAATCATCTCAAACTCACCACACAGCATGCTTACCTTCCCTTTCAAAGTTGCTCTCCTCCTGAGCTCCCCATCCTGTACAAGGTACCGCCATCCTCCCAGGCAACCCCACCAGAAGCCTCAGGGTCAGAGGTCCCCTCAGGACCCACCCATCGGTTGCCATCTTCCATCTCCTCCACTGCACTCCTCACGATCCTTCCCTGACTTCTCATCCCACTTCCATTTCCAAGTTCGGGTCCTCCTGAGCCATCCTGACCTCCTGTAGACTCTTTCAACTGGCATCCCTGCCTCCGGTCTCTAGCTCCTCGAATCCTTCCCTCACACTTCTGCTAGAAGCATTCTTCCTTCCAGGGTCTGACCAAATGTGCTCTTATGACTTTGCCCTTCTTAAGGCTGCCCATTTCTCTGTAACTAAAGTCCCACCCATCCTCAAGGCCACACACTAAGGCAAACTCTTCCACAGAACCTTTACCCTGCTTACCAATTCTGCATGATACCACTGAATCCCTCAGGCCTTCCTTGGACTCCCACAGCACCATGTCCGGGCCTCTTTTAAGCCCTGACCCAAAAGAATGTCTACCCCATTCTTTTCCATAAGTTTCTCTCCCCTGAATTGGTTGCTTCCTGAGAACAGACAGAAACTGCATCTTAATTCTTTTTGGGTGAACCTCTCAGTGTCTGCAGCATCCTGGGAACTCATTAACTTCTTGGTCAATTCATCCACATGAACCCTATACATGGACCATATAAAGTAAGGAACCCTTGCCATCAGTGTAGTCTTCTTTGAAGTAACCCTTTAGACTTGAGGGCTGTAGTTATACTTAAACCATCACTCCCTGAGACGGAACTGCTGACCCACAATGAGTTAAAATGCAGGTCTGTGTTTTTGTCTCTGCAGAGAGACAGAGATGAGCTACATTTTAAGACAACTGCACCCTCTTCACCTTGTCTCCCTTGTACCTCGTGGTGACTTTGGTAAAGCAACTGGCTGGGACTGCAGGGGTCCTCTGTAGGAAAGAGAGCCTTCCCTCTGTGGGTTGTGACCCCGCTATCATAGCACAGTGCTTTGTGCCACTAAGATAATGACAACACATGCCAGCGAGCAGAAAGGAGGATTGCCAAAAGGGGTGTAAGGAGGGAAGGCGGATGGACTGTGTCTCTCATCACACGCTAAATGAAATACAGCATAATTATCGAGATGTCAGGGCTGACACAGACACACTTTCAATTCAGCGAAGTGGACACTTGAACCAAAAGCCTTTTAGGAATGAACTGGATGGGGGAAAGGGTGCTGACTTATCCACAAATGAGTTTCTTTCTCCACTTTTTCTTGAACAGATGTGGAAAATCAACGTGTTGGGGGGCAATCGAGAAAAACCTTTGATAGAAAGAGGGGTAACCCTCCCTGAGCCTGTGTCACATGGTCTGTGTCCATCAGTTGATGGCCGTAAATAATATTCATGAGTAACAATGAAAATCCACAATTTCCCTGAACACACAACAGAGCGGCAACAGGTGTCCCTGGTCCTGAAATGGTGAAGAAAACACTTCTGGGGGTGGGAAAATGACTCTTCCTGCCAAGTAAATGCAAATGGCTTATTCTTCCCTGCACAGGTTGGAAAGGAGAGCAGCCTGGCCTGGCCGCATGTGGACGCAGGTCACTGGCTTCCAAAGGCCCCCACTTGGAGCTAGTTACCCCCTGAAATTTGGCAATCCCCATGTATGTAATTTTCAATAAAATTAAAACTAAACATAAGGAAGTCCAATAGGGTTCATATTTTCCCCACGATGACCACATTGAAGGTTTATGGTAAATATTTAACATCAATTTCTTTCCAAAATAAATTATCAGTGCTCTTGCTTTGCTGTCTTGCTAAGGAGTGCCCTTCATCTCTGAGAGTAATTCCACAGAGCCTGCGCAGTTCTTCCTGAATGCGGGGGCCACCTGGTCTGCCTGTCCCTTGTCACCCCCGCTCCAACCCCTGGAAAACATATTAGTCTCTTCCTCTGATATCCTCACACAGAGGTGAGATCCGTGCACCCACGGCCCCCCAATTCTCTAACTTCCTTGCACCACCTAGAAACACTAGGTGTAGTGTTTCTCTCTCTTTCAAGTATTCTCTGTTACCCCAAATTATTTTTTTTAACTTTTTAAAATGAAAGATCTCTAGAATGCATACCATTTTAAAGGCAGTGAAGTTTTGCCACGATGGTTTGACCTTCCCCAGTGACGCAAACATCCACGGGAATAGCAGTTCTCATCTCGGCTAAAGGCAGCCACGCAGGAGGCTGCCACCTGCCCCCAGCCCAAATAAACGCGCCCCCTCCGCCTGCCGCCTGGCTGACCGCCGGGACCAGCGCTGCTTCTCTTGCCTTCATCCTTACGTGACTGTGATCAAGGGCTCAGCGTGAGTGGGCCTGTATCTCGGGGGTGGGGAGGGTAGAGGGGTTATGGCACAGGGGATTTGTAACAACCATTTCTTTCTTAGACGCCTTGTTTTACCTTAGTTGTTTAAAGTCGTAGAAACTTAGTAGGGAACTGAAGCGCTGTCTATGGAAATACATTAAATATTCATCAACAAGACACTAATTAAATTAAGCATTGAACTATGGATTTCCATACAGTAGAATCCTTCAAAACAAGAACATCAATCAATATGAGCTATAATAACAATTTCCAAAATTGTTGCTAAATAAAAGAAAGCAAAAAACAGGACAATTTCCCCACTTGCTTTTAAAAGACATATACATGGTCTGCTTACAGAATTAATAGAACATTCCTGGAAAGCTATATAAGGAATGAGTACACAGGTTGCATCTGGAGAGGGAGCTGGGAGCCTGGGACAAGGCAGCAGCTAACTTTTTCCCACCTCCCTTCTGTTCTGTTTGAATTCTTTTACACATATTGGTTAAACCTTATTTTTAAAATATATAAACACAAAAATTACATTAAAAGCATAGATTACTTTTTCAATTAAATAAAGAGGAGAAAGGGGGGCATTGAAAGGAATCTCTCAGGTGGCCTGACAGCCACTGCAGACCAGACCTCTTGCCCATCGGGTCAGTTCTTTCTTCTCTTCCTTAGTATTTATTTCCATCTTTATAGTCATGTTCTGTTTGCCTATGGTTACTCGAAATCTGCTCCCCAGTTAAATGAGGCATCACTGTTTATTTTATTTATATGACCTGCTTTAAACAAGAAATTGGTAATCTGAATTTTTTTGTAAATCCTATTCAATTCCCAGTGTGCTCCCAGAGTTCTGCTTAAATCACTCTCTTCATGTAAAGCAAAGACACAGCCCCTGATTTATTTATGCCTTATCTACTCCCTAACCTTGCTTTTCTTTTATGAGGTTTGCTTTAAGCAAAGCACACCCATGACGGTTCATCCGTACCTGCAGCCTTCGGCCCATTTGTTCTCGTGCCCTTACGTTCTCGCCACATCGGCACTGTATGCGCTGAAACTGGGCTCCCAGGAGGCAGCACCAGGTCCCTTAGGTGGGTTAAAGCTGCCCGGGCACTGTGCCCCTTTCACGCACTGCAGGAGCTTTCCCATATGGTGAATGCATCTTGGCTCAAGGACTGAGGTACATTCACCATAGCGGCAATTTATCATTATGACCAATCATTAAAAAATGTATCTGTCTACCCCAGATGGGAAACTTTATTTGAAGTCCTCTTCCCCGTGCCTGATTTTTCTTGACTGACCAATGCAAAAGATGAAATGTTACATAAGTCAGGGAGATTCTAAATGTTTGGCCTCTTTCAGGAAAAAAAACCCCACAAAATCAACACAATCTTTGGTGGTTTCTGCATTTGCCATTAACTAAGCCTGGACTGATGCTCTATTTCTTTTGCATAATATATTCATCCAAGTTAAATGCTCTTCATTTTGCAAAATTCCAGCCTCTGCGTTTAAAATTCCCAGAACAGTTATTTTATTAGGCCTTATTTTGGAGTTATAAAAAGAAGAAGAAACCTAACGTGGCATCTTTTGAATGATATTTTAAAGAAGAAGAGCACTTAAAACCAAAGTTTGAGACTTCCATGAATCTCAGTTTACCTTCTTCTAATATAAACCCTTTTCTGCACAGATGATCACCTATGACAACTTACTCTAGGGCTTTTTAAATATTAAATTAACAAAAAAATTACCTGCCCCACCCATTAATTAATAGAAAATATTTCCTTCAGGCTGCCAACTGTTCAGGGACCTCCCTTAGCAATTTCCTCATCTATAATTACGCTGATCGGCTGCGTAACAGGTTGCCTCATTATCTGAGTCAAATTAACATTGGTGTGAATGTAATGTTGTCAAATCTGAGGGCTCCCACTTGCTGGGGCCCAAGAAGATGTCTAGGGGAGCTTCTCCCTTGAGATACTGCCAGGATACCAGAGCTGGAGTCCCCCTGCAGTGAGGGACAGGGCATCGTCCAGGTGCCAAGCCCCCACCTCTGAGGGCCCGGTGTCAAAAAAGGCCACCGGCCACCCCCAACACATGGGCCTCCAGCTTATCTGGGCTCAGGCTTCCAAGCATGACACTTGATTCCTGGGTACAAAAGCAGGCAGAAATCTTGCATTGCACAGCTGCCTCTGCCCTGACATTTCAAAGCACAGGGCAATTACCTTATAATTAGGACTCCTCCTTTTTCTGAAGCATCCGAATAATGTCTTACATTTAGAGAACACCTTTTTTTTTCTCCTTCCAGGCAGCCAGGCTTATTCCTGGGATGCTCTTTTAGTAGCCATTTATAGGGTCAGGAAGCTGGAATCATTATTCCTTCTTCACAGATTTCATTTCATTTCATTACATGGAGGAATGAAAGACATTAGAGGCTGCAACAAATATTCTTGTGCGAGTCT
The DNA here is from genome assembly GCF_023851605.1 of Tamandua tetradactyla. NCBI lineage: Eukaryota > Metazoa > Chordata > Mammalia > Pilosa > Myrmecophagidae > Tamandua > Tamandua tetradactyla. Next base: position 17,716,615 of record NC_135343.1, on the reverse strand, counting down.
GCACATAAGTATTTCTTTAAGATAACATTTCTTGGACTAGAAATATTGAGTTAATGGCTATGTGCCTTTGCCTTTTTCATTTTGATAAAGATGATCAAAACAGCCACTATGGAAGTTGTTCCAATATATGCTTCTACCAGCATTGCATGAATGTCTAGCTTCTTCCATCCTCAATGACAATTTTCCTTAGTTAAAAATAAAAATGATATTCATCACCATGATCATTTTTTAGAACATTTGCATCACTTCAGAAAAAGAAATAAAAAGAAAAAACTCACACATACTAGTTCTATTGCTGAGAACATGAGCCAATGGCATGTGAACATCATCTGTTGCTGATTACATCTGTAGTCGGCTAGAAGGTATGCCTGCTGCAATGAATGATGTTTGATTTAATTTGCTGGATGCTTAAATGAGAGAGATCAAGAAAGTACAGCCCAAAGCAGCTCAGCATACCTCATCTCAGCACTCTGCAGCTCAGCCCAGGCCTTTGGAGATGCAGAAAGAAATCACCGCTGTTGGAACCCAGAGGCCTGGAGGGAAGGCCAGCAAAGATCACCCTGTACCTTCCCACATAAGAAAGAGCCTCAGCTGAAAGTTAGCTGCCTTTCCTCTGAAGAACTATACATTTTTAACTAAATAAATCACCTTTCATTAAAAGCCAATCCATCTTTGGTGTGTTGCATTCCGGCAGCAAACTAGAACATATACCATACCCATTACCCGTCCCTCTCATTGACTGCTAGTATTTCCATCTACTCAACAGATTTATGTGATGATATTGTGAGCCATTGATTGTACACCATACACAGAATGTTTGTATGTTAAGAATGTTCATGTTTGTATGTTGCTTTGATTTGATAATAAAAAAATAAATTTAAGAAAAAATAAAATGAAATAAAAATCATAGCTTATAGCAGGCTTAACATCTATATATTTAAGAACCATTTGCATTTCTTTTTCCTGTCAATTATCTGTTCATGTCCTTTGCCCATTTTTCCATTATGATGTTGATCTTTTCTTACTAATTTGTTAGAGTTCTTTATAAATTAAGGATAATAATTCTTTGGTCTTTATACATGATTCTTAGTTTACTGTCTTTTGATTTTGATAATCGTGTTTTTTCTCCCAATGTAGATTTTTCAGTGCTTTGAAATTCATTATATTGATATTTTTCTTTATGATTTTCAGAGTTTGCATTATACTAGGAAGACCATCCAACCCCAAGATTTATACAACTTCTCTGTTTTCTTCTACAACTTTAAAAAATGCTCATCCATCTGGCATTTACGTTAGTATAAGAGTGAGATATGGATCCAATTTGTTTTTCCAGATGGCTACCCAGTTGTCCCAAACTATTTATTAATGAATCTATCATTTCCTCATTGATACAAAATGCCACTTTTATCGAAAGGTAAATTTCTGCATATAGTGTAGTTTGTACTACTGACTCTGTTCCACACTATTGATTTTTCTGTCCATTCAAGTGCCAACACTATACCATTTAAATACATATAATATGGGTGAAGAGGGGTAATGTCTGGAAGAGCTAGTTCATCTTTATTGTTTTCATTTACCCATTCTACAAATGGAGGCTTTGCTTTCACTCTATTTCTACCGGATTGTTTTCCTATAAGACTATTTTTACATATGAATTCGATGCTATTTCAGCTTGTTAAAGCTGTTGGAACACAATATATCAGAAATGGGCTAGATTTTTCAATGGGGATTTATTAGGCTACAAAGTTACAGACCCAAGGCTATAAAAATGTCCAGACTAAGGATCAAGAAGATACCTTCTCTGCGGAAAGGTTGCTGGTACCTGGGGTTCCTCTATCTCACTTGGGAAGGCACATGGGATGTCTGCTCGTCTTTCTCTCCTGGAATCTGGCTTCAATGGCTTTCTGAGCTTCTGTGGGCATTTTTGTTTTTCCTCTCCAAACTTCTCTGTTTTGTCCTCTCATAAAGGACCCTAGTAAAGGAGTAAGACCCACCTTGAATGGGCTGGGTCACATCATAATTGAAATAGCCTAACCAAAAGGTCCCACCCACAACAGGTCTGCACCCACAGGAACGGATTCAAAGAACCTGGTCTTTTCTGGGGTACATAACACTTTCAAAACAGCACTTATGTCCAACCACATCACTGGATGTTTTTCTTGTTTTTAACATATAGGATACCATATATTATATAGTCAAATCATGTGCACATAATGATAATTTCATCTCTCATTTTGTACACGGATGCTTTCCTCTTTGTTTCTTTTGTCAAAGTGCAAAAGCTAGCGCTTCCAGGACAATGTTTAACAAAGACAGCAGTCGCAGACATCCTTATCTTGTTGGAGCACAGTCCCTCATGACCCATGTAATCCTACTGGCTCTGTGTTCTGCACACCCTCAGGGTGGGAGGAGAAAATCAAATTGCTTATTTCTACTCTGGGATCTGCATGAAAGAGAAGTTAGAAAATGATGAAAAAAGGAAAAGTTTTCTTGAAGCCTGTCCACTTACATTCCCCCTGCCAGGGCCCTCTGAGTTTCTGCTTGTCCCACCCCTTAAAACTTGCCATGCTTTACAAGGCCAGGTGTGTGCTTTATGCAGGATAAATGCAAGGGACTAAGATCCTGTTCTTAGGAACTTCCATTGTGATTCCCTACGTTATTCCTGCAAAATTTTCTTACTTATATTTAAAAATAACAATAATAACCAAAGCCTGTTAAGCTACAACTTGCCTCTTTGGACTACTGGGTGATGGGGGATTGATCAAGGAGCACGTAAAGGATAAGCTGGCTAGAGTAGGACCTTCCCAAACTCTATTCTAGGCCTATCTGCCACAGCAAAAGCATCTTGTATGCAATATGTAGGGTTTCAGCCACTCTTATTCATATACAACCCAGACAATGAGAATCTGAGTCACATCTCACCCTTCACAAAGCTTCCCCATATCATTAAACCCTAAACTTAGGGGAGAGACTGCTAATTTCCAACCTCACCATTCATTCTCCCCTTCTTCCTTAGTAACAGACTTCCCAGTTTTTAGCTGGGCGCATGATTGCCTGGAATAAAGACTACATTTCCCAGCCTTCCTTAAAAGGAAGAACATGTTTCTTCTCCCCCTTTTCCTGGAATGAATATGTGATATCTGGAGCTATGACAACCATCTTGTATAACTGAGAAATCAGGATTTAAGGGATGATTTTGATTGCTGAATCATTTTCTAGATAATCCATTTTGCTTTCTGGGATAATGGAATAGACAGAGGGGAATACCTGAAAGCCCTAAACTCTAATTAAGCTGCCTAGATATCTAAAATGATTGTCAAAGCCCTTATCTTGTGCCTTTGTGACTGTAAGAGCTGGGAAGCTCTTTATCTGGTCATTCTCTTGTACAGTCAAGGCCCCAATGCTAATGAAGTCAGCCGTTAACTACTTCCTCCTTTCGTGTACACCTTTGTACTGAAGCAATAGCTCTGCCTGCCCTCCTCTCAGCTTCTGTTCTCCTATTGAAATGATAATGATCCGCCGGCTCCTTTTTGGCTTTGAACTTGCTATTCGAAATAACCTCATCTCCCCTTGCTAAAATCCTTAAACACGTTGGATCCCCTAAACGAGGGGAAACAGATTTGGGGCCACCAGGCCATCTGCTCTCCTACTCCATGCATACTAATAAACTCTTTCTCTCTTTGAAACCCCAGTGTCTCAGGAATTGGTTATTGAGCATGTCAGACAAAAGAATCCACGCCTTTGTCCCGGGCACTTGGACTGGGGGTGTGTGCGGGTGGCTCTCTAGGGATGATGGAGTGGAAAGCCAAATGTTGACTGGTTCCTGATAGCTTCACGGACCACCACATCAGCCCTGACCAAGACTTCTCACCCTTGAGAAGATAATAAATACTTGTGTCTTACTTAAGGAGCCACTATTAATTTGGCTTTTCTGTGACATGCAGACAAACCTAATCTTAACTGGTACATACCGAGTGGGACCCCTGTCAATCCCAGAGAAGTGGGTCTCAGGGCCCTTTCTGGTGCTCGCACATGGGTAAGCCTTACCTCCCCTCAACTCAGCTACCCAAGGGCAGGGACTTGTCAGTCCTATGTCACCGCCACTTCCTTCTCAGTGCTGGGGACACATGGACAGTCAATAAATATTTGCCGAATGAAGAACTCTGAGCAACATGGAAGAAATGCCAGTTAGTTATCAAGAGCATGAGGGGAAGAGAAATCTATTTCCCTGACCCTAGGAAACCTAGCAATTGTTTTGTTAACTTTAATTAAGTCCCTGACACTCCCTCTTGGCACAATGGTCATTATTTGAATAAGAGCAATTGAATCTCTTCTCCCTTCAGGAAATGTCTGCTTAGCGACTAGCTACAAATAGAGAAAAATCAAAGAATTCAAAAAGCATTCATGAAGATGGGAAAAATTTCAACTTTTTTTAAAAAAGAAACCATTGAACTCTACACTGACTATAAGAAACTGCTTTAAAAATCTATAGTACCTAGTCCAGTTCCAGGTATAGAAAGTTTTCAATAAACATTTGGTGGTCAATTTAACATCAATATTTTCCAGGTTCAACAGAGAACTGATGTTTCCTTATTCTTCCATTCTGATGGAAATCTAGCTTTTCCTTCAGCTAAATCCTGGCAATCTGAGTTCCACCCCGTGTTTGAGTTACATGGTCCTTTTCTCCTCAACTCTGTTGAGCACCTTCCCGATCTCTTGGCCAATTTTCAGAGCACACAGGGAAAGGAAAAGGGACAGGAGAGAAAGCCGGGAATGGAAAGCAGTGCCCAGGCGGGAGCCCTCCCTTCCTAGGTCTAGCCTCTCAGCGCCTGTGATTTCCCCCTTCTCCTTTTTCTGCACCAGGCACTGTCAGCCCACATAGATGCCATCTATAAATTACAAACGGTGGCGGTCGGGGCTCACGGATCCCAGGCATGCGGCGGGGCACGTGGGCTGCCCCTGAGAGCCCCGGGCCCCCTGGCAGTCCCGACCCCCACTTAGAGCGCCCATCCGGGCAAGAGGACTGAGAGCTGAGGTCCAGCTCCCACTTGCCCCCTGGCACGTGCCCCTGGGCGGTAAAATCCCAAACAGCAGCTAGGCCTGCCCTGTGGATCCCGTGCCACTAGCAGATGGGGAAAATCCATTTAGTTGCTACAGTTAAGACTTTTTTGGGGGGAGGGGGGCAGTGTAAGAGCTGGGAAATGACCCTGGGTCTCCCACCTGGCAGGCGAGCTTTCTACTAACTGAACTACTCATGCACCCAAAAGCCAAGACTTTTTAAAAATAAAATACTAGAACTCATTATTAGGCTGCATCAGGAGCCTCTCGAGTAGGAAAGGTAAGTATTGGTGCGTTATGATTTGCACACCCTGTGCTGGGAGGGACGGCTCCTCCCGGGGTCTGAGTCAACTGTGAAAACCCACGTGAAGCTTGTCTGGGGTGCCCGGGGTGCCCGGGTGCCTGGGCTGAGATCAGCGAGGCTGTCTTCTCACACTACTGCCTGTTGCCTCTTCTTGTGATTCCTTCACCAGGAGCCCTGGTCTTCAGCCCTGATGAAGCAGGTGAATTTCCTGCGAAAGGGACTACACTGGCTGACCTCCACCTGGGTTCAGGTGCCTGATCGCTGGTGCTCTGAGAGCAGGCTTTGATAAGGTGGAGGGAGTCCACTGTGCCACCGAATGGAGGAGTCTCCCCTTATCTTCAGAATTCTGTCTGCTCCCTCCCACTCCCCAGCACCCCCCAGCTCACCCCAACACCGAGCTCTACTCTGAGGTTGTTTATGGTGCTCATGGCAAGGAAGATGAAAACTTCTGATTAAGAAGGTCTTGGGGTGACTTGTGGTTTAGCTTCCCACATTATTTCTGTCCTTTAATGCCACAAATTTAGCTGCCCATCAATGTAGAACATGCATCTAGGCAAGGGATGGAAAAGCAGGAGCAGACACTAATAAAAGCAGACACTGGGGCCTGGAGAGGGCGGCTCAAGCCAGTCTGTGGACTGGCTGTTGTTTTAGACTTTATTCTTTTGGCATCCGTACATAATCCCAGCTCTGATAACTTGTTCAAGGTAGGAGGAAGCCTTCTGAAGTGGTTGTAAATATTACTCCCAAGAAAGTTTCCCCAGCCCCCTGAAACATTATGGCATGATTACATCCCATCTCTTACTGTCTCCAGCTAGCGCAAAGACTTCGAGCACCTTCTCCCCAAAGCTGGGAAAGGAATGACTTCTTCAGAGCATCTCGTTCCTCAGGTGTTTTCTTTTCCTTATCTCGCTTCCTCCCTATTTCTGAGAAAGGACTTGCAGAAACTGAGTCTCAAAATAGTTTTGCCCCTCCCATGATTCCAAAGAAAGATACCTCACCTTTCCTAACACCACTTGGCTGACCTGGGGGGGAGTTCGTTACAGTTACAGTCTATGCAGGTGCTAATTAGAATCATTTAAAACTCAGCTGGCCCACCCTGGCGCTGAATTACTTCCCAGGACTTGCTCAGCACGTGTGAAAATCAAAGCGGGATCCAGACAGAAAGCAATTCTGCTGCAACAGGAGTGTCAGTTTACTTTCCCAGCCCAACCTTCCAACCAAGCCTTGGCCAACCTGGATCCCTTCACCTAGGAAGGAAAATCCTTGCTGGATTTGCCATGAGGATAAAATGTCTGAAGTTGCGGGAGCCACTACAAATTATCCCTCATTAAAAAACAAAAGATGTGCAAGTATCTTTTGCATAGAGCACATGGTGATGCAGACTTCACAACTGGACTCACGCGCTCTCCAGGGACCAGGGCTTGTTGCCTGCCTCCTGCCGGCCTGGAGAACCTCAACTCAAATGGCCAAGAACTACAATCTGGAGCCTGTTTATCCCCTTTCCACCACAAGGGTGTCATTTAGAAAGTTCCTCCTCCATACTCTCAGGTGCACAGCTTGCACAAAATCAGGACTTATAGAATGTTCTCCCTTTTTAAAAAAATAAATAAATAAACATAACCAAGTTATCAAGTTCAAGCATATAAACCTATTCACTTTAAATACGTGCCGTTTACTGGGTGTCACTGATGCCTCTATAAACTTGTTTTTAAAAATGAGTTCAAGTCCCACTGTAATTGTCTGGATAATCAATACCTATGTTTTAATAAGTTAACACCACCATTTCATAATGAAAACAACCATCAAGTTCCCTCCCTGCAAAGGACACTGGTGCAGAGTTTGAGTGGGGGGCATAACCCGACAGTCACACCAGTGTGGTCGGGGAAGAGAAACGAACACATGCAAAGGTCACCATAACCAAAACAGGATGCATTAGGTGCCAATGAGTGACTCAGACAATACACGTTACACAGTGAGTCGTCACTGTTGACTGTACTTGCTTAGGGAGAGCCCAGCCATTTTGCAGTTTTCACAGAAGGTACATATTCCTTTCATGGCACTTGGTGCTTGAATTTCCACAGGCATTGTCTACATGTGTCCACTCACGTAGGTATGGCTGTTGTGTCACCAAGAAACAGCCGCCGCTTCTGGTCTTTCTGGCCCCACCCACAGGCTGAGGAAAGGATAACCAGCAGAGCCAGATGAATTTTGGAATGTGATAATACAGCTGGAATTGCTCAAGGAGCCAAGTATAAACATGACATAGGTATAACCATGACACTGCAAAAAAGATCTGACTGGCCTCTATCTAGGCATTTGATAAGTTCCTATGTGGGTACTCTGAAAACTTCATGATTTGCTTTATAGATAGATAGAATAGAACCAGTTTCCAAACAGCCACTTTAAAAAAAAACCCAGGTTAAAGTTTAGAATAACTACTTTACCCTAGACATTCGATCACAATTATTTCTTATCACTGGACAAATGAAGAGTGCCTATAGTAAGTGTATGAAGAAAATGCTATGTCTTTAAATGACAATTACAGATTGCAACACCTAAGTTACTATACAGAGTTTTTAAATCTCTAACCACGAATGCAGTGCCTGAAACACAGTAGGCAGTCACTAAAGGTCTGTTGAATGATGAACAAATGTACCATATAAGATCATTAGCGTGTCTGAGACAACTTTCTATGGGTGTCAGTCTGGTTTTCATTACAAGCATCTTGAGAAGAAACATACCTTCCTCTTATTTATCTTCACAAGTTACAATGTAAAAGGCTGGGGGAAAGTCTCTATGCTATGCACATTTGTTAAAAAGTTTTCCACTCTCCTGAAAACCATTCAAGAGCAAGATGGCTTGGGTATGTATAAGTGAATCTATCTGAAAGCGTGTGCGTTCTGGCCTAATGAAGAAATGGACTGTGCTTTATCGCCCTGTCTTTATCTCGTTTTCCGAGTTTGGCTCTCCATGTCCTGAGCATGTAAACAGCCCAGCTTTAATGTTTAACCCTGGGCACCATAAAACTATCTGTCAAAGAAACAGGTCTGAGCCTCAGGGCCTGGGAGGAGCATCCCCACCACTTGTTAGCTCATATTTGGGATATCAGGAGCATGATCCTCTTTTTCCATTCTCCCTTCCAGTAAGGAGAGAGCTTGAGTGCACTCACCCCACTGTATCAATCCTAACAAAACAGAATCCTCTAACGTGGAGCGAACAGTTCTTACTGCTTGGCCTCCTACAATTGCTAATGATCACCATTCAAATCCAACAAAGTCAACAACCCCTGGAGGTTTGGAGCACTAATACCAAAATCATGATTTGTCTAGTTTTATTGTTTCTAAAACAGACAGCACCAAGTCTGTGAATGTTAGCCCCAAACCTGTACCTCACCCTTCCTATGTTGATCTCTGATTCCTTCTCGTCTCAAAAGTTAGTTGCCACAATCTCTCCCAATATGTTCTATTTACACAGAGAGATGCTAAATATCTCCCAGGTCTAATAGCATGAAATAAAATTGTGGGAAACGGGCAGAGCTCAGATTTGGAATGTAGACTCCTCATGCCCTTTGCTCTAGGAGAACTTTACTTTCATGCTGCATAGACCATTGGTCAGACCTGGAAGAGCCCAAAGGCCAGCCCTCTCCACCCTAGCTGGATGAAATCCAGATGGAGGAAGGTCACTGCCTACAGAGGTCCATCTAAGCCCCCAGAAAGGTCCCACATATATCCACAGGCTCCAGGCTCCCTGCTCTTAGGGACACCAGCTCCCACACACCTCTTTGCGTAAGCAGTCCACATCCGCCCACTTCCATTCATTGCCCTATCTCTTAAGCCATTGTCCAAGTTCCACCTCTCCCAGGAGGTCTTCTCTGATTTCTGCAGCCTGCATCCATGAGCTCTACCTCCTCAGCTCTATAGTACTTCCAGCTTGGTTCATCTACCTGGTACTAAGTACATATAGACTTAAATTTTAACAATTCTTTTCCTGATTGGACTGCAAACTCTTAGGACAGAATTTTCCCTTTTGCATAGTAGGCACTCTGTAGATATTTAAGAATTAAAACGAAGTAGATAAAGTAGGAGCCCTTGCCTTCCCCACTATAGATCTTAGAGGGAAAAAATCCCAACCCCAAGGAAATGCATAATTAGGCTTCCAATATGATGTTTTTCCTTTGGATATGTAGATCAGTGCTTACACAAGGGACTGTCTATGGAAATTCATGGGCAGATTCTATTGCAACCACATCTTTGTTTGCTGCCTGCATATTTATGAAAAATTATCCTTTCAGGATGAAATTTTCCATGACTGGCTTCAGATCCAAAATAAGGGTGTTTCTCTCTCTCTCTCTCTCCTTTTTTTTTCTTTTGGAAAATTTGAACATTATCCAGTCAGCCATGTAGAAGTTGGGCATTAGTGAAAAAAAACAATGACATGTTTTGTCTTTCAAAATCAGTGTAATCCTTTCTTTTGCGTGACCAATTAAAAAACAACTAAATTTCAAAATGAGAAACTTTCCACCATCCAGGCCTCACAACGGATAAGTCTTGCTGATAATATGAGATAATGGAAGGACAACAGAACAGAAACGAACGGATTTTTTCAGTTTACTTGAAATAAGTTTCACAAATATCCAAAGTTACCCTCCTCTTCCCATGACTTTTGAAATTTAAAAATACATTGTGAGTTTACAATTTGTTTATCTTGTAAAAGAAGTATTCTCTCCAACTTTCCCTTAATATAGATTCTCTTTTTTTTCAGTATGCTGTATAGCGGGGGTCACATTTCAGTCTTCTTCCATGTGAGTATCCCATTATTATAGTACCATTTGTTGAATTTTTGTTTGTTTGTTTGCTTACTTGTTTTTTTTGTTTGGGGAAGTGGACCTGGTCTCCACATGGCAGGCGAGAATTCTAACACTGAACTTTTCATCTCTCATCTACAAAATGTCTTCACCTGATGCCTGTTTTAACATTTTGATTCAACCTTGTTCATTCCGTACCCTTACAGCTAGGAAAAAAGTTTGGAAATGACGGGTCACCTAAACCAGCAAATGCATTTCTTCCTTGGCAATAGCAGTTGCAAAATATTTGCAACAACATTGGGGGAATTTTAAAAACCTGATCTCTCCCTAATGTCACCAAAACTATAGGTCACATGAGCAACAAATGCCAAATGAGATTAAGAATCTTAACTTTGGTTTTCTTTATTTTTAAAATGCAAGAAAGGCATCTGAAGAATCTTTTGCATTATATAATTCAAAGCAACCATATTGTATATTCTGAACGCGTGAAAACAAGTAGAATACAAAAGGTTAAAAAAAAAAAGAAAATCTAAAGTTTCAATATGCCATTTTAACACACACACACAACCAGCTCCCAAGAAAACCAAAAGGAAATAGGTGAGGACTGCAGAGAAGCCAGGTGGGTAGAGACTCCCTTGATACCACAAAGAAACAAAGCTTTTACCCTGGATCAGTGGATGAACTATCGACTTGCCTGATTAGGTTCTAAGTTTCCTCAGACCCAGGTAAACTAAGATTGAGAGTTATATCCCAGGGGCAGGAAAGGCTATTGCTGTACTCAGACCAGTCAGCTCCTACTACCTCTTCAAAATGTCATTAAGTAGCTCACCTTTCAATTGCCCTCATCGCTGCCCACCATAGATTTATCCTAAATTCTGCCCATCCTCACCCCTCACATTTAATCCACTGCCAACTCACCTCCTCTGATGGCTATGGGCCCTTCCAATTCCTGAGTTCAGGCCACCAGCATCTGTAACCAGCCAACTAGAACATTCTCTATATAAGTAATAAAATGCAAATCTTATTAGGCTATTTCCTTGCTAAGTCTCCTTCACTGGCTGCTCGTTACCCTCAGAATAAAGCCCAAACTCTGGAATTGCTATGCACCTAATAAAATGCTCTTCATGACTGCAGAGTTAACTCTTACTCTTAAAAAAATAAAAGAAGAAGAACAGAAAGAAAAAGATACAAAGAGGGAGGGAGGGAGGGAGGGAAGGTCTTACTCTTCTTCGCCCCTCCAACTCACTCCCACCCACCCCCACACTTTAGCAGGAGTCACTCTGGACTCTTTCAGCTTCTCCCTGCCTTCCAGTCTTTGCTTAAAAGTCACTTCTCTTGGATCAAAAACCTAAATATAAGAGCCAGTACCATAAGAAGAAAATGTAGGGAAACATCTTCAAGACCTAGTGATAGGAGGTAATTTCTTAGACCTTATACCCACAGCACAAGCACCAAAAGAAAAAATAGATAAATGGGAACTCTTTAAGTCTGAACACTTCTGTGCTTCAAAGGACTTGATCAAGAAGGTGACGAGGCAGCCAACTCAGTGGGAGAGACTATTTGGTAACCACATACCTGACAAGGGTTTGATATTCAGTATATATAAAGAAATACTACAACTCAACAATAAAAGGACAAACAACCTAATCATAAAATGGGCAAAAGATAGGAATAGATACTTTTCCAAAGAGGAAATACAAATGGCTAAAGAGTACATGAAAAGATATTCATCTTCATCAGCTATTAGGGAAATGCAAATCAAAACCACAAAATGAGATATCATCTCACACCTATAAGAATGGCTGCTATTAACCAAACAAGAAACTACAAGTGTTGGAAAGGATCTGGAGAAATAGGAACACTGCTGGTAGGAACATAAAGTGGTATAGCCACTGTGGAAGACAGTTTGGTGGTTGCTCTGAAAACTAATATTGAGTTGGCCTATGACTGAGCAATTCCACTATTCAGTATATACCCAGAAGATCTGAAAGCAGGGACACGAACAGACATCTGAATGCCAATGTTCACAGCAGCATTATTCACAGTAGTGCCAAAGATAGAAACTATCCAAGTTTCTACAACAAAATGTGGAACAAATATTATGCAGCAGTAAAAAGGAATGAGGTCCTGGAGCATGTGACAACATGGATGAACCTTGCAGACATAATGCTGAGTGAAATACATCAGACACAAAAGGACAGATATTTTATGATTTCACTAATATGAACTCAACAGAATATGAAAACTCAGAGTCTTAAAACAGAATGTAGGGAACCTAGAGACAGAAAGAAGCTAGAGAAGGGGGAGCAGTTACCTAATAGGTACAGAATTGCTAACGAGGATGAACTTAAATGTTTGAGAAAGGATCAAGGTGAAAGTAGCTCATCATTGGGACTGTAAACAATAGTGCCATACTGTAGGTGAATTTGGTCAAAAGGGGTTGTTTAGAGTTATGTATGTCACATAATACAAATCTATTTAATAATCTGGTTAATAATACAAATCTAAATAAGTTCTTTCATGAACTACTACAAAGGTACAACACTTGTAAAAGAGTTAATAACAGAGTAGTACATGGGGAAAAATTACCTCTCACAAGCTACAGACTACAGTTAACAGTCATACCTTAATATTCTTTCATCAACTGGTGTACCACACAAACACTAGGGCTACTAATAGGGGAGGAGATGGCATATGGGATGTTTATTTTTCTATCTATCCGTTATTTTTCTCTTTGGAGCAATGAAAATGGTCTACAATTGACTTTGATGATAATTACACAACTAAATAATGTTACTGTGAGACACTGATTGTATATTTTGGATGGAATACATGGTATGTGACTATATCTTATCTGCAAAAAAAAAAAAAAGGTACTTCTCCCAAAAGTCTTACCCAAGGCTGTACGTGTGTTGGGCCCCCTTTAGTCCCCTATAGCAGACACAGCAGCACTTTTCACACTGTATAATAATGGTCTATTTACTTTTCTGCCCCCTAATTCCTCTGGGGTTAGGGGCCATAGCTATCATGTGCCTAGTTATATCCCCAAGGCCTAGTTGGGTACCTAGAAACTAGTAAGGAAAAAGGAAAGGTTGAGGATGCCTTAAACCTCCCTCCTTCCCCAACCACTGGGGACTGGCCCCAGAAGGATGGGCAAGTGCTGCCTTTATTCACCACCATGGAGCTGAGCTTTTCACTATATCATACACAAGCTTAAAATATTCATTATAACAAACTTTGATCACCATGGAACAAGGTGTGTATTTGATAGAGAATCAAATGTTACTTGCATCCCCTAGATCTGCTTCCTGGCTTTTCTTTGGTATGTGGACCAGAACCCATTTCACAGCAGAACCACCTTTCTGTCTATCCACACCCCAGTCTAGAGCTTGATTTTCCGTTTAATGTAAAAGCATAATTCTTATTAATGTTGTTCTGAACTGCATGTGTTACATGTGTGAAGCGAGGAAAAGTTTCTGTATCCTTCAAGAAATTATTTAAATGTTTTATATAGCTTTATTGCTCTTGTTTTGGTTAAAAAAAAAATCTCTTTCCTAGGGCAACACTTCAATCACTATAATATACCTTGTGAGGCAAGAAGTTATTAGAAACAGGCTGCTGGGAGAACCCGCACAGGTGAGCTATGAAACATCAATAAAGCCAAATACCCACCAGGGAAGCGACAGGGGTTCCATCCTGAGAATGGACAACTCACCATTGATTCTGGTAATGATCCCCTCTAGTGATGTCATGCTGAGGCTCCCTGAATTTCCCATGGCCAAGAACATCTCCCTACTCGGGTAGCAAGCAACTTCTCCAAAAAAAAAAAAAAGTAAAAAACTGCTGTCCACAGGCCACCAATACTGTAGAACCATGACAGAAAATCAAGGTAGGGTCACTTCTGGGTCAGAGCCTGAAGGAGAGCTGACATTGGGGAAGGAAAGCCAAATGTTGAGGTTCTTTCATTTCCATGACCAGAGTTTAGCCCCACACTGCCAGTTAACCTCCTGGCGGATAGCCTCCTTCAGCCTGGCCCTGGGTGGGTCTGTGAACTGAAGGCTCCTCTCCCAGGACCCCTGGGAATTCTGAGTCCTGCTACTGAGAAGCAGAGGCCTGAATTCTTCTTGCATGACCCTCCGCCCCGCCCTCTCCATCTTTCCCTCGTCCCAACCTAAGATGATTAAAGATAACCACGCCAAGTAGACCAGCAGGCTGAAGAGGAACATGGTTGGAGAAAAGTAAGGCTAACCAAACTGGGAGATGCACCACAGAATATCCCCAAATCGCACAGCCCTTAAAACTTGTCAGATTGATTTAAAATTAGCCAATACCCAGGCAAATTTATTAAATGTGACTGTTACGATTCATTCAGATTCACTCCAATTCTGAACTGATAAATGACAGAGAAACGAATGTATTTACTGCCCCAAACCAGTCACAAGTGTCCACAATGTTCTTGAGTAGAAAAACAGGATAAAAGCAAGAAAACAAAGACTTACAAAACATCATTTTCACTCACTGTAGGAACAAAAGAGTTGAAAGCATGAGGGTAAGACGATATGGGCACACTGGGTCTTTCTGGTCTGCGGAAATATTTTCTGGAAATCAGACTGCTTAATGTTTGTCTACAAAATGCCCTTCTTGTTGGTCTTACTGTGTTTTTTTACTTACAATATGCTGAACTGTTGTGTTTGTTTACAATTTATGATGAAGTCCTGTCTCCAGGATTTGCCTGCTTCCTCCCTGGTCAGCCAGCCTCAAACTCCCACCTCACTTCTTCCTTTCTTTCTGCAACATTCAACCAGAATCAAACCAGAATCAGGTATATCAACGACATCTTTGCCATAATCAGACAAATGGAAATTAAGATATTGGATTGATAACAGGCATAATCCAAACATAAAGTCTTGCTAAGAAAATAATCATTTTGTTGTCCACCTTCTCTCATCCACTTCTCAGAAGAGATTAACCGCCTGCCTTGCTTTGCCTTCAAAGTTCATCAAAATGAGGCCTTGAAATATCATTAATTGCTCAGGGACCCCAGAAGAGGAGCTGCTATAAACTAACTTAAAGTCTTCTCTCTCCTCTATCCCTCAAACAGTGCCCCTCTCTTTTCAGGAAGCAATAGCTCTTTTCCATTTGACCTTCCATAAAGAAGCTGGAACTTTATTTTTCCTTGGCTTCTAAATAGTGCTTTGGCCTGTACCATAAAATTCCTCAGTAATTTATGGCCTGTTTTTCCTTTAAAGTGGAAAAGCACTAATCCCTCACAGAGGGAGAAGACAAGTATTTCAAATGTGAGATCATTGAGAAACATGTCGATTCAGCAAAGGTGAGTTGGGCCCTGCCCCATCACTGAGGGTTCATCTAAGGGACCCCAGCCCTTCATATTGAGTAGGGTCTCAGTAAGGGCCAGGTCACAGTGATGCATCGTTTGAAAGATTGCTCTTGACCAAAGAACTCATCCTCACCTATCACTGACATCACAAAATTCCAGAGGTAGAGATGTCACTCTCTGGCTAAGGATTGCCTCCTTTAAAGCACTCTCCTAAAATGACAGCCCAGGACTTGTTGTGTCCATATACCTCAGCCACGAGGAACCCAGGAGCCCTGACCAGTCCCTGGCTTGGAGAAGCTTTGAAAGGGCAGAAGGCAAATCTGAAATCAGTCTTTGCTTCCTTTACCTAAGTGCTGCAAGTCAGCTCCAATGTTAACACTCAGATCACTACAGGGAGATTTTTTCACAATTTTTCTAATGAACAAAAGAAAACGAAATATTGAAATATGCCATCACAATAGAGTAGACTGGTTACCAACAATCTGGGTCCTATCAAATAACAAATGATTTCTGATGAGAAAACAAGAGATAAATTGCACTTGGGTAATATTCACCCTGACCCAGTCCAGGCAGGAGGAGGAACAGGCATCTCTGACCTCAGCTCATGTAATTCTACATGAACAGTCTCTGAAACCATAATGTTGGCTGTTACTGCCTTATAAATACATCACTGTCTAAAGGCAAAGCAAGGATGAACGCCTAGAATATCATTTAGAAAATTCTACTAATGAGGGTCCTATTTGCCATTCCTATTTTTTTTTAAAAGGTTCAATCTAAGTTTTCTGTCTTCTTTCGAGTCAGATGCCTACAACAAAGCTTGAGATCCTACTTTTAAAAATAAAGTTTTAGCCTTTACAATGAAAGTATTAACAAAAACTAATAATTAGCCTTCCCTGCTCACCACATCAGTGTCGCTTGGTCAATAGGCTCTAATATATAGCATTTGCCTTAAGTTGTAGAAGCTAGATTCTAAAAGAGTGCTTTCCAAATGAGTTCAAGTGATATAAGTACTGCCCCCAAAACAGTGTGGCATGGTCAAATGAGTTGGGAATACAGCTCACTCAACTGCCATCTTGAAGACTGATACAATGAAATTAGCATGTTGAAGGATCTAAGAAGCCTACAACGTTTGGCTTAGTTTAATCCACTGTTTGCCACATTTATTTGATAATGGCAATCCTTGTTTGAGTATGTATTACCTATTAACTTCTTTTTTTTGCAGAACATTTTGGGAAATCCTGCTCCAAGGGAAGAGATGTAACTCAAAAGGATCTTGCCACTGCAGTAGCCTGATTGAATTACAAATAAATGTATTTTGACACCCCAAAGAGTTCTAGATTTGGGTGACATAACCAATAGAAAAGGAGAACCATTTAAAAAACCATCATTCATTAGAGTTTCTGTCATCCCTTTAACATGTAAAGACCAACCCCTGAGGAACAGGTGAATGGTTATCCCAATCAAACAGACAAGTTTCAACCATGTCAGCCCAAAGGAAGTCTGATCAATCGGCCCAACCTCAGTCAACAGCTGAACTGCAAATTGAAAAAGGTAACTAAATCATCCTCCCTTATTAAAAAGTCTAGATATATGGTAGTCATGTTAACTATATGTGACTAGATGGATGGATGGGTGGGTGGGTGGATGGACGGATCATGGTTGGATGGATGGATGGATGGGTGGGTGGGTGGGTGGATGGACGGATCATGGATAGATAGATGGATGGATGGATGGATGGATGGGTGGGTGGGTGGGTGGGTGGATGGACGGATCATGGATAGATGGATGGATGGATGGATGGATGGGTGAGTGGATGGATGGATCATGGTTGGATGGACGGATGGATGGGTGGGTAGGTGAATGGACGGATCATGAATAGATGAATGGACAGATGGGTAGATGGACGGATCATGGATGGATGGATGGACGGGTGGGTAGATGGATGGATGGATCATGGATGGATGGATCATGGATGGATCATAGATGGATAAATGGATCATGGATGCTCATGGTTGGACACAGTATGAAAGAGCAATCAAGCACCTTACGAGGAATCAGGAAACCTATTGTCTCTGTTATATTTTCTCTGTCTCTTCTGGATTTTTTTTACATTTATCAAATCATTTAAGTTCTTAGGTTAGGCCTTACACTTTTTCATCCATAAATGAGAAGTTGGGATTTAATGAATATCTTTTATTAGATAGCAGTCTTCACATTCTTTCAGTTAAAGGGAAAATGGTCCATTGACCTTTTCTGCACTTGATCTTCCCCCGAGAGAAAAAGAAGCAGCAGGAAGGAAAGAGTGAAGAAAGGAAGGAATTTGTATTCACTTAAAAGTCTTTTTTTTTTAATACAGTTTAAATGTTTAGGGGAAAATGCACATATTTAAGTTTTTTGATACGTTTTGGGCCAGGCCCTGGGCCTCCTGTACTCAGTGTCTGTGAGGTCACATGCCAACGCATGTGCAGTAGCATTCTGCCCTCAACACCAAGAGACCCAGGAGCTCATTCGTCTGCCTCAGTATCTAATTCATTATTTAACTCTGGGTCTTTTCCTCAAAAGTCAAATTAAGAAGGAGAGCACGTATTTTCTACCATACAAGTTTGATGTGACCATCAAGAGAAAAAGTGCAAATTGTTAAATTATGCAACTCCATGATGGGCTAGGCCAAAACACATCATCTCCCAAAGACCCTACATTCCTGAGCAGAAGGTGCAAAACTCTCTTCTGCTGGCTGAAGTATGGCCAGGGAAACCCACCATGTATCACAGGCCATGAAAGAACTCTGTAACCTTGAATTTCTCACAGTTCCATCCAGCAACCCGGATGTACCACTATCTGATACTGAATGCCATTTGCAGGGGTTTCAAGAGATGGGGGCTCCTGGAGAACAAAAGGTAATTTCAGTTCATCAGGTCCCTTTCACCTCCTTCATCGTTATGGACTTGCGTACTGAGGAGTAGCCTGGCAGGTTTTGCAGAACCAGTATAACTTACTCTCTTCCTTCAAGGCCCACTTCAAAAGCCACCTCCTCCACTAAGCCATTATCAGCCATCCCCTAAGCAATCATAACACATCTGCCTTTATGGAATTGTTTGTGGTCACAGGCTGTAAGCTTATTGAGTGCAGGAAATCCTGCCTTCTTTACTTTCTTATCTCTGAGTGGTGTGCATTAAAATCTGTTGAATTAGAAATTGTATTCTCATTCATAGTTCTCAAACTTTTTAATTGGAACCCACAGCCAGAGTCAAGATCATACATACTCTGTTTTTTCAACTTTGTAACATTTTATTTCGCTTTTTAATTTTTGTGGTAACATATATACAACATAACATTTCCCATGTTAATTACTTCATATATACTCTTATAATTAAAGCTGAAACAGAAGTTTTAGAAAGCAATATTTACCCTTCCTGCACGCCAGGCATTCAGATAATTTCTATATTGTTCTATTCTATTTTCATTTTTTAAATTGCTATTAGAGATCTACTTAACTGATTTCATGACCATGGGTCCTTCCTGACCCACAATTTGAAATACAAGGTGCTAGTCGAGATGTGCCCCTATTCCTTTTTTCTCACATTTTTCCTCCTCAAGAAGAAAAATAGATCTTCTACCAAAACGAGATAAAAACATTAAACTTCTTAACCAATTTAAATTGCTCACCTGCCTAAAATCCAAATCCCATTAGTCAGCACAGGACGGCCTTGCGGCATGCAGTCGGTCATGGGGCCACCACTTCCGTCTGCAGAGACAACACTGCTGGACTGTGAGTAGTATTAGTGTAGTGTATATACATGGATAGATAGATACACATATATATGCATGTATATATAGGACTGAGAGCTAAAAACGAAATTGATCATCTTGATTATACACATTTCTGATTTTTTCAGATGCTGCCAGGTTGCATTCTAAAACAAGGCTTCATTAATACATACTTCCACCAGTGGGTAAGATAGTATCCCGTTCCTCTCCCTCTTCCTGCAACTGATGCGATCAGGCTTTTCAAGTGGGCATTTCTTCCTCTGCCATCCCCTGGGGAGATACCCAGACCTCTCCTGTGGAGCCCCACTGTGCCCCGCACCGTCCCGGGCTCCGAGGGGCCCGGCCACACTGGGCGGCAGGAGGCCAGCCCCGCCCAAGTGAGGACCTGCACGTGAAACCTGGGCACGGTGCCTCGTCTGGGTCGGACTCTTCTCCCAGCTTTAGAACCTTCCCGACAGGCCTGATTCACTCCCCAGGCTCAGAGGAGGCCTTCTCAGTCTAAAAATCGGCTGCAAACCCCACCCACAGTGGGACAACCACATGACTCCATTTTCCTGCTTGTTTCTGAATCAGTGTCTTATCTGCCTTCCTCCCCTTTTCCCCTTAAAATAGTCGGCTTGACGGCTGTCTGTGCACAGTCATATGATAAGCAGTGATAAAGGCAATTTTTAAAAGAGCCAAGAAGGGATAAGGAAGCAAAGAGACGGGTGCTCTGGTGGGAGGGGGTGGGCTTCTAAGACACTAGTTTCCTAGAAACAAAACCCACGGATCAATTTAAAATTGTCAGCCCCAACAGTGTGCCAGAGTAAGCAGACTGTTGGCTAAGAAACCCAAATGCTTCTCGGGGTTGTCAGGGATTTCAGGGGATGAGGTCTGAGTCCCATTCTAGTCCCTCCAGCCAAAGGGCCTCTCTCCTCCATTTCCCCTCTTGTAAACTATGGGTGAAAATGCCACCCACTTCCCCCAGTCCCAAAGCGGTTCATCGTTATTCCTTACACATGTGCGACATATGTTGTTTCTCAGAGAGAAATTAAACGAGCCTCACCACCCAACACGGAAGACAGAGGCAAGGTGACTGTTCCCATTTTACAGCTCAGAAAACTGAAGCTCAAGGTCATACAGCCCATTAGTGGCAGAGTGAGTTGGTGAAAAATAAACAAGCAAACCATGAATGCAGCACTTAGTGAACATATACTGGCCTACAAATGCTTAAAAGCAGGCAGCAAGTACAACCTGGCAGTTCACAGCCACCTGCTATTCAACTAGGACAACGAGACCTATCATCTGTCCGAGACCCACCTCCCAAGAGGACAGCCCCCTCCCCACTCCCAGTGGCCTGTGGACACAGGATTAAATCAAATCAACTCTTCGACAACATAATCAGCTGCAAACCACACAATCTACATTTTCTTTTACAATGGGATTGTAATAATAATGATGATGATTGCTAGCATTTTCTGTGTGCTTATCATGTGACAAGCACTTTGTATGCATTATTTTGTTTATTCCAAACAGCACAATTAGATAGATATATGGACCTTATTTTATAGATGAGGAAATGAAGGCTCAGAGAAGTTACACCATCTGTCAAAAGGTCACACAGCTGGATGGTGGAACCCAGTTTTGCATGGCTCCATGCTGGGACCCAGTTTTGTAAGGTCCAAACCCTGGCACTTAACCGTGATGCCATCTGTTTCTATAGGTGGTGGATGTGCACATTCTTTATTCATCTTTTTAAGTTAGAAATAATAATAATGCTTGGTGCGATGTGCTTTGAAATGTATTCCTTTTTTGTATATATGCTATTTTTCACAAAAAAGTCGATTGTGATGATGAATGCACAGCTATATGATGATACTGTGAACCAATGCCTGCACACTTGGATGATTACATGGTATATGAATAGATAAGATATATCAATAAAAAAATAAACACAAATAACAATAGTAACAATGCTGAAGTAAAATCCTCCAATGTACATTCTTCAGAGGTATCTGCTGCTAACAGCATGGGTGCATCTTCCTTTGCCTTTGATAAGGCACATACAGAGTGTGGGTGTATGTGTGCATGTGTGCACACATATATATGCATTTTTTAATCTACATACTTCCCTGCCATGGAAAGAAGGAAAACAGCTCGAGAAAAATACCTGAAGAACATCTATTAGTTAGGTAAATGTAATTACAATTTAATGTTAAAATGTACTCAACCATTCAACCAATCACATACCTATTACGTACAAGGCAGTACGCCAAGTGTCAGCCCGAAGAGCCAGGAGTTTTTACTCTCAAGGACATTTTCTCTTTGCTAGAGAACAGACACAGAAAGGACTCAGGCAGCAACACAAGACCTCAAAGATATAAACAGTAAATGTTACAGGGACTCCAAATGCAAACGAGCTGCAGCCTTCAAGCTATGCCAGGGAGCTTTGGAGGGGGCGGTTGGTGGATTCCAGGAACGGGAACAGCAAGCGCACAAAAGAGGAAAAGAAGGAAGGGCAGGAAGGCCAGAAAGGAGCCCAATATGTATGTGTGTGTGTGTGTGTGTGTGTGTGTGTGTGTGTGTTGGGGGGGCAGGTGTTTCAAACTCTTCAGGGCCCCGAATCTGCTGGCGGATGAGCCAGACCCCATCCTGTAGCCACCGGGGCAGCGGGGGGACAATCACAGGATCCGCATACCTGAAAAGGTGTCTAAGGCGTGGTTCGTCTGTCACAGGAAAAAAACAGTAAGAAGGGGCCTGGGAAACGAACAAAAGTACAAAACCTAATCCTAGAACTGTCCTTGCGATCAGCACTCAGGTACCTGAAGCTCACATGAGACATTCTTTCCCAAAATTAAGGAATATTTTAAACTACTTAGTGGCCATTGGCACTTTCTGTGGCCGGCACCCTGAGGCGGCCCGTGGGGGAGGAGAGGCCCGGCCCTCCTGTGGCCTGTCAGGGGCTAATAGCATTGACTGAACTTCACAAGTTAAGGCAGGGGCCGGTCCTGATCAAAATGCGCCCTAGGCTGATGCTGGGATCATTTTAACAAGAGGCTAAGCCTTGACTACAGTCCTCTCTCTCAGAGAGACGAAGAGACGATAAGCAGATCCTTTCCTGGGCATGTGTCATCATCAGGGCTGCAGGAGCACAGATTTGGCAAATAAAAATACACGACACCCAGTTAAATTTGAATTTCAGAAAAACAATTATTTTGTTTTGTTTTTTGGGGTGCATGGTCCGGGAATCGAACCCGGGTCTCCCATATGAAAGGCGACTATTCCACCACTGAACCACCCGTGCACGTTATTCTTTAGGGTTAGTACGTTCCATGCAATATTTGGGACATATTTATAGTGGAAAATTGTTTGTGGTTAGCTGAAACTCAAATTTAACAGGGCGTCCTCTATTTTATCTGGCAGCCGTAGTCCCGGGGACCTGAAAGAAGAATGGAACGCATGTTACAGAGGAGCAAAGGCTGCACATGAGGCAGCTGGAGTGCCAAAGACAAGGGAAACTTTTTTATCTATTTCAAGATGCGGTGAGGGCCCCTCTCACAAACGCTCCCCTATGTGGCCTGTCCACAGGGCACAGGGCTGATGCTCACTGCTCAGGTACTTTCCCTTACATTTATCTCATTTAATCTCACAGCAACCCTGCAATCTAGGAAGCAAGACCGTTCCTAACCTCTCTCTATAAATTAGAAAATAAAAGCTTGGGGAGGTTACACGAATTTTCTCAACGTCACAAAGCTATAAAATAGAAGAACCAGAACTCTGCATCCTGGGTAATCTGAAGAAGGTTTTGAAGGAAAAAAAAAAAAAAAGGATTTATATGGCTGAAAAGAAGTAAAAGCAATCTCTGAGAACTACTCCTTAAAGAAGGTTGACGACCTATCTGCTACATTTATTTTTTTATTTGTTTATATATTTTTTTTGCTATATTTATTTTTGTTACTTAAATATAAATTATCTAACTGATATCTGGTCTTAAAGACCAAAGGACTTAACAGAAAATTAACAAGCAAATGCATAGTCATATGTGAGTACATAGTAATCTTTTCAAAAGGCCAACTATTTTTTAATTCTTGTTACTCCTTAGCAATTCTGAAGTCCCGGTCAAAAAAAAAAAAAAAGCAGCCATGCTTTCTGAATGGAGCACCTTTGTGTGGTGTGCACACGTGACAGGAGAGCCACATGGGAGGGCAATGATGTCAGCAGCTTCGGCCTGGAGAAGGGATGAGCCCCTGAAGCAGAGCATGGTGGGCTACGAGATAGCCTCATTTGCCACACCAGGACCCCAAGTCAATATCAGCAGGTGATGTTCAGGTCAAAATGCAACACTGGCTTTGCTTTTTAAAATGTAAGAGGGAGCAAGGCATCACCTATATTCCTTCACTGGACCAAAGTTAGCCCAAGGGTCGGTAATCTACATTCCCCAAACTTCCCACCACGGGGCCACCTAAAAAGGGCCAAGGGTGGAATTCTACTTCAGCAAACCCAATTCCTGCTGCCAGCACATTTCAGAGAGGGTGGGAAGCAGGGACTGATAAAAGTTTGGCCCACAGCTCCTCGTGGATCATTACTGAATAAAATCTTCAGAAAGAAGCACAATTTTGCGTGTATCTAATAATAAATACTAATCATGGAAAATATAAATACCAATAATAATTAGTTACCATTTATTGGGGGGCATAATAAAAGCCAGGCACTTTTACAAATGTTTCATCTGACATTACAGTACCTCTACAAGATAGCTGCTATTCTTATTTTATGGATGAGGAAACTGGTCCAGATTGGTTAAATAAATTGCCCAATATCCTGCAGCCAAAGACCAACATAAGTAGAATTCAAATTCAGGATCAAATGACTCCAAAGCCCATGCTATCTTCATTAGGTTCATGATCTTGGACAAGCTACCACACAACTACATGAAGGATACTACAGAGCTATTCTCCTTCCCTCTCAGGCCTGTCAAGAAACAAAAACCAACAAAAAAAATTTACTGGGAATGCAGCATGGAAGATTAAAGTTAACCCACCCCGATAGATTTTCTTGATAACCCAGAGTCCAATATATTGTGAGTAATTTTGTTCAACGTTGTATAAACCCAGCTCTGAGTTTGTTCTTAGATGACAGAAGATATTCAGTATATATCTGTTAAATGGCTGGCTGGCTGGATAGATGAATGAACGAATGAATGAATGAATGAACGAATGAATGAACAAAAGAAATCTATTCTATCCACTGTTCCTCTTCTGTGAACATCTTGGTGTTTTAAATGAAGTAATTATTTCTGCATTGCATTCTTACTTTAAGCTCATTGGTCTTCCGACTGCCTTATAAACCCAAAATGCTAAAAAATTGCTTATGCAACATTTTTCATGCTCTTCTCCCAATTTAGAGGGGGCCCACTTCCCTCTATAACAGGATCACAGGACCTCATTTACTTCGAGGCCTGGCACTAAATCTCACCATGAAGGCTTTGTCAACTGTTAAAACCCACATTTATTCCCCTCGCCTTTGGAGTCCCACCATTCTTCGAATTCATGAAATGTTTCATAAAAGCATGTTCATCTTGACTCCCCAAATAGTCTACTTGAGAAAGGTCCATTCCTTTTTTTTTTTTTTTTACCTAATCATAGTGGTTTTCAAAATGTGTCCACAAAACAGTAGCTCCACTTGATGCCAATAATTTTTCACAAATAAGGGCATTCTGTGATTAAATAAGACATATCTGGTTAAACAAAGGTGTGCTCGGAGGCTTCTTGGAGTCTTTTACATACTAATGTGCATTTGACTCCATAACATGTCCCCACCTCTGATCACAGAGACCTGAACACATGTGGGACTCCTATTTTTTGGAAGACACTTTGGCAAACTCTGTTTGAGCACATGCTCCATCTTTTCTGATCGGTGATTCTCTAGGCTGCCTAAAATAGTTTAGATAACCATCATTCCAGAAACTGGAGAGATGGCGTCATAAACCCTGCATCCTAAAGATTCTGTTTGTTTTTAGTATTTCCTTCAAGTGGCTCAATGATAGAGAGAGAGAGAGAGGGCTCCATTTAAAAAAAACAAATTTATTTTTAGTGAGCCCTTAACACTAGGTAAAGAAGCAAGCTATCAAAACAAGCTTTGTGATTTTGATGGCAATAAGGAAGAAGGATGAGGTAGGGGAAAAAAGCAGAAGCTGGCAGTTTTGCAGGAGAGAGAAGACAGCTTCACAAAGAACAATAAAGATGAAAAAACTGAGCACAGTCAAGGCCCAAAATGTACAGCCCAGATCGCTGAGTCAGGGTCACTGCTGACAGGGAATTTACAGAGCACCTCGGCTCCACTAACGCCTGATTTCACAGAGGGAGAATCAAAGGTCCAGCACCAGTGATTAATAAGAGTCACCTGACTCAACATTCAATAAATTTCCCTGGGAAAGAAAAAAAGAATTTGCCAATCCCAACCCTGAAGAGGTGAAGTCTAGATGTCCTCAGGCTCTGAAAGGATTGTGGTGAGCTCTCTCTCTTGGATGTGATTTTATATGCCAGTATATTTATGCTATTCCTTGGATAATATTATATTTCCTACTAGACTGACTATATGCTCCATAAGAGCAAAGACAGCCCCTGGCATGGTGCCTGGCATACAAGGCATTCAGTAAGTATTTGTTGAATGGATAAAAGGATCGCTGGAACAATGAACGAACATACCACTCTGTCCATTCTTAAGAACCTTCTGTGGGATCCACAATCTTTCCTCTCAGCGCTATACCAGTTGATGAATTTCTAATAAGAGAAGAATCTAAGTTGGTCTGATTAAATAATACTGTGTATTTGAACATCTATGAGGCAGCCCACCCAGGGGCAGCCTTTCATTCGACCAGCCAATGAGGAAGTTATAAAGACCTCCTCAGTGGGTCATACTCTGATGGGGCAGGGCGGGGAAGGGTGGACAGGAGAAAGAAAAGACACCTCCTGCCCACAAGACACTTAGATCTGGCTGGGGAAAGAAAACTGATACCGAGAGATGCTTGCTATAGGTTGAAAAAGCAAACAAATCTATTCAATAAGGACACAAGCAAAATCAAAGACTATTTTTGTTCTCAATAATTAATTACAGATGAATCCACTGTGATTTTCCTAAGCCCTTCTGGAACATTTTTAGTCTGAACTACACCTCTTGAGGTCAGAAGCTCAATGAGTTTACTCCTTCGCTGACAAAGGTGACTTTTCATCAGCTTAAGACTATCTTCCTGAGACCTCAAGGTGCAGTAGAGGGGGCAGGGAGGGGGTGGCAGGGGCCCCCATCCAGTACTCGGATTTGGTGACAGGCTCCTGTTTCCTCCCTTTCTCCCAGGCACAGTTTTACAGCACTCAATCATATTCCCCCTGGAGTTTAAATTTTGTTTAGATGTTGGTGAGCTGCAATGACAATATGTTCCTGTCCTCTCGGTTCTCACAGCACAGAAGAGACTTTTGGCCACTTACACGGTTTCTGCCAAAAAAAAAAAAAAAAAACCTAAATTTCAAACAGGTGCAGCCCTGCTAGATTAGCATTATAATAGATCGTAATTACTTAACAAGCCATATATACCCAGAGGAACTTGGAGAGAAATGCAATGTTTTGCCAAATGTAGCTTTTATTTATGTAAAATACTGCAGGCCTGCTCTGAGTTCTTTCAGCCCAAGCAAAGCCCCTGGAAGCTTTGTCTGCACTTGCTTCAATGAGCTCTGTGAGTTCAGTCCCTGGAATCTGAAATTGCATTTCTTCTTGGTGCCAACTGCAAGGAGTTTTTACCTGAACTGGGAGGACAGGGGCTGTTGTGATTACCTTAGGAGAATTTAAAGTTGATTATAAACTCTGTAAATAGAGGGGAAGTGGGCCATTTTCTTTCCCCCTTATCATGCACCTTGCACAGCCACTGGACACCCAGAGGGTACACAATTCTTAGTTTTGGGAACTTAGACTTCATTGAGCTTCAGCTTAACTGTTCTAGACGTCGTTTTCTTATAAAGCCATCTTCAGGACTCACTGATGTTTACAAAATAAGAGATCCTCTTCTTCCTTCTTCTCACTTCTTTCAGCTGTACAGAAGAATTGTTTCAGGAATTCACTCAACTGCTTACCATTCTGGTCTCCCCAACTAGATTTCAGACTTCTCAGAACCAGGAACTATGCCATGCACAATTTTTCTTTACCAAGCCCCCAACAATTTGCACAGTGCTAGAGCACATAGGTGCTAGGGGAAGGCACACATAATTAAATTTACTCATTCCGCACTGTGCCAGGCACTATTTTGTGTGTCAAGAACACAACAGTGAATAGACAAAAATCCCTGAATTCGTAGAGCTTCTGTTTGGTGATACAGATAGATAATAAACAAGATAAATAAGAAAAATATATAGTATAAAAGGGGAATTAAGAGGAAAGAAGCAAACGAAGTATCAAGGAGGAGGGTGAAATTTTTTACTGGATAGTCAGAAAAGGCCTCATGGAGAACATAATATCTGGGTAAAGTCTTGAGCCATAAGGGTATCTGGGAAAAGAAATTCTAGAAAGATGCAATAGTAAGTGCAAAGACTGAAGCAAGCTAATGTTGGGTATGCTTAAGGGCTGTCAAGCAAGTAGTATGGCTGGACAGGGGTGAACAAGATGAAGAGAAGTAGGTTCTGGGATCAGAGAGGTCAAAAGGGGACACCTGACCATGTTGGGCCTTGTAGTTATGGCAAGGACTCGAGCTTTACCCTGCAGGCATGGTGAGCAGAGTGACGTGATCTGACTGGTGATCTGCCCTGGCTGCTGTGACGAGAAGTGTCTGAAGCTGGGGCAGGGTGGAACCAGTTAGGAAGCTGTTGACACAACCCAGGGATGAGACGATAGGGACTAATGAGTAATGTCAGCACAGGTACTGAAACATAATCCAATGTGAGGAATACACTGAAAGCAGAGACAACTGATGCTGCTGACCAATTGGCTAAGGGGCACTGAGAGGAAGAGACGTTAAGATGGCTTTGCAAGTCGTTTGGCCTGAGTACCCGGGAGGATGGCGCTGCCATTTCTTAAGATGGAGAGGCTGTGGGAAGCTTACACTGGGGAGCGGGGAAATCAGGTGTGTAATTTTGGACATACCGAGTCTGAGATGCCCTTTCTATGGTCCAGTGGTGATAATGAGAAGGTAGCCACAAGTATAAGTTTGGGGACTGGGGGGCAGATATATGGGCTGGAATTAGGATTTTAGGTCAATAGCACTGCAAATGCATTTAAAGTCATGAAACCGGATGAAATTGGTACAGTAAAACCAAAATACCAGCTCCCAAATATCCCTGATTCCAACTATTCATGAACTGCAACCAATAATTAACCTTTGGCTACAGCAGCCACAATTTCTAGACTTTCCAAAACAATCTCTCTCCAAGTAATTCTATTATTTTCAAAAAGGCCATTTGTTAAAAGTGTAACTAAATTAAATTTCTTTTTTAGGCTATGTAAGACTTTTCATATAAATATGTTCTCAAATAAGGGGGGAAAATATCTTTCACTAGACCACATATTCTGATTTAAGATTCTAAAACTATGAACACAAACACATAACTCTTCAAATGTTAATAAAATTGCTCTATCTTTTGTAGTCAAGTCCTGTCCTGAGAGCTCTGCACAGATTCCCTTATTTAATTCTCACAACCACCCTAAGAGCTAAGAACCAGTATATTTCCATTTTAAAAGATGAAGCAACAGGCTCCCAAAGTCATACAACTGGTCAATAGTGGAGGCATCTGGTTGTTAAAGCTCCCTGATTTCAAGGAGAAGAGTCCACTGAAACTAAGGGTCTCAAATATTTGCTAAATCTGCTGCTGGCCAAAGAATAAGACACAGGGCAGACAAGGCTTGGCTGCTCAGGAGGGCACTCTAACTCCAGAGACCCAGTATAAAGAGGCGGTCTCATAATCCCTTCCAGGCAGCGAGCTAACCAGTAGGGTTGTTGTTAAATAACCAGCTTTGTACCAAGGGCAGCAATATTTAATTTGATAGTAAGTATAGCAGTAGAGAACAGGGATAGACTTGTGTGAGCCGCAGCAGCTACGGGAGGAATTCGGGGTATAGGTGTACCCCAAGGCGGGCATAGAACACATACACAATTCCCAATCCTGATTCAAAGGCCACTTTGCCTTTCCAAAACATTCACTCTATTTGCATTATAATGGAAGTTTCAGAGATCTTCTAAGAAAGGATTTCCCTACAAACATCCTGAAGATAGAGCTGTGCCCTTGGGCAGTAGATATTAAAGTGTGGACACACCACCAGAAGCAGCAGGAGTGTTTAAGGACAACCCAGGGCAGAAGCAGAACTGCTAGGGGTGGTGCTGTAGGATTTCCAATGTAAGAATGTCCCCCAAGTGATTCTGGGGGAGCCAAGGGGGAGAATCACAGCCCTAGGTCCTGACAGCTCAAAACAAGGATGGAACTATCTGCAAATGGGCTACCTAGGAAATACGGAACAGACACCTCTAATGTCCCATTCATTGCCAAATGAGGCCAGCAGACCAAAGAGAAATATTTTGGAGACTGGAAAAAAACTGGCCACTTTGGGTCCTGCACAACATTCAAACAACTCGGTAGTCCCATACCAGGTTTAGGGGATGGAACGGTAACGGTAGTGGTGACACATTCCTGGAGCACTCACTACATGTGCCAAGTGTCAGCCTATGCACTTGACGTGTACTCCCCCATTTAATCCCCCCCAACATCACCACTGTTACAACAGGCTCTGACTGTTACTGTCATCCACTTTTTTTGAGATGAAGAAACAGAAGCACAGAAAAGTTAAATCACTTGCTCAAGGTCACAAAACTGGTAGGTGGCAGAGGCAGGATTCAAACGCAGAGCTGTGCTCTCAGCTGCTCCCGAGAACTGCCTCTCAAAGATGACATTCCACAGTGAGCCCTGTATTATGAGAACCTCTTCTGCAGGGGAAGCAAGGGAGTGACACACACACAAATATGTCATCAGAGGTAAGCGTGGAGGAGCCAAAGGGGACCAAGTTCAGTTCACAGACGATTGCGGCAGCAACAGGGCAAAATCTAGCTGTAACCCGCGTGCCAGCCTTCACTGCCTTCTCTCTCTGCCCCCTTCTGACTTCAACGCAGACGCATTTGTTCAGCCTCTGGTTCTACCACTAACGCCCATACTTCTAGTACACGCAATTAGGCTTATAAATCTTGTTTCAAGAAGAATAAAGGCCTACAATAGCTACTATAAGATTTCAGGGCATATCTATGTACTTGATAAAGTTTGATACATAAATTCTCTGGGGCCCTCCCCCACCTGTCTTTTGTATTCTAGCCCGGTCTTTTTCAAAGCGTCATCTGGTCAGAATCAGGAGGACAGCTTGTTAAAAATGTGAATTCCTAGCCTTCGGTACAAACTACAGAATCAAAACCTTCAAAGGAAGGGCCTTGGATCTATATTTTTAGTGCCCTCCCCTAGTGATTCTTTTGCACACCAAAGTCTGAGTAGCATTATTATCCAGTTCTTGGAAAACCGAGCTATAGAGAGAGAGTTCAATGGGATTCTGCTTCTAACACAACTAAACTATTTCCTTCTCTCTATAATGAGATTTCTCTGAAGCTACCCCTTTGTCATCACCACTGAAATGCCTCTCATTATCTCGAGAATAATTATCTCAGTCTGGTTTTCACACAATCTACAAACCAGTTCAGTTTTCGAAACTTTCTTCTACCCCAGCGTTTCCAAAGTGTGGAAACATATCACTAATGATTTTAAAAGGTACTTTTCTTTTTATTTTACAGGTTGTGTGTTTATTTTAATGTGAATGAAGAAAAAAATGTATAACTACAATATCTGAACCTCTGATTTCACAAATAGTGGGAAATAAGAAAAGGCTAATTAAAACAAAGAATCAATTCTTTAAATAATAGCCCAGGTAGTATTCAGATAAGTCTTAAATTTGGGAAAGCTCATCCTGTCCCTTTCTATTGGGCAGCCTCACTTTCAGCCATGAAAAGTCCATCATCTGCCTTCATTTGGCTGTGGAAAACTGTCCCCTCTTCTAGACACCCATTTAAATGTTACCCACCATGTCACTCCCAGTTAGACCTGCCTCCTGCCAGGAGCCCTCCTGGATTCTTCCAGCTGTCCTAGCATACTGCCTTTTGGAACTCTTTCTACATACTGATCATACCACTCATTGGAACCTAATTGCTACTGAAAAGTTTATGTGTATCAGGCAGTGTGACCCTGGCTTAGTGGCAGAATTCTCGCCTGCCATACTGGAGACCTAGGTTCAGTACCCGGTGCCTGCCCATGCAAAAAGAAAAAAAAAATGTTAAAAGTTTATGCGTATCTGTTTAGTATCATTTCCCCAATGAGTTGGAAGCCTTTTGGTGATAACCCTGGCCTTTTTTTAATTCTGGGTTCCCTACAGTGCTAAGCATCTCTGGTTCCCTCCGGACACAAAATAGGAACTCCAAGAATACGTGTGATTTTGATATGGAGTTGAATGAAATGTTCCACAGAGATGGGACAAGCAGCAGTTTCCTGCGTTCCATTTCTCCTTGCTTCAGGCCAGAGCTCTTAGTCACCCTCCAGAAAGGGCGTCTCTTCACTGCTACCAGGTAAGGAGCACCGGTCCGGGAAATTCTCCCCAAAGGTATGATTCTGTGACTGTACCATGGCTGCTGGAATAGGGGAGAGGTGACCTCGGCCAACACTGTTGCAGCTTGCCCTATTTCCACAGGCCAGTCACCTCTGCCAATGCAATGCCAACTTCAGTGTCAAGGTGCAGGAGTGCTCATGGCATCCTCTAGTGGAAAGAGCACTGGGCGATGTCCAGCTCCACCACTTGATTCATCCTATGACTTTTAACTTCTCTGCTTCTCAAGGTTTTTTAATCTGTCAAATACCTATTCTATCTTTTTCACACTTGCTATAAGATAAAAGTGATAATGCTTTTGAAAGCACTTTAAATTATCATGCACAATAAAAAACGTCAGGGAAACAGCACATGAATCTACAGGGGAAGGAGACTGCAGGACCAGAGAGGCTCAGCTTTTTCCCAGGCAAGGGGGTGGGGTCGCGGGGTAAGGTGAGATGTGTGGGCCCTACCTCAACCCACCTTTGCCTGTCCTATTATCTTGGGTACCAACTCAGCTTCTCTGGACTCGCTTTCTTTCCTGTAAAACTTATCTGTGGTCTAGAAGATCGGGTCTAGGGCCAAGTCTAACATGAATTTCAGGACCTTAGACAATGACAACCAGGCAAAAGGGTGGGGATGGCACCCTGTTGCACCCAATTTTGGGGTGAACCACAGTGAAGCATCACCAGAGGCACTCTGACACTCTTCCCCCAACCAAGAGTTGCTTTGTAGATAAAAGCAGATCTGCTGTTCGACTTCTCTGCTCAATGCCCTGCTGTCCAACCCCATATCTGCATACTTAGCACAAGGCTCACATCTTCTCACTAACATGGTCGTAATTCTTTCTTACCCCTCTCGTTCTTAAGAAAGAAAGAGAGACAGAGAGAAAGGACTTCAAACTCACAAGTTGTTAGTGTTAATGAAATTGTTACCCCACAACTTGCCCTCAGTCATGCATGCTTATACGAGTGAAAGGACTTAAGGCCACGTGTGTAAAGGAAATAGGGATTGTCTGGGAACTCTGGTGGGGAGCTAGGGGAGGCAGGGAGGGCAGGACCCTGAGACACTGGTACTGTGTTCTTTGGGATTCCAAAGGTTTGCTTGCTTCCCAAAGTATAAACCACAATTCTCTTAGGGTTGGACCGGTGTGGCTGGCTGGAGGTTCCCTGTAACCATGGTTTCAGGCAGTCTACAATGCAGCAGTGAGCACAAAGAGAACAACAAAATGTTAAGGTCCATATTCATATACAACTTCTGGCCCCAGGACTTTGATGGAAAAACTGGAATCATTTGTTTTTCAATCATTAGAAGCTGATTACTCTTCATGTCTCCAGGAGGATCAAATCTTTCTCTCTTTCTGTGTAGAATCCAAAGTACCCTGCAAACCTATACACCCATAGTCACACCTGTTCTTCACAGAAACAAACCTGAAAACACGGAAATCCTAACTTAGCACCTCTCCTCCAAGAAGAGCTAAAACAAGGTTGCTTCTTCCTGTTTCTCTATGTGCCAAGGCTGAAGGCATTTGGCTGAGTACATTGACACAGCCTGTTCCCAATTCCCCAATATTTTGACAATGTAATCAATTAACTCAACCTCAGACTTAGTATCTCGCTGCAGTTTCTTCAAAATCAAAAGAGGGCAACTATATAACTTCAAACAGGATTCAAAGCACTGACGTCCAATTACCCACAATCAGAAAAACCATTTTTTAAAATAAAATATTCGCTCTGGACGGATGGGTAACGAATTGGGCGAAACGAGCTGGACTGATGTTTCTGGGATCCTAAAGGGGACGTCCTGAAGGAGAACACATTTCTTTCTCCTTGTCTGTCAGTAGACGGACAAACCACCGCGCGATACAAGAGAAACACGCAAGCTTCCTCCCGGGGGGGGGGGGGGTAAAACCACACCTCACTTGGCCACGCAGGACAATGCCAGAACGTGCAAGAAGCCTCCAGCCTCAGGCTCCACGTGCCTCTCCAAGGACTGAAGGACCCACCCACACACCACCGCACGCAGCCAGCCCACCACGCGCCTGCGGACGGCGCCAGGTCCTCGGACACCCCATCGTTCCGCCCCGGCCGCGCGACGCTCTCCCGGTCGGCGAGCCCCCTGCAGTGCCTGCGGCGCGGAGGGCTCGGAGGGGACAGAGGGCAGCTTCCCCGCCCCAGTGCCTACTTCTCCCCAGCCACGAAGTGTAGTCTGCCTCCGCAAGGAAACGGAGACACATGCACCACAGATGGTCATAAACCCCCCCGCGCCCCACGACCAACGTCAAGGCCGGTGCCTCTTCCCCCGGGAGTCCAGAGCCCGGCTCCGGGGCCGAGGGGCGCCCCGACTCACCCAGTCCTCGAAGTGGCGGCTCCCGTTCTGCAGCAGCTCCTCGAACTGGATGGTGCAGTTGGCCACGAAGTCGTCGTAGCCGATGGGGGCATCGTGGAAGACCGCCAGCTCGATCTTGCGCCCGTTGCACACGTCGGTGACGAACTCGTCGTGCCAGGCCGGGCTGTTGGTCTTCTGCTTGGTGGCCGTCTGGCCGATGCGCGAGTCGTCCACATTGAGGGCGATGTAGGGGTCGAGGAGGAAAGTCTGCGGCCGGGGTCCCACCGCATGGCGCAGTGACCAAGCTGTGGGCTTCAAGCTCACGGCCTCGCAGATTTTGATCTTAAGAAGCCCATTGAACACTACCATGGTCGGGGCGGGGAGCGGGGGCCGGGGTCACTCCGTCCGCCCGGAGGGCAGGAATGAAGACCCGATGGTCCGGAGCTCCGCGGCGCGGGGACTCCTGGGTCCCCCCTCGCCCCACCCCACACGCTCCCTACACCTTGTGGTGCTGCGCCCTGGCGCGGGCGAGCCTCAGCGAGTGCATGTATTTCCTCGCCGGGTTCCTAACGGAAAACACGGCGTGGGGGGAGAGCTGGGGGACGTCCGTGTTTGGAGCGAGTCTCTCCCCCCTGCCAGCCGCAGCACCTCCAGGAGGGGAGACGAGGTGTCCGCTCCGCTGCCAGCGGCGGGGGCTGCCTGGCCGCCTCGCGGGCTCTCCGGCTCGGGGCTGCGGGGAAGCTGCCGCGGCGCCCGGCGCTCACCTACCTTTCCGAAACATAATCCCCGGGAAATTTCGACTCCGGGAGCGGGGGGAGGGCGGTGGGATGGGCCGGGAAAGAGAACCGGGAGCGCAGACTTCAACCCGGATCCTCTTCGCACACCCAGAGCCTGCCTCTGACCGCGCGGGGCGGGGGACGGACCGAGGGATGTTCAGTCTATCCGGAGGGATGCATGGCGAGAGGAAATGGTCCTCCTCGGAGCCAAATTTTTAAAAAATCCACAAGCCACACGGCCGGCCCGGCCGCCGTCTCCTCCGCGAAGCAGCGCCGCGCCGCCGTCGGCTGGCGGGAGACGCCAAGAGCCCGGAATCTCACATCCGCGCCGGCCGGGGAGCCGGGGGTGGCAGCCGCGGGGGCTCGGGGCGCAGGCCGGCACCGGGCGGCGCGCAGCGGGGCGGCGGGGCCGAGACAGCGACCCAGCGCGGCCCCACCTCCTCGGCGCCGGCGCCCGCCCGCCGCGCTCCCCGCGTCCCTGCTCTCGGCTCGGGCTCGCTCAGCCGCCGGCCCGCCCGCTCTCCTCCTCGGTCTCTCCTCCCTCGGTCGGTGCGCGAGCGAATCTCCCTCCCTCTAATGCAGGAAATGCGCAAAAGACGTCAATGTGTGTGTGTGTGTGTGTGTGTGTGTGTGTGTACGCGCGCGCGCGCCCGCGCACGGCTGTGTTTGGGTAAATAGAAAGTTTTGCCGGTTGGGGGAGCAATACGGGCAAAGTGAGCCGAGGAGAGCGCGGCGATGAGCCGGCCAGCGGGTCCGGGTCGTGGCGGCGGCGGCGGCGGGCGGGGAGCTGGGCCGAGAAAGGGCGCGGGCCCCCGGGGTGTGGCGGGGCTGGGGGCGCGGGCCGCGAGTGCCGCGGGAGGTTGCTCTAACGTCGCCTTTGGCTCGCGATCGGGACACCGCGGGGGCCCCAGCCCCTCTCGGGGGCTCTGCGGCCAGCACGGCCGATCGGAGCCGGCAGTAGGGAGGACAGGCGGGGGTCGCGTTTCCCGATAAGGCTCGGGAACCTCCCCCGGCCCCACCCGCACTAGGACCGTCAGTGGCGGCGAGAGCAACCCGAGAAGTATTGGTCTGTCTGTCCTTCTGTCCCGCGACGCTCTGCCCGGCGGTGGGGCGGGGGCGGGCGAGGGGGCGTGCAGAGTTCACTAGGAGTTCTTAAAAATTGCTCTTTCCTTTCTTTGGGTGCCGTCTCCACCCTGGGATTTGTCCTGGGCCTTCGCAGGCTATAAGAACTTGTTGACAAAAGAAAGCCTGGTAGAACCCGGGTTTGATTTGCGCGTTGTGTTTGTTGTCGCTGTTTTTAAGTGACGCTTCGTGTTTACACTGGACCTTGCTCGCGCTCCTCCGGGCTCCACCGGCTTGAATCTGTGCGCTGACAGCGGCCGGAGGGGCTGCGGGCGAACCCGCGCGCCCTTGGCGGGGACAGCGGTCGCGTCCAAGCTCGTCTCCCCCGTAACCTTTAAACTCTCGCTGGAAGCCGCCGCGGCGGCTGGTCACGTGAGGCGAGCCCGGGGCGGCTGGGGAAGAGCCGGGGCCTGGGACGGCGGGCGGGCGGGCGAGCAGGCGGGGGACGGCCCCGCGCGGAGGGCCTGGAGCTCGGAGGCCGGGGGCCAAGAGCGCGAAGCCGGAGGCGCCGCCCTGGCTGGGACCTCCGTGAGGTCGGCGCTCGGAAGAGGTGGCCTCGGCCACCTGGGAGGCCGGCATTGTGCGGACGGAGAAAGAAAACGCCCGCCCTCCCCATTCGGCCAGATCAGGTCTGGGAGGTTTGTAGTAATCGCGGTGAACTGAGTGTTAATCTGATGGGTCTGGTTGGTGTAGACCGAAGTTAAAACCCGCTTCCTATCACTTTGTCACAGTGGAAGAGGTTATCATTGCCTGTGGCTTAAAGGCGAAAGGAGGAATTACCCTGGAACAGGAGGATATCAAGAGCATCTCTCAGATCCCCCCCAAAATTATCAGAAAGGTCTCAAGGCGAGTGTGGAAGCTCCTCTGGTCCCATAAGGCCACGCAAGGCTCATGCGGGCGCTGCCCTCGCGGAGCTGCCTGTTCCATGGGGCAGCTAAGTAGAGACTGTGCAAGAAAAAAAGTGGGTTTGCGCAAGACAAAAGAATCAGACTTCTAACTTCTGTTGCAGGTAGCATTACATTATCATAATAATGTAAATACAGCGTATGAATTTTTAATGCAGTTTTCTTGGTGTGTGAATATACACCATGCAAACCATCCGAAGTAAACAATCGCTAGATCACAATGTTGTCAGAGGCTGTGAATTTTATCAGAGTTTTGCCTAACCATTTTGGGAGAGGGAAAATGCAGAGAAGAGTGGGTTATCCATAGGAGGGCTAAATCTTCATCTGTCTTAACACGTTCAATACATCATGTCAAAAATGGCTAGTCAGGTAAGAGCAGGATAACCATTTTATATAGAAATATTTATTAACTCGTTTAATAATTCAACTCATATTTGTTAAATGCATACCATGCGCCATGCACTGTTCTAGGTACTAGGAGGACCTAAGGGTGCACAGAATAAACAGCTGGGAGAAGTGAAAATGATTGCAAGAACCAGCAGGAGGTGAAGAGATGAGGCAAAGCACTGATCTTTTTATCATATACCTTTTCGTACTATTTGAATTTTTGTCTGTGTCCGTGTATTGTTTTTATAAAAATAAAAATTAACGATTGTGTTATAAACTGTAAAAGAAGGAGGAGGGGGAAAAGGAGAAGGCGGCTCAGTGAGATTGTTCACATGTAGAGAATCAGGATTTAAAAGTTGTGCTTTAACCTGGCCACTCCAAGCAGCAGCAGGCACTCTTTGAAAATCTGACATTTTGACAAAGCATAGACAGGATATCTCACTGCTGCTTAATGTTTATTTCTTTGATTATTGGGACTTTTTCCTCCTAAGGTTGCTTCTGAGTTCCATGATTTTATCCTTTTTATTAATCTTTTTTTTTCCCCTTTGTGGCGTATGACTCCAAGGGTGTGATGGAAAGTCATGGCAAACGGGGCTTGATATTCTGAAAATAATCTGAGACACAGGGCCAGGGCTAGAGCAGGCTGACTGAGACACTTAACATAGGGGTAAAATGTAAGGAGTTCCAATAAACTCAGTCATCAAGATTACTAATATTTTTTAAATAAAGGCAAAACTCCAAGATGAACAAAATATTCAAATTTTAAGTGACTTTAGATATTACATTAAAATATTTATCTTGATGACTATGGGCACCCCTTAAATTCTGTACCTGACATGAGTGCTTCCCCGGCCTCACTCTGGTCCCAACACTGTTGGGAAATCTAGAAAGGCAACAATTTCATAAAATTAAGGATTCTTGACTTATGTTTCACACCGTCTCTGCACTGGTCCTCCGAACGGGTCCTATCTCATGCTAGCAGGGAAGTACCTGAGATTGAGAAGCATTGGCCAGAAGCCCTCTTCTTGAGTGTTTTGAACAGGAAATAAGATTAGAATTAAGGACACACTGAATTTGAACCTTCTGCAAGATGTTATATCCACCCCTCCCCGACAAGACTTCCAAATACATTAACTTTCTTATTGTGTAATATAACATATATACAGAGCAAAGAAAGAAAAACACAATAGTTTTCAAAGCACTCTTCAACAAGTAATGACAGGACAGATCCCAGAGTCTGTCATGGGCCCCCAAATATATTAAGTAAGGTCTGCCGCCATTTCGGTGACGGTGCGTTCTTAAAAAAAATAACAAGCTTCCAACACTAACCTCTCCTTTCCATTACATCAAGCCCTGTGGTCTCCGGGGTGGGGGGGTGGGGGGCAGCAGGAATGGACGGCTAAAAGATTTTGCCAAACAAAATGCCCATTGTGCATTGGTTGAACTTTTAAATAAAAACAGAGGCTGCTGGTCTTTGCATGCAAACGTTGCTATTTTTCTGCCCTTATTACATCATTATTTCTAAACAAATCTCTCACCTGCCTATTCTCAAACTTGGCAGAATGAAAAAATATATTGTCCAGGGAAACACTGTGGAGATGCCAGATGTAATCATGTTTAGGGAAAAAAAAAACTTAAATTTTCCTGGAGGAGGAGGGGTCTAAAATAACCCTCTGTTCCAGATTTGAGGTGCAAACAAAAACAAGTTCTTGGAGGGGGGCTCAGAATGTAAAATTCCCGGCACTTGGTCCTGCCTGCTTTCTCCTACTCCTGACACTGTATCCAGTCCTCAAGGGCAGGACAGCAAAATGCCTGGGGGGATTCCTCTCAGAGAGGACAGAGGAAAGGAAGAAAAATAATACAGGAATTGAGCAAAGATGATCCAGTGGAGCCCCTTTCCTTTCCAAATAAGGGCTTGGAGGAAAAGTCCGAACGGAACAGAAGGCTCACCCCTTTGGTTGAACCCGGGAAGGTATCACCCGAGAGGGATGACATCTGAGCAGAGTATGGACTCTCCAAAAGGAGTTGCTCCGGCAGCACAGGGTAGAGGGGAGGGATTGGAGGCAAAGGTGGGGGTGGGGGGGCCACAGGTGGGAAAGACTGTGGCTCCTTGGGACCAGCGACCTGCCAGATGTGAGTGGTATGTTGCAGGTGGTAACAGGAGACCAGGTTGGTTAAAACCAGAGCGTTAAGGCTGTTCAGAGCCTGCAAATGGGTTTGGACTTTTCCCAGGAAAGGCACTGAACATTCTAAAATGGAGAAGCCATAGAGTTGGAGTTCATGCTTCAAAAACATAACTCTGGGAAATGGATATTTTTTCTCTTCTGTAATTTTTCCCCAGCAGACTCACCCCCAAAGCAGGGTGGTAGAGAAATAGAAGATCTAAGTTTGAAGATGATTTACATTCTGATCAAAAATGAAACAGTGGGTGGCTATCCTCTGAGTCTGCTAAGGGAAGGGGGCCGGGAGGAGCCAGAACCTTGAGCTCTCCTGTTAATATTCATGTCCTTGTGACTGTGCTTCTCGTTGCCATTTATAGAATGTTAATGGGCTTCTGCAAAGGTCCGCCTGGTGGGGCTGTCATGCATTCCACGCATGCTCCCTGGAACAAGGCAACCACCTGGGCCATGGAATGGAATGTGCGGCAGCACACTGA
Source organism: Tamandua tetradactyla (assembly GCF_023851605.1). Lineage (NCBI taxonomy): Eukaryota > Metazoa > Chordata > Mammalia > Pilosa > Myrmecophagidae > Tamandua > Tamandua tetradactyla. The sequence goes on along the minus strand of NC_135343.1, from coordinate 17,676,545 downwards.
CAAAAAGCCTTCCAGAGCTCGCTAGGCCCACCCCAGTTTAGCCCCTATGTGACTCCCAGCCCCACTCCTAACTCCACCCTGTTGCTGGCTCCTGTCTGGCCTGCCGTCTCTTCTCATATGGGCTCAGTCTCTGCTCTAACTCTGCTGCACTGACTCAGAAGGCCAAGCTTCAGTTATATCTGCAGGGAGGTAGAGGGATCAGAGGAAACCCCATGAAGCTCGAAGATGGCCCATTGTGCTCTCCTTCCTCAGTCCCCTTGACCCTGAGCCCTCCCTCCCTAGGGTACCATATGAAAAATACCATCACATACGTCATCTTCTTTTGCTCAGGTATTGGGCTGGGTGTTTGGACTTCTAAGTACATGTCAACCCATGGATCTTTACTGAGTACCTGCTGTGTACAGCACGTGGTGGCAGGTGTACTAGGGATGCCAAATATGTGTGCTTATAATTCTGACTCCAGTTGGAGTGATAGGTATATCGATTCAGCCAGTTATTTATTTGGTAGTCATTTGGAGTGACTGATGTCAGATGACATCTGGAGCCCTGGGGAAACAAAGATGACCAATGCACAATGACCCTCTAGTAGTTGAGGTGGACTGAATGCTGCTGCTATAATACACAATCCTCAAATTTCAAGATCTTAAAATAGCAGGAGTTTCTTCTCATGCATGCTAGAAGTCCAGGATGGTTGGCTGGAGGCTCCACTCCTCATAGCATCCTTCTCACTCCTGGACCCAGGTTCACAGAAATACACGATCTGGAACATTGCTGGGCAGAGGCAGAGGATGAAAGAATCTCAGGCAAGTCTTGCACAAGCAGTTAAATAGTCTGTCTAAAAGAGCTAAATGTCTCACTTCTGCTCACTCCTCAGTAGCTAGAACCCAACCACAAGGGAGCTGGGGGAGTGCTACCATCTGCAGGATGGCCAAGCCGAGAAAATTTGGGGAATAACTCCAAAGATTCTTCTAAACCCTATCCTCAAATAACTCATGCAGAAAGGTAATTTGAGACAGGATCAAATAAATGGCAGATTCCTAACCCAGCCAGAGAGCACTGTAGAAACTTAGAGATGGCAGTGAGCACAGCAGAGTGGGACGCTTTGACCCCCAATGGCCCTGGGCCACTGCATAGAGAAGACCAGATGCAGTGGAGACTCCGGTCTAATTCCAGAACTAGCAGCAACCTCGTTTCCGCCTTCTGCCAGCCTCTCACGGACCTGCCATTCCTTCACGCTACTCAGAACCACAGTGGTATTTAGACTCAGCAGAAGTGAGAAGACTTGCTATGCTCTTCAGGATTTGAGAGATCCCCTAGTCAATATTCTGTATTATTATTAATTGAGGACACTGAGAACAGGAGAAGTTAACTGACTTGCCAAAAAAATAAAAACAAAGCCCCCCAAAAGGAAAAAAATAAAAAGAACATGAAATAAGTCTAAAATGAGGTGCTTTACCTTCCAATTTACTGCTTTTCCAACATTGTCATGCTGAAATCAATATAATGATAATAACCTCAACTGCATTTTAATTCCTTGGAAATACAATTTTTGTAAATCCTATGTCCAAATTTGTTTTAATTTATTGTTTCCAAATTACACTGGCCTTAGCACGTTACAGTATTATAGACACAGAAATTCTCTGAGGACTCTGGTATTAATAGAGTTCTTCCTTAAATTGTTTTGGTGATAAGCATATTTAAAGCAAAAGGATTTTAACGGGCCTCAACTTTTGTAGCTTTTTTCTCTTCTCTGCTAACACCAATAGATGCATTTTCAGCATGTGGTCCTCTCGTGCCTGTACCAAGTATAACAGCTGTTGCCACCCACTCCCCTGTGGATATTTTATCAATTAGCAGAACTGACTGATCTGACTGTTCGGACTGGGTTATATATCTATAACACACTCTGGATGTCTGGTTAATCTGTTCCAAATTCTAATTTACCTTCCAGGATCCAGGATCTGGGAGGCAAAGTCAGGGCATATTTTCTTCTGTCATCAATCACACTCACATAGTTATAAGGGAACTTAGAGCTAGGATTGGTTACGTTCACAGGTTCTGCTGCAACAAATGTGCGCCCAGGAATGCAGGGGGTGCGGGCAAGGCCTTCCCTCTCTTGAGGTCCCCAGTCCCCCACGAACCAGGCCCGCCGGGTGAAGCTACAGGCCCCCTTCCCCTGAATTCTTGCCCAACTTCATCCTCACTTCTCCTAGCCAGGGCCTCTCCCTGCATTATAATCTATGACTTGGTACCTGTCCTCATTCTGCCACTTCCCCTGAAACGGCCTTAGAGATGGAGACTCCTCTCGTACCCTTCGCTGTCTTACACTGAGTAGGTGCAAGCTTGCGCTGTCTACATTTTTGCAATATCGACGGCTGTTGGAATTAAGGACAGCATCACAAATGATTCTCTTCTCAGTTTCTCCCTGCTTGCCCAAATGAGTGCCTTTGGGACGGGCCCTCCATTCCAGCGCAACCCCAGCCTGCAGAGGTGAAGTCCCAGGGCGGCCTAAGCGCCCGGCCTCACCTCGCCCGGCTGCCCCCGGCTGCCCGCGCCCGGCTCCGCGAGCCGATGGCGCCCTCTGGCGGACGTGAGCGCGCCAAGCCAGGGCCTCGGACTCCCACGGCCGCCCGGGCTTGTTCTCCTCCGCGCACCCGGGCTCAAGCTTCCCTGGGAAACGACCCCGCCGCGCCTTGCCCCAGCTTGTTTCTCCTTCGTCGATTCCGTCGGTCCCCACGTCGGCCCTGCCCTGGCCTGGCGCGGGGCAAAGAGGAAAAGAGAGAGTCTCGGGTCTAAAGACGGGCCCGGCGAGTTGGTCATCCCGGGAGGGATCGCGGGGAGTGCGCGGCGGGGGCCCCGGCAGCCCTGGGAGGCCGCGCAGCGCAGAGCCGGGAGGGGAGAATGCAGCTAGGGAGTCGGACGAGGCGACAGTCCCAGGAGAATTGTGAAGGCCCCGGGAGTAGAAAACTACAGCAGACAAGGGGAGGGGGGGAGGAATGGACACGAGGGATGGGTCATGAGGCCGTCAGAATTGTAGTGTGGTGGAGCAAGGACTTATTCGAGCAGTCTAATTCTAGCTGTGTTGACCTAGGTTACTTGTGCTCTTGAAGGTTCATTTCTTCTTAAGTAAACATAATTGCATCCTATAGGACTGTTCCAAGGATTAAATGGACTACTACATGTAAAGTATTTTTGTCTTGCACATAGTATATGGTCACTGCTATTACTTGCCAAGCTAAGGGGCAGATCACGTGGCAGAGACCCTTGGCTTTACCCACTTGCCCATCATAAGCAGGAGCGCAAATGCGGCCAGTGAGCATCTGCTGTGTACAAAAACTGTGCTGACATTTTTTATTTTTAAAAACAATTAGGCTCCTATTATGCAGCTTTAAGACAGGATAAACTTATGAACCATGTAATAACATGGATGGACCTAGAGAATATTATGCTGAGTGAATCCAGCCAAAAACTAAAGGACAAATACTGTATGGTCCCACTGATGTGAACGGACATTCGGGAATAAACTTGAAATATGTCATTGGTAACAGAGTTCAGCAGGAGTTAGAAACAGGGTAAGACAATGGGTAATTGGAGCTGAAGGGATACAGACTGTGCAACAGGACTAGATACAAAAACTCAAAAATGGACAGCACAATAATACCTATTGTAAAGTAATCATGTTAAAACACTGAATGAAGCTGTATCTGAGCTATAGGGGTTTTTTTTGTTTTTGTTTGCTTGTTTGTTTGTTGTTGTTTTTTTTTATTATTATTACTACTTTTATTTCTTTTCTTTATATTAACATTTTATATCTTTTTCTGTTGTGTTGCTAGTTCCTCTAAACCGATGCAAATGTACTAAGAAACAATGATCATGCATCTATGTGATGATGTTAAGAATTACTGAGTGCATATGTAGAACGGTATGATTTCTAAATGTTGTATTAATTTCTTTTTTTTTCTTTCCGTTAATAAAAAAAATTTTTTAAATTAAAAAAATTAAAAAAAAATAAAAAAAACAATTAGGCTCCCCAAATGGAAAAGTTATTTTCTTGTCACTACGTTAGAGCATCAGGCCACCTATTTGACAGTTAAATCCATGCTGGACTCAGGAGAAATAGAGATGGAGATGTGGTCTCGGTTTCACGAAGCCAGACCCCTAGGGAGGAGAGGAATTCTAAAGTCTTCCAAATGGGCCATGGAGACGGGCCCTGAATTTTCCTCAGTTCGAGACTGCAGCTCAGCTCCCAAGCTGAAGTACGCAAACCTGAGAAGTGGCCAAGGAGTCCTACTGGAGAAGTTAATCCCAGGATGGGGAGTATCAGGAGAGGGAGAGGATTGGGTCCTGTTAAGAAATTGTTTTTCTCATTCTAGCAGATAGCTTGCTTCGTTTTCTGAAAATCACAGAAGCCATCAGCTGGCGATTCAGTCAACTTTTGCCACCAAACCCAACAACCACTTGGGAAGGAAGAAAGGATGCATGCCATTCCTCTATCCCACTGGTTATTATGGAAGAGGGTCCCTCCAGCTCGGCCTCCACCTGCATTTTGGCTCCACCCCATTCCCCACCCCTACTCTTCAGGGACTCAGCTCTGTTGATCCCACCCTCTCTTCTCTTTTCCACTTTCCTCGTTTTTTTCCATCATCAAGTCTCACCCATCTTAGAAAATGCTTTTTGCCCTCCCTTACCTCACATTTCTTTCCTGCTACCACTCAACCCTCTTCTAGCCTGCCCTGAACTTCTTAAGATTATATATTCTTACTCTCCCCATTCCTACCTATTCCATCTTCAGCCCTCTCTTTATGTGGCTCTCACCACTCCAACCAAACATATTTCATCAAGGTCACCGACCAGTTTTCACCCTCCTAAACCCAGGTTTTTAGTGTCTACCTTACTGGCCCACTCTCACTGTGGCACACGATACTGTGTCCCCTCCTTGAAATGCTCCCTTCCCTTGGTTTCTGCCACACCTGAGCTCCCCAAGCTTTCTTCCTACCTCCCTGGCTTCTCCCTTCAGTCTCTTTTGTCTTCCTCTTCCCCTGCCTGTCTCCTAAGTGAGTGCATCATTGTTTTATAGTTATACTGCAGAGTGCTAAAAAAAAAATACTGCAATCATGAGTTGTCAGATGAGTGACCATTAGTGCTGTGACTTTGAAGGTGAGAAAGATCACTGTAGCCTAGAGAGGTTAGGTAAGGCTTCATGGAAGAAGAGATATAGAGAGTGGGCATGGCTGTGGGGGTAGAGGTTTAGAGGTAGAGAAAATCAGAAAGGACATTCCTGGTGGAGGAGCTGCACCACATGCACAGAGGAAATAAAATAAGATTTAATCCCATGACTATTAAGCATCACTTTAGGCCCAGGATATGCTAGAAATTGCATAAAATAGAAAAGTAACATAAGAGCCTATAGTTTGAATTTTTGTTAACATTCCTATGAAATGATTAAATAGCAACATAAGGTAGTGTTTGGTAGAGGTGAAGATGGTAGAAAGAACAGAGAGATCTGCCTCGGCTTTCTGGAAGTGATAGGACCGTTGCGATATAGTGGTCTGCATGAATTAGTACACTAACTAATAGACCCACAAATGTATGAGGGTTCAAACACAACAGAAGTTTATTTCTTGTTCCCCCAATAGTACTGGCTGGCTGAACAGGTGAGAAGAGTGGTCCTCCCCCTCCCAGGCTTCCACAGTTTCCCTGGGGATTGTCCCCAGTAGAGCCATCCAGAAAGAGAAAAGATCACAGAGGAGCAAGGCTGGGAGGGTTTTATGGGCCAGGCCACTCGCATCACTTTGGCTAGGTCTTCATCACCTGCAGTCCCAGCTGCAAAGGGGGCTGGGAAATGTAGTCTAGTCATGTGCCCAGAAGGAAGACGAGAACTTGGCCTTCGATGAGCAAGAGGAGTGTCTCCCAGTTGGTCCTTTTCCCCTTTGCTAGAGACTGGACGAGCTGATTGGATAACCCTCAGTGAAAATTTGAACCCTCTACTTTCCTCTTTCTCATTCACCAGCTTATGTGTGAAAAAAAAAAAAAAGAGGATTACAAGGGCTTGTGGTTATGAAAAAAGACATGGGTGCAAGCCAAGATGAGGATGATCAAGCAAGATAAAGAGGACAGCAGTTTGATGGGCTACGGGTGTTTAGAAAGGACAGTCTCTTCCAGTTCCTCTCCTTTGCTACCTGTTCTAGTTTGCTAGCTGCCAGAATGCAATATACCAGAAACAGAATGGCTTTTAAAAAGGGGAATTTAATAAGTTGCTAGTTTACAGTTCTAAGGCCAAGAAAATGTCCCAATTAAAACAAGTCTATAAAAATGTCCAATCAAAAGCATCCAGGGAAAGATACCTTGGTTCAAGAAGGTCAGTGAAGTTCAGGGTTTCTCTCTCAAGTGGAAAGGCACATGGTGAACATAGTCAGGGTTCCTCTCTCATCTGGAAGGGCACACGGTGAACACGGCGTCATCTGCTAGCTTTCTCTCCTGGCTTCCTGTTTCATGAAGCTCCCCCAGAGGCATTTTCCTTCTTCATCTCCAAAGTGCTGGCTGATGGACGCTCTGCTTCGTGGTGCTGCAGCATTCTCAGCTCTCTGAATCTCTCATCCTTCAAAATGTTTCCTCTTTTATGATCCGCCCAAATGGGTGGAGACATGTCGTCACCTAATCCAGCTTAGCAACCACTCCTGATTGGGTTATGACTGCAGGGAGATGATCTAATTACAGATTCAAACATACAGTATTGAAGACAGATTATTCTGCTTTTACAAAATGGGATTTTGATTAAAACATGGCTTTTCTAGGGGACATACATCCTTTTAAACCAGCACACTACCTACTAAAACGCCAAATTGCTCTCATCTCTGGTGCTTCTCAGACCCTGACCTTGGGGAGCGTTTCTTGGACTCCCCTTCTAGTTTGAGTTTAGTGAAAGAAGAAGAAAAAGCTGCTTTCCTGCTCACTCCCTGACAGCTGTGCCACTCCTTTCCCTTACTGGGGCCCTGCACAGCCGATTCCCTCTGCCAGGACCCCCTGCCCTGTCCTGTGGGTTTAGCTTAGACAGCATTTCTTCTGAAAGGCTCCCCTGATTCCCCATCAGCCCTGAAGACATTTTATTGCTATCACTGGCCTACTTGCTTGTTTCCCCAAAAGTCAGAATTACAACGAAAGCATTAAGACTTAAGTTTTAGGAACCCTCACCTGATTGGGCCCCTCCACAGCTCTGTTCCTAATTCTGTATTCCTAATTTTGTATGCTTTTTCCTAAAGAAGGTCCCTCAAATTGTTTAAGCTTCAGGCCTCATGAAAATTAGGTTCAAAGGTGCATTATGCCACTACCTGTAAACTCCCAGAATTGGGGAATATTGCTTGTGTCTAGAGCAGTGCCGGACAAGGGCGAGGCTCTCAGTAAATGCTTGTTAAATAGAAGAAAGAATGAAAAAGAAGAAAACCACATTAGCAGACCAGTGGTTCTCCTTAAGAACCCCAGCACTGTCAGCTGGGCGGGCCAGGGAGCTGCCTGTCACTTCAGCACGCATATAGCATGTAGTGAGGAAGCAGCTTGGAAGCTTGGGACTGAGGCTTCAGTCAAACGCAAATTACCTGCCTCTCCCTGGGCCTCAGTTTATTCAAATGTATCAAGAGGATAGTGACAGCCCTTTTCTAGAATAATAATGTGCCTTGAATTATGGGTATGAAAGTAGTGGCTCAGAGTAGTCCTGAGGAAATGCTAGTTTCCTTTCTTTTATATACCTACCCTCTAAGGAATATTTCTCTTGTAATTCTTTTTATTTCTAGCACCGACAGCTCACTCTGTTCTGCCAAGGCTACCCACCCTGTAGCCTTTTCACCAGGTGGTGTTTTGGAGGAGAGAGTGGAGGCACACAAAGTGGTGTCCTTGGGCTCAGCAGTTCACTAAGTGGCCCTGAGGCCAGCTCAGGTCCCAGGTCCCTAGACACTGCTACCTTCCTATACTAAGATATAGGACCTCACGGAAAAATCAAGAACCTAGGTTAAAAACGTAACAAAACGTGTAAGGAAGCTAACCCCCTTCCCAGCTGCTTCACCCAACTGGAACCCTACCTTGTCTGTACCCTTCTTAGGGCTGTAAAGCAGAGATTGCTATCTCTCCGTCACAGAGAAGACCCTGAGACCGAAAGGAAGCTGAGCGGCGGTCCTGCAGTCCCACACCTGGCCCAGAACTGCAGCCCAAGCCCATGCTTTTGCATGGCAAAAGCCTCTTGTCTCCTGCTCTTCAGTGCAGGACTGGCGTGCACCCTGCTCAGCTCGCTGAAATTCCCAGCCTGACTCCCTCTGTTTTCATGGGAATCAGTTCACGTGCCAATGCAAGAACCAACCTTGCTACCGTAACATTTAGCATGTCCTTGTGGTTTTCCGCTGGTGGCCTCCTCTCACTCTTTGCTTGCATGTGCTAGAGCTTGAAAATTCAACAGCAAAGTGGGTCAGGCATGCAGAAAGCAGCATGGGGTAGAAGAGGCATTTAACAATTTATTACTGTGCAAGTCCCACTGTGTATTTCTTACTTGAAGCAGTAGTGCTAATAATGGTAGTGACGGCAGCTAAGGAGGCCTTATAGAGAAAAGGCCGCAAAGGAAAGCAGGAAGTCAGCTGGGATCTGCAAGAGAAAGGAGAGGACATCACCACAAAGCAGGAAGGCCAAGGAACCCCAAGGATTGCTGGCCTTCCACAAGCTACTGACCTGGGGAGGAAACCAGCCTTGTCACCTCTGAAATCATGAGCTCATAGATTCCCACTCTTTAAGCCAACCCTTTGTGTGATATTTGTCACAGCAGCTGGGAAGTTAAGACAGGGCATTTTACAGATGCAGCAACTGAAGTGGAGCAAGACTAAGTAATTTGTCCAGAGCTAGAAGACACCAGGGCCTGGAGGCAGAGACAAACAGTCTGGCTGCAGAACCTGCCTATTTGCTTATATGACTGATTTTGTTCTGCAATTGTGGGACTCGTGCAAACATCTCCCCTCATAGTTAGTCATAGGTCTCACTGTAAGGCGCCTGCCCCACACTGAATGCATACTCTGTAAAGCAGGATGTATATTTTTCCTCATTTATATTGATTTTAATTTCGCATGTAACCATGATTCTAGTCCATTTTTCACAGAAAACTCTGAATTAGGAACTCCTTAAAAAAATAAAAAAATAAACATACATGGATGGGTCTGGAGTGGGGGGGCAAGCCTCAAGATATTTCCCAAGAAGAAAAATCCCCAGCTTTGATTGTTGCAGGCTTCTTCCTGCCCTATTACTTCTGTTCTCTGGCTGCAGTTTCTCTGAGCCGTGAAATGGGCTGCCTGTTTTTTCTTGTAAAGGTTTTAGTGTAGATTTATAATACATTTGAGGTCAGTTTTAGTTTAAGGTATGAGGTATAGGTTGAGGTTCATTTTTTTTTCATATGTTCAAATGAACAATGTTTCATTGTTCAACATGATATTTTGAACAGGCTATCTTTTATCCATTGAATTGCCTTCACCTGTGTCAAAAATCAATTGATCATAAATTGTACACTTTAAGATGGTTAAAATGGTGAATTGTATTTCAATGTTAAAAAAATCTATCTAAAAAATCAACTGGGGACAGGCTACGGTGGCTCAGCAGGCAGCGTTCTCGCCCGCCATGCTGGAGACCCGGGTTCTATTCCTGGTGCCTGCCCATGCAAAATAAATGAGTAAATAAATAAATAAATAAAAATCAATTGGTCAGATTTCTGTGTTTATCTATGTGTTTAGACTTTGATAATACCACACTTTCTTGATTACTTAATTTTAAATTAAGTTTCAGAACTGGGAATCATGAGTCCTTTCTCTCTCTTTTTAAAATTATTTGTCCTCTGCCTTTCCATATATGTTTTAAAATCAGCTTGTCTATATCCACAAAAACAATCCTGATGAGATTTGATTGCTATTGCATTAATTCTATAAAATAAGTTTAGGCCCTGTAGAGTATTATATTCCTGTAATATACAGGAGGCCAAGTTAGATTTAAATTTCATATAAACAATGAATAATTTTTAGTATAATTATATCTTATGCAATATTTTAGACATGCATTTTACCTTGACAACCTGTATTTTTTCCTTCTAAATCTGGAAACTCTAGTTTGGGGAGAATGGACATCTTAACTATTGAGTACTCCAGTTTCTTTTATTTCTTCATTTCAATCCGTATGCCTTTTTTTCCCCTTGCTTTCTGTAGACTTTCACTACGGTGTTGAAAAGGAATCATGGGAGTGGACATTCTTGCCTTTTTCCCAATATCAAGGGAAAGCATCCATTTCTTTACCATTAGGTATGATGGCAGACGTAGGTTTTTTGTAGATACCCTTTATTAGAGTAAGGAAGTACCCTTCAATTATATTTTGCTGAGAGTTTTTAGCATGAATGGATGTTGAAATTTGTTAAATGCATTTTCTGCATCAATTGCTATGATAATGTTCTTTGTCCTTGGTATGTCAATGTGGTGGATTATATTGATTTTATTTTAAAATGTTCAAACAGCCATATACATGTTTCATATATGTTTTTTATTCTTTTTTTCAGTAGCTTGGACCACATAATTTATTATCCAAAATAATAAACTTAATAGTGGAAGGAGGCACTATTAATAAATAAGCCGGAACAAGAGGAGTAAAGTATTGGCTACTGTAATGTGAATGCCTAGCAAGTGAGCCAATCCACACCATCCATCTTAAACGACGAGGGTATGTAAAAGTGAGCCAGGTGTTGCTAGCGGCATTCTCCATAATAGCCAAAAAGTGAAAACAGCTCAGATGTCCATCACCTGATGAGTGGTATATCATTACTGTTACATAATGCTGTATTCAATGTGCTAATATTCTGTTGAGGAATATTGGTCTGTAGTTTTCTTTCCTTGTACTTTCTATGCCTGGTTTTGGTATCAGGGTAAGACTGGCCTCATAAGTAGTTGAGAAATGTTTACTCCTCTTCTATTTTCTAGAAGAAGTTGTATAGAATTGGTGGTATTTCTTCTTTAAATGTTATATAGTATTCACTAGAGAAATTATATGGGCCTGGAGTTTTCTTTTTTGGAAGGTTCTTAACTAAAAATTTAGTTTCTCTAATGCATATAGGACAATTTGGGTTATAAGTTTATTCTTTTTTCTTTTTATTTTAAGTGATATTCTTTATTTTCTTATTCTTTTATATGAATTTTATTAGAGAATTTGTAGGTTTACAGAAAAATCATGCAGAAAATACAGAGATCCCATAACTGCCCCCCACCACACACAAACACACATACCATTTTCCCTATCATTAGCACTTGCATTACTGTGGTAGTTTTGTTACAGTTGATGAGACATTATTATAACTATAGGATTAAAATAATCTATAGTATACATTTGGATTCACTGTGTTGTACAGTTCTATAATTTTTAAGTTTTATTCCAGTGTGCTGGTTTGAAAGGATGTATGTCCCCTTGAAAAGCCATGTTTTAATCTAAATCCCATCTTGTAAAGGCAGAATAGTCCTCATTTAATACTGTATGCTTGAACCTGTGATTAGATCATCTCCCTGGAGATGTGATTTAATCAAGAGTAATTGTTAAACTGGATTAGGTGATAACATGTCTCCACCCATTTGGGTGGGTCTTGATAAGTTTCTGGAGTCCTATAAAAAAGGAAACATTTTGGAGAATGAAGGAGGTTAGGAGAGAGCAGAGAATGCTGCAGCACCACAAAGCAGAGAGTACACAGCCAGTGACCTTTGATGATGAAGAAGGAAAACGCCTCTGGGGGAGCTTCATGAAACAGGAAGCCAAGAGAAGAAGCTAGCAGATGGCACTATGCTTGCCATGTGCCCTTCCAGAGAGGAACCCTGACTGTGTTCACCATATACCTTTCCAGATGAGAGAGAAACTCTCTGTTCGCCACATGCCTTTTCACTTGAGAAAGAAACCCTGAACTTCATTGGCCTTCTTGAATGAAGGTATCTTTCCCTGGATGCCTTAGATTAGACATTTCTATAGACTTGCTTTAATTGGGACATTTTCTCAGCCTTAGAACTGTAAACTACCAACTTATTAAATTCCCCTTTTTAAAAGCCATGTGTTTCTGATATATTGCATTCCAGCAGCTAGCAAACTAGAACATCTAGTATCATACATACAATGTAAAATTTTCCCTTTTAACCACATTCAAATATAGTTCAGTGTTGTGAATTATATTCACAATGCTGTGCTACCATCACCACCAGCCATTAACAAAACTTTTCCATCACACCAACAGAAACTCTGTACCAATTAAGCATTAACTCCCCATTCCCTACCCCCACCCCAGGCCCTGATAACCTGTATTCTAGTTCCTAATTCTATGGATTCGTTTATTCAAATTATTTCACATTAGTGAAAGCATACAAGATTTGTCCTTTTTTGGTCTGGCATAGTCTACTCCACATATAGTCTTCAAGGTTCATCCATATTGTTGCATGTATCAGAATTTCATTCCTTTTTGTAGTCAAATAATATTCCATTATATGTATATACCACAATTTGTTTATCCATTCACCTGTTGATGGACACTAGAGTTGCTCCCTGCTTTGGGCAATTGTGAATAATGCCACTAGGAACATCAGTGTGCAAATATCTTTTTGAGTCCTGCTTTCAATTATTTTGGGTATATACCTAGAAGTGGGATTGCCAGGTTCTGTAATTCTATACGTAACTATCTGAAGAACTTCTAAACTGTTTTCCACAGCAGCTGTACCATTTTACAATCCTACCAACAATAAACAAATGTTCCCATTTCTCCACATCCTCTCTAACACTTGTTAGTTTCAATTTTTTTATTAGTAGCCATTGTAATAAATGTGAAATATGTGGTCTTGATATGCATTTTCCTAATGGCTAATGATGTTGAGCATCTTTTTGTGTGCTTATTGGCAATTTGTATATTTTTTATGGAGAAATGTCTATATAAGTCTTTTGTCTGTTTAATTGGGTTGTTTGTCTCTTTGTCATTGAGTTGTAGGATTTCTTCATAAATCTTGGATATTAAACCCTTATCAAATATGTAGTTTTCAAATATTTTCTCCTATTCTGTAGGTTTTCTCTTTGCTTTAATGATAAAGCCCTTCAATACAAAAAAATTAATTTTGATGAACTCTTATTTCTCTATTTTTTTCCTTTGTTGTTTGTGTACTTTTGATGTACAGTCTAAGAAACCATTGCCTAATGTAAGATCCTTAAGATGTTCCCCTATGTTTTCTTCTAGGAGTCTTATAGTTTTGAATCTTATATTTAGGTGTTTGATCCATTTTGAGTTAACTTTTGTATATGGTGTGAGGTAGGGGTTCACTTTAATTCTTTTGCATTTAGATATCCAGTTTCTAAAGCAGCATGTGCTAAAAAGACTATTCTTTCCAAGTGGACTTGGAACTCTTGTTCAAAAATCACTGGCCTTACATATTAGAGTTTATTTCTCAATACTCAATTCTATTCTATTTGGTCTATTTGTCCATTCTTGTGTAAGTACCATGCTGTATTGAGTACTGTGCTTGGTAATAAATTTAAAAATCAGGAAGTTTGAGTTCTTCAACTTCATTTTCTTTTTCAAGATGGTTTGGCTATTGAGGACAATCTACCCTTCCATATAAATTTGATAATTGGCTTTTCTGTTTCTGCAAAGAAGGTTCTTGGAATATTGATTGGGATTGTGTTGAGTCTGTATATCCCTTTGGGTAAAATTGACATCTTAATGATATTTAGTTTTCCAATTCCTGAACACAACAATTCTTTCCATTTCTTTTTGTCATCTTTGATTTCTTTAATCATATATACTTTGTTAAGTTTATTCCATGATATTTAATTCTTTTAATTGCTATTGTAAGTGGAATTATCTCTTGATTTTTTTTTTTGTACCTATTCAGCCATTTCGCTGAATAGGTGTATTATCTCTAGTAGCTTTGTTGTAGATTTTTCAGGATTTCCCATAAATAAAATCATGTTGTCTGCAAATAAGAAAAATTTTACTTCTTCTTTTACAATTTGGATGTATTTTGTTTCTTTTTATTGCCTAATTGCTCTGGCTAGAACTTCCATTACAATGTTGAATAATTGTGGTGACAGTGGGCATCTTTGTTTTTTTCTTGACCTTAGTCTGCAAGCTTTCAGTCTTTGACCATTGAGTTGATGTTAATTGTGTGTTCTTAATATTTGCCCTTTATCATGTTGAGGAAGTTTTCTTCTATTTCCAGTTTTCTAAGTGTTTTGTCAAAAAAAAGATGCTGGATTTTGTTAAATACCATTTCTTTGTCAATTGAGATGATCATGTGTTTTATTTGGGTGGTGGTGGTGGTTTGCCCTTCATTCTGTTAATGTGGTTTATTATGTTAATGATTTTCTCGAGTTGAACCATCCTTGCATGTCTGGAATAAATCCCACTCATCGTGGTGTATAATTACTTTAAGGAGTTTGGTTTCAGTTTGCTTGTAGTTAGTTGAGGATTTTTGCATCTATATTTTAAAAAGATTTTGATCTTAACTTTCTTTTCTTGTGGTACCTTTATCTGGCTTTAGTATTAGGATGAAGCTGCCCTCATAGAATGGGTTAGGAAATGATCCCTCCCCTTCAACTTTTGGAAGAGTTTGAGCAGTATTGATATTAATTCTTCTTGGAATGTTTGGTAAAATTCACCAGTGAAGCCATCTGGTCCTGAACTTTTCTTTATTGGGAGTTTTTTTAATGATTGATTCAATCTCTTTACTTGTTATTTATCTGTTGAGATCAATTTCTTTTTGAGTCACTATAGGTAGTTTGTGTGTTTCTAGAAATTTGTCCATTTCATCTATATTGTCTAATTAATTGTTGTACAGTTGTACATAAAATCCTCTTATAATCATTTTTGTGTTTCTGTGGGATCAGTAGTAATATCACCTCCTTTATTTCTGATTTTAGTTATTTGTGTCCTTCTTTTTCTTTGTCAGTCTAGCTAAAGGTTTTTCAATTGTATTGATCTTTTCAAAGAACCGATTTTTTATTTTGTGGATTCTATTTTTTTCATTTTCTATTTCATTTATCTCTGCTCTAATCTTCGTTATTTCTTTCTTTCTGCTTCCTTTGGGTTTAGTTTGCTCAGGTTATACCTATAATTGGAGATATATCTTCTTTTTTAAAAAAAAAATCTCTTTATTAATACACATACATGCATATCCTGTTGGTGCTTCTTCTCTGGAGGAACCTGACTAATACACAGTGTGTGAGGGAACTTTATTATAGGAAAGAATGGCAAGAATTAAGAAATAGGCATTAATCATGTTATTTAAAAGACAAGGCTAAAACTATCAAGTAACTTTAAATATCTTTTATAATAAAAAAACATATATAGGGCAGTGTGATGGATGCTCAGTGGAAGAATTCTCGCCTGCCATGCTGCAGACCCAGGTCCAATTCCTGGTGCCTGCCCATGCAAAAAAAAAGAAAAAAAGAAAAAAAGAAACAGATATAATCATATGAGCTGAAAGAAATTATTTATGAAATTTCTTACCCAGTGGTGAGAAGCAAGAAACAATCAACTGAGACCCAACTAATAGTCTTTAAGCGGTTCTATAAGGGAATGATCAGAACAGCTCATAATTATTAGGCTAGAGAGATGTATTTCTGCACATTCTTCAATTGCACAGACAAACATTTACCCAAAGGGGTCTGTATAAGTAGCAGTGTGGTTCTGGTAGGCTCACGAGTCAAAGCTTCTAGAGTGCTGGTCCCTGTCCACCTGATATAGTGGTTTCACCATCTTTGTTGGTTTCTTTGTTGGCTTCTTTCTCTTTTTCTCCTCCTTTGCTGGCTTTCTCATTTTCTCCTTTTCTGCCCGCTGTTTTATTTCCTCGGTTGTCAGCTATTTTCTCTCCTTCTTTGCCCTGAACACTGGTCTAAACTGCTTTGTTGTAGCCTTCCCGGTTTCAAGCAGTGTCAATGGCAAAAAAAAATTGCATTCTGGGGGCAAAGATGGGATTTTCTTCAGTGTAGCCTTGACAGCAATCTAGTCGTAGCTAAGTACCATAGTTAAAGTCTTCTACAATCCAATTAAACTTCAAGCAGAATGCCCTCCACTTCTCATAAGCAGATTCATACTTGAACTTGTCTGGGTTCAAAACCTCTATCCTGAGATTCTCAAAAATTTCCTGGAACTCAGTAGATTTGGTCATCCACTTTGGTGAGTTTAAGAAACTGTGGGTCAACTCATGAAATCAGCTTGTAGTAGACTTCAGCATGCTACATTGCTCTCATAGCCCAGGTTATTTCAAAATCAGGATCATTGTAAGACTGCTAGGAGAGAAAGAGCATGTGTCACAGACACCAGCTCCCTGGAAACCAGCTCATCTGTTCCACTTGTAACCTCCATGTTGCAGCCTCTTTGTTTTGGTTTGTTCTGTTTTTGTTTTCATTTGCCTCCAGATATTTCTTAATTTCTCTTGTGATTTCTCCATTGACCCAGTGGTTATTTAAGACCACATTGTTAAATTTCCTGTATTTGTGAACTCTGCAGTTTTCCCTCTGCTACTGATTTCTAGGTTCATATTATTGTTGTCAGAAAAGATACATCATGATTTCAATATTTTACATTTATTGATTTTTTTTTACTTAACTTATGGTCTACCCTGAAGAATGATCCATGTGCACCTGAGAAGAATGTGTATTCTTTTTGTTAGATATCATATTCTATATGTATTGGTTTTGTCTAGTTGTTTTATAATACCGTTTAAGTCCTGTATTTCCTTATTGATCTTCTGTCCAGATGTTCTATCCATTATTGAAAGAGGTGTCTTGAAGTCTCCCACTATTAATGTATAACTGTAGGTTTCTCCCTCCAAATTTCTCAACATTTGCTTTGCATATTTTGGGGCTCTGCTGTTATGTTCATGTATATTATAATTGCTGTGTCTTGGTAAATTGATCGCATTATCAGTATATAATGACCTTTGTGGATCCTTGTAACAGTTTGTTACTTATAATCTATATTATCTGTTGTTAGTATAGCTACCTCAACTCTCTTTTATCTCCAGTATTCATGGTATATATTTTTTCCCTTCCTTTCACATTCAATTTGCTTGTGTCTTTGAATATAAGGTGAATCTCTTATAAAGAGCATATAGTTGGGTCATCCTTTTATATCCATTTTGCCAATCTCTGCCTTTTGATTAGAATATTTCATCCATTTACATTTACAGTAACTACTGATAAGGCAGAGCTTTTTAATGCACTTCGCTATTTGGTTTCTGTAAGTCTTATACCTACAATGTCCCTCAATTCTCTATTAATGAATACTTTCATATACATTTGTGTGACTTTTTGTTGTTGTTGTGTACCATTCTGCATCCCTTCTCATTTCTTTCTGTATAGATTTTTTCCTATATTTTCTTTGTGGCTAGTATGGAGCTTAAATTTAACATCCTAAATCTATAACTTAGATAGCATAAACAATCACTGCTCCTGTACCCTTATCCCTTAATGTTTTTTGTACTTGGTACAAGTTATATCTTTCTATATTGTATGTCCAAAACCCTAGATTTATCTTTACTTTTTATGTATTTGCATTTTAGAACTTGTAAAAGTAAAAAATGGAGTTACATAAGGAAAATACAACAAGTAGTATTGGCATTATAATTACCTATATGGCTTTCTTAACTGACAGTCTTTATTTCTTTATGCCACTTCAATCCACTGTCCATTCTGAAGAACTCCCTGCAGCATTGCTAGCAGGGAACATCTAGCGGTGTCAAAGTTCATCAGCTTTTGTTTATCTGGGAATGTCTCAATCTCTCCTAATTTTTTCAACTGCAAATTTATTGAGATATATTCATATACCATATAATCATCCATCTAAACCTTTCCAAGAATACAATCAATATCTCACAGTGTCATCACCTAGTTGTGCAATCATTATCACATTCAATTTTAAATCATTTTCTTTGCTCCAAAAATAAAAATAACAGGTAGACATAAAATAAGAAAATCTAAAATACCTCATGCCCCTATCCACCCCTCCCCCATTACTGACCCCTACCTAGTATTGGTGTGGTAAACTTGTTACTGTTGATGAATGGATATTAAGATATTACTGTTAACATAGTCTGTGGCTTGCAACAGGTACTTTTCCCAATATACTGATCTATTATAAACTCTTTGTAGAAGTGTTGTACATTTGTGCTAATTCGCGAAAGAACTTAATTATATTTGTAATAGTAATCCTAAACAATGTCTGTCTCAAGGTTCACTGTGTTATACAATCCCATATTTAAACCTCTGGCTTTCCTTTTGGAGACATACATGACTCTAAACTACCCCTTTCAACCAAATTCACCTATAATTCATCACTATTATTTATAATGCCAATGATGAGGTACCCTCACCACTATCCATTTCCAAACATTTAAGTTCAACCTCATTAAAAATACTACACATAAAGTATTTAATCTACCACTTGGGAACCAAGTGTTCCAATTAATTAAATGGGAACCAATTAATTAATTGACTAAAGTTTAAACCTGTGTAAACTAAGCATGTTATTTCTTTTTTTTTAGCATGTTATTTCTAAGCTTTATTTCCTTTCATGAATTGATGTACTTTCATATCAATTTTAAAGTCAATTCTGTGCAAACCTATGTGTCAGCCAGTCGATGCCACACAGAAGACAAGGTGTGTGTTTTATCCTGTAGCACTGCTGTGCATGTTGAGGTAGAGTGTCCTGGGATAAGAGAAAAGAAGGTTTTAGTTGTTTTTTTTTTTTTTTTTGCATGGGCAGGCACCAGGAATCAAGAATTCTGCCACCACCGAGCCACCATAGCACGGCCCAGAAGGTTTTTGTTTTTTAAAGGGTAATCTTTCAGATGGAAATTTCTAACTTAAGTCATTATGGATGGAGGCATTGCCTTGGCTGACTGCTGGTGAGCTCAATCTTAATACCCACAAGGGGCCATAACATTTTATATCTCAAATTGTGTTTCTCCCACCTTTTAGTTGGTAGGAAATGATCCTCAAAAGTCTTAAATGGGATCTAAGATACTGTTGTAGATTTTTCAAATCGTCTTTGTACAAAATGACCTATACAAGATTTGGTTCTTCAGTGGGAAATCCAGGACTGAAATTGGGTCTCCTAAAATTTGAGTGTGTTTTTTTTAATTAGAAACTTTCTACAAGTGGCCTTTGGATTACACTGTAGTTTGTACTTGGAAATAACCAACCAGTTTTTCTTACAATCATGACTGATTAGACATTGCCCCCTGCAATCACTTCTAACACTTACCTAAATTGGTGCCAATCTGATTGCCTGAATTTTAACAGAAAACTAGTGTTGCATGAGTTATTTATATCTGTTCCATTCAAATTTTTAATTTCAGAAGGAAGTATTAATTAGTAGATATACTCAATAGGGCTTACATTGTCAATCTGCCTTTATGTTCCAAACAAAAAAGCCAAGACATTATGTGACAAATGATGCTCGATATACATCGACTCTTTGGCAGCATTTGTCAACTGATGGCATGGTTTGCTTGATCTCTCCCCTGTTGTAGTTTTCTTCAACACTTATTGTATAAATTGTTTAGTCAATCTTTTTCTTCCTGTAATATGGGACTCTTCTATCCATTGTATTGCTATTGAAGTCAATAAATCAAGATTATGGCCCTCACACTTGGGAAACATTAAAAAAAAATTCTGCACATAATAGGTGGCCACTTCCAATTCTCTAGCTTCAGTGTATCTCTTTCTCTCTCTCTCTATTTTTTTTTTTTTTGGCATGGGCAGGCTCTGAGAATTGAACCCGGGTCTCCAGTATGGCAGGCGAGAATTTTGCCACTGAACCACCCTTGCACCACCCTTCAGTGTATCTCGTTATGACTATGAGTTTACGTGTTCTGATTAGTTCATATTAGTGAAATTATATATCTGTCCTTTGGTGTCTGACTTATTTCACTCTGCATTATGTCCTCAAGTTTCATCCATGTTGTCGTGTGCGTCAGGATTTCATTTCTTCTTACTGCTGAATAGTATTCAATTGTATATACATACACCACATTTTGTTTATCCACTCATCATTTGATAGACACTTGGATTGTTTCCATCTTTTGGCAATTGTGAATAATGCTACCATAAACATCAGTGTGCAAATGTCTATTTGTGTCCCTGCTCTCAAATCTTCTAGGTATATAGGGAGTAGCAGAATTGCCAGGTCATAAAGCATCTTAATATTTAGTTTTCAGAGGAACCACCAAACTATCTTCCACAGTGGCTGTACCATTTATATCCCCACCAGCAGTAAATAAGTATCCAATTTCTCCACATCTTTTCGAACATTTGTAGTTTCCTGTTTATTTCATAGTGGTCAATCTTACAGGTGTGAAAGATATCTCATTGTAGTTTTTATTTGCATTTCCCTAAGAGCTAATGAAGAAATACATCTTTTCATGTGCTTTTTAGCCATTTCTATTTCCTTTTTGGAGAAATGTCTACTCATGCCTTTTGCCTATTTTGTAATTAGGTTTTTTGTCCTTTTCTTCTTGAGTTGTAGGATTTCTTTATATATACTGGATATCAAATGCTTGTTAGGTATGTGGCTACCAAGTATGTTCTCCCATTGAGTAGGCTGCCTTTTCATCCTTTTGACAAAGTCCTTTGAAGCACAAACATATTCAATCTTGAAGGGTTCCTATTTATTTATTTTTTATTTTGTTGCCTGTGCTTTGGGTGCAAGGTCTAAGAAGTTACCTCCTATCGGGTAGGCCTTGAAGCTATTTCCCTTTATTTCTTCTAGGGGTTTTATGATACTGGCTCTTACATATACACCTTTGATCCTCTTTGAGTTAATTTTTGTGTAGGGTGTGAGTTAAGGGACCTCTTTCATTTCCTTGGATGTGGATATCCACTTCTCTCAGCACCATTTACTGTAAAGACTATTCTGTCCCACCTCAGTGGATTTGGGGGCCATAAGTTCCAGGGTCTGTTTCTGAACTCTCTATTCAATGCCATTGTTCAATATGTCTATCTTTATGCCAGTACCATGCTGTTTTGACCACTTGACTTTATAATAAACTTTCAAATCAGGAAGCACGAGTCCTCCAATTTCTCTCTTCTTTTTCAGGATGTTTTTGGTTATTTGAGGCCCTTTCCCTACCAGATAAATTTGAGAAATAACTTTTCCAACTCTACAAAGTAGGTTGTTGGTATTGCGTTGAGTTTGTAGATAAATTTGGGTAGAACTGACATTTTAACAACATTTAGCCTTCCTATCCATGAATACGGAATGTCTTTCCACCTATTTAGGCCTTCTTTGATTTCTTTTAGCAATGTCTTGTAGTTTTCTGTGTGCAGGTCCTTTACACCCTTGGTTAGGTTTATTCCCAGACATTTGATTCTTTTAGTTGCTACTGTGAATGGAATGTTTTTCTTAATTAGCTTTTCAGATATCTCATTACTAGTGTATAAAAACACTATACACTAGTATATATTGTGTGTTGATCTTGTCTTCTTCTACTTTGCTGAATTCATTAATTAGCTCAAGTAATTTTGAGGTAGTTTTCTCAGGATTTTCCAAATATAGGATCATGTCATTTGCAAACAATGAGAGTTTTACTTCTTCCTTTCCAGTCTGGATGCCTTTTATTTCTTTTTCTTGCCTAACTGCTCTAGTTAGAACTTCTAGCACATTGTTGCATAATAGCGGTGACTAGGCATACTTCTCTCATTCTGATCTTAGAGGGAAGGCTTTCAGTTTCTCCCCATTATGTATGATGTCAGCTGTGGGTTTTTCCTATATGCCATTTATTACATTGAGGAAGTTTCCCTTGATTCTACCTTTTGAAATGCTTTTATCAAGAAAGGATGCTGAATTTTGTCAAATGCCTTTTCCGCGTCGATTGAGATGATCATGTGATTTTTCCCTTTTAATTTGTTAATGTGCTGTATTACATTAATTGAGTTTCTTGTGTTGAACCATCCTTGCATACCTGGAATAAAAACCCCTTGGTCGTGGTATATAATTCTTTTACTGTGCCATTGGACTTGATTTGCAAGTATTTTGTTGAGAAATTTTACATCTATGTTTATCAGGGAGATTGGTCTGTAGTTTTCCTTTCTTGTGGTATCTTTATCAGGTTTTGGTATTAGAGTGACGTTAGTTTCAGAGAATGAATTGGGTAGTGCCCCCTTTTCTTCAGTTTTTTGGAAAAGTTTGGGCAGGAGTGGTGTTAATTCTTCTTGGAATGCTTGAAAAAATTCCCCTTAAAGCCATCTGGTCCTGGGCTTTTCTTTGTAGGGAGGTTTTGATGACTGGTTCAATCTCTTTACTCATGATTAGTTTGTATTGAGGTCTTCTATTTCTTCTTGAGTCAGTGTAGGTTGTTTGTGTGTTTCTAGGGAATTGTCCATTCCATCTAAGTTGTCTATTGTGTTGATATACAGTTGTTCATAGTATACTCTTATGATCTTTTTTATTTCTTCGGGATCCATGATATTGATTCCCCTCTCATTTCTGTTTTTATTTATTTGCATCTTCTCTCTCTTTTTTTTTTTTTACATAGCCAAACATCTTTTATTTTTTTTTTAACTGAATACCTAAGACATAACCCAACTAGTTCTGGAACACTTCCAGATCTCTTTGCTGTTGTTGTTCATTTAACCAAACCAAATTTTTTTAAAGGAACATCTTTTTTTTTTTTTTTTTTTTTAGGAAAGAAAAAACAGGAATATTTATTGATCACCATTATATAGCAGGCATGCTCTTAAAACTTTCATGTTATTTTATTTAATCATCAGTTCAACTGAGTGCAGCAGGTATTCTTTCCATTTAACATAACATCAGGTTGGTTTGAAACTTGCCTAAGATAATACACAAATAATAAGTGGTCTTACTACAAATCAAATCTTGCTCTAACATCACAACTCATGGTTTTGCCAAAATATCCTGCAAGAAACCTAAGATCAGGAAATCTGTATTTGCCATCCTATAGCTATACAATCTTGGGCCCTATCACCTGCTATCTTATTTTCTATGAGACTCAGTTTTCTATTTGATAAAATGTTTACAACAGGTAGAACCTGACTGCCTCTCAGGGTTGTTATGAGGATGAAAAGTGAAAGAAATCTATAAACTGCAAAACCCTATAAGCATAATTTTTTCAGCTGCCTGACCAGTTTCACTTCTTACCTCTGATGTGCTTCATCATCCTGAGGCCAAATACCCAATCTCAAGTACCCAACCCTTAGCAAAAGAAAATCACCTAAACTAACTTTGATACTTAGCTAAGGAAAAAACACTGGATACATAGAAATAAACTATTAAAAGCTTTGTCCAATTCCTAAGGGGTTTTCAACTTGTATCTCACTAATTTTAACTAAAGTCACAAGAGTGGTCATCACTCTGGGTATTGATCTGATACTGTCAAGATGGGGTCTAACAATGACCTCTTAACACTGACCAAAATACTGAGAAAATACACATTAAAATATTTCTTAACATGTTACATTAACATGGCTGCCTGTCAGCATATGATTGCAAAAATTCACTTGTATGTATGATACTCATATTTTCCAAAAAGTTCTCTCATGCGTCTTATTGCATTTGATCCAGGAGTTAAAGTTTGTCTTTGAAAGAT
The DNA here is from genome assembly GCF_023851605.1 of Tamandua tetradactyla. Lineage (NCBI taxonomy): Eukaryota > Metazoa > Chordata > Mammalia > Pilosa > Myrmecophagidae > Tamandua > Tamandua tetradactyla. Next base: position 17,652,915 of record NC_135343.1, on the reverse strand, counting down.
AAAACTGTTCATGTTCACAATCATTTCAAGACATAACAAATTACATTTCAGGTCCCCAACTCTCATTTTGGTGTCTATATTATATTTTTAATAAATTTTACATTTTATATTACTCAAAAGTACAGATGAGTCTATTTAATAAGTAACATTCAAGGTGGAAAAATATTCCTAATGAAAACTATGTAAGCTCCATCCTAGCACACTAAACTAAATCTTCTACTCCACAAAAGTAGATGTGGCAACAGAAATCACTTTACAAAAAATTGTGCTAAAGGAATCTGCTATGAGGTACCTGAAAAATGTGCACATTGATAAAGTATCTCAAGCCCACTTCCACCATTTAATGAAGATTACTGCTCTTACAACTGTGGTGAAAATAATATTTTATCAACTATAAATATTATTAATGGCACAGGAAGTAAGTAAATTACAGCAATTTAAAATTATTCATATTTTAAAACACAGGTTTTAAAGGGTCACCTTTGAAATATCAGTAAATGTTGCTTAAGTTATCAAAATACAGACATAGTTAAGCTTTAACATGCTATAAAAGAAATGCCTTATAGTTTAAGAAAAATACTGAATTGGAAAGCAGATTAATTCTAGCCTCAGATCATTTCATCTCTCCGAGCTTCAGTTAACATTAAAACAAAAGTTTCATACTATGAAATTTTACTATTTTATATAATAAGATTCTGAAAAATCATATTGTGAGAAAATTAATGATTAGAGGCAAAAGATAAAGATTTTTGCAACAAACCAAGATTAGATCAAAACATTTATTTTTTGTTGCAAAACCAAAAATAAGCTCAATCTGAAAATGAAATAAACATTTTCATTTCTTTCAAGTGTTCCATCCTGGGTTTTCTGTCCTAGATTTTAGTAAACAGTTCAAGCTTAAGTTGTTTCAACACTTCTGGATGCTATGAAGTCTCCATGTTTCTCTAATTCAGCTCATAACTGATTGGAGAAGTCATCCTCTCTACATCGTCATCATCCCAATTATCCTCCCAGACATGGGCATCTTCATCTTCATCTAAACCAGCCCAGACTTCGGCAGGGAACTCCTCGGACTCGTCGTCTTCCTCCAGGAGACCCAAGTCTACCGGCTGTTTTTTCTCTGATATCACGACTCTTCGCACCCAAAGCGAGGACAGAAAGGAGAAAGGAAGCCTCGCTCTTCCTTACAGCAACTATCGCAGGGCGGCCGTCTCCGAGGCCGGCGCTACCATAGAGGCCAAAGGAACATCTTTAACAACAAAAGATAGACTACTAATCTAACAATCAAAATTGGCTCCACCATTTTTTGTCTTTTCCTTGTATTTATCCAAATTCTCCATTTTAAATTTTTCTTCCTCTTCATTTTCAGTATATTCAGTATCTTTTTCTGGGCTTGGGATTGATTTTCCCTTCGGTAGCAAGAAACATTCAGCATTCAAAACCTGTTCAGCAGTCATTGAACTTCTACAATGGATCAAGCTAAAGAGGAGGGATCTGATCTTATCATCAAGATGATATTGATCCATTTCTGGGGTCCCATCTTCATTTGTCTCAAATTTCTGCTTTTGAACAGAAAGCCATAATAAAAGGCAGCCATAAGCATACAAGCCTGAACTTGGAGAAGCAGGTTTTCCCATTCTCAATTCAGGTGATATCAAACTCAAGTCACCAACCATCATGCTCACTGAGGCTCGCTGATTCACAGATTTGGTGAAGTCAAAATCTCCAACAATTCCTTGTTCACGGTTTAAAGCAAACACATTGTTTTGATGAAGCGATCCATGAATAATGTCAGCCTTATGTAATGTATGCAGGCCCTGGCCAACACCTTTCATGACCTTTAAAGTCTCTTCTGAAGTTAAAGGCATACTGGCTTGAACAGCACTCAGGTTTGCCCTAGGATAGTATGGGACCATCAGATAAGCCATAGGATCAGACTTGCATAAAAATAAGAATATCAAAGGTAGTAATCCAGACTCTTCTCTAGCTTCCCTCCAAGCTGTGTGATAAGCAGTTGCTCTGTGAATCACTCTTGCTTCTGTATCAACATCCACAGAATAGCCCTTTAAAAGAATCATCTGCCCATTAACCTCAGAACACACCAGAGGACGCTTGCTGCTAAGTTCCTTCATAGGCTCAGCATCAAGAAGATCCTGCTCCAAGCTCATAGTAAGAAGACCACCAGAGTTCATGAATTTATGTAATCCTATTTCAGGATGAAGCAGAAATTTATCCTACTCATGATAAATTTCCTGAAAGACATTATCGTGCAACTGAGTTATTTCTTGTTTTATTTTCTCAATTTCAGATCCATCATGGTCATCAGATTCTTCCAAATTATTCTTTTCAACCAATTTCCATCTCAGTCGCGCTTTTAAGCTTTTCAGCTTCTTCTTAATGGAAAGTAAGTGATCCACATTGGGACTCTTATTTAGCCATTCAATAATCTGCTTCTTAAACTCAACACAGTCCTTGTACTTGGATTGTACTGTGGCAATGAGTCTTTCCTCTGAACGAATCTTTTGTAGTACTTGATTATACATATTTAAAATGATCTCCTTGTCCACATCACCTTGCTCAATCAGAGATATTTCCAGCTCTTTGCAAACACTTGATTCAGTCTTCTCTAGGATTTCATCAACATTGCCAACTGTGTCTTCAGAAGTCAGTGATTCTTCCACAGTTAGATCAAAAACCTTTGAGGTACTATGGAACCATTCTACGAGACATTGTAGAGAAGCCTCTGTTTCACTTCTAACATTACGGAATTCCTCTCTTTTACCACTCTTCCATTCATAAAATTTCTTAAGTATTTCTTCAGAGTATGTCCCTTCTTTGGCCTGTCCTTACACTGCTTCTAAGGAAGCTGACAAATCCTGCAATGTTGTCAAGCGTTTATTAAGTGGTAACTCATCAACTTCCAGAATAAAAACTTCTATTGCTGTATACAGTTTCTGTTGCACTTCATTTCTTTTGACAATCAAAATATTCCCTTCATTCAAATTTTGACAAGTTTGGATCTTCTCCTGAACCAGATTGTAGTCTGCCCAAATTATATTCAGTTCATTCAAAGAAGCCGGGGAAGTAAAACATTCTTCATCCAACATTTGTACAGCATCTGAAAGGTCATCTCCAAAATGAACAGTGATGTTCACAAGCCTAACTTCTTTCAATATTTTAACCTTAGCCGCCAGATTTTTTATTCTTGTATCTACACGAGTCTTCAGAGTGCTTTCTAAGTTTTTAGTCAAATCCATGGTAGTTGCTTTCTCTTGCTGCAGTTCCTGGGCAGTCTGTTCTACTTTCAATTCTAATACCTTATAACTTTCAAGAAGAAGCTCCTTCTCTGTTTTAAGCTTTTCATTTTCTTCAGTCAGTTTCTGGTCTTGCTTAATTTTTTCCAGGCTGACATTAGACCCTAAATTAAAGTCACTAGCAGCCAAACTTTCCTTTGGAAATGTCACATGATTTCCTGTATTATTTTCATTCTTCAAGTCAAGAGTTGGCCTCCCACTTAAGCGCCCCTTAGGCTTGCTAAAGGTTGACTGGTTTGATCTGTGCCCCCACAAGGGAATGGGACTTTTGAGGTTCCTAAGGGCAAGCTGACCAGGATCCGATTTTTTTTCCTCACAGACGTTAGTACTTGAAGCAAGTTTGCATTTTTCTGCAAATCCTTTCTTAGCCACTTCTTCCCCTATATCCACACTGCCATACTCAGCCTGAGCAATAATTGTTCCATCTTGATAAGTTGCTTTAATTCTCATTTTTATTTCTTTTTCAAAAATCAAGCTCCCCAAAAAGGTTCTGCCCTGATCAAACTGGGTAACTCCTTGGCCAGAAGGAATCTGCAGTCCCCAAAGTCTGTACTTTTTAGCAACACTGGAAAATTGCAAATCCAAAGGAATCTCAACCATATCAGATCGATTTAGAATTTCTGTATTTCCATAGTCAATGTACCTCACCAGACACTTTTCGTCACTGATGATTTTCAGTACTTTGCACCTGTGCCAACATTTATCTTCAGAAAATAATCCACCATAAATCTTTTTTGGATCAAGATTCCCAAAAACTGAATTGGCATGGGGACAAATTTCAGACAGTGAGCACCCAATCTTCATAATATCTTTATTTCTACTGATATTCTGTGCCCAAAATGTTACTGCATCTTCCACATGACTTCCAACCACATCTTCAACTTTATTGTAAAGTGGATCTTCATCCATTTTCACAATTCCTGAAAAACGGGCGCGCCTCGGCGTTTCCAGCCACTGGGGTACCACGCTGCACTTGCGCACAAGCCGCTGCGACATCATCCGGGCTTGGCGGGAGCCGAGGCCTGGTTCACGCAGCAGCAAAACTTTGGGCCTCTGCATCTTCTCTCTTTTTAACTTTGTCAGTATAGCTAAGGGTTTGTTGATCTTACTGATCTTCTCAAAGAACCAACTTTTGGTTTTATTGTTCCTCTCTTTTGTTTTTATGTTCTCCATTTCATTTATTTCCACTTTAATCTTTGGTATTTCTTTTCTTCTGCTTGCTTTGAGATTAGTTTGCTGTTCTTTCTCTAGTTTCCTCAGTTCAGTTAAGTCTTTGATTTTAGCTCTTTATTCCTTCTTAATGCAGGCATTTAGGACTATAAATTTTCCTCTCAGCACCGCCTTTGCTGGATCCCATGTTTTAATATGTTATATTCTCATTTTTTCATTTCTCAAGATATCTACTGATTTTTCTTGCAATTTCTTCTTTGGCCCACTTATTGAGACTGTGTTGTTTAAACTCTGTATATTTGTGAAAATATGGTTCTCCAGTGGTTATTGATTTCCAGCTTCATTCCATTATGATCAGAGAAAGTGATTTAAATAATTTCAGTCTTTCAAAATTTACTAAGACTTGTTTTGTATCTCTATCCTGGAGAATATTCCATGAGCACTGGAGAGGAATGCATATCCTGCTTTTTTGGGGTACAATGATATATATGCCTGCTGGGTCTAATTCATTTATCACATTATTTAGGCTATTTCTTTATTGATCCTCTGTCTAGATGTTCCATCTATTGAAGACAGTGGTGTATTGAAATCTCCTATTATTATTGCAGAAATGTCTGTTGCTCCCTTCAGTTTTACCTGTGTTTGCCTCATGTACTTTGGAACACCTTAATTAGGTGCATAAATATTTATGATTTTTATTTCTTCTTGGTAAGTTACTCCTTTTATTGATATATAGTGTCATTCTTTATCTGTTGTAACATTTTTGCATATAAAGTCTATTTTATCTGATATTAGTATAGCTAGCCTAGCTTCTTTGTAGTTATTTCTAGCCTGGAATATCTTTTTTCCATCCATTCATGTTCAACCTATTTGAATCTTTTGGTCTAAAATGAGTCTTTTGTGAACATCCTATCAATGGATCATATTTTAAAATCAATTCTGCCAATCTGTGTCTTTTGATTGGGCAGTTTAATCAATTAAAATTCAATGCTATTTGGGAAAGCTGTCCTTGCTTCAACCCCATTTATCCCTTGGCTTTTATTTGTCAAATCTAGTATTTCTCTCTTTTATCCTTTTAGTTACCCTTACTGATAATCATCATTTCTATACTCTCCTGCAAGCCTGTTGGGTAGCTGATGGCTGGGGGTAAGTGGCCGTACTGAGTCAAGCACACAGCACACAGTCACGAAGAAACAACTCAGGAGACAACCCTCACAGGTGAGTGGAAGGTGTCCACTTTATTGAGGAAGTGCACAGGTTTATATAGGCTGGGAGCATGCAGGGACACGTGTCAGGCTGCGATTGGTCACCGTTGTTGCTGGGCGGATGGCAGGTTTCAGGTTAGCGCTTTTGGCGTGAGGTTTAGCACTTTTGGAGCAAGCCACCGCTAGTTCCGGGAAGAAAGCCGGTCATGGGTTAGGCCATTTTGTGTTGCCTTGCATCAACCACGGCAGCCATGTTGGCAAGAAATTATGACATCTCCATCACAAGCCTCCTTCTCTCCTGTCTTTTTTTTTTGTTTTCTTCCCAGCCAGCAGAACTACCATTAGTATTTCTTGAAGAGCAGGTCCCTTGTTAACAAATTCTTTCAGCATTTGTTTATCTGTTAAAATTTTAAACTCTCCCTCACTTTTTTAAAGGACTGCTTTTCTGGATAAAGAGTTATAGGCTGGCAATTTTACTCTTTCATAATCTTAAATATATCATACCACTGCCTTCTCGCCTCCATGGTGCCCGATGAGTGGTCAGTGCTTAGTCTTACGTGGCTTCCTTTTTACGTGGTGAGTTGCTTTTCTCTTGCTGTGTTCAGGATTCACACGTTCTCGTTTGATTAGAGTGTGTCCTGGAGTGGTCCTATTTGGATTTATTCTATTTGGTGTATGTTGGCTTCTTTGATTTAGATATTTAATTCATTTATAAAGGTTGGGGAAATTTCTGCAATTATCTCCTCAAATAATCTTCCTGGCCCTTTACTCTTCTCTTCTCCTTCTGGGGCACCCCTGATTCTTATATTAGTGCACTTTGTGTGGTCAGTCATTTCTCTGAGATCTTATTCAATTTTTTCCATTTTTTTCTCCATTTGTTGTTTTGTGTGTTTAAATTCAGTTGTCCTGTTTTCTAGTTCACTTATTCTTTCTTCTCCTCTTCAAATCTGTTATTGTATATCTCTAGTATATTTTTAAATTTGATTTAAGTGTCTTTCACTTCCAAAAAAATCTGCAATTTTTCTATTTATTTTTTCAAATTCTTCTTTATGCTCTTTTAGTGTCTTCTTGATATCCTTTATCTCTTTAACTATCTCATCGAAATTATTTAGGAGATTTATTTGGACATCTTTGATTAGTTGTTCCAAACTCTGTGTCTCCTCTCACTTTTTAGATTGATCATTTGGTTTTGCCATATCTTGTTTCTTCATGTACTGTGTAATTTTTTTTGCTGGTTTCTTGGCATCTGATTATCTTGATAAGATTATTTTGATGGTTGATTTCCCTTGCTTATCTAAGATTTTGTTGTTGCTTGAGTTTGTGTTGATGGTTTCCTTTAGCACTTGGTTTGGCAGTATATTCCCAGCGAAATCAGGGCCTGGGTCTCACGCGGGGTGTGCAGCCCCTTTCAGAAGGCTATTAATGAGGCTGAAAAGAAAAGCAGCTTGCTAAATTGTGCTTCCTCAGTCATCCCAGAAGAGGGCGCTCATTGTCCACCTATAGTCACCACCACCACCTTTCCCTGACTAGCAGTCCGCTGGACAGTGTCTAGACCAGGTCAGAGTCTACTACCAGGCTCCAGGCTCCAGAGGGTGTCCCTCTCTGGCCAACTGTTAGTTCAGGACTAATCTATTTCTCCCTGTTTTCACAAGGGGAGGACCTCCTTTATCTCCCCAAGGTCTGGGTAGGGTGAAAGCCAACAGCTCTGGAGGTAGGGGCAGGGCACTGTGCACCACAGCAAAGACTTTGCTTGTGGGTAAAATGGATCTGGTGGTTCCCAGACTCCTGCGAGGAGCGACCTTGGGCTGCAAGACCAAGAGGTTCAACTTCAGCAGCCAACAGCCCACCTAAGAGTGTGCTGTGTTTTGCCAGCTGGCAGGACTAAGCTGATGCACAGTCATGGCCTTGGAGGTTGGGGAAGGGTGCCTGGCGTTGCAGTGCAGCTCCCGCCCTCACCCACCTCTCTGCCTGTGTATGCAGCCAAGCCCTGAGTGCCCTGGTCACCCTCCTACCCTAAGCAGAAAGAATCCAGGCTGTGGGACCCAGAGATTATCCCCGCTGGTGTCAGATCAGCACTGCTCTCTGTTCCCCTCTCCTCCTGAGGAGAAGGCTTCCCAGTCTCCCCCAAATCCTGGCACCTGCAGCGTCCAGCCTCAGGGATGGGAGGTAGTCACTGGACACTGGAGGAAGGTCTCTATATGTGGCTATAATGAGACTGGTGGCTCCCAGGCACTCACATGAAAAGAAGCTAGGCTGCAGGACTGAGCAGGCTGGCTCCTCCAGCCAGTAGCTGAAGTAGGAGTGCACAGCTTTGCAACTGCCTGGTCTGGCCAGTACAAAAATGCAGGCCTCAAGGGGAGGGGTCTTTAAGTATTTCATCCCACTGGCTTCTTACCTCCCTGGCTTCTGATGAGAAGTTGACACTTAATCTTCTTAGGATTCCTTTTTATGTAACATTTTTCTTTTCTCCTGCAGATTTTACATCTCACTCCTCATCCTTGGCATTAGAAATTTTGACTACTATATGTAGTCAGATACACATAGTATTTGTATATTTGTGGAAAGCAACATAGCAGTTCCTCAAAAAGTTAAGTATAGAATTACCATAAGACCTGGCGATTCCACTGTTAAGCTATATACGTATGAGAATGAAAAGAGGACCTTAAAAAGATACTCATATACTAATGTTTATATATAACAACATTATTTATAATAGCAAAAAAGCTAGAAATAACCAAATTTTCCATCAACAAATTATTGGATAAACAAAATGTGGTACATACACGCAGTTTTGGTTTGCTAAAGCTGCCAGAATGCAATATTCCAGAAATGGATTGGCCTTTACAGTGCGGGTTTATTAGTTTACAAATTTACAGTTCTAAGGCCATGAAAATGTCCAAACTAAAGCATCAAATTAAAGCATCAAGAGGAAGATACCTTCTCTGAAGAAAGGCTGCCAGCGTCCATGGTTCCCCTGTTACATGGGAAAGCATATGGTGACATCTGCTGGTCCTTTGCTCCCAGGTTCCATTGCTTTTAGCTTCTGATTCCAGTGGCTTTCTCTTTGAGCATCTGAGGATCATCCATTAGCACCTCTGGGGCATTTCTCTCTCTCTCCCTCTCTGTCTCTGTCTCTCTCTCTCAGGGTTTCGGCCTTTTACCCTCTCATAAAGGGCTTCAGTAAAGGATTAAGTCCCATCTTGAATTGGGTGGGTCACATCTCAATTGAAACAACCTAAGCAAAAGGTCCCACCCACAAAAGGTCTGCCTCCACAGGAGATGGATTAAAAGAACATGGCCTTTTGCGGGGTATATAAGTTTCAAAACAGCATACACACACAATGGCATTATTTGGCCTTAAGAAACAATTAAGTTATGCGATATGCTTCAGCGGGGAAGAACCTTGAACACATTATGCTCAGTGAAATAAGCAAGACACATAAGGGCAAAAATTGTGTATCATTTATAAGAGATAACTAGAAATAGCAAATTTTCAGAAATAGAAAGCAGATGGGAAGTTACCTGGGGGTTGAGGGTAGAGGGGAGTGGGGAGTGTTTGTGAAAATATACAAATAAAAAATAAAGACAAAAAAAAACATTACCAGGCTTACAAAGAAGAAGGAAAACATGTCCAATAAAGAGGAGAAAAGTCAATCAATTGAAACTGACCCAGAACTGGCCCAGATGTTAGAACTAGTGGACAAGGACATTCAAAAAGTTGTCGTAACTGAATTCCCTATGTTCTAAAGGCTAAGTAGAATATATAAAAGGCCCAAATTAGATACCTAGAGATATAAACTGCGATATCTGAGAAGCAAAACACATTATATGGACTCAACAGCAAGTTAGGCGTTGCAGAAAAAAGATGGGTGAATTGGAAGACAGAGCAATAGCAACTGTCCAAAATGAAACACAGGGAGAAAAATTAATTAAAAAAAATTTTTTTGTATAATATAACATATTTACATAAATAAAGCAAAGAAAAAAGCAATAGTTTTCAAAGCACTCTTCAACAAGTAGTTATAGGACAGATCCCAGAGTTTGTTATGGACTACCATATAGTCCTCTCAGATTTTTCCTTCTAGCTGCTCCAGAATATAGGAGGCTAGAGGCATAAATATTTTTTTTTATCATCACAATTGACTTTTTTCTTTTTTGTGAAAAATAACATATATACAAGAAAACAATAAATTTCAAAGCACACCACCACCCAATTAGCTACAGCACATATTTCAGAATTTGGCATGGGTTACAAGTCCATAATTTTAGGTTTTTACTTCTATCTGCTCTAAGATACTGGAGACTAAAAGAAATATCAATTTAATGATTCAGCAATCATATTTGTTTGTTAAACCCTACCTTCTAACTCCACCATCACCTTTGATTTTTCTGTCATTCTCTTCAGGGATATTTGGGCTATGGCCATTCTAAGTTTTCATGTTGGAAGGGGCTGTCAATAACATCCTTCTCCCTGCCTTTTATCTCCTATAGTAGATACTGTCCTTTTACAGAAAAGGAAGCTAACCACTGTCCAGTTTTCAAATTAAATAGCCATATACATGTTCCTTTGGTAAATGAGCTTGGTTTAAAGGAGAAAGGTGGAAAGCTGCTTCTAGAAAACTATTCTGGGAATAATGCATTAAAACTGGTCTCTCCTTCATTGGTTTGCCAGCTCAAATTTGCTTGGAAGTTTATAAAAGTCTCCTCTAGTTCAGCACCCACAGGAGCTATTTATCTGCAGTTCACTTTTCCCTATGACATTTCTCTTAGAACATGGACTGGATCCAGGTTAAAAGTCCTTGCCTGAACAGTAACCAGCTGGGTGATTCAGCATGAATCATTTAAGGGCTCTAAGCCTCAGTGTTCTCATCTGTACAAAGGAGGTGAGTCACCCCTGCCACCTACTTTCAGAGAGAGAGCAAGCAAAGATGAAACATACTGAAGACTCCAGAAGCCTGTGCAGAGGTAAATAGCATCATTGTGAAAATCCTTGGCCAACAGAGATGTTAGCTGTCACTACCTTGTTCAGCATTCAGCACTGGTCAGAGATCCTAAACTCCAATAGGCTGTAGTTTGATAGACAGAGAAGATTTCTTTATATCCATTAAGCTTAGAGCTCATTTGTGGTCCACTCTGAGTTGCAGATCTAAGATCCTAAAGCAGGATCCTAGATCACGGAGGGAAAACGCCTCCAGAGGTCCATAAGGAGACACCCTATTTTCCCATGTAGGTATCTCCACACCAACATTTCTGCCAGTACCATCATGCCTTGACTGGGACCCCTCTGTTACCTCTTGTCAGCAGTAGCCTTCTCAGGTGTTTCAGCTATAACTGTTAGAAAATCCCTCCTATGTGAGAACCCTGACTTACCTCTACCATTCTTTTGCCTGCTGGACTCACATTGAAAAGGTCTGCTCACTCTTTCATGAGCTGAAAGATATTTGGTGTCTTAGTTTGCCAGGGCTGCCATAACAAAATAGCACAGACTAGTTGGTTTAAACAACAGGAATTTATTGTCTTGACAGTTTGGGAGGCTAGAAGTCCACATTAAAGTGCTGGCAGGATCATGCTTGCTCTGAAGTCTTAGTGTTCTTTGGATGGCTTACTGGAAAGCCATGACTCAATCTCTACCTCCATTACACAACCTGTCTTCTCTCTCCTCCCATCTCCTACTCATCACTGTATCCAATTTTTTCTGCTTATAAAGTCTCCAGCCATATTGGATTAAAGCCCACCCCAATTCAGTTTTGTCACACCTTAACTAATAACACCTTCAAAGATCCTATTTAAAAATGGGTTCACACCCACAGAGTGGGTTAGGACTTGAACATGTCTTTGTGGGGGACATGACTCAATCCGTAACATTTGGATACAGCTGTCAGGTCCTTATTAGACTTCCCTACTCCAGACAAAAATGTATCAAGTGCATTTCACCCTTCTACATGTGACTGGATTTCAAGTCCTCATGCCCTCCAGGCTGTCCTTGGGACACACTTGAGGTTTGTCAGTGTGTCCCTTTAAGTGTGTGTGTGTATTGCTGCTGTGATACAAATCAAACTTAGGGTCACAAAACCATAAGCATATATTATCTGACATGGTTTCTGAGGGTCAGAAATCCGCCAATGGCCTAGCTGGGTGATGCTGGTTGAGACTCCCATAAGGATTTAGACAAAATGTTGGTTGGAGCTATGGTCATTTGGAAGCTTTCAGTGGAGCTGTAGGATCTACTTTCAAGAACGCCTATTCACACTCCTGTGTTTTGACAGGAGACCTCAGTTCCTGGAGGCTTTAGTCTCTTACCATGTGGACCTCTCCATAGAGCTGCTTGAGTGACCTCAAAACATGTCCCAGAACTAGTGATCCAAAAGAGAGCAAGGGGGAAGCCACAATACTTTTTATTTCCCAATGTTGGAATCACACACCATCTTATTCTATTCCATAGAATCCAGTTACTAAGAACCACTCATGCTGAAGAATTTGACTTCACCCTTTGAAAGGAGCAGTATCAAAGAACTTGTTGAGATATTTTTCAATCAAACACAGCATGGCTTTCAAAATTGGCCACCATGACTAAGATGAATGAGATATGATCAGTGTAGTTTATAGACAAACCATCATCTCTCTTGATATAGACTTTTTTCTCTTCTTCATGCAAGTATGGTGCAGTAGTCAAGTGCATAAGTCCTGGGTTCAGATAAACTGGGTTGAAAGCCTGGCTCTCCCTTTCCAAGCTGAGTGACCTTGGGCAAGTCACAACCTCAGGTTCTTCTTCTGTAAAATGGGAATAGTTTAGAAGGTTGTTGTGAGGATCCTGGAAATGCTTTACGTAACTCTCAAATGGTGTTAAGAGTGAGTATTAATGAAACCCAAGGTGGCATATTTTTTTAAGCAGCCCTTTCAGTCTGTTGATTCGTTTTGAGCTCATAGCCAACTAAAAATCATAGTTTTCATCTGATTAAACTGTGAAGTCTGGTCTCCTGTACTGAATTTATATAAATGCCTTTTTAAATTTGTTTTTAAAATAAATGTATATGTAATTCACATACCATAAATTTCACCAGTTTAAACTGTACAACTCACAAGGTTTTGCAACCTTTACCACTATTTAATTCTAGAACATTTCCATCACACCAAAAATAAACCTTGCATATATTAAGCAGTCACTCCTCATTCTCCCCTTCCCCCATTCCCTGCAAACCACTGTCTCTATGGATTAGCCTGTTTTGGATATTTTATATAAATAGAATCATATAATACGTGACCTTTTGTGTCTGCCTTCCTTCACTAAGCCTAATGTTTTCAATATTCATACATATTGTATCATATATTAGTACTCCCTTTTAGGGACAAATAATACTGCATTGTGCGGATATACCATATTTTGTTTCTTCAACCATCACAGCTGATGGGCATTTGGGTTGTTTCCAATTTTTCGTTATGATGTTATAAGCATTTGTATACAGGTTTTCGTATTAACATGTTTTCACTTCTCTTAGGTACATAACTACGAGTGGAATTGCTAAGTCCTATGGCAACTTTATGTTTTTCTTTTGCAGGAACTGCCAAAGTGTTCTCCACATCACTTTATATCCCCACCAACAATGTATAGGGTTTCAATTTCTCCACATCATAAATAATTTTTTTACAATAAAAATAGAGGAGTTTACAATCAACTTTACTAAATTTTCTTTTACTGATTTCAGCCAAAATTTCAATAGTGTGAGATAATTTTGAATCCTGATTCTCCCAATCTTCTGCTTTTCTTTGATTTATTGATCATCAACAGGTTGTATAGAAGTGCCAATCTGGTTGGAAATAGATGGGACCCTAACCCACATTTCTTCCTCACTTCCACCAAGATATCACGAAAAATACCAGGCATTTTTCTTACATCAACAAACATTAGATTTTCCAAATTCTCCTGACCTACCACATTATAGTTCACATGTAATTAGCAGAAGGCCATTTAGGAATCACTAACTATGATCTCCTTATTTTAGAGAAACAACAAAACCAAAGCTCTAAGAAAAGAAGTGACTTGCCGAAGCTCGCAAGGTATTGCCAGAGACAAGCCAGTTCTACTTTCCACCCTGTTCTGCCTGCCGTCCTCCATGGCCAGGTGAAGGAAGTCCCACCCAGGGCAGCAGTCATTTAATTTGCTGGCTGAGCAAGCATCTCCTTAGTTCTTCCCTCCACTCAACAGCTACAAGCTAGCTGTGGCATCACATCTTTAATGAACCTCTTCTGGTTCCTGCTAATCACTTCCTTTTCTTTAAATTAAAAACAAAAACAAAAGCAAAAATAAATGGACTTTTTCCTTTATAAATGTTTAAATACATCTGTTTAATAATGTATTCCAAAACCCTGCTAAGGATGGGAAATTTAACTAGTCTGTATTTCCTGTCATTCACATTTTCTACTTAAAAATACTTTTATCCCATCTTCAGTCATTTCTTTTCTTCATTAGCTCACAAAAATTTCCAAGAATGACTCTGTCTCATCCCAATATTCATTTGTTTTACTGCTGCAATTTGAAATTTGTTTAGACCCAGAGACTTTAACTCTTCTAAACTGTCTAGGTATCATCCTAACAATTTTCTTCTTGTATGACAGGCTTGAGTCCTTCTTCATGATATTTGTTCTATACTTTCCAGTTTGAAGAATATTATTGCTGGAGGAGAAAGAAGTGAAGTAAGTGTTACTGTTTTTCTTCTTTCAATTATCTGAAGTTTCTTCAATATCTTTTCCAAGTAGTGTCCTTTTCCTTTCTTCTTCACATTATTACTTAGGACGTACACTTTAATGTCCTCTTTTGCCAGCTTTCCAATGGAAATCTATGCTGCCAGAAAAAGAGGAAATACTTAGATACTGCTAACAGATTATATTCCAAGATACATTGTTCAATGAAGCTAGCAAGTAGAACCATAAATATAGGCTACTATATTTTGTGTGAAAATGGGAAAGAAAAATATAGATCATAGTTCATTGATTTTAAGATGCACATATTCTCAAATTTTTAATATTTCTGAAGTTAGAATGCATTGCATAATAGATGGCATCTCAGACATAGTTTAACTGGCAGTGCTTTCTTCCCTTGTGGTATATATAATATGCCTTGCAATCAATGCCAACTTTGATTTGAAAAAATACATTATTTGCATTTGTTTATGTGTACATAGAAGGATTTGAAGAAACTGGTAAAACAGATTATAAAGGAAGAGAAATGGATGTCTGGGGAACAGAGGTGGCAGATAACTAATTGCCCTCCTTTGTACATCTTGTGAATTTCGTACCGCGTGACTATGTTAACAAAGAATACATTTGAACAATAAATACAAATAAAAAATACAACTGGTCATCAGTTTTCCTGACACCACTACTTCCTAGAAGTTTGTACTCACAGCTGTACTTGGTTTTTTTGTTTTGAGTGTGGTGAAGGCCGGGCTGCACAACTGTGAGCACCACTCTTTACCCGCACAACTGTGAGCACCACTCTTCATTCTGAGTCGACATGCTATCTGGCCAGGCACCAACTCCAGTAGACAGGATCGCTTCTCCCAAGGTTTCTGTCATTTTTAGATCATCAACTAGAACTCTGTTGGTTAAAATTAAATTCAACGTAGACATTACCCTCATTGCTTCCTTGATATTCTCACTGAAAGAAATTATTCCATATGGCAAAGCATAAATTTTTCAGATGGTCTAATCTCATTAGATTTTACCTTCTACCAAAACCTTCTAGCAGCATCTGGGGAGGTGAGGGGGGTGGGAAAGTAAAAACAAAATCATACAGTTTAATTTGGGGCCAATGCACTTGACAACATTTGAGCTAACATGTTAGCTTACATGTGGCGTTTTTGTTTTTGTTTTTTTTTAATCAGGTAGTTCGTGCTAAATGAACCAGGAGGCAATAGAAACTAATGACTATAAGATGTTGGTGATTATTTATATCACTAAAACATCATTGGTGATTTATTCCTGTTAATGATGATGGTCATTTCACAGACCAATATGAATGTCATATACATCCAAAAAGTAATATTGTATCTCAAATCAACATTACTGTCAATCAGCGATATTAAACCTCAAGAAAGTAAAATCAATCCTAGCAATTCCGGGTGGCAAAGAAATACTGATAACCAACGCAGAGCTAAGATATCAGGCCAATTTCAAAAAGAACACAAATGTTTCAAACAGAACAGAGGTAGGATTTCCAGGGCCAGAGCTATGAAGCTTGGCAGAGATGAGATCCAGCCAGTGCTGGCTGGGTGTGGGTAAGGAAAAGTTCCAACGAGATTACCATCAATTCCTGTTGGCATCAGTAATTCCCTCTTATCGGAAGGGTGGCACAGGGTAAACAAGCTTCAAGGTCCAGTAGTAAAATGTACACTTTTCTATGGCCTATGTTTTGGGATGCAGATGAAGCAATGATATTTCTTAGAATTTCTAGGACAGTAATTATATAACTTTATTTTTCAGTAAGATTGGTTATTTAATGTGCAGCTAAGTGCAATTTAATATAAAACATTTCATGGAAATGACTTCCCAAATTGAAGAACAGACAATTTGTTCCAACTGTGGTATATAGAAAATATGATTTTATATAAATATCATCCATAAGAATTGCTACTAATCTTTTTGCCTTTCAAGACCCATTGGATTGCCCCTCCACTACAGCAGCTTTCTGTTACACATTCTGTATTCCATCAGACAGTTCTTCCATAAGTCCTTAAGCCAGATAGCATCTGTTTGTTCCTTCAGATTCATTCTCCACTTTTCTCCACCTTACTCTCTGTTTCAGGAGGCAACCTTGAAGGGCTGTCACGCCCACCAGCTTCCAGTTGACCTTGGCTCATGGGGAGGTCTGGCAGGAAATCAAGGGAGGAAATGAAGTCATGGTATTTATGCAATACTTCCGCCCACCGGGGTTGGGTATGTTCTCAACTGAGGGTCCCGGCTTCTCTCAAAGTGACTGGTTATACAGGACACTCTCCAGCTGCAGTCACCACCCCCTCCCTCATCCCTTCAGACCCAGGGTTTTAGCAGCATCTTCACTGTCCCTGGGTTCCTGCCCCTCTGCCCATACTCTTGTAAATAGTCATGTTAAATAAAACCCAATTTATTTTAATTTGATTACTGATTCATTCTCTTTACTTGACTTGGTCTGTTGAGGTGTTCTATTTCTTCTTGGGTCTGTATAGGTAGTTTGTGTGTTTCTAGGAATTTGTCTACTTCATCTAGGTTACCTAATCTCCAGGGGTGAGATTAAATTGCTAATTTGAAATTTTTCTTCTTCTTTTTTTCACATAGGCAGGCACCACCTTCTTTTTTTTCACACAGGCAGGCACCAGGAATCAAACCCAGGTCTCTGGCATGGCAGGCTCTGCCATTGAGCCACCATCACACCACCCTCTTCTTTTTTAATGTAAGCCTTCAGAGTTATAAATTTCCATCTATCTATCTTTCTATCTCTCTATCTGTCTCATCATCTATTACTTATCTTCTGAACATTTGAGAGCAGATTGCCCACATCATATTCCTTGAATACATACTAATTTCATGTACATTTCCTAAGAACAAGAATATTCACTTACGTAACCACTGTAAGTACACTTATCAAATTAAATAAATTTTTCACTTTGTTTTTAAATTAAAGAAATTTAACTTTGATACAAAGCTTACATTTTATGTTACAATTTTTCATATATAACAATAATGTCCTTTTAAACCTTTTCGCATTTGATATTGATCCCATTCAGGATCACAATTGAATTTCATTGTCATTGTCTCTTTAGTTGCTATTTCTTTTTTTTACTGTGGAAACATATGTGCAACATAGACCTTTCCATCCCAACTCCATATGATACCAATCAGTGAGATTAATCACATTCACAGTATCGTGGTACCCTAAACATCATTCACAACTTTCCTTTCACCCCAAAGAGAAACCCTATACTCATTATCCATTAACTCCCCATGTCCTTGCCCCCTGTCCCTGGTCATCTGTACTTTACTTTCAGTGTCTATGAGTGTGCATATTCTGACATTTCTTTGCGGTCACCATGGAGCTTAAACTTACCATCCTAAATCTATAATAATCTTGTTTGATTTGATGCTAACTTAACTTCAATAGCATATACGAATTGTATTCCTCTACGCTTCTGTTCCTCTATGTTCATGTAGATCTTGTCACAAATTACATGTTTATACATCATGAGTCCAAAACCATTGATTTATCATTACTTATGAGTGTTCATCTTATATCTGGAGTTACAAGCCAAATACTATGGAATTGGCATTTTTATTTACATATATCATTATCTTTACTGGAGATCTTAATTTCTTCATGTTGGTTTGAGCAATTGTCTAGTGTCCTTTCCTTTTAACCTGCAGGACTCTCCTTAGCCTCTAGTGGTGATGAACTACCTCAGCTTTTATTAATCTGGGAATGTCATAATCTCTCATTAATTTTTGAAAGATACTTTTCTCCAAATATAGAGTTCCAAGTTGGCAATTTTTTCCTTCAACACTTTAAATATGCTATTCCACTGTCTTCTTGCCTCCATGGTTTCTGATGATGGCAGTTAATTTTTTTAATGTTCTCTTGTACATAGCATGTTGCTCGCTTCTTGCAGCACTCAGAATTCTCTCTTTATCTTTGACATTCCACAGTTTGATTACATAATATACTGCAGAATGGGCCTATTTGGATTTATCCTGTTTGGAGTTCATTGAGTTTCTGGGATGTTTATATTCATGTCTTTCATTAAATTTATTTGGGATGTTTTCATTTCATTATTTCTTTGAATATTCTCTCTTTCTACGCCTTCTGGGACTCCCACATATATTGGTATGCTTGGTGGTACACAAGTCTTTCAAACTTTGTTAATTTTTCTTCATTTTTTTTCTTTCTTTTCCTCAGATAGGATAATTTCATGTGTTGCATCTTCAGGGTCACAGATTCTTTCTTTTGCTATCTTCAGTAGTCTGTTGAACCCATTTAGGACATTTTTTATTTCTGTTACTGTGGACTTCAGTTTTGTTTGGTTATTTTTCATGATTCCCGTTTCTTTGTTGATACTCTCTTTGTGTTCTTCTATTGTTTTCCTGATTTTCTTTAGTTATTTGCCCATGTTTTTCTTTAGCTCTTTTAGCATATTTAGGACCATGTTTTAAAAAGTCTTTGTTTGGTATGTCCAAAGTCTGGTCTTCCTTATTGATGTCTTCTAATTCTTTATCCTGCTCTTTTCCCACTGTTCCTATTTTGTTGTGTCTTGTAATCTTTGGTTGCACCTGGACATTTTGACATTTTAGTGTGTTATCTCTGGAAATTAGACATTGAGGCATCTGTTCCTTAAACTTGTATCCAGCTAGTGTTATGACTGAGATTTTCCTGAATTCCAGGCACTAATAGAACAAAAAATAAAATGAAAAAAAAAAAAAACACTTTTCCCGGTCTTTACAGATAGGTCTGTAGAGCTTAGCTGTCCTAACAATGAGATTAAAGAACAGCCTGAGGTGGATGCAAAGAAGTTTCCCCAGTCTTTGCTAAGTATGCATCTTGTTTTACTCCATCAACATGGACCCAAATGTCTCCTTTCAACTAGGAAACAGTGTTTCTTCACAGTCGTAGGTACTAAATGTATGCTCCAGAGAACAATCCTCTGCCCCAGGCAGCTGTGATTTGGCTGTTCTCCTACAATGTTCCACAGGAGAGCTCTTAAGCAACCTCTATGTATAGGGCAAGTTCTGAGATGGTGAAACTGTGACAATTGTCCTGGCTGAGATCTTCAGACTGCCACCAGACAAACTGGCACAGACATACACACACTCTAATATGTGAACAAAGATTAACTGCTCCCTCTAGAACTAGTACTAGGGAACCACACTGAGATTATTGCTGGCTCTGCCCTGAGTTGGTAAGGGAATCAGGAATGGCCAGCAAGGATACTTTGAGAGTTCCTACATTTTTTAAGTTTCTTTTTTCTTGAGTCAGTGTTTTCCCTGTTACTGCAATGCTTTAACTGTTTTCTGGAGCCTTGAGAAAGATGGCTGTGCTAGTTCCTGCATGCTGCTTAAAGCTTCTGTGGGGAGATGGGCCCCTGGAGTGTTTTACACCACCATCTTGATGATATCAACCCCTGTTACCAATTTACCTCAATTTGAATGTAACATTTATCTCCTGTTTAGATCTTGACTGATATATTCCCCAGCAGGAACTTTAGCTTGAAGTTGACAACATGGAAACAAATGCCCTCTAAACTAGGTTTCTGAATTGTGTAGCTGGTAGGGAATCCACATCACAATGATCTGTGAACTTCACTTAAATTGCAGATTCCCAACCCCACCAAATTCTACTTCCAAAAGTGAGGCTGGGGAATCAGTATTTTAACAAGCTTCCCAGGTGACATCTGAGCACATCAAAATTGGAATATTTTTCACAGGGGTAGATGATTTTTAAATACACTTATAATGAAACTACAGTTTTGTTGTTGTTGTTGTTGTTTCAAATCATATCAAGGAGTTAGACCCAATCTCCCACCAGGACTGTAGCTTGTCTTCCAAATCTCATCAAGAAGCAAAAAATAAAATGAATAATGAATGAAACTCATGCAAGATAATGACTACTGTGAATTAGTCTTTCAATGACTAAGAACCCTTATCTCAGTTTGAGAAAGTCCTTCTCAAGTATGATATAAACCCCAGATATTGATAAATTCAACCACATAAACATGAAAAATTTCTAATGGAAAAATCATTGTAAGCAAAATCAAGAGACAAATGATAAACTGAAAAAAAATATTCGTGACACATATCACAGGGCCTTGAAAAGGCTGTTTTTGTTTTTTTTTTTACAATTTTGTCCAATTTTAGAGTAATTTATTTTGTAGGGATGGGAGGATTCTCTAGTCACTTCACTCTATCATAGCTGGAAGTGCCACTTAATATTTAAAAAAAAAATTCTCAATTGTCTTCTCACAAATTATCTAACAAATAGCACAGATAATATGTGCGAGATTCTCTACCTATACTCTGATGAAGATGCAAGTAATGAAATATTCACCTGTGACAAGAAAAGTGAAAGAGGGAGGCAGAAATTGGGTGGAACTTACTATTTCAAACACTTATTGAAAACTATTTCAAAGAAGCACAGTATATTTCCTTAGTGAGGTCATGACATCAATTATATCAAAAACCCTCTTCTGCTTGTTGGACACCTACTCCATGGCCCTCCCTGTATGAACATCTGCTAAATCAACACAAGGCTCACTTTGGATGGACTCTCTGTGGACGTCTACACTGAAGCAGGTCAGCAGACGACTATACTGAAGCAGGTTTGCTAGAATTTGACTGACTGCCCTTAAGATCAGAACAATTTCATCCCCCACCATCCCCAAAGTCTGTCATTGTGAACTTTAGGAGAACATCTGTTTTCTGACAGAAATATTTATGGCATATGGTCATGGAGAACAAGTAGTCTTTGCCCGGCTCCTAAATCTGTGTAGCTTCTTAAAAACAACAGAAGATAAATTAGAGTTACGTTTCTTCTCCTCCTTCCCCCCTCTTCATTCTCCTTCTCCTCCTTCTGTTAGTACTTCCCTCCTCCCCCTCCTTCCTCCTCTTCTCCTTTTCCTCCTTTTTTCTCCTCCTCTTCCCTCTTTCCCCTTCCTCCTTTCTCAAGTTCTTCAGTTGTTCTGATGCTCATTTGAAAGGCACACTGTTAAGGCGTAGCACTCTTTTGCCCTTCAGTTGTGTTGACACTATCAATATAATTTGACTTTCTTGCACATTCTTATTTGTTAAACCTTTTGTAGTGTTATTCTTCTACTGCTTGATGTCTTTTTTTTAAATTAAAAAAATAAAACTAACCAAAATTCTTTTTGCTATACTATGAAATACTCTGTAGACACTGTTTATAAAAAATTTTTGAATGTGCAGTCTTCTGTGACTTATCCAGACGCTGTTCCTCTGGATTCCACATGTCAGGGGAGCCGGTGGGATATATCCTTGCAGCAACTAGAGGTACCAGTGATTATTCCCTATAACTGCTTTATCACTTTAACATATTTAAAAATTACTTTAGGGTAGCTTGTTATGCAGCAAGACATAACATATATATATAAGGGTTTAGCTGAAGTAGGTATTGCATATAGCTATTTTTTTTTAATTCTTGAGGTTTTTGATATATTTATTTAATTGCGCTGTGTAACTTTGGGTGAATTATTTAAACTCTCTAAGCTTTAATTCATCTTAAAATGGGGATAAATATATCTGCCTCAAAGAGTTACTTCGAAAACTTTAAAAAAAGTATATATAGTACTTAGCATAGTAGCTTGCAAGTATTAAGCACCCTGTGAATGTTAGCTATTTTCAATTAATAAACTATATCATAGTAGTCAGAGTGGCAAGCAGGATCTAGGGATATTTGATCTACATTTTGGAAAGGCATGTTTAAGGTTAAGTCCCATAACGTGCTGTATTTAGAAGCCATACGGCTACAGGTCGGTTCTCTAGGCTTTGTAAATGAAATGCACACTCTCTGCGGCGCATAGAGCACCCCATAAGAATCACCTGGTGTCCTCATACATGTATATAAGACCTTAGACTTTATTTAAAGTAGGTTCTTGAGGGCCAGTCATGGAAATCAGTATACAAAATAAGCCCTAAAACAAAAACAAAAACAAAAAAAATAGAAGCTCTTCTGGTGATTCTTATGTACATTAAAATTTGAGAAGTACTAGATAATGATTTCTAGAAACAGACCTGAAAGTTATAGAAGTTTTAGTCTTCGGACTTCTTTAAGTGACAAAACCTTGCAGGAAGTTATGAAGGGCTCCTATACATGGCTAAACTCTCTAGCCTGCAGGCCCCACCAGGAGTTTCTTGGTAAACTATTTGCATGTTCTTATGGTCAAATCTCGGTTCAGTCTAAGCAATGAAAATGACCAACTATTCTGTATGGACATTGTAGCCGAGCTAACTTTCCACATTATCTGGTGAAGCCGTAGGTGATACTTCCTCAGTTCGAAAGCATTCCTTAAGGAGGATAAATTCATATATTTTAAGCTTATTTGTTTGCATAGTTAATTGTGAAATTAGGTCATTTTCCCACCAAGTATGTTTTCTATCTGTGTGGATATTGGTTTCCAGAAAATGTATGTATTTAAAAATGTTTTTTTTTTTTTTGAGACAATTTTATTACTCACAGCAAGTGAGTATTAGTATTTGTATAGGTTAGCCCCAATTCCCATAGGACAATGCAAAGAAAGTCAGGTAATACCTGCAAATGCTAGTGGGCTGCATTACAGGAGCTAGGTAATCTTTTTTTTTTTTTTTTTTTCCCTTTTTAATTGTGAAATATAGAATATATACAAATAAAAAGCAATAATTTTCAAAGTACACTTCAACAAAAAGTTATAGAACAGATCTCAGAGCTTGTTATGGGTTACTACCTACTATTTCAGATTCTTCCTTCTAGCTGCTCCAAAACACTGGAGGCTAGAAGAAATATCAATGCAGTGATTCAGCAGTCATACTCATTTGTTAAATCCTATCTTCTCTGTTATAACTTCTTCTTCTCCTTTGGTCTTTCTCCTAATCTATAAGGATCTTTAGGCAATGCCTGTTGTGACTTTTTCATGTTTGGAAGGGGTACCCATACTAAAGGATAGGGGGATGTAATTAGTTGATAATCTTGGAGAAGCTGGTCCCTCTGGGTCTCAGGATTTATCTGGCCTAGGAACCCTTTGGAGATTACAGGTTCCAGGAAAGTAAACATAGTGCGTGAAACTTTTATAGAGTCTCAGTCTGAGCCCTACATGTTCTTAAGTGTTAACAGGACTCTTAAGAGTGGTGTTGGTTGAGGTTTAGCAAACCATGGCAATTAGTGCTATCTAACTGAAGCTTACGTAAGAGTGGCTTCCAGTATAGCCTCTTGACTCTATTTGAGCTCTCTTAGCCACTGATGCCTTATTTGATTACACTTCTTTTCCCCATTTTGGTCAGGAAGGCAATGTGACTCCCACAGTACCAGGGCTGGACTCATCCCTAGGAGTCACACCCCATGCTACCTGGGAGACTTTCACATCTAAATGTCACGCTTCACATAGGGGTAGGGTACTGATTTTCTTTGCAGTTGGGCTTAGAGACAGGTCACACCTGAGCAACAAAAGAGGTTTCCTGGGAGCAACTCTTAGGCCTCATTATAGGTAGTCTTAGTTTCTCCACTACAGAAAAAAGTTTCATAAGGGTAACCCTCAAAATCAAGGGCTTGACATGTTTTGGGAGTCCCCAGTGATTCAGAGGGTACCCTGGGTTTCTCAAATGGGAAAGTTTAATAGTTCCATTTTTTTTTCCTTCAGACCCTCAAGGGACTCTACCAATACTTTTTAATTATCAGCCCATTACAGTCTGAGATGTATCTGGGTATTACATTAAACTACACAGAATTAGAAGGCCTTGTTCCCCTTCTGGACTCCAAGAGTTTGGATTGTTTAAATGAGCTATCCAGACAGGCTGATTTAGATTGTGTATTATAGAAAATTTAGGTTCTAGACGTAATAAACCCTTCTGCCTTGGTCCCATAAGGTAGGTGAAGGTCTAGAGTACATACACTATCATCTTTTACACTGGATTGTGATTTACCTTAAACCTATCCAGATTGGGTTCATTGTTTTTTTTGGGGGGTGGGGGGTGTTTGTTTTTAACTCTAATTGAAGCCTGATCTCTTTTCTGGTTACTTTGACTGTTATTGCATATAGCTATGCTAACTTTTAGGGCTACAGCACTCCAGTTATGGGTCATGGGTGTCACAGAGTTACTTAAAGTGCCAGGGAAACACCAGCTGATACACATAGAGCTCAGTGTCTCAGAATCTAGAAATATACTTACAACTTCAGACAAAGCATGGCTGCTATAAGAGCTTACAATCTAGGGTCCCATTTTCTTATAAGTATTTTCTGAAAGAGACCATAGCGTATTTGTTCTCTTGTTTCTGGCTTATTTTGTACAACACATTGTCCCTAAGGTTTATTCAATTCCTTTGTGTGTCTCTTGCCATTCTTCTTTTTTGTAGCTGCACCATATTCCATCATATAAATATATCACAGTTTCCCATTCTGCTGCTCAGTCATTGTACCCATCAGCTCCCGCCATTTAGGGCATTATGGATGATGTCCAAAATAAACACACCATGTCTTACAGTATCCTCACTTGTTTTTACAATCAGCAGGACTCTTAATTTTAGACAACTTTCATTGGTCCATAGTGATAAAGAATTGACAAAAACAGCACCACCAAATATCAAATTCAAAACTATCCCTTATCATTTGTCTCTTCCACCCAACTAGTTGCCCCTGGTAATGCCATGGTGCTATTTATGTCTTCCTGTTAACTATTGGCCATAGCATGCATTTTTAGTTTCCCCCCATACTCCTCTACTATTGACTCTTTGTCCAGTATCAAACCTTTGCAATAGTTCATGCAAAAACTTATTTATAATTGTAGACTGAATCAGTGGGGTACATGGCACTATATATATATATATATATATATATATATATATATATATATATATATATATATCCCCTTTCATTCATATTCTCCCTCATTATGGCAGTGTTACTTAACCCCATATAATAGCCTGTAAGCAGCTGGAATGCAATATACCAGAATTGGAACCGCTTTAATAAAAGGAATTTAATAAATGACAAGTTTGCAGTTCTAAACCTATAAAAATGTCCAAACTAAGGCACCCAGAAAAAGATACCCTAATTCAAGGAAGGCCAATGGGTTAGGAACACCTGTCAGCTAGTTAGTCACATGGCTGGCATCTACCGGTCCATTGCTTCTGGGCTCTATTGCTTTCAGCCTCTGTGCCTGTGGGGGTTCCTAACTCTGCTTCTCCAGGAATGGCTTTCATCTCTTGGCTTCCCTTACTCTCTCCAGTTCTGGCTTACTTAATATCTCATGGCAATGTCTCCTGGGCTCCAAGCATCTCCAAACATATGTGTCTCTGTTCTCCAAGTGTCAACATCTGTGTCAGTTCTGCTCTGAAGTTTCTGTCGGCTCTCTCTCTGTCATCTCTCTCTCTGTCATCTCTGTCTGCCTGAGCTCTCTCCAAGATGTTTTCTCTTTGGAAGGATTCCAGTAAACTAATCAAGACTCATCCTGAATGGTTGGAATCACATCTCCATCTAATCAAAAGGCCACACCCACTACTTGGTGCACCACATCTGTGTGGAGATAATCTAATCAAAAGTTTCTACCCTACAGTATTGGATCAGGATTAAAAGAAATGGCTGCCCTCACAAGATTGGAACAGGATTAAAACATGGCTTTTGGGGGACACATAATATTTTAAAACCAACACACCCAACTAATTAGTTACCATCAATTCTATTCATTGCCTTGCATTTACGTTCAACCACATTGGGCAGTCTTTCCCCCATCTCTAGCTTTTGTGTACCTCTAGAACTGCTTTATTCTACAGTGTAACCTCTGAGAGTACCTTTACCAGAGTAATAATAGCAAAATCATACAGTATCTTTTCTTTTGTGTCTGACTTATTTCACTCAGCATTATGTCATCTACATTGTCATATGCTTCGGGACCTCAATTCATCTTACTGCTGCATAATATTCCTTCATATATATATACATACTACCCTTTGTAATCCACTCATCTGTGGATGGGCACTTGGATTGTTTCCAACTTTTGGCAATTATGAATAGTACCACTATGAACATAGATGTGCAAATGTCTGTTTGTGTCACTGCTTTCAGCTCTTCTGGGTTTATACTGAGTATTGGTATTGCCCAGTCATAGGGCAACTCAATATTTAGTTTCATGAGGAATTACCAAAATGGTGCAGTGGCTGCACCATTATACATTTCCACCAGCAGTGAATAAGTGTTCCAATTTCTCTACATCCTCTCCAACATTTGTAGTTTTCTATTTGTTTCATAGCAGTCATTTTTACAGATGTAAAGTGATATTTCATTTTTGTCTTGATTGCATTTTCCTTATAGCTAACGAAAATGCGTATCTCTTCATGTGCTTTTTAGCCATCTGTATTTGCTCTTCCAAAAAGTATCTATTCATATGTTTAGCCCATTTTATAATTGGATTGTTTGTTCTTTTGTTGTTGAGCTGTATAATTTGTTTATGCACAGAGGATATCAAGCCTTTATCCTATATATGGTTTTCAAATATTTTCTCACATTGAGTTGGCTGCCTCTTCACCTTTTTTTTTTGTCTGTTTGTTTGTTTGTTTGTGCCTCTTCACCTTTTGACAGTCATTTGAGGCACAGAAGTTCTTGATAGTAAGGAGTTCCCATTTGTCTATTTTTTCTTTTGCTGTTTGTGCTTTAGGTGTAAAGTTTAAAAATTACCTCCTATTACTAGATCTTGAATATTTTCTTCAAGATCTCTGCATTTTATTCTAGAAGTATTATGCTACTGCCTCTTATATTTAGGTCTTCAATCCATTTTGAGTAAATTTTTATATAGGATTTAAGGTAGGGGTCCTCTTTCATTCTTTTGGCTACTGGCAACCAGTTCCCCCATGCCCATTTACTCAAAAGACTCTTCTGTCCCAGTTCTGTGGTTTGGAGCTTTATCAAAGATCAATTGCCCATAGATTTGTTGGTCTATCTACACACTCTCAATTTGATTCAATTGGTTGATATTTCTATATTTGTGCCAGTGCAATGCTGTTTTGACCAGAAAGTGTTGGTCCTCCCATTTCTGTCTTCTTTTTAAGGTTTCGAGGTCTCTTTCCCTTCCAAATACATTTGATACCCAGCTTTTCCAATTCTCCAAAGTTGGTTTGGGATTTTGACTGGTATTGTATTGAATCTGTAGATTAATAAGTGTGGAATGTCTTTCCATTTATTTTTTTTTAAGCAATATTTTTGTAGTTTTCTGTGTACAAGTCCTTGACATCCCTGGTTAGGCTTATTCCTAGATACCTGATTCTTTTGGTCGCTATTTTGAATGGAATTTTTTCCTTAATTGTCTCCTCAGGTAGGTCATCGCTTGTGTATAGAAGCATTACTGATTTTTGTACATTAATCTTGTATTCCACCACTTTGCTGAATTTGTTTATTAGCTCAAGTAGCTTTGTTGTTAGTTCTTCTTGGAATGTTTGATAAAGTTCCTTTGTGAAGCCATCTGTTCCTGGGCTTTTCTTTGGGGTAAGATTTTTTGATGACTGACTGAATCTCTTTATTTATAATGGGCTTGTTGAGATCTATTTCTTCTTGAGTCAGTATAGGTAATTTGTGTGTTTCTAGGAATTTGTCCATTTCATCTAAATTGTCTGGTTTGTTGGCATATAGTTGTTCATAGTATTCTCTTAGATTAAAAAAAATTTCTTCAGGATCCATAGTAAGGACACCCTTCTCATTTCTGATATTGTTTATTTGCATCCTCTCTCTTTTTTCTTTGTTAAGGGATCTATTTTTTTGTTTGTTAGGGGGTTCCATCAATTTTATTGATTTTCTCAAAGGACCAACTTTTGGTTTTGTTGATTCGTTTCTACGGCTTTCCTGTTCTCCAGTTTGTCTTTTCTGTTTTGTTATTTATTTTCTTTTATTTGCCTTTGTTTTAGTTTGCTATTGTTTCTCTAATTACTCCAGGTGAGAAGTTAAGTCCTCAATTTTTGCTAATTCTTGTTTTTCAATATAGGCATTTAGGGCAATAAATTTCCCTCTCAGCACTATCTTTGCCACATCCCTAAGTTCTGATATGTTGTATTCTCATTATTATTCATCTTCAGATAATTTAGCAATTTCTGTAGCAATTTCTTCTTTGATCTATTGATTATTTAAGACTGTGTTGTTTAATTGCCATGTGTTTGTGAAAGTACTGGTTCCTTGGTCATTACTAATTTCCTGCTTCATTCTTATGTGATCAGAGAAAGTGTTTTGGATAATTTCAATCTTATTAAATGTACAAAGACTTATTTTGTGTCCCAGCATATAACCTGTCCTGGGGAATGTTCCATGTGCACTAGGGAAGAATGTATATCCTTGTGTTCTGGGGCTTGTATCAACTTGCTAAAGCTGCCAGAATGCAATATACCAGAAACAGAATGACTTCTAAAAAGGCAATTTAATAACTTATCATTTACAGTTCCAGTGCTGAGAAAATGTCCAAACTAAAGCACCAACAAAGGTTCCTGTTACTCAAGAAAGAATGATACTGTCCAGAGCACCTCTGTCAGCTGAGAAGGAATATCTGCTAGCTTTCTCCCCTGGCTTCTTCAAATAGCTTCCCGGGGGGTGTTTTCCTTCTATATCTCCAAAGGTATCTGGCTATACAGGCTTGCTAGCTTTTTTCAAAATGGCTCCTTCTTAAAAGACTCCAGTAAACAATTCCATTTTGAATGGGTGAAGACACATCTCCATGGAAACCATGTAATCAAAAGATCCCACCCAGCATTATTGTATGAGGATTAAAGAACATGGCTTTTCTGGGGTACACCAGTTTCAAACCAGCACAGTGTGTAATGGTTTTTATATGTCTATGAAGTTTAATTCGTTTATTGCATTGTTTAGGTTCTCTATTTCCTTGTTGATCCTCTGTCTGGTTCTTCTGTCTATAGTGGAGAGTGGTGTTTGAGGTCACCCACTATTATTGTTGAAATGTCTATAGCTCCCTTCAGTTTTGCCAATGTTCGCCTCATGTACTTAGGAGCTCCTTGATTGGGAGCATAAACATTTATGATTTTTATTTCCCCTCGGTGAATTGTCCCTTTTATTAACATGTAGTGTCCTTCTTTGTCTCTGATGACATCATTAAAGTCTATTTTATCTAATATTAATATAACTACTGCTTTATTTAGCTTACAGCTTTCGTGGAACATCTTTTTCCATCCTTTCTTTTTTTTGACTTTTTTTTAATCGAGAAATCTTCATACACAATCAGTCCATACATAATATATAATCAATGGCTCACAATATCATCACATAGCTGTGTATTCATTGTTAGAAAGAGAATAAGAGCTCATCCGACTGTGGAGAAGAAAAAAAATTTATTCACGATCTTGCAAGAACAGGCACCATCCCAAAAATGATGGCCGGCGTATCAAACAATAAAATGCCATAGGCATTTATACCCTAAACTTAGCACACACGCCCCTTCCCTGTTTCTCTGCTGACTGGATACTCCAGAAGTTATAGCCTATCCAGATAGTCTAATTCAAACTTCCCGCAGAAGGTTCCTGCTTTTGATTTGCATTTCAATGACCCCGACTTGTTCCTACTTGTTTGTCAGAGGCGCTCTCCTTCCCTGCCTGCAGCCTGACTTGTTCTGCAGCCCTTTCTTGCGCCATCTTGTGTGAAAGCTAAAATTAATTTCATACACTCAGTGAGTATTTACCTCTCATATGTACCAGGTATCTTAGGTGGGGGGTGAAGTGGGAGGCTGTGGAAATGGGTCCAAAGAGACACAGCGATTTGCCCAAGCATACCACCTAGCTCCTGAGAGAACCCAGTTTCCAAATCAGTGTACTTGGCAGCGTATCGAGTGCAAATAACAGAAATGATTGCAGAGCTAGAGTGTTCCATTAAAGTAGAGCACACGATGGGGTGAATAGAGCAGGCAAGATTTGAAAACACAAGCCCGGATGTGTAATCTTATTTCAGGGCTTAGAAAATAATGAATTGAGAAAAAAAAAAAAAGGTAAAAGACACCATAGAAGTTAATTAAAGACATTTCAAATTCATTTTAGAATAGTAAAGGTTAATCTTTTTTCATTGTTCTGCAAATTACAATTAATTCACCCAACTGAATTTAAAAAAATGAAAGATGAAAAGAGAGCAAGGACGGTAGAGAGAAGGAAGAGAAAGAAAAGCAGCGAGCCGCGTAGCACTCACACCACCTCCTGCCCCGCCTCCGGCGGGATCCGGGAAAACGGCTTGGCCGGGATCCTCGCGTCAGGGCCCCACCCCGGCGCTCCCTCGGGATCCCAGCTCTACCCCGGCCTCCGCCTCACGCGGTTCCTCCCCGCGCCAGTTGAGCGCGCCTGGGAGGGGCCTGTTGTCATGGTTGCCCCCGCTAAGCGAGGAGGGACTTCCGGGGTTTGAAAAACTTCCGGCGGGAACCGGAAGGTGCGGTCGCACACGGGATCCCGGGCCTTCCGACGCGCCCGGCTGGAAGGTGAGCTGTACGGCTGCCTTGGCGGCGTCCGCCGGGCTTGCGTAAGCCCTGTGCTGGAGCCCTGGTATTGTGGGGGCCATTTAAAGAACTCTGAGCGCTCATTTGGGAAGAAAACCTTTTATGAAGTGAGAGATTCCATTGCATTTTACTGCCAGCGCTCTGAATCGCAGAACTACACCCGGAAAACCTCAGCTGGGTGCCGCGTGTCACCTGTCGCGCGGTCTCAATCTAATTGCAGCCTAGGGGCAGACATGTGAAAGCTCAGGCATACCTAGATTGTTTTTATACCGCAAGGTATCAATGATGGGGAGGAAGCGCTGCTTTCATTACCGGCTCATGGCCTTGTTTGAATCAGCTGCATCTTCAGCAGTGTGCCTGGCCCATCGGAGGCGCTGAGTAAACTGCTGGGGAGAGGAATGAATGGAAACTCTTTAGGCAGCTTTCCTCGAACCTCCCATGTGACAGCTTGCCAATGTAGTATGTGTGGAAATGGAAACAAGTCTTGGTATTGGGGTTCTGGGTTCCAGTCCTTCCTCTTCCGCATCTCTCCTCCTTTAAGATATTTCATCTCACTGGATCGATCTCAGGCTCATCAAAGAATGTACAGGACCATCTGATCTCTAAGGCCCTTTCCGACTCTAGTATTTTATATTTTTATGGCTTAGTTCCTTAAGGAAATTTTTCTAGAGGCCTCTTAAGAAGTTGGTCCCTTCTGGTTTTGGAGCCGTTTGTTTTTGATTTTTCAGTTTTACTTTAAATTGTTTTATGTGTTCCCCTCACCCTCCGATTTTCTCTTGCCCCATGTAGTGCCTCTTTTCTTAGTGGCATCACATCAGAATTATTGATTTGGAACATGTCCCAACAGAGAAAAGAAAGGAGGGAAAATTCCACGCCACAAAGAATATATATGTTCTGTGCCATCACTTTTACAAGAAAGCAGTGAGTGCCATATGTGGCATTGCCTAAATAGTGATGGAAAAAATGTACAGACACTTAGCATGTATTTGTACATATTACTATGCTCATTTAATAAATATTTACAGAGCAACTACGAAGTGCCAGGCTCTGTGATACAGAAGTGAGCAAGGCAGTTGTATACTCTGCTTTCAGAGTGTTTAATACTGAGGGGTAATGAAGACAATAAATAAGTAAACAAAAGGATAAATACAAATCATGTTATACACTACTGTATAAAGGAAACAAAGGGGGTCCAATAATAGTAGTGTAACTGGAAGAAACATTTTAGGCGTAAAATGTTGAGCTCCAAGGGCTGAGGAGCCAGCTGATTAATGAGCAGGGGAAGAGTGCTCCAGGCAGAGTGAAACTGAGTTAGGAAAGAATGCTGTTGTAATGAGAGCTCAGGAGCTTCAGTGAATGGTAAATGTGGTTAGAAGGGTAGTCAAGGGCCTGATCTACAGGGCATTTTAGGAAGGCTATGGTAAAGAAATACTGGATTCTAAGTGGAGTATGGAGTGGGAAGTCACTGAATTTTAATTTTTAAATTTAAAATGTGTGTGTGTGTGTGTGTGTGTGTGTGTGTGTGTGTGTGTATCAGAAAATTTGCCATTTTGGCCATTTTTTAAATGTACAATTCAATGGCACTTATTAAATTCACAATGTAGTACAACCATCACCACTTTTTCTGAAATGTCATTACCCCCCCCCCCCCCAAAAGAAACCTAACCATTAAGCAATAACTCCCCACTGTTCTCTAACCTCCCATCCTCCAGCTCCTGGTACTCTCTGATTCACTTCTGGCTCTATGAATTATCCTATTCTTGAAATCTCACATAACTGGGATCATACAATAGTTTTCCTTTTGTGGCTGGCTTATTTCACTTAGTGTAATGTTTTTAAGGTTAGTCCATGCTATGTGTATCGCTACTTCACCGCATTTTATAGCTGAATAACATCCCTCTGTGTGTATATATCTCATTTTGTTTGTGTTCATCTGTTGAAGGATGCTTGGGTTGTTTCTATCTTTTGGCTTGTATGAATAATGCCGCTGTGAATATTGGTGTCGTTGAATGGTTTTTAAGCATTTTCTAATTGTTCTCTTGGGTTGATATATGGAGAATGAATTCTAGGAGGCAAGAATGGAATCCGCAGGGAGGCCAGTTCGACTATTACAGAGGTTCAAGTGAGAAATATTGGGAGCTTGGACTAAAGACCCAGGGGAGATCTCGAGACGTGAAAAGATTTCAGAATATTTTGAGGAATGAATTTTTGTGACTTATTGATAGATTGGATGTTGGAGATAAAAGAAAAAAATATTTGTAAGGTTTCAGCATAACTAATGAAACCTTGAAATATATGGGTATGTTTAATATCTGGTTTTTGGTGATGTGCATGTGTCTATGTGTATAAATATCTAATCTTTTCAAGGTTGTTTACTTTAAATATGTGCAGTTTATTGTATTTCAGTCATACCTCAGTGAAGCTGTTCAAAGTTTTCCCAGGGTTTTGATTTAGCAAGTATGTAGTTTTTAGTGCCATTTACTGATATGGCTGCTTGTTCAGTCAATCAATGTCATTTATTTGGCTTTCAACTTTATAGCGAGGTCTCTATACTATAAGAAAATGTAGAAGAGGGGAAAATGTTTATTGTTTTTGAAACATTTGTAGTTTAATAAAGGATATTATATGCTACTTGTTAGCATCAATATCAAATAACACTTTCAGAATACTCAAGCATATAATTAAAAAAACAACTAAGAACTATTACCTTATAAGAACTTATATTTTTCAAAAGAAGGCCTATACTTATAAGGTGTTGAAACCTCTGGGAAGCTGTTAGCTGCTCTTGTAATTGGCAGCCACATAGACAGAGAAACCAGGGTTTGAATGATGTTTGTGGTTTTTTTTTTTCTTCCCTCCAAAGTAATTTCTAGCAGTGGGGCTCTTGGAGTATCAGTTTTGAATGGTACATCATTTTGTAGCCAAATAAAGTGATTAGACTATTCAAATAATGCTAATTTCATATTGTTTCTTTCAGATGTCGTTGTTGCCAAGAAGAGCAAAATTGAAGGTACAAGCTGCAGTATCCCAAGATGAATTTTCTTCCTTCTCTGATTTGTAAGCATATTGGTTTACTATGGGGGTGGGGAAATGATGTATATTTTAAGGAGTAAATTAAGCACTCTTTCACTTGCTAACTTCTATCATTTTGGTTGGAGAAGGCTGTGTCTTTTTTATTCATCCTTGCAACTCATATTTATTCAACTCATGTTATGTGAGGCTCTCTCTGGGTGTTGGCAACAAAGTATTGAACCAGAATTTAGCTTATGTTTCAGTGGTAGAGACATAAAGTAACCAACTAAGCATGTAACAGAATGTTTATACTAGGATGTAAGTTCCATGAGAGAGGGAGTGTTATATTTCACCGTAGTGCAGGGGTTCTCAACTTGGACACTGTTTACATTTTGGGCGGGATAATTCTTTGTTGTTAGCAGGGGAGGAGGGCTACCTTGTACATTGATATTTAGCAGCTCATCCCTGGTCTCTATCATTAGATACAACAGTCCTTCTCACTTGGCTCATTTGTCACAATCAAAATTGTCTCCATACCTTGTCCTCTGTGGGGCAAAATCATGCCTGATTGAGAACCTCCTCTTTGGAACACTGTACTAGGTGCTCTGAAGATAGTAGTTAAATGAATGACTGATTACAATGTTAGGCAATAATAAGTGTTGTGAAGAAAAAGCAGGGCAGGGGGATAGAGAACCAGTGAGTGGTTGGAGTCGGGGCGGGGACACATTTTGGAAAGAGTAATCAGGGAAGTTCTTTTAGAGGAAGTGGCAATTGTGCAGGATTTAAATGAAATTTGGGAATGCAGTTTGCAAAGATTTGGGGCATGGGTGTTCCAAATAGAGGAAGCAGCAAGTGCACAGACCCTGAGGTCTGTTCAAGGAATGAACTTGAGAATAGCAGGAAGACCAAACTGACCAAAGCAGAGAGTGGTTGGAATAGGAAGGATCTAATAGGCTATGATAGGTGTTTTAGTTTTTTTTGGCTACTCAAGCAAGTACCATGAGTTTTAGTCTGCTAGGCTGCCAAAATGCAATATACTAGAAATGGGCTGGCGTTTAGAATTTATTAGTTTACAAGTTTACATGACTGTGAAAATGTCCAAATCAAGGCATCATCAAGACTATACCTTCTTCCTGAAGACAGGCTGCCAACAATCCTGGACTCCTCTGTTAGATGGCAAAGCACATGGCAACATCTGCTGATCTATCTTTTCTCTTCGGGTTTCATTGCTTCCAGCTTCTGGCTTCAGTGGCTTCCTTTCTGTTTCTGTGGCTTTCTCCCTCAACTTCTGTGTCTTTCTCTTTGTATTCATCCCCTTTATAAAGGACTGCAGTAAGAGGATTAAGACCCACCTGGGGCACACCTCAGCTGAAACGACCTAATGAAGAGTTCCTACCCACAAGAGGTTTACACCCACAAGAAGGGATTAGCTTTAAGAACATGACTTCCTGGGGTCCATTCAGCTTCAGACTTCCATACCATGCAATGGGTCAGCTTAAACAATGGCTTGTGGTTTTGAGGCTAAAAGAAGGTTCAAATCAAGGCATCTTCAAGGCAATGCTTTTTTCCTGAAAATTGGCATACTGGAGTTGGCTGCTGGCAATCCTTGGTCCTTGGCTCCTCTATCACTTGGCAGTGCACATGGCGGCCTCTCTGTTCTCTTGATTCTCTTTCGGATTCCGTTGAGTTCCCTTCCCTATCTAATCTGCCTCAAAGGTAATAAATGGTTTTCTAAGTCTTGGGTGTATGTTGTATATGTGCTCGCAGCTTAGGTGAAGGGAGAACGAAGAGACCTGTAATTTATAGCATATCAGGGACATTTTTGTATTGTTTCCTGATCAACTGTGTTTCAGTTGTAAGCAATAGCTATGAATTGCCTGAGCCCACATCACTCCTTTATAATGAAACACCTCCTATGTTATAATTTTTTTTAAAAGTACTTGTCTCTTTTTTTCCCTTTGACATTTAGCCTCATTTTTCCTGAAATTCTTCTGTCATTTTTCTCTTAGATCATCTGTCTCTGAAGAAGATGACAAGGAAGATAGTGTCTGGGAGCCTCAAAAGAAAGTCCCCAGAAGCCGTAAGCAGCCTATTCCCAAGGAATCCAAGCCAAAGAGGGTGCCTCGGGCGAAGAAGAAAACTCTGCACATCACTGATGGCTCAGGAGGTGTAGCTGTTAAGGAGGAACTGGTAGGTGCTACAGCTGGATAGAGAGGAAGTAGAGTATTTTCTTAATTGGTGATATAACTTTCTCTTTATGCAGAGCAGGACAAAGTATGTAAATGACAAAACTACAGGGGAGTGGTATCTCCTACCATGGGTCTATAATTGTATTTACTTATCAAGATCCATTCTGTTGGAGAAGGAATATTTATCAACTGGTACATATGTACATCTTACTTTAGGCAGATATATCCACGTGAATCTGGATTAAAAGAACCCAACAACAATGGAGTATAGGCTACTTTACATTACAAAAAGAATTATTTATTTCCAAGATCATTCAGTGTGATACTAACTTTAAATAACTGCCTGCCTAGGATATTTAAACTGATACAGCGGATATGTCACTTTCCAGGAAGACGGTTATTGTATATAATAATATCCTGTTCCATCACCATTATCACAAATACGACACCTCAACCCCCTGGTGGGAGAGGAAAGGGAAAGTAGACAAAGACAGGAAGAAAAAGTAAAATGATTGAAGGTGGAGGTTTGAAGTAAGAGGAAGGAAGAAAAGACAACAATCATCAATTAGACACTTAAAAATATCCTCTCTGGAGTCTTCAGGCAAGATTTATTTAAATCAGAATTTCTCGAAGTGTTCTTCATAGACAGCTGGGGTACTTTTCAGGAACTCTCGGAGGATGATGACATTTTCATAATAATGCTAAGATGTTACCTGCTGTTATTCAAGTTGACATTTACATTGATGGTACAAGGGCAATGGTTAGTAAAACTGCTGATACTTAAGTACAAATCGGTCAAAATTTTTAATTTTATTATAACTTGACCCTTGAGAATATATAATTTTAATATTCTGTGATCAAATGAGAAATAATCTTAAAGCACTTCTGCTGCATGCTGACATTGACTTATGTTAATACAAGCACTTGTATCAAGCTCTGGTACAAACATTTGAGTTGTGGGCTAAACTAGCCTCTTTTCCAGAGAATACCATTCTATACTTGAAAGAATTAGTGGCAGACAAACTATGGTTATTCAGATTTTGATATCTGGCAGAGATACCTGAGTACTCAGCATTAGCCAGGCACTGTGCTCACACTTCACTTGTATGATCCTACTTAATAGCACTGTTGAGGCAGGTGCTATTATTCTGATTTTAGAGGTGAGGAAGTCCAGGCAAGAGAAGTTATCCCCTATTCAGGATTCACAGACAGAATGTGATAGAACTGGGTTTCTAACTCAAGAACATGATTTGGTTAGCATTTCAGGAACGGATATCCCTCATGGGTGTTTTTACATCAGCCAGGCTCACAAAGTGATGTATAAGACCGGAATGAAATAATTATCACAAGGACCGGAAACTAAAGTAACCAGTACTTTCTCTCCATAGAGGCTTAACTAAGTAGGGGAATAAATAATAATCAGAAGCTTGCTTAATGAACATGGGCATAGAATAGGAGAATTAGGTAAATTAATGATTTTTAGCTTATTGAATGCCTACCATGGTCTACGCATTATGCTTATAGCACTGATAGGTGAATATTTTAATTGTATGACACTAAAGTAGTTTGATATATCCATTGTACTATAGAAATATCTTTCAATTGGGACCAAAATATTCAGAATCCGTTTGCTGCACTTTCCTCTCCCATGAACATTATTTAGAAGAGTGCCGGTCATATATGCATTTTACACTTCTCCTTTTCCTGCTCCTTGATGGCTGCCAACCTCCTCTATGGCTGGACATTCTTTCTTTAGCAATATTAATTAATTTGATGAAGTAATGTCCTAGAAGTCATTTTATCTTCATACCTCTGCTCTTATCATGTTTTGAGCTAAATATTTACTATGCAGATAGCAGTCTAATGTATGGAGTTTTCAGGTTAAGATGCTGGTGGTGGTAGGTGGACATCGGTGGGGTGCTGTTTATTGTAGTTCCTAAGTTGTCACTAATTCTGGAGAAAAGGTTGAATTTCGACTGCAACTTGGTTTGGGAATTGTTTTTAATTCATTTTTGTGCCATCTATATTACTTAGGTAACTGAGAACATATTAGCTTGTTAAATTATCAACTCCATAAGGGCAGAGTCTTTATATTTTTACTGTTCTACCCCCAGAGCAAGGACGAGCCCCAGGTTGTGTGTCTTTATATATGTGTTGTCACTTGGTGGGGTCTGGTACCAAGAGTAACCTCTGGACAGCTATATGGACTGCTGTGAGGGCAGTACGTCAAAGAAAAATCCCTGATCCTACCCTGCTGTCATGCTATGCTTCCACTCCTATATCTTTTTACATAAATTGGTGGCAGGTTGTATCCTATTGAGTTTTATAAATGTGTATTACTCTTCTCCCATAAGTAGCTTGCTTTTTTTTTTTTAACCTGCAGATTTTATTGAGATATAGTCACATATTATATATTCCATCCAAAATATTCAGTGTTTCACAGTATCATCACTTAGTGTGATTCATCATCAGAGTCAATTTTAGACTGTTTTGTTTGCTCCCCCAAAAAAAAGTATCAGACACAAGGAAAACTTAGAACTCTCATATCTGTTACCCACCCCTGTTATTGACCGCTGGCATTGGTGTGGTACACTTGTTACTGTTGATGAAAGAATATTAAGGTATTACTGTTGACTATAGTCCATAGCTTGTAATAGGTAATTTTCTCTACATACCACTCTATTAATAACTCTTTTTATAATTGTTGTACATTTGTAATAGCTTATGCAAGAGCTTACTTACATTTGTTGTATAGTTGGTGACATACATAACTCTAAAAAACCTCTTTCAACCAAATTCACCTGAAGTACAATACTATTACTTATAATCCCAATAATGAGCTACCCTGACCTCTGTCTATTTCCAAATGTTTCAGTTTAACCTCGTTAAACTTTCTTGTACATGTTAGGTAATGGCTCCCCCTTCTCTAGCTTCTGTTATCTCTAGGTACCCTATATTCTACTTTGAAGGCTCTGAGTGTTCATATTCTAGTTAGTTCACGTTAGTGGAATCATACAACATTTGTCCTTGTGTCTCTGACGTATTTCACTCAGCAGTATGTCCTTAAGATTCATCTGTTTTGTCGTGTGGTTCAG
This sequence comes from Tamandua tetradactyla, assembly GCF_023851605.1. Lineage (NCBI taxonomy): Eukaryota > Metazoa > Chordata > Mammalia > Pilosa > Myrmecophagidae > Tamandua > Tamandua tetradactyla. The sequence continues at coordinate 17,613,748 of NC_135343.1, read as the reverse complement.
GACGTCATTCCTTCTTCCTGCTGCATAATATTCCATCATGTGTATATACTGCATTTTGTTTTTCTGCTCATCTGTTGATGGACACTTGAATTGTTTCCATCTTTTGGCAATTGTGAATAATGCTGCTATGAAGATTGGTATGCAAATGTCTGTTTGTGTCCCTGCTTTCAAATCTTCTGGGTATGTGTTGAGTTGTGGAATTGCTGGGTCATAGAGCAACAAATATTTAGTTTTCAGAGGAGCTGTCTTCCACAGTAGCTGCACCATTTTACATTCTCACCAGCAGTGAGTAAGTGTTCCTATCTGTCCACAGCCTCTCCAATATTTGTAGTTTCCTGTTTGTTGAGTAGCAGCTATTCTTGCAGGTGTGAGATGATTTCTCATTGTGGTTTTGATTTGCATTTCCCTAATAGCTAATGAAGAAGAATATCTTTTCATGGGCTTTTCAGTCATTTGTATTTCCTTTTTGGAAAAATGTCTATTCATATTTTTTGCCCATTTTCTAATTAGGTTGTTTATCTTTTTATTGTTGAGTTGTCGAATTTTTTTTATATATAATGGATATCAAACCCTTATCAGATACGTAGTTACCAAATATTTTCTCCCATTGAATTGGCTGCCTTTTCACCCTTTTGTCAGTCCTTTGAAAGCATGGAAGTGTTCGATCATGAGGAGTGCACATTTGTCCATTTTTTGTTCTCTTGCCTGTGCTTTGAACGTAGTAAGGTCTTAGAAGATACCTCCTATCACTAGGTCTTGAAGATGTTTCCCTTTATTTTCTTCTAGGAGTTCTATGATATGGGCTCTTATATTTAGCTCTTTAATCTACTTTGTGTTAATTTTTTTTCTTTTCTTTTTTATTTTTGAGTTAATTTTTGTATAGGTTATGAGGTAGGGGTCCTCTTTCATTCCTTTGGGTATGGATATCCAATTCTCCCAGCCCAATTTATTGAAGAGAGTATTCTGTCTCCCGGTTCTGTGGATTTTGGGGGCCTTGTGAAAAATAAATTGACCATAGACTTGAGGGTCTATTTTGAACTTTCAGTTCAATGGAATTGCATATCTTTGTGCCAGTACTATGCTGTTTTGACCACTGTGGCTTTATAATAAGCTTTTAAGGTCAGAAAGTTTAAGTCCTTCCTTTTCTTTTTTAGGATGTTTCTCTGGTGATTCAAAGCCCTTTTCCTTTCCAAATAAATTTGATAACTAACTTTACCAAGTCTGCAAAGTAGGTTGTTGGAATTTTGATTGGTATAATATTGAATCTGTAGATTTGGGTAGAATTGACATCTCCCATTATTATTGTAGAAACCTCTGTTGCTCCCTTCAGTTTTGCCAGTGTTTTCCTCATGTTTGGAGCACCTTGATTGGGTACACAAATATTTATGATTGTTATTTCTTCTTGATGAGTTACCCTTTTTATTAATATATACTATCATTCCTGTCTCTCATGACATCTTTGCATCTTAAGTCTATTTTATCTGATATGAGTATAGTTACCCCAACTTTCTTTTAGCCTGCCTATCCATGAACACAGAATTTCTCTCTACCTATTTAGGCCCCTTTTGATTTTTTTTTTTAGCAATGTTTTGTAGTTTTTTGTGTATGGGTCCTTAATGTCCTTGCTTAAGTTTAAGCCTAAATACTTGATTCTTTTAGTTGTTATTGTGAATGGAATTTATTTCTTAATTTCTTCCTTGGTTAGCTCATTACTAGTGTATAGAAACACTACTGATTTTTGCATGTTAATCTTGTATCCTGCCACTTTGCTGAATTTATTTATTAGCTCAAGTAGCTTTGTTATAGATTTCTTGGGATTTTCCAAATATTGGATCATGTCATCTGCAAACAATAAGAGTTTTACTTCTTCCTTTCCATTCTGGATGCCTTTTATTTATTTTTCTTGCTTAATTGCTCTGGCTAGAACTTCTAGCACAATGTTGAATAACACTGGAGACAGGGCATCCTTGTCTCATTCCTGATCTTAGGGGAAGGCTTTCAGCCTCTCCTCTTGAGTTCAGTGTTGGCTGTGGGTTATATATGCCCTTTATTAAATTGAAAGCTTCCTTTAAGTCCTCCCTTTTGAAGTGTTTTTATCAAAATGGGTTGCTGAATTTTGTCGAATAACTTTTAGCATCAATCTAGATGATCACGTGATTTTTCCCTGTTTTGATTTGTTAATGTGTTGCATTACGTTAATTGATTTTCTAGTGTTGAACTATGCTTGCATGGGATAAATCCCATTTGGTTTTGGTGTATAGTTCTTTTAATGTGCTGTTGGATTCTATTTGCTAGCATTTTGTTGATAATTTTTTAATCTGTATTTATTAGGGAGATTGGTCTTTAACTATCCTTTCTTATGGTATCTTTATCCGGTTTTTATATTAGGGGGATGTTAGCTTCATAGAAGGAGTTAGGTAGTGTTCCCTTTAATTTTGTAAAAGATTTTGAGCAGCAGTGGTGGTAGTTCTTCTTGGAGTGACTGGTAAAATTCTCCTGTGAAGCCATCTGGCCCTGTACTTTTCTTTGTAGGGAGTTTTTTTTAAAAAACTTTTTTTTATTGTATAATATAACATATATAAAAAACAAAGAAAGAAAAATGTAATAGCTTACAAAGCAGTCTTCAACAAGTAGTTACAGGACAGATCCCAGAGTTTGTCATAGGCTACCTTACCATCCCCTCAGATTTTTCCTTCTAGCTGCTCCAGAATATAGGCAGCTAGAAAGAATAAATATATTTTTTTATCATCACAATCAACTTTTTTTTTCTTTCTTGTGAAAAATAGTATATATACAAAAAAAAGCAATACATTTCAAAGCACAGTACAACAATTAGTTGTAGAACAGATTTCATAGTTTGGTATGGGTTACAATTCCACAATTTTAGGTGTTTATTTCTAGCTACTCTATGATACTGGAGACTAAAAGAAATATCAATTTAATGACTCAGCAATCATATTCATTTGTTAAACCCTACCTTTTCTGTAATATAATTCCACCATCACCTTTGATCTTTCTATCCCTCTCTTTAGGGGTATTTGGGCTATGGCCATTCTAACTTTTTCATGTTGGAAGGGGCTGTCAATAACTTACGGTTTTGTTGATTCTGGTTTTTTGTTTTTTGTTTTTTTGTTCTCCATTTCATTTATTTTTGCTATAATCTTTATTCCTTTTCTTCTACTCGCCTTAAGGTTAATTAGCTGCTCTTTGTCTAGTTTCTTCAGTTTTTCAGTTAGGTCTTTAGTTTTTATCTCTATCATTTTTTTTTTTTTTTTGCATGGGCAGGCACCAGGAATTGAACGTGTCTCTCCAGCATGGTAGGTGAGAACTCTGCCTGCTGAGACACCATGACCTGCCCTCTTACTTTTTAATGTAGGCATTTAGAGTATAAATTTTCCTCTCAGCACCATTTTTGCTTCATCCCATAAGTTGTTTTGTTTTGATATTTGTGTTGATAAAACAACATACAAACATTCTTAACATACAAACGTTCCATGCATGGTGTATAATCAGTGTCTCACAGTATCATTACATAGTTGTGTATTCGTCACCACGATCGTTGTTTTGAAAATTTGCATCACTCCAGAAAGAGTAAAGAAAAAAAAACTCATACATATCATACTCCTTACCCCTCCCACTCATTGACCATTATTATTTCCATTTACTCAATTTATTTTAACCTTTCTTTCCCTTGTTATTTATTTTTTATCCATATTTTTTACTCTTCTGTCAGTACCATGGATAAAAGGAGCATAAGACACAAGGTTTTCACAATCATATGGTCACATTTTAAACGCTGTATCATTATACAATCATCTTCAAGAAACAAGGCTGTTTGATTGTGAAAACCTTGTGTCTGATGCTCCTTTTGTCTATGGTACCGACAAATGAGTAAAACATATGGACTAAAAAAAAGTAAATAATGGGGGAACAAATTTTAAAATAAATTTAGTAGATTGAAATGCTAGTGATCAATGGAAGAAAGTGGTAAGGGGTATAGAAAAAAATAGGGGAAAAAAACAAAGGCTAAAATATATTGGGTAGATGGAAATAGTAGCAGTCAGTGAGAGGGAGGGTAAGAGGTATGGTATGTATGAGTTTTTTTCTTTTTTCTTTTTTTGAAATGATGCAAATGTTCTAAGAAATGATCATGGTGATGACTATCCAACTATGTGATGATATTTTGAGTTATTGATTATATACCAAGAATGGAATGATCATGTGATAAGAATGTTTGTATGTTGCTATGTTTAAAAAGAAATAAGGCTGCTGGAACATAGCTCTACAGTTTCAGGTACTTCCCTCTAGCCACTCCGATACACCATAAACTAAAAGGGGGATATGTTTATAATGCATGAGAATAACTTCCAGGATAACCTCATGACTCTGAAATCTCTCAGCCACTGAGGCTTTATTTTGTATCATTTCTCTCTTCCCCCTTTTGTTCAAGAAGATTTTCTCAATCCCTTGATACTGGGTCCTGGCTCATCCCAGGATTTCTGCTACATGTTGCTAGGGAGATTTACATCCCTGAGAGTCAAGTCCCACGTGGAGGGGGAGGGTAGTGAGTTCACTTGCTGTGTCAGCTTAGAGAGAAATGTCACATCTGAGCAACAAAAGAGATTCTCTGGGGGACTCTTAGGCCTAATTTTAAGTAGGCTTAGCCTGTCCTTTGCAGGAATAAATTTCATAGTATGACCCACAAGATTGAGGGCTCGGCCTATTGATTTGGTTGTCCTCACTGCTTGCTGGAATAATAGAAATTCTCTAAATGAGGAAGTTGAATATTTCCCCCTTTCTCCCCATTCCTGCAATACTTCTTTATTCACTTGCAAATACTTCTTTATTCACTGTCTAGATCACTCTGGGTTTTGTTGGGGCATTGCACTAACTTGGACAAACCAACAAAATCTCATGCCCCATTCAAGAGTCTGTGTACTCATGGTGTTAACTGAACTGATCATACAAGTTAAATTTGGAAATGACTACCCAAAATATAAATTTTGCACCAAATAAACACCTCTCCCTTTAGTCTTACACAGAAGTTGAAGTTTGAAAATATGACGATATCATCCTTTACTCAGTATTCTAATATACCTCAGTCCTATCTAGATCAGCTTCATTCATATCTCTACTCGATGTCTGATTACTTTTTCACTGCTCTGCTTCCCCTTCTCCTCCCAAGGGGAAGACACCCCAGGCTCTCCCCAAACCAGGCACCTGCAGTGGCCTGCCTCAGGGATGGAGTTAGGTACTGGGCACTGCAGGACAGTTTCTGTGTGTGGATAAAATGAGTCTGTTTGCTCTCGGGTTCCCATTTGGGAACTCCAGGCTGTGGGCCTGGGAAGGTTGATCCCCACCCCTGCCTGAGTTGGTACCCGAAGTCGGAGTGCAGCGCTCAGCTGTCCAGTCTGGCCGATGCGCAGTGGCAGGCCCCAGGGCTGGTCATGATTGAGCATGCTCACCCCAACTTCCTTGTAGTTTCCACTTTTTTCATCCGCATCTTCCTAATATAATGCAGGGGTCCTTCTCTGGGGAACCAAACCCTTGAACTACTGTCCTGGTCATTTTCTGCCTTTTCTCTAGTTGCTCCACAGTAGAGGAGTGAGCTCTGCTTGTCCTATTCTGCCATCCTCCTGAAGGTTTCCCAGATAGCTGTCTTTCTTTCTTTTTTTTTTTTTTTTTGAGGGGGGTGGGCGTGGGAGGTAGTAGGGGGATTGTGATGGGCACAGAAAGGTCAAGTGTCCCCATGACTTCTCTGGGAGTGGGGTAGATTAAAATCCATGAAATCCACTCTGTACCTTAGAAGGCATGAGTCCATACCTCTATTTCAAAATGGGTCTTATTTTTATTTTATTTCTTTTATTTTATTATTTTTTTTTATTAATTAACAGAAAAAAAGAAATTAACCCAACATTTAGAAATCATACCATTCTACATATGCAATCAGTAATTCTTAACATCATCACATAGATGCATGATCATCGTTTCTTAGTACATTTGCATGGGTTTAGAAGAACAAGCAACACAACAGAAAAAGATATAGAATGTTAATATGGAGAAAAAAAAATAGTAAAAAAAAAAAAAACCTATAGCTCAGACGCAGCTTCATTCAGTGTTTTAACATGATTACTTTACAATTAGGTATTATTTTGCTGTCCATTTTTGAGTTTTTTTATCTAGTCCTGTTCCACAGTCTGTATCCCTTCAGCTCCAATTACCCATTATCTTACCCTGTTTCTAACTCCTGCTGGACTCTGTTACCAATGTCATATTCCAAGTTTATTCTCGAATGTCGGTTCACATCAGTGGGACCATACAGTATTTGTCCTTTAGTTTTTGGTTAGACTCACTCAGCATAATGTTCTCTAGGTCCATCCATGTTATTACATGCTTCATAAGTTTATCCTGTCTTAAAGCTGCATAATATTCCATCGTATGTATATACCACAGTTTGTTTAGCCACTCGTCTGTTGATGGACATTTTGGCTGTTTCCATCTCTTTGCAATTGTAAATAACGCTGCTATAAACATTGGTGTGCAAATGTCCGTTTGTGTCTTTGCCCTTAAGTCCTTTGATTAGATACCCGGCAATGGTATTGCTGGGTCATGTGGCAATTCTATATTCAGCTTTTTGAGGAACCTCCAAACTGCCTTCCACAGTGGTTGGACCATTTGACATTCCCACCAACAGTAGATAAGTGTGCCTCTTTCTCCGCATCCTCTCCAGCACTTGTCATTTTCTGTTTTGTTGATAATGGCCATTCTGGTGGGTGTGAGATGATATCTCATTGTGGTTTTGATTTGCATTTCTCTAATGGCCAGGGACATTGAGCATCTCTTCATGTGTCTTTTGGCCATTTGTATTTCCTCTTCTGATAGGTGTCTGTTCAAGTCTTTTTCCCATTTTGTAATTGGGTTGGCTGTCTTTTTGTTCTTGTTGAGTTGAACAATCTCTTTATAAATTCTGGATACTAGACCTTTATCTGATATGTCATTTCCAAATATTGTCTCCCATTGTGTAGGCTGTCTTTCTACTTTCTTGATGAAGTTCTTTGATGCACAAAAGTGTTTAATTTTGAGGAGCCCCCATTTATTTATTTCCTTCTTCAGTGCTCTTGCTTTAGGTTTAAGGTCCATAAAACCGCCTCCAATTGTAAGTTTCATAAGATATCTCCCCAAATTTTCCTCTAACTGTTTTATGGTCTTAGACCTAATGTTTAGATCTTTGATCCATTTTGAGTTAACTTTTGTATAGGGTGTGAGATACGGGTCCTCTTTCATTCTTTTGCATATGGATATCCAGTTCTCTAGGCACCATTTATTGAAGAGACTGTTCTGTCCCAGGTGACTTGGCTTGACTGCCTTATCAAAGATCAAATGTCCATAGATGAGAGGGTCTGTATCTGAGCACTCTATTCGATTCCATTGGTCGATATATCTATCTTTATTCCAATACCATGCTGTTTTGACCACTGTGGCTTCATAATATGCCTTAAAGTCAGGCAGCCTGAGACCTCCAGCTTTGTTTTTTTTCCTCAAGATGTTTTTAGCAATTCGGGGCACCCTGCCCTTCCAGATAAATTTGCTTATTGGTTTTTCTATTTCCAAAAAATAAGTTGTTGGGATTTTGATTGGTATTGCATTGAATCTGTAAATCAATTTAGGTAGGATTGACATCTTAACTATATTTAGTCTTCCAGTCCATGAACACGGTATGCCCTTCCATCTATTTAGGTCTTCTGTGATTTCTTTTAACAGTTTTTTGTAGTTTTCTTTATATAGGTTTTTTGTCTCTTTAGTTAAATTTATTCCCAGGTATTTTATTCTTTTAGTTGCAGTTGTAAATGGGATTCATTTCTTGATTTCCCCCTCAGCTTGTTCATTACTAGTGTATAGAAATGCTACAGATTTTTGAATGTTGATCTTGTAACCTGCTACTTTGCTGTACTCATTTATTAGCTCTAGTAGTTTTGTTGTGGATTTTTCCGGGTTTTCGACGTATAGTATCATATCGTCTGCAAACAGTGATAGTTTTACTTCTTCCTTTCCAATTTTGATGCCTTGTATTTCTTTTTCTTGTCTAATTGCTCTGGCTAGAACCTCCAACACAATGTTGAATAATAGTGGTGATAGTGGACATCCTTGTCTTGTTCCTGATCTTAGGGGGAAAGTTTTCAATTTTTCCCCATTGAGGATGATATTAGCTGTGGGTTTTTCATATATTCCCTCTATCATTTTAAGGAAGTTCCCTTGTATTCCTATCTTTTGAAGTGTTTTCAACAGCAAAGGATGTTGAATCTTGTCGAATGCCTTCTCTGCATCAATTGAGATGATCATGTGATTTTTCTGCTTTGATTTGTTGATATGGTGTATTCCATTAATTGATTTTCTTATGTTGAACCATCCTTGCATACCTGGGATGAATCCTACTTGGTCATGATGTATAATTCTTTTAATGTGTTGTTGGATACGTTTTGCTAGAATTTTATTGAGGATTTTTGCATCTATATTCATTAGAGAGATTGGTCTGTAGTTTTCTTTTTTTGTAATATCTTTGCCTGGTATGGTATGAGGGTGATGTTGACTTCCTAGAATGAATTAGGTAGTTTTCCCTCCACTTCGATTATTTTGAAGAGTTTGAGGAGAGTTGGTACTAATTCTTTCTGGAATGTTTGATAGAATTCACATGTGAAACCCTCTGGTCCTGGACTTTTCTTTTTAGGGAGCTTTTGAATGACTTATTCAATTTCATTACTTGTGATTGGTTTTTTTTTTTTTTTTTTTTTTTTTAAAGAGAGAGGGAGGAAGGGAAGGAAAGACAGAGAGAAGGAAGGAAGGATGGAAGGAAGGAAGGAAGAAAGGGAAACATCTTTAAACATTTTCTTGTTTTATTGTATTTTGTTTGTTTGTTTTTGTTTTTTACATGGGCTGGGGCCGGGAATCGAACCGAGGTCCTCCGGCATGGCAGGCAAGCACTTTGCCCGCTGAGCCACCGCGGCCCGCCCTGTGATTGGTTTTTTGAGGTCATCTATTTCTTCTTGAGTCAAAGTTGGTTGTTCATGTCTTTCCAGGAACCCGTCCATTTCATCTAAATTGTTGTATTTATTAGCGTAAAGTTGTTCATAGTGTCCTGTTATTACCTCCTTTATTTCTGTGAGGTCAGTAGTTATGTCTCCTCTTCCATTTCTGATCTTATTTATTTGCATCCTCTCTCTTCTTCTTTTTGTCAATCTTGATAAGGGCCCATCAATCTTATTGATTTGCTCATAGAACCAACTTCTGGTCTTATTGATTTTCTCTATTGTTTTCATGTTTTCAATTTCATTTATTTCTGCTCTAATCTTTGTTATTTCTTTCCTTTTGCTAGCTTTGGGATTAGTTTGCTGTTCTTTCTCCAGTTCTTCCAAGTGGACAGTTAATTCCTGCATTTTTGCCTTTTCTTCTTTTCTGATATAGGCATTTAGGGCAATAAATTTCCCTCTCAGCACTGCCTTTGCTGCGTCCCATAAGTTTTGATATGTTGTGTTTTCATTTTCATTCGCCTCTAGGTATTTACTAATTTCTCTTGCAATTTCTTCTTTGACCCACTTGTTGTTTAAGGGTGTGTTGTTGAGCCTCCATGTATTTGTGAATTTTCTGGCACTCCGCCTATTATTGATTTCCAACTTCATTCCTTTATGATCCGAGAAAGTGTTGTGTATGATTTCAATCTTTTTAAATTTGTTAAGACTTGCTTTGTGACCCAGCATATGGTCTATCTTTGAGAATGATCCATGAGCACTTGAGAAAAAGGTGTATCCTGCTGTTGTGGGATGTAATGTCCTATAAATGTCTCTTAAGTCTAGCTCATTTATAGTAATATTCAGATTCTCTATTTCTTTATTGATCCTCTGTCTAGATGTTCTGTCCATTGATGAGAGTGGTGAATTGAAGTCTCCAACTATTATGGTATATGTGTCTATTTCCCTTTTCAGTGTTTGCAGTGTATTCCTCACGTATTTTGGGGCATTCTGGTTCGGTGCGTAAATATTTATGATTGTTATGTCTTCTTGTTTAATTGTTCCTTTTATTAGTAGATAGTGTCCTTCTTTGTCTCTTTTAACTGTTTTACATTTGAAGTCTAATTTGTTGGATATTAGTATAGCTACTCCTGCTCTTTTCTGGTTGTTATTTGCATGAAATATCTTTTCCCAACCTTTCACTTTCAACCTGTGTTTATCTTTGGGTCTAAGATGTGTTTCCTGTAGACAGCATATAGAAGGATCCTGTTTTTTAATCCACTCTGCCAGTCTATGTCTTTTGATTGGGGAATTCAGCCCATTAACATTTAGTGTTATTACTGTTTGGATAATATTTTCCTCTAACATTTTGCCTTTTGTATTATATATATCATATCTGACTTTCCTTCTTTCTACACTCTTCTCCATACCTCTCTCTTCTGTCTTTTCGTATCTGACTCTAGTGCTCCCTTTAGTATTTCTTGCAGAGCTGATCTGTTGGTCACAAATTCTCTCAGTGACTTTTTGTCTGAGAATGTTTTAATTTCCCCCTCATTTTTGAAGGACAATTTTGCTGGATATAGGAGTCTTGGTTGGCAGTTTTTCTCTTTTAGTAATTTAAATATATCATCCCACTGTCTTCTGGCTTCCATGGTTTCTGCTGAGAAATCTACACATAGTCTTATTGGGTTTCCCTTGTATGTGATGGATTGTTTTTCTCTTGCTGCTTTCAAGATCCTCTCTTTCTCTTTGACCTCTGACATTCTAACTAGTAAGTGTCTTGGAGAACGCCTATTTGGGTCTAATCTCTTTGGGGTGCGCTGCACTTCTTGGATCTGTAATTTTAGGTCTTTCATAAGAGTTGGGAAATTTTCAGTGATAATTTCTTCCATTAGTTTTTCTCCTCCTTTTCCCTTCTCTTCTCCTTCTGGGACACCCACAACACGTATATTTGTGCGGTTCATATTGTCCTTGAGTTCTCTGATACCCTGTTCAAATTTTTCCATTCTTTTCCTGATAGTTTCTGTTTCTTTTTGAAATTCAGATGTTCCATCCTTCAAATCACTAATTCTATCTTCTATCTCTTTAAATCTATCATTGTAGGTATCCATTGTTTTTTCCATCTTTTCTACTTTATCCTTCACTTCCATAAGTTCTTTGATTTGTTTTTTCAGTTTTTCTATTTCTTCTTTTTGTTCAGCCCATGTCTTCTTCATGTCCTCCCTCAATTTATCAATTTCGTTTTTGAAGAGGTTTTCCATTTCTGTTCGTATATTCAGAATTAGTTGTCTCAGCACCTGTATCTCATTTGAGCTATTGGTTTGTTCCTTTGACTGGACCATGTTTTCAATTTTCTGAGCGTAATCCGTTATCTTCTGCTGGCGTGTGGGCATTTAGTCAGATTTCCCTGGGTGTTGGACCTAACAGGTTGAAAGATTTTTCTGTGAAATCTCTGGGTTCTGTTTTTCTTATCCTGCCCAGTAGGTGGCGCTCGTGGCACACGTTTGTCTGTGGGTCCCACCAGTAAAAGGTGCTGTGGGTCCTTTAACTTTGGAAAACTCTCGCAGTGGGGGATATTCGCCAGCCGAAGCGGTTTGGAAGAGTACCAGCCGGCCCGGGGGTCCGTACACGGGGAGGGTCGCCTGCCGCCGCAGCCCGTGAGAGCACCCGTCTGAATTTCCTAGTCGGTCCGGGGCGCCAGGCGTGGTGGGAGGGTGCCAGCCGCCGCGGCCCGGGAGAGTGCACCGTTCCCAGCCCAACCGGGGAGTGACGTGTTTGGAAGGGACCCCCCCCCACCCCGGTCACCGTTCTCCGCGGCCTGGGGATTTCCGATCCAATTCTCTCAGTTGGTCCGGGGGGCCGCGCGTGGTGGGGGCGCCAGCTGCCGCGGCTTGAGGGGACCGCCTGCCCAATTATCCCAGCTGGCCCGGAAAAGAGGAAGGGAGGGACTCCGGCCGCTTGCCACCCCGCCCGGGGAAGCCCACGCCCCTCAGTGATCTCACCGAAGCGGGTTCTCTCAGCCAGTCAGCCGTTCCAGGATGGGGTACGCTGTCTTTTTGATCTCTGTCCTGGCTCCCGGAGCTGTTCTGTATCATTTCTACTCCCCTAGTAGCTGTTCTGGAGGAGGAACTAAGATCCGCACATCTTACTAAGCCACCATCTTCTCCAGGACCCAGATAGCTGTCTTGATTACAAGTTGTAATCTTATTTTCTGACATTTGTAGACATAGCCTTTACTCATTTTTAAATCTCAAACCTTTTTTTTTGAGATAATTGTAGCTTTACATGCGGTTGTAAGAAATAATATGGAGGGATTCCGTTTACAGTCAGTGGTTTCCTACAGTGGTGACATCTTGCAGAACTATAGTGTAGTATCACAACTAGGATATTGACATTGATAGAATCCAATGATCTTATTTAGAATTCTCCCTTTTTACTTTTCTCATTTGTGCGTGTGTTGTATGTGCGTTTGTGTATTTAGTGCTCTGAAATTTTATTATATGTGTAAGTTAGTGTGTCCATCACCATAAGGATCTGCTGTGTTTCCATTTGATAGCTATAACTACTCTCCCCAGTCTCATCTTTAATCTCTGGAAACCACTAATCTGTTCTCTCTTTTGTCATTTCTGGAATGTTATATAAATTCGATAATATAGTATGCAACCTTTTGAGATTGGCTTTTTTATTTTCGCAAAGCATAAATCCCTTGAGATTCATCCAAGTTGTATCAGTAATTCATTCCTTCTTATTACTGAGTTAGTATTCCAGGAAAATTGTTTTTTATCTTCTAATTCTGTTATATTCTTTTTATGATTTTTTAGAATAGCTCTGTGGCTATTTCTGGTGTCGATTTGGAAGACATAAAACATGAATTGGATACTGTGCAGACTCTGAAAACAACAAAGACAAAACGGAAAAGTTCACCTCAGTCACCTTCAGATCAGAGGACCAAAAAGCTGAAAGTTGATGAAGAAACCAGCAAAGTCTGCAACTTAGAGATTACAAATAACAATACAGAGACACCGTCCACCAGCACCATGTGGGAAGGTATATGCAAAAAGGAGGAGAATGAAGATGACTTTACATTCGGTCAGTCCCCTTTAAAGAAAATGAAGACTGTAACATGTCCTCAGGGGCAGGCTGTCAAATTTCCAGCAAATGCCAACAGTATTAAAGAGGAGGTGGAAATGAACTGGGACATAGTACAGGTATGAATTTGCTTTTTTTTGTCACCTTAGTTGATTTGATTCCTTTCTTTTTTATTAGATTTGGGGTTGTACTGCCTAAGAGAACTGTTGGGAGTATTCAGTTCTTTCAGATTTTCCAGTGATTTCCTGGAGGCTTTGACTGCTGGTTCCTTTCCTGGGTATCCTGTTTTGTATTATAGCCTATTCATCAATTCGTCAGCTAAGAGCTGTGACTTTAGTCAAGATAGATCTTTATCATGGTGTTTTAGTGACCATACACCATATAAACAGAATGTATCAACTGATTGAGACTGCCAAGGTTCATTAAGTTGTTGCTTTAAACTTAGATAATATTTTCCATAAAAGAAGTACAGGTGATTAGGTCATAGGCCAATTAATACATCTATTTAATGCTTAGTATTATGTTTTAATGTACTAAGAAAAAAGTCTAACATCTTTCTGAAGAAAAATTCTATCAGAATTCCAACTTGAGATGCCAGCATTATATCTCTTACTACAGGGAAAATTGGATTTCCTCCAATTTCTCCACCTGGCTTTTGGGATGGTAGAGAGGACCTGAAGGGTGACTCTTGAACAGTTATTCTCAGCCTTCTTTTTTTTTTAATCTGCCCCATCGTATTCTGGGAGCTTTTCAAACTTATGTCATGTGTCTCAGGGTAACTGGGAGTGACCTCCCTCCCTGTTGGCTGTTCTGTGATGATTATGATACATACTCCTTTGCCTGCTAAGAATTGCTCAAGAGGCCAAAGTCATTACTGGATCCTAATATTTCTTTTCAGTTTGGAATTGCCTGTTACCTTTTTTCTTCAGAGGAACTTGTTTTTACCCATGCTACCTTTTCTTTCAACTACCTACTTGTAAAACCTCCCCTATTTTCTTAAATCATGATTTTTCTTCTCCAGCCCATTAAGGAATAGAACTTTACCTTACAGCTTTTCATCTCACTCTTGCTCCTGAACTAAAGAGTTCAAAATTTCTTAAGAAATAGTATAATTATGCTCCTTTCTATATCGCCTTCTTTATTCATTTAGGCCTATAGGGAAATGTTTTGAAAGTGTGGTTCTGGACCACCTGCATCAGCTTCACCCTGAAGGCTTACCTAAAATGCAGACTCCTTGGTTCCATCCCAGAACCACAGGGGCAGGTGAACATGTTCCATGTCCCTCCCTTCCTTTACTAGCACTTACATGCCTATTTCTGTTATTGACATAGATTCACCTCTAGTAGCTGACAGTGAGCAGGAGAGAGGGAGAAGAGTTCCAGGACCGTGAGGTCTCTTGGCTATAGTAAAAGTTATTCAAAGTTAAGTCAAGGGTCATTTATTCTATGACGCTTTTCTTCCCATTCCTTTCCCATAATCTTTGTTCAGAGAAAGAGGTGAAAATGGCCCTGCTTTAGCCATTTGTCTTTTGGTTTCAAGTAATAGAAACCTACTTCCATTGAACCAAAGTGGAAAAGAATTTATTGCCAAAGATAGAGGAGCTTTTCAAAAATGCAAGGGATACTGTGGTTGCCTCCCAAAGGATGCAAACCAGAAATTGGACAACCAGGAGGATTTTGGGAATACACTTATCAGTTTTCTCTCTCAGGAATCTCATGGTCACCTACTTCTGCTGCTTCGTCTGGGTTATTTTTTCTCTTGGCAGACCAGATTTCTCTGTTTCTTTACAGAGGGTGGAAGATAACAGCCCCCCAATTCCTTTGCCATTAGTTTTAGCCTGTTAAACAGGCTGACTTGCTAATTCTGATTCCCAACTCCAAATTTTAGGAAGAGAATCTGGTTGGCTGAGTTTAGGGCAGGTCCTGTTGGAGACAACTCTTTGAAGGCTTGAGTGATTGGCTGTCGGCTGAAGGCATGAGCATAGGACCACCATGCTTGGCTGATGCAGAAAACCGCTGAAGCAAATGCTCTCACGGAAGCTGACTCAGGAGCCTGAAGAGACCCAACAGAAAGCATTCTGATAAGAAATAAATGGTTCCTGAGACAAGGAGCTGGGAAACAAACTTTGTAGCTTTGCAGGCTTGACAGATGTTCAAAAATAATCTTGCTTTGATTATACTCCCTAAAACATTCCTATGTAAGAACATAATAAATATGTAGATGTCAGTTTATTCGGGGCTCTTGCTCTTGCTCTTGATGAGCTTGAGTCGCCTGACCCCACCTAACTAACTTCTTGTGTTTGTCATTTCTTAATCCTGCACAGTACCCCTTCTCCCCTGTTCTCCAGGGAAATCCCAGCAGGGTCCAATGCCTGAGGCATCATCATATTGTAGAAATATGGCTGCCTGGGCTATAGCTCTATATGTAGGGGCGTGGAGGGGTGGGGAGGTGTTCAGTTTGCTAGCTGCCAGAATGCAACACACCAGAGACAAATTGGCTTTTTAAAAATTTTTTTTATTAATTTTTAAATTAAAAAATATCTATTACAAGAAAGAAAACACAAACATTCTTAACATATGATCTTTCTGTTCTACATATATAATCCGTAATTCACAATATCATCACAGTTGCATATTCATCATCATGATCATTTCTTAGAACATTTGCATCTATTCAGAAAAAGAAATAAAAAGGCAACAGAAAAAGAAATAAAATGGAAACAGAAAAAAAAATTATATATACCATACTTCTTACCCCTCCTTTTCATTGATCACTAGCATTTCAAACTAAATTTATTTTGGCATTTGTTCCCCCTATTATTTATTTTTGTTCCATATGTTCTACTCTTCCGTTGATATAGTAGGTAAAAGGAGCATCAGACACAAGGTTTTCACAGTCACACAGTCACATTGTGAAAGCTATACCATTACACAATCATCATTAAGAAACATGGCTACTGGAACACAGTTCTACATTTTCAGGCAGTTCCCTCCAGCCTCTTCATTACATCTTGGATAACAAGGTGGTATTTACTTAATGTGTAAGAATAACCTCCAGGATAACCTCTCGACTGTGTTTGGAATCTTTCAGCCATTGACACTTTGTCTCATTTCACTCTTCCCCCTTTTGGTCGAGAAGGTTTTCTCAATCCCTTGATGCTGAGTCTCAGCTCATTCTAGGATTTCTGTCCCATGTTGCCAGGAAGGTCCACACCCCTGGTAGTCATGTCCCACATAGATAGGGGGAGGGTGGTGAGTTTGCTTGTTGTGTTGGCTGGAGAGAGAGGCCACATCTGAGCAACAAAAGAGGTTCTCTTGTGGGTGACTGTTAGGCCTAATATTAAGTAGGCTTGACCTATCCTTTGTGGGGCTAAGTTTCATATGAACAAACTCCAAGACTTGGGGCTTAGCCTATAGGTTTGGTTGTCCACACTGCTTGTGAGAATATCAAGAATTCAACTTGGGGAGGTTGAATTTTCCCCCATTCTCACCATTCCCTGAAGGGGACTTTGCAAGTACTTTTCCACTCACTGATCAAATCACTCTGGGATTCATCGGGGCATCACTATGGACAAACCAATGAAATCTCATGTCCTACCCAAGGTTCCATGTACTTATGTTGTTCAACCAAGCTAGACACATTGGCTTATTATTATTATTATTTTTTTTACATGGGCAGGCACCAGGAAGCGAACCTGGGTCCTCTGGCATCACAGGCAAGCATTCCTGCCTGCTGAGCCACTGTGGCCCGCCCTAGGCACATTGGCTTTTAATAAAAGGGGATTTATTTAGTTAATGTATACTTCTTCACAGGAAAGGCAGCTAACTTTCAACTGAGGTCTTTCTCACATGGGAAGGCACAGGATGATCTCTGCTGGCCTTCTCTCCAGACCTCTGGGTTCCAACAACTTTCCCTGGGGTGGTTTCTTTCTGCATCTCCAAAGGCCAGGGCTGAGCTTCGAGTGCTGAGATGAGGTATGCTGAGTAGCTTGGGCTAGTCTACTTAAGCTCTCTCATTTAAGCACCAGCCAATTAAATCAAACATCTTTCATTGCAGCAGGCATGCCTCCTAGCCAACTGCAGATGTCATCAGCAGCAGATGAGGTTCATACACCATTGGCTCATGTCCACAGCAATAGATCTAGGCACTTTCACCTGGCCAAGTTGACAACTGAATCTAACTACCACATGTCCACCCCTTGCCAACTTGACAACTACACACATCACCTTAAACAATATTAAGGTGCAAAAAATTCTCTTCTAGCTGTGGACCTATGAGTCTCAAAACAAGTTATCTGGTGCCAATATACAAAGGAGGACAGTCACAGGATACAGCTTTTCATTTCCATAGGGAGAAATTGGAAGGAACACAAGAGTCACAAGATCCAAACAGTTCTGAAAACCTGCAGGGCAACCTCCATTGGATTTCAAAGTCTAAAAGTCATTTATCCTTCGGCTTTGGAAAATCGCAGTCCCACCCTTTCCTAGGGCCTATGCAGTGGCCTTCCTCTTTCCGAATCAACCTCTGGGGACATTGAGGAGACCACGTTTTTCTCGGCTCTACTCTTTCTAGGCACTGAGGCCATACCTGGGCTCTCTGCTATTTCTGGGGCACATGCTCAACCCCTCCATGTGGTGGCAGCCAGGCTGTCCCCAGTCCCCAAGGAGCGTGCTATACCTTCTCAAAGGCCTGAGGTGGCACAGCTCTTTCACTGCAACAAGATGGGAGACTCATCCTCTGTCCTCAGGGCAAACTCACCCTCTCCATGTAGATGGGTGGGTCCACTCCCCTGGCCGAGGTTTCTTGGCTTTAGACCCGATCTTCCATGGTTCTCACTCTGCAAACTCTGGTTTGTTTCTTTTGTCCAGATGAGCAGTGGTTCTGTTTACACCAACAGGCTCTTCAAGCACTCCAGGACTTTTCCATCATTCTCTTCACAATTCCTCCAAAATCTTCCCCTTATCCATCCAAAAAACCATCCCAACATATCTGATATTTGCCAACTGTTTCTCCAGGAAAAGGAGGGTGTTTGTGGGCCATCTGAAAGTGTCTACCTCACTTTTTTAAAGTGTCCAGCTTTAAAATGTGAATTTTTAATTTAGCTCAAGATTAGTTTCTCTTTAACAAAGATTTGCAAGGTTTCTTTTCTTTTTAATCACTGCAATAATACCTTTAGGTATTTGAGTGCAATTCTTTAATTGACAGGGATTAATAATATTTGCCATTTATTTATAAATGTGCTTACCATGGGTTATGTTCTGTACCAGATACTTACCATTACATCCTTTTATTTGTTCATCATCATGATGGGTTATTAGAAATAAACATAACACAAAAAAATTTAAATTTTTTAAATTCATGATAATCCATATATCATTTAAGGTTAGGATTAGAATAAACAGAAAACATATCTGTTTGTGTAGTTGAGAGCTAAAGAGAAGCCATCCGACTGTTAAAAATGTACTAAGAATTGACTCAATGTATCTAGAATTTAGTTTCTGTAAGTTTGAGAAGGGAAATATGTATGGTGAGGGACAGGCACCCGACTGCCAGAGGGTGAGTGACAGAAGGAAAGCAGAAGAGTAAAAGCTTTATTTATAAGCCAATAGCAACAATATCCATTGTTGCAGTGTTGGAATATTGCATATCTCATTTTAAGGTCCTGAAACTGTTTTATGGCCTTTTGCTCACTTGGAAGATACTGGTATACTCATATTCCTTTTCACTTCCAAGCAGTTTATTTTTCTCTTTCTCCTCATTGTAAGTGATTTTTGACAGCTGGAATAACCCAAGTCTCAGAGAATCTGAGCATTCCTTGCCTGTGTGCTAGAAGAGGTGGTTACCATAGCTGCCACCTTCTCTGAACACTGATGGCAACTAATAAGCTCAACATTTTCTAAGTGGGTTTAGGGAAGTTACCTGGGAAACTATTAAGTGTGGATTTTCTTGTTTGGGTGTTTTTTTTTTAATTTTTTAAAAAATTTAACCAGATGCAGTCATTCTTCTTAACCTTGACTTAACTTTTACAGACAATTCCTGTGGTATATGTGGATTTCCTTTTCTATACGTTTTATTCTCCCATCGACAGGAGCAGCTTTAGGAGAGAAAATAATTTTGTCTTAGAACTGTATTCCTGCTTCCAAACATGGTTGAGAAAAGTGGTAGATATTGGGGTAGTGGGGATCTTAAGAAGAATGACAGTCAATAATACCAAGTCAGAAAATCAGAAAGGTTTGGAGCATTTGAATGAGGACCAGATTCAGTGGTATGCCTGTGATATGCTTATTACCTGCAACAGCAAAATATCTGCCCAGATTCTTTGGAGAAATTCTGAAAAAGGATGTTATGAATATCATGAACTGCATAAGAATTTGAAGAGGTGAGCAGTTTTACAATTTTTGAGAAAGGCTTGCTTTAGGTCACACAGCTGGTAAGTGATGGAGTCAAGATTCAGTCTTTGTAGTATGATCCCAGAGTCCTTGCTCTTAATTAGTCATAATTCTATTTGAGTGCTTTTCATTTATGTCATTTAATTTGAGCATTATAAAAATTCTTTTAACCTTTGGCTGGGGATTATTTATCTCTGTTTTATAGAGAAGGAAACTCAGAGAAATGACATGACTTGCCCAAAGTCACACTGTTAGTACTGGTTGAGATGGTTTTTGGATCCGCTGCTTTTTACTAGATTCCCTTATACTTTCTTCTAAACCCTAGCTATACAGTGTAATTAACAGAAAACAGTTTGGACATCATGTAGGAACTGGTTAGAAATGCAGGATTTCTGGCTCCTCCCTAGTCCTATGGTATCAGAACTGGCTAACAGTTCTTCCAGTTGATTCCATTTAAGTTTGGGAAGCCTTTCTAAACCAGTGTTTCCCAAACTTGAGCTTGCATAAGAACGACTCAGAAGACTTCTTAAAACACAGATTTCTGAACCCCACACCCCAAATTTCTGTTTCAGTTGAAACTAGAGTGGGGTTTAAGAGTTTGCATTTTTAACAAGTTCTCTGATGACACTTATACCATTGGTATGGGGATCACGCTTTTTGAACTACTGCTCTAGTCCACAGATTTCATTGACTCTCAAAATTTGAGTTCTCAAGGGAGTTGACTCAAGCGCTGAAGCCACGCAATTAGCAGATCAACCATGGAGTGGCTTCACATTCAGTAAAGGATAAAGTATAGGCTAAAGTTCAAACTATAGAATTCACAGTCTAGCCTCAGTCACCTTTCTATTTCTCACCTCTTCTTAATACCTCCTATACAGTTAGCAATTTCTGAAATGTGCAGTGGCTTTCATCAGTGGTTTTTGATATGCTCTTCTCTCTTCTTGGAATCCTTATTCTCTGTTTAGCTGCCTGGAAATACCTTCATTCTCTTATCACTTTACCCTTGCTGTAGAATGAGATGTTTCTATCTCTTCTGCACTCTCAAAAACAATCTGTATATGCTTCTGTCAGAATATAAATCACACTGCATTTTAACTACTTAATTTCATTCTTTCTTTGCTAGTGTGTTAGTTCCTTGGGAAAGGGAACTTGATTTTTTACGTCTTGATTAATCATCACTGGCTTATTTGGTTAGTTGGCAAATAATATGAACTAATAAATGTTTGACTAAATTATTACAAAAGAATTTTGGTGATTTGGAGGCCTAAAAGTGGTGACTGTTATATGTAGTTTTGTTTTAAGGAGAAATATCAGAACTTCATTCTTTATTATGAATGAATAATATTCCTTTGTTTGCACATATCACATTTTGTTTATCCAGTTGTTGATGGGTAGTTGGTTTACTTCCATCTTTTGGCAATTGTAAATAAGGCGAAAATGAACATAAGTGTGCAAATATTTCTTCAAGTGCCCTTTTCAGTTCTTTTGTGTATATAGCTAGAAGTGGGATTGCCAGGTAAGATGGTAAATTCTGTAGTTAACGTTCTGATGACTCACCTAATTTTTCCACAAAGGTTGTAGCATTTTACATTCCCACCAACAAAGAAAGACTGTTCCTATTTCTCCACATTCTCTTCAACACTTGTTATTTTTCATTTTTTAATAGTAACCATTTTAGTGGGTGTGAAATGGTATCTCATTGTGGTTTTGATTTGATTTCCCTGATGGCTAATCTTTTCATGTGCTTATTGGCCATTTGTTTATCTTCTTTGGAGAAATGTCTGTTCAGGGTTTTTGCCCAATTTTAAATTGGGTTGTTTCTCTTTTTGTTGTTTCATTGCAGGATTTCTTTATTAGCTCTGTTAGCTTTGTTGTGGATTTTTCAGTACTTTTAATATATATAGTACCAATTATCTGCAAATTACTCCTTTCTTTCCAGTTCAGGGGCCTTTTACCTATTTTTCTTGCCTAATTGCTCTGGCTAGAACTTCCGATACAGTGTTGAATAATGGTGGAGATAGTGGCATTCTTGTCTTATCCTGATTTTAGATGGAAAGCTTTCAGGATTTCCCTTTTGAATATGATGTTAGTGGTGGGCTTTCCATATATGCCCTTTATTATTTTGAGAAAGTTTCCTTCTAGTCCTGATTTTCTAAGTGTTTTATCAAAAAGTGCTGGATTTAATCCATTGCTTTTTCAGTCAGTTTAGATGACCATTTTATCAATAAGTGCTGGCTTTTATCCAATCCTTTTTCTGCATCAATTGAGATGATCATGTGTTTTATTTCTTTCAAGCTATTAATATGGTATATGACATTGATTGATTATGTTGACCCAACCTTGCATAACTGGGATAAATCCCACTGGATCATGGTGTATAATTCTTTTAAGGGCCTGTTAGATTTGGGTTGATAGTATTTTGTGGAGGATTTTTGCATCTATATTCATAGGAGATTTTCATCTGCAATTTTCTTTCCTTATAATGTGTTTTATCTGGCTTTGGTATTAGGGTGTTGTTGGCCTCATAGAAGGAGTTCAGTTTTTTGAAAGAATTTGAGTAGGATAGTTTTAATTCTTCTTGGAGTGTTTGGTAAAATTCACCAGTAATGGCATCTGGTCCTGGGCTTTCCTTTATTGGGAAATTTTGATTATCGATTCAATGTCTTTACTTGTTACTGGTCTGTGGAGAGCTGTTTCTTATTGAGTCAGTGTTGGTAGTTTGTGTTTCTACAAATTTGCCCATTTTATTTAGGTTATCTAATTTGTTGGCATTTAGTTGTTCATGGTATCCTCTTATAATTTTATTTCTGTGAAATTGGTAGCAATGACCTACCTTCCATTTCAGGTTTTAGTTATTTGCATCCTCTTTCTTTTCTTTCTGTGTCTGTCTAGCTAAAGGTCTGTTGCTTTTATTGATGTTTTCAAAGAACCATCTTTTGGTTTCTTTGATCCTCTCTATTATTTTTATATTCTCTTTCATTTTATCTCTGCTCCAATCTTTGTTATTTATTTCTTTCTGCTCTTTGAATTTAGTTTGTTCCAACTAAATATCTTGTTTTCATTCACCTCAAGATATTTTCTAATTTTCCTTGTAATTTCTTCTTTGACCCATTGATTGTTGAAGCATGTTTTGTTTAATTTCCACATCTGTGTGAGTTTTCCAATACTTCCTCTGTTATTGACTCCAACTTCTTTCCAGTGTGGTCAGAGAAGATATGTAGTATGATTTTAATGTTTTTCAGTGTACTGAGATTTGTTTTGTGATGTAACATCTGGTTTATCCTGGAGAATGACCCGTGTACGCTAGAGAAGAATCTGCATTCTTCTGCTTTTGGGTGCTATGTTGTATATATATCTGCTAATTATAGTTGGTTTATAGTATTGTTCAAATCTTGTATTTCCTTACAAGGAAAGTAGTTATTGACATTTCCTCCTATTCATGCAGAATCATTTGTTTTTCCCTTCAGATCTCAATATTGGCTTCTTATATTTCTGGATTCTGCTGTTAGGTGTGTATATATTTCTAATTGTTAAGTCTTTTGTTGGAGTGATCACTTTATCAGTATATAGTGATCTTTGTCTCTTATAACAGTTTTTGACTTAAAGTCTGTTTTATCTGATGTTAGTATAGCACCGGGTTTTTTTTGGTTACTATTTTCATGGTATATATATTTTTTATTTTTTTACTTTCAACCTGCTTGTGTCTTTAAATTTAAGGTAAATCTTTTATAACCTCATAGAGATGAATCATACTTCTTTTTTATCCATTCTGTCACCCTCTGCCTTTTGACTGGAGCATTTAATCTGTTTACATTTAAAGTAACTACTGATATTGCAGAACTCATATTTATTTGATTTTTTGTAGTGTACCATTTTGAGTTCCTTCTTGTTTCCTTCTGTATATATTTTTCAGATTTTTTTTTTGTGGTTATCATGGAACTTAAATTTAATATCCTTAATCAAGAGCAATCATGCTTGATTTGAAACTAACTTAATTTCCATAACATGCACAAATACTGTTCCTATATCCCTTCTTGCCTCCATGTTTTTGTAATACTTGGTACAAATGATATCTTTACACATTATATATTCCAAACTATAGATGTATTATTACTTTTTATGCATTTTCATTTTAGTACTTATAAGAGATGAAAAGTGGAATTAGATACCAAAAAACAGAATACAGTAATAATTGCATGTATAATTTACCTATATGGTTACTTTTATCACAAAACTTTATTTCTGTATGCTGCTTCCTTCCACTATTTAGTGTCCTTTCCTTGTAATTGAAAGAACTCCCTTTATCACTGCTTATAGGGCAGGTCTAGTGATGAATTCCTTCAGCTTTTGAAAAAATCTGGGCATATTTTACTCACTCAATTTTGAAAGACATTCTTTCTGAATATAAAATTCTTGGTTGTTAGCTGTTTTCCTTCAGTGTGTTACATATTCATCCCACTACCTTCTTGCATCCATGGTATGTTATGAGGAATTGGCACTCAGTTTTTTGGGGGCTGACACCCTGTACAAAACATATTTCTTTTCTCTTGCCATGTTCAGAACTCTCTCCTTGAGTTGGCATTTGACAGTTTGTCTACTATGTGTCTCGGCATTGTTCTCTTCAAATTTATTCTGTTTGGGGTCATTAGGATTCCGGAATGTGTATATTCATGTTTTTATTTTTTGTTAAATTTAGTAAGTTTTCTGCCATTATTTCTTTGAATATTTCTTCTGCCTCTTTCTTTCTTCTCCTTTTGGGATTCCCTTAATGCTTATACTGGTATACATTATGGTGTCCCATAAATTTCTTAGCCTCAGTTTACTTTTGTCACCCTTTTTTCTTTCTGTTCCTCAACTAGAATCATTTCATTTGTCTTGTCTTTGAGTACACTGATTCTTTCTTCTGTCACCTCCAATCTGTTGTTAAGATCCTGTAGGGAATTTTTCAGTTCAGTTATTGTGGTCTTCAACTCCTGCATTTCTATTTCGTTCCTTTTCAAAATTTGTATCTCTTTATTGAAATTGTCATATTTTTCAGCCACAGTTTTCCTAATGTCTTTTAGTTTTTTCTCTGTGTTTTCCTTATCTCATTGTTCATATTGAAAATCATTTTTATTTAGGAAGACACTATATTTTAATGATTAAATGTATATTATAGGAAATGTTATGGAATTTTATGTTCTTTTAAAAAATAATGAATAAATTAAAAATGTTTCCTCATAGCGCTCAGGATATATTGCCTCTGAGATAAAAGATACCAGAAAAGAGTAATATTTAATTTAACTCTGAAAGCAATTGGAAAATGACTTGGTGTTTTTTTTTTAACTTTTTTTATTATATAATATAATATATACAAAGCAAAGAAATAAAAAAGCAATAGTTTTCAAAGCACTCTTCAAAAAGTGGTTACAGGATAGATCCCAGAGTTTGTCATGGGCATATGATCCTCTCAGATTTTTCCTTCTAGCTGCTCCAGAATATAGGAGGCTAGAGGGCTTAAATACTTTTTATCATCACAATCGACTTTTTTTTTCCTTCTTCTTTTGTGAACAATAATATATATACAAAAAAAAGCTACAAATTTCAAGGCACAGCACCAGTTGTAGAACTATTTCAGACTTTGGCATGGTTTACAGTTTCACAATTTTAGGTTTTTACTTCTAGCTACTCTAAAATACTGTAGACTAAAAGAGATATCAATTTAATTGATTCAGCATTCATATTCATATGTTAAGTCCTGTCTTCTATGTATAATTCCACCATCACCTTTGATCTTTCCATAACTCTCTTTGGGGTTGTCTGGGCTATGGCAATTCTAAATTTTTGGTATTGGAAGGGTCTGTCACTAATATGGGGTAGGGAGATGGTACTACCTGATGTTCTGGAGAGGCTGGGCTAGGTTTCAGGACTTGTTTGGACCAGGGAGGAGGTCGAAGGTTTCTGGAAAATTACTCTAGTGCCTAGAACCTTTGTAGAATCTTATATATAGCCCTGGGTGTTCTTTTGGATTGGCTGAAATGGTCCTAGTTAGGGGTTGGCAGGTTATGATAGGTAGCAAGGTCTACCTGAAGTTTGTGAAGAGCAACCTCCAGAGTAGCTTCTCAACTCCATTTGAACTCTCTCTGCCACTGTTACTTTATTAGTTATACTTCTTTTCCTCCTTTTGGTCAGGATGGGATTGTTGATCCCATGGTGCCAGGTTTGGATTTATCCCAGGGAGTCC
This sequence comes from Tamandua tetradactyla, assembly GCF_023851605.1. Taxonomy (NCBI): domain Eukaryota; kingdom Metazoa; phylum Chordata; class Mammalia; order Pilosa; family Myrmecophagidae; genus Tamandua; species Tamandua tetradactyla. Next base: position 17,588,045 of record NC_135343.1, on the reverse strand, counting down.
TCTCCCACGTTGCCAGGGAGACTTTCACCCCTGGATGTCATGTCCCACATAGGGGGGAGGGCAATGATTTTACTTCCAGAGTTGAACTTAGAGAGACTGAGGCCACATCTGAGCAACAACAGCGACACTCAGCCAGCAGATACCTTTCCCAGAAGTAAGCAATGTTGCAAGTTCCTGTGCCTCTTTCAATAACAATTCATATAAAGCTATCTTATATTCTTAAATGAGTTCATGATATTCTACTGTATGGGCATATCATAATTTATTTACCAGTTTCCGTTGATAGAATTAGGTTGCTTGCTAAATTTTTCTATGCTGAAAGCACTTCTTCAAAAAAATTACCATGAATTTTATCATTTTCCAGAGATATGATTGTATTGGAAGTGAACTTACTGTATTAAAAGAGTTTATGCAGTGTACATTTTGATAAATATTGCCAAATTACTCTTTCTCCACTGGTTATACCAGTGTACCTTCTCACTAGCAATGATTGAAAGTGCCTTTGTCCTGCACTCATGTCAACACAGTGAATTACCATCTCCTTGATCTTTGTTGCCAATCTCAGGGATAAAAAGTGGGTATCTCATTGAGACCTATAGAATTTGGATGTTACAGATAGATTTTGATTGGGTTTTATTGACTATTTATTGACTATTACGATATTCTCTCCCTCTCTTTCTCTCTATTTTTTTTTGTAACTCCAAAAGGAGTTTCTAAGTGTTTGGAGAACATTATTTGATGTTATATTTTAAGACATGTTATAATATAGATGCTTAATTTTCAGGACTTTAACACACTAAGTATCTTTAATTTTCAGGTTTTATCTGAGAGAACTAATATTGAACTTTGGGTTTGTGCCAACATCATTCGTCTCTTTAATGATGACAACACAATTCCCTTCATTATACGTTATCGAAAAGAGCTCATTAATAACCTTGATGCTGATTCCTTGCGAGAAGTTCGACAAACTCTAGAGGAGCTGCGGTAAGAAACCTGAGGAGGGGTAGAAATGAGATAGTGTAAAGGGAAGAAGCAGCGTAGAAGTGAATGACATTATATTTTGGCAGTTCCAATGTTTTGTTTCTTCTTATTATACTACATATAATCTGGATGTATTCTCTACAAGTTAATTTCATTTTGCTTATTTAGAGATATGGAGTCCCTCTGCTTGTATTTATACATGACATAGGTTTTTATTTTTAAAAAAAGGTGGCTTGTAATGACCGTGTGAGCCTTAGAGTTTAACTGTCATCTTTTCTTATAGAAATGATTTTGTATAAAAGCAAAATTAAGACTACCAGTAGGAAATCAGAATAGTACATTTTAGTCTAAATCTTCAACAGCTTGTATAAAACTGTCCTCCTAATACCTTAATAAAATCTTCAAATGGAAAGTTCTTTGGCAGTTTAGAACTTGGTAAGAAATGTACTTTTTTTTTCCATTACTTTTAAAAGGCATTGTAGTTTATTTATTACTAGTAAATTGCAGGTTTTGTAAGTTTCTAAAATGGAAAGAATCTCTGTGTTCTCTAGTCTTTTAAGAATTATGCCTCTGGACTTGTAATAACTCAGAATTGTACATGTTAAGACTATAGAGATTATAAAACTCTATAGTATTCGGTAGGGTCTGTTGAATCACTGTTCACCATTCACAGATTTTTTTTTTTTTTTTTTTTTTTTTTAAAGAGAGAGGGAGGAAGGGAAGGAAAGACAGAGAGAAGGAAGGAAGGATGGAAGGAAGGAAGGGAGGAAGAAAGGGAAACATCTTTAAACATTTTCTTGTTTTATTGTATTTTGTTTGTTTGTTTGTTTTTTACATGGGCTGGGGCCGGGAATCGAACCGAGGTCCTCCGGCATGGCAGGCAAGCACTTTGCCCGCTGAGCCACCGCGGCCCGCCCTCACAGATTTTTTTACATGGCTCCTACATGTCAGGCATTGTGTATATGCTCTTCAAAGCTCCAACAAAGGTTTGATTAAATTTAGAAATAATTCTGTGGTTTTAATTTGTTAACACTTTTGGAATGCAGTATACCAGAAATAGGTTGGCTTTTATAAATGGGATTTATTAAGTTGCAGGTTTATAGTTCTAAGACCATAAAAATGTCCAAACTAAGGCATTCAGAGAAAGATACCTTGACTCAAGAAAGGCTAATTAATGGTGCCTAGAACACATCTGTCAGCTGGGAAGGCTTGTGGCTGGCGTTTGCTGTCCTTTGACTTCTGGTTTCAAAGCTTCTCCAGGGGCGTTTTCTTTCTGCATCTCCAAATGTCTCTGTGCTGGCACTGAACTTTTTCCAAAATGTTTCCCTCTTCAAAAGATTCCAGTAAATGGATTAATACCCACTTTGAATGGGTGGAGACACATCTTCATAGAAACCACCTAATTAGAAGGTCCCATCTACAATTGGGCCACATCTCCATGGAAATAATTTAGTCAAAAAGATCCTGTCCAAACAGTAAGTGTGCCTCTACAAGCTTGGACTAGGAGAAAGAGCATGGCTTTTCTGGGGTGCTATAGCCTTAAACCAGCACACATCTACTGTTAAGCATCCTGAAAGAACAAAGAGTTATTATTACAAGTCTGAAAAACTTCCTGTGATTTTTGGGGTACTTGCACCTCTCTAACTTTTATTAAAGTTCATTGTAGTGCCAGGATAATTAAAATGCTAATATGTATACAGTTATGTTTCAGTAAGAGCAGAATCAGTCACCCAGTCCTGAAGTATGACTAACTAATCAAGTAGTCTGACATGCACATCCTTCAGGGAAGGGCTGATATGATCAGGCATCAGGAGATAAGAACTGGAGATTGCAAGACTTGTTAAGTGCAACAGCCTCTAATCATCTGCAGCACATTACTGACAGCAGGATTATCCACCCAGTGTGCAAATCTTCTTATTTCTGAAAAGAAACTGGTAATTTGGGTTTTTCTTTAGAAAATGTCTGGATGAAATAAAACCATCTATAGCCCATATCTGGAAGGTGCAAATACAGAAATAAGCTTTCTGTTTGGTTGAAAGCAAAATAATAAACAAGTCTGATCTCAGATGGGGGAAAGTGGCACAAATGGAAGAACAGTTTGCTTTAAAAAATCAAAGATATATATATACATATATATATTAAATCAAAGATATTTTAACTCTGGTTGTGTGGTGAACAAATTAAAGCTGTATGTCAAGATTAATATTACTGTCTTTTTCTCTAAAAAACATTTCTGTAACAAAAGTTCCGTTCTCTTGGGTATCTGCTAATAGAGGAATGCATTGGATATTAGTGGAGGAATATTCTTTGATGTAAGTGGGAACATTGACTTGGTTTTTAGAAGCTCTTTAAATCATATTGATATTGTTTTTTTGGTATTGAAGTATGGTCCTGATTGTTTTCTTAAGATCAATATTTTCTTTAATTGTTTTCGAACTGTTGATTGCTCTTCATTAATAATTTCATTCATTAATTAATCCAATTTAGTGGGTCATTACCAGTAAATAGAGAATAGAAAATATCAGAGTGCAGTTTATGTAGTAAAAGCGAATATTGTTTCATGAAACTTTGTTTAAATTATACATTATAGATGTGTATACTGAGTGTTAAGGTAAAATGTATTTATTACTGTGGATCACTGTTAAAAAGAGTGTATTATTAGTATCATTCTGGATAGTAAGAGAAGTTTCCTGTATTTTTCTTTAAAAGTGCCTCTCATCCTTACATGCAGACCTTATATGAACATAGGGTTCAGCCACTTTCAGGTGGCTACCAGTACTCTAAACATAACACAAGTTGTAATCTAAGGACTGCATATTCTTACTCTTTAAGTTACAGTATTCTGCCTTTAGTTCTTTTTTATAAGTAGATTTAATTTTCTTTTCTATCAGTCATTTTTGATGACTTACATTATCATCTCTAACTTTTACCCATGATCATTTGGGCAGATCCTCTAAACAAGCGCAGGCAGTAAAATAGGATGAGATGTGTTAAATATAACAATAGGATTATATACTCATAGCGAAAAACCTTTGTAAGGTGGTGGAGCTATCGTGCCCTTCCTCTGCCCTTTCCCCTACTTATCTATTGGTCTTTTGTACATTGATTCCTAGAATCAGCTTTTCGCAATGAAATGCTGGTTCCTTTTAGTAGAGAATGGCATTTAGAAACCAAGTTATAGATGCTCAGTGAAATCCCTTAGCAGGGATACCCAGTAGCAATGAGCATACCTGGCACTTTGGTTTCTTAGTATTGTTCTTTTGATTTTAGGATTGGGGCAGGGAATGTAACAGGTGAGCCTGGAATATCTGTGCCAGATAATAAGGAAGTGCTCAGAGAATGATGGGAACATGTTGAAAGGACTTAGAAATTGTTTTGAAGGAATTTCTTCTGGCCAAATCTGGAATGGTTTGAGCATTAAAATAAGTGATAATAATATATTATAATCCACTGCATAAAATAAGAAGCTGTGAGTCCAGAGTAGCATAAGTAAATCAGAATAAATTGAAAGTTTAATGAGGAACAGGATAATTACATTCAGAGTGCCTCTTCACAAAGTATTTCTTTTTTTTTTATTAATTAAAAAAAAATTAACTAACACAACATTTAGAAATCATTCCATTCTACATATGCAATCAGTAATTCTTAATATCATCACATAGATGTGTGATCATCATTTCTTAGTACATTTGCATCGATTTAGGAAAAGAACTATCAAAACAACAGAAAAAGATATAGAATGATAATATAGAGAAAAAATAAAAATAATAATAAAAATAAAAAACATATAAAAAGGAAAAAACAAAAAACACAAACAAACAAAAAAAAACTATAGCTCAGGTGCAGCTTCATTCAGTGTTTTGACATAATAACATTACAATTAGATAGTATTGTGCTGTCCATTTTTGAGTTTTTGTATCTAGTTCTGTTGCACAGTCTGTAACCCTTCAGCTCCAATTACCCATTGTCTTACTCTGTTTCTAACTCCTGATGGTCTCTGTTACCAATGACATATTCCAAGTTTATTCTCTAATGTCGGTTCACATCAGTGGGACCATACAGTATTTGTTCTTTAGTTTTTGGCTAGTCTCACTCAGCATAATGTTCTCTAGGTCCATCCATGTTATTACATGCTTCATAAGTTTATTCTGTCTTAAAGCTGCATAATATTCCATCGTATGTATATACCACAGTTTGTTTACCTACTCGTCTGTTGATGGACATTTTGGCTGTTTCCATCTCTTTGCAATTGTAAATAATGCTGCTATAAACATTGGTGTGCAAATGTCCGTTTGTGTCTTTGCCCTTAAGTCCTTTGAGTAGATACCTAGCAATGGTATTGCTGGGTCGTATGGCAATTCTATATTCAGCTTTTTGAGGAACCGCCAAACTGCCTTCCACAGTGGTTGCACCATTTGACATTCCCACCAACAGTGGATAAGTGTGCCTCTTTCTCCGCATCCTCTCCAGTACTTGTCATTTTCTGTTTTGTTGATAATGGCCATTCTGGTGGGTGTGAGATGATATCTCATTGTGGTTTTGATTTGCATTTCTCTAATGGTCAGGGACATTGAGCATCTCTTCATGTGTCTTTTGGCCATTTGTATTTCCTCTTCTGAGAGGTGTCTATTCAAGTCTTTTTCCCATTTTGTAATTGGATTGGCTGTCTTTTTGTTGTTAGGTAAACAATCTCTTTATAAATTCTGGAAACTAGACCTTTATCTGATATGTCATTTCCAAATATTGTCTCCCATTGTGTAGGCTGTCTTTCTACTTTCTTGATGAAGTTCTTTGATGCACAAAAGTGTTTAATTTTGAGGAGCTCCCATTTGTTTCTTTCTTTCTTCAGTGCTCTTGCTTTAGGTTTAAGGTCCATAAAACCGCCTCCAATTGTAAGTTTCATAAGATATCTCCCAAAATTTTCCTCTAACTGTTTTATGGTCTTAGATCTAATGTTTAGATCTTTGATCCATTTTGAGTTAACTTTTGTATAGGGTGTGAGATACGGGTCCTCTTTCATTCTTTTGCATATGGATATCCAGTTCTCTAGGCACCATTTATTGAAGAGACTGTTCTGTCCCAGGTGACTTGGCTTGACTGCCTTATCAAAGATCAAATGTCCATAGATGAGAGGGTCTGTATCTGAGCACTCTATTCGATTCCATTGGTCGATATATCTATCTTTATTCCAATACCATGCTGTTTTGACCACTGTGGCTTCATAATATGCCTTAAAGTCCGGCAGCGTGAGACCTCCAGCTTCGTTTTTGTTCCTCAAGATACTTTTAGCAATTTGGGGCACCCTGTCCTTCCAGATAAATTTGCTTATTGGTTTTTCTATTTCTGAAAAATAAGTTGTTGGGATTTTGATTGGTATTGCATTGAATCTGTAAATCAATTTAGGTAGGATTGACATCTTAACTATATTTAGTCTTCCAGTCCATGAACACGGTATGCCCTTCCATCTATTTAGGTCTTCTGTGATTTCTTTTAACAGTTTTTTGTAGTTTTCTTTGTATAGGTCTTTTGTCTCTTTAGTTAAATTTATTCCTAGGTATTTTATTCTTTTAGTTGCAATTGTAAATGGAATTCGTATCTTGATTTCCCCCTCAGCTTGTTCATTGCTAGTGTATAGAAACACTACAGATTTTTGAATGTTGATCTTGTAACCTGCTACTTTGCTGTACTCATTTATTAGCTCTAGTAGTTTTGTTGTGGATTTTTCCGGGTTTTCGACGTATAGTATCATATCGTCTGCAAACAGTGATAGTTTTACTTCTTCCTTTCCAATTTTGATGCCTTGTATTTCTTTTTCTTGTCTAATTGCTCTGGCTAGACCCTCCAACACAATGTTGAATAATAGTGGTGATAATGGACATCCTTGTCTTGTTCCTGATCTTAGGGGGAAAGTTTTCAATTTTTCCCCATTGAGGATGATATTAGCTGTGGGTTTTTCATATATTCCCTCTATCATTTTAAGGAAGTTCCCTTGTATTCCTATCTTTTGAAGTGTTTTCAACAGCAAAGGATGTTGAATCTTGTCAAATGCCCTCTCTGCATCAATTGAGATGATCATGTGATTTTTCTGCTTTGATTTGTTGATATGGTGTATTCCATTAATTGATTTTCTTATGTTGAACCATCCTTGCATACCTGGGATGAATCCTACTTGGTCATGATGTATAATTCTTTTAATGTGTTGCTGGATTCGATTTGCTAGAATTTTGTTGAGGATTTTTGCATCTATATTCATTAGAGAGATTGGTCTGTAGTTTTCTTTTTTTGTAATATCTTTGCCTGGTTTTGGTATGAGGGTGATGTTGGCTTCATAGAATGAATTAGGTAGCTTTCCCTCCACTTCGATTTTTTTGAAGAGTTTGAGCAGAGTTGGTACTAATTCTTTCTGAAATATTTGGTACAATTCACATGTGAAGCCGTCTGGTCCTGGACTTTTGTTTTTGGGAAGTTTTTGAATGACTGATTCCATTTCTTTACTTGTGATTGGTTTGTTGAGGTAATCTATTTCTTCTTGAGTCAAAGTTGGTTGTTCATGCCTTTCTAGGAACTTGTCCATTTCGTCTACATTGTTGTATTTATTAGCATAAAGTTGTTCATAATATCCTGTTATTACCTCCTTTATTTCTGTGAGGCCAGTGGTTATGTCTCCTCTTCCATTTCTGATCTTATTTATTTGCATCCTCTCTCTTCTTCTTTTTGTCAATCTTGCTAAGGGCCCATCAATCTTATTGATTTTCTCATACAATCAACTTCTGGTCTTATTGATTTTCTCTATTGTTTTCGTGTTCTCAATTTCATTTATTTCTGCTCTAATCTTTGTTATTTCTTTCCTTTTGCTTGCTTTGGGATTAGTTTGCTGTTCTTTCTCCAGTTCTTCCAAGTGGACAGTTAATTCCTGCATTTTTGCCTTTTCTTCTTTTCTGATATAGGCATTTAGGGCAATAAATTTCCCTCTTAGCACTGCCTTTGCTGCGTCCCATAGGTTTTGATATGTTGTGTTTTCGTTTTCATTCGCCTCGAGATACTTACTAATTTCTCTTGCAATTTCTTCCTTGACCCACTCGTTGTTTAAGAGTGTGTTGTTGATCCTCCACGTATTTGTGAATTTTCTGGCACTCCGCCTATTATTGATTTCCAACTTCATTCCTTTATGATCCGAGAAAGTGTTGTGTATGATTTCAATCTTTTTAAATTTGTTAAGACTTGCTTTGTGACCCAGCATATGGTCTATCTTTGAGAATGATCCATGAGCACTTGAGAAAAAGGTGTATCCTGCTGTTGTGGGATGTAATGTCCTATAAATGTCTCTTAAGTCTAGCTCATTTATTGTAATATTCAGATTCTGTATTTCTTTATTGATCCCCTGTCTAGATGTTCTGTCCATTGATGAGAGTGGCGAATTGAAGTCTCCAACTATTATGGTATATGTGTCTATTTCCCTTTTCAGTGTTTCCAGTGTATTCCTCACGTATTTTGGGGCATTCTGGTTCGGTGCGTAAATATTTATGATTGTTATGTCTTCTTGTTTAATTGTTCCTTTTATTAGTATATAGTGTCCTTCTTTGTCTCTTTTAACTGTTTTACATTTGAAGTCTATTTGTTGGATATTAGTATAGCCACTCCTGCTCTTTTCTGGTTGTTATTTGCATGAAATATCTTTTCCCAACCTTTCACTTTCAACCTATGCTTATCTTTGGGTCTAAGATGTGTTTCGTGTAGACAACATATAGAAGGATCCTGTTTTTTAATCCACTCTGCCAGTCTATGTCTTTTGATTGGGGAATTCAGCCCATTAACATTTAGTGTTATTACTGTTTGGATAATATTTTCCTCTACCATTTTGCCTTTTGTATTATATATATCATATCTGACTTTCCTTCTTTCTACACTCTTCTCCATACCTCTCTCTTCTGTCTTTTCGTATCTGAGTCTAGTGCTCCTTTTAGTATTTCTTGCAGAGCTGGTCTATTGGTCACAAATTCTCTCAGTGACTTTTTGTCTGAAAATGTTTTAATTTCTCCCTCATTTTTGAAGGACAATTTTGCTGGATATAGGAGTCTTGGTTGGCAGTTTTTCTCTTTTAGTAATTTAAATATATCATCCCACTGTCTTCTAGCTTCCATGGTTTCTGCTGAGAAATCTACACATAGTCTTATTGGGTTTCCCTTGTATGTGATGGATTGTTTTTCTCTTGCTGCTTTCAAGATCCTCTCTTTCTCTTTGACCTCTGACGTTCTAACTAGTAAGTGTCTTGGAGAACGCCTATTTGGGTCTCTTCTCTTAGGAGTGCGCTGCACTTCTTGGATCTGTAATTTTAGGTCTTTCATAAGAGTTGGGAAATTTTCAGTGATAATTTCTTCCATTAGTTTTTCTCCTCCTTTTCCCTTCTCTTCTCCTTCTGGGACACCCACAACACGTATATTTGTGCGCTTCATATTATCCTTCAATTCCCTGATCTCCTGCTCAAATTTTTCCATTCTTTTCCCTATAGTTTCTGTTTCTTTTGAAATTCAGATGTTCCATCCTCCAGTTCACTAATTCTAGCCTCTGTCTCTTTAAATCTACCATTGTAGGTTTCCTTGTTTTTTCCATCTTTTCTACTTTGCCCTTCAATCCCATAAGTTTTGTGATTTGTTTTTTCAGACTTTCCATTTCTTCTTTTTATTCAGCCCATGCCTTCTTCATGTCCTCCCTCAATTTATTGATTTGGTTTTTGAAGAGGTTTTCCATTTCTGTTCGTATATTCAGAATTAGTTGTCTCAGCTCCTGTATCTCATTTGAGCTATTGGTTTGTTCCTTTGACTGGGCCATATCTTCAGTTTTACTGGTGTGATCCGTTATTTTTTGCTGGCGTCTGGGCATTTAATCAGATTTCCCTGGGTGTGGGACCCAGCAGGTTGAAAGATTTTCCTGTGAAGTCTCTGGGCTCTGTTTTTCTTATCCTGCCCAGTATGTGGTGCTCGTCTGTCTGCAGGTCCCACCAGTAAAAGATGCTGTGGCTCCTTTAACTTTGGAAGACTCTCGCTGTGGGGGAGGGTCGCCAGCCGACGCGGCTTGGGGGAGTGCTGATCCAAATCTCCAAATCGGCCCGGGAAACCGCGCATGGGGGGGGCGCGCCGGCTGCCACGGCTTGGGGGAGTTCCGATCCAAATCTCCCAACCAGCCCAGGAAGCTGTGCGTGAGGGGGCTCCGGCCGCAGCGGCTTGGGGGAGTGCCGACCCAAAGCTCCCAGCCAGCCCGAGAAGCCACGCGTGGGGTGGGGGGCGCCGGCCGCCGCGGCTTGGGGGAGTGCCGATCCAAATTTCCCAGCTGGCCTGGGAAGCCACGTGTGTGGAAGGACTCTGGTCACCGGCCTCCGCGGCTTGGGGGACCTCCGATCCAAATCACCCAGCTGGCCCGGGAAGCCGCACGTGGGGGGGAGTGCGCTGGGTGCCGCTGCTTCGGGGAGTGCTGATCCAAATCTCCCATCCTGCCCGGGAAGGAGGGAGGGAGGGGCTCCGGCCGCCAGTCGCCACGGCCCGGGGAAACACACACCTCTCGGGGACCTCACCGCAGCAGATTCTCTTAGCCAGTTCAGGCGTTCCAGAATGGGGTACGCTGTGTTTTTGTTGTCTGTCGTGGCTCCGAGAGCTGTTCTGTACTGTTTCTATTTCTTTAGTAGCTGTCCTGGAGAAGGAACTAAGACCCGCGCATCTTACTAAGCCGCCATCTTCTCCCACAAAGTATTTCTTGATTATGAAAAATATATAGAGTGCCTGTGTAATGGAGAAGCTGGGCAGATACTACCTTTATCAAATGATTTAAGTTAATTTGTAATGTTATAAATCAAAATCATTTGCTGCCTAATAGGATGCTGTGAGAATACAGCATCACTTCTATGATGTTTCTGCCAAAGATGTTCAAACTTAATCTAACTGTGACATCAGACAAATCTGAACTGTGGGCCATTATACAAAATGCCTGTAACCTTCAAAAGTATCAAGGCCTGGAAAATCAAGGAGAGACGGACATACTGTCAGCTTGAAGGAGACTATAGGTGCATAGCAACTACATGTAGCCCATGATTCTCATTGAATTTACTGTTAAGGACGTTATTGATACAATTGCTGGAACTTCAGTGAGATCTGTGGATTACTTGGTAATAACATATCAATGTTGATTTTGATGATTTTATTGTAGTTATGGAGGGGAATTTCATTGTTTATAGATAATATATACTTGGAAGTATTTGGGGGTGATGGTAGTTTATCTCAAATGTTTAAGAGAAAAATAAAATTTTTACTTTACTTCATCTTTTTTTTGGCATGAACAGGGACTGGGAATCGAACCCAGTCTCCGGTATGGCAAGTGAGAACTCTGCCTGCTAAGCCACCGTGGCCTGCCCTACCTGTATCTTTTATGTCAGTTTGAGGTACCTTAAGAGAATGTTTTAATATATAGGTCTTGTATATTACAAAAGTTTTTACTTTCAGGGCTGTTGCAAAGAAGGTTCATAGTACAATACAGAAAATTAAGAAGGAGGGAAAGATGTCTGAGTGCTTGTTAAAAGCCTTGTTGAATTGCAAAACTTTTGAAGAACTAGAACACGTGGTAAGAACCCTTTTTGTCTTTTAATTTACTATCTGAATACATTATTATTTTTTTCTTTTTATATTTAAAGAAGACCTGAAAGTAATAACCTAATGTCATCAGCCATTACTATTTCAACAGAATATTTATTCAATTAAATATCTATCATGTGCCTTTTTTGTGTCAAGCAAGTCGGTTTACAAAGATGAATAAAACAGTTCTTGTCCTCAAGGAAGTTTCTGTTAAGTAGAAGAAAGAGAGTGGGTTATACAAGTGCGAAGCTTAAGGGAGAGGCTGAGCTGAATATGGACATCTTTTGGATGTAGCTGGTATTTAAAACCAGGTGAAAGGAAAAATTTGCACAAAGAAAATTTATGGGTTGAGCATGTCAGGATGGACCATTGGAAAGCACCAGTTTTTGAAGTGTCGCTTGAGGAAGAATTCAAGAAGGAGATATAGAAAGAATGGTCAGAGAAGTATGAAGAGAATCAGGATATGATGGTACCATGGAAGACAAGGGAAGAAAATTTTAAGAGGAGGTGATGATCAGTAGTTAAATAATTAAATGCAGCAATGAGGTTTGGTAAAATAAGGACTGGTAATTGGGGAATGTTTGCAGATCTTTGTTATACCACTTTTGGTAAGGTGTGTGGGAGTAGGAGCCATATGACAAAGGGCTGAGGAATTAGTGTGTGTCAAGAAGTAGAGGCACTGAGTGTTGATGCCTTTTAGAGGAGCTTGGTTAAGGTGAGGCCAGGACCTGACAGTCCAGGTAATGACTTTTTAGGATGAGTGAAACTAAACCAATAACTAAATTTAAGTATATAGGAAAGTATAGAGAATAAGATAAAGAACAACTATCTTCATACCGTAAGCATTTCTTATCTTATTAGTGTTAATTCATCTTTGAAGGAAGATGAAGGAGTTGAGAAAATGGTGTCTTTAGCATTCTCAGCATGTTCTCTAATTTTGTATTCTAACTTTAACTTTTACTTTTTAAAACCGAATGACATGGTTTGTTTTCTGAACTTTTTTTCTAGTCAGCCCCATATAAAACTGGGAGCAAAGGCACCAAAGCCCAGAGAGCGAAACAGTTGGGATTAGAAGTAGCAGCCAGGAAACTGCTTGAGAATCCAGGAGAGCTCAATCTGCTATCTTATATTAGACCCAATGTGAAAGGTACGGACCGGACTTACAGAGATCATCTGTTTCTCTCTCTCTCTCTCTTTTTTTAACTTTGAAACTTATGTTAAAAATTTTATTTTCATTAGTAATGATTATGGAAAAGAAAATTATAGTCTATAAGGAATAAATAATACTAATAAAATAAATCCCTATATATCATACTGCTTAGCTATTTATTCCTCTGACATAGTGCCTGCCTGCTCCAGTTTTTGCCCAACTCTATTAAATTGTTTCTTTTTTTTAGATATGCCTTATTATTTATATAGGTTGCAAGTCTTTTCTCACAGTTCATAGCTTTGTTTTCACTTTTTTTGTATTGTTTCTTTGATAAAAAGGGGGGATCTTAATTTTGCTACAGTTAATGTATTTTTCATATCTTTTAAGATAATTACTTTTTTCTTTTTAAAGAAATCCTTTCATATTACAAGGTTATAAAGATCATCCTTTATTATCTTTTGAAGGTTTTATTCTGTTTCTGAAAATTTAATTATAGAAGTTGTATTTGTTTTTTAAAAAGAATTTTAACAATTCTGACATGCATGAATTGTAAAGTTAAGCCCCGCTCTCACACTTCCACTCTCCAGTAGTGTAGAGTTTATCTTTTTCTGAAGTTTATTCGAAGTGTTTCTTCTTGAATACATATGGGTGGGGAGGAGATGAAGGATTTTTAAGAAAATCCCAAAGAAAGTGACAGCTGATATATGTTATGAAACACTTGTTTTACTGTCAAAACAAGCCCTACAGTGAGAGTTTCTGAATAAGATTGGCTTTTTTCAGAAGTTCTCTGTTAGAATTCAATGGGGAGTTGATACTTTGATTGTGTTTCCTACTCTCATTTCAGTTTCTTCTGGCCTTCTGTTGACTCTTTAAGCTAGGAAACCTAAATGTCTATAGGGGGCACTCTCTGATAACAAAATCTGCAGTTTGTACCAAACTGTAGAGAATCATAACATATCTTAACCTGTTTTTGTTTAAATGATCCACCAAATATGAATTTGTCATTTAAAAATTTGAGTATGTGTGTCTATAAAAACAAAAATATCTGTTCATACCTATCTTAATATCTGTTTTGAAAAGAACAGTAATAAAAAAAACGCGAAATAGGATTATTTGAATTTAGAGATAGGTTGGAATGAGTAAAATTCAGATTTGCTTATTTTATTATGTACATTTATAGTTAGATCTTAAAATTGTTGTAACATTTACTGTTTTAATAGCAGCCTTGATTATAAGGCCAAGTAGCGAGCCTTTTTATTAGAGCAGAATGTCAGTGCTTTTAGAATGTTGGGTGCACAAAGGTTTATTGCCTGTTATTTCCAATTTTCTCCTTATGGTCATCTTCTTTTCTTTTCTTTCAACCCCCAAACCCCTTTGGTAGAGCGGTCTCCTTAGTTCAAACACTCACTGAATTTCTACTGGGTAGTTTTGCGGGTTTTTTTTTTTTTTTTTTTTTTTTTTTTTACATGGACAGGTACCAGGAATGGAACCTGGGTCTCCAGCATGGCAGATGAGAACTCTACCTGCTGAGCCACCATGGCCTGCCCTGAGTAGGTTTTTGATAACCGTATTTCTTGCTTGTCACCTGTGATGCTGCTCTTGTGATACAGGATGATGGACACATAGTGATACTTCTTATAATGGGGTAGATCGCGCCCTGCATACTTTACGGCAGTACTTGCAGACATAGCGGGACTTTCTGGTTGCTTCACTCCCCTTTACTTCTCCCTAATCACAAAGATAGAAAAAGCATAATTCCAAACAGCTTGGTCCTGCTTTTGAAAGTTTGATTGGAATATTTTTTATTGCTCTGTCTCCTTATTCTTTATGCTGTACACATACTCATGCGACCCCTCAATTCTTTTATTGTTTTTCCAAAAAAGTATTTTCGTCATTCCTCAAAGAAATATTTTAAGAAACTAGATATTTCTAGTTTTCTTTTTCTCCAGTAGAAGACACTATTGCTTACCACAGACCAACAAGAATTTGGTCTGAATCAAAAAGTTATGCTGTATTGCAAATGGACTCTGTCCTGGGAGAGCCGCATTCCTATAGTGAATAGGAGAAGTAGCCGATTGCTCTGCTGTGTGTAAGAAGAGGTAGCTTGGTGTAGATAAAGTGAAAAGAAATGTTATCTCTTCAATTTTTGTTACAGCTGTGGAGGTTTGGAGACTCTGTAAGTAGAGAGAGTTTACTACTAGGGAAGGAAAACAATTTTCTGGTTCTGTGGACCTCATTTCCTCTTCAAGAGATCCTGTTTAGAATGGGTTCAACCCACAGGAATGTGTATCAGGACCAAAAACATGTCTAAATTGGGGTACATAATTCAATCCACCATGTTGCTCTAGAGCTCTAGCGTAGAATTTAATTACCAGAGGTTTCCAAATTGTTTGCCTCCAAAATGTTAGGGGGCAAAGGCTCTTTGTTGTAGCACAAAATCTGTAATCTTCTCTTTCTATTTTCTGTGTTTGTTGATGGTTCTCATGTAGGTCCATCTTTACCACTAAGTAACTATCCTGGTATTTTCATTAAACTTTTGCTGTGGAGTGTTTTGGGACTCCAGGACTTAGTTCACAGTGAACAGGTTTCTTCAATAAAAACTTATCTAGAGATACAGTTAGCCTAAGAGCAAACATTTTTTAAGTGCTTACTCCATGCCACAACTGTTCTAGGTGCTTTTCATATACACACTTCTACCTCACAAAGGTAATTTGTTCTTGAATATTCCCTCATAGGGAAATTCTCTTTAACAGAATTGCTGTTATTTTCAGTGGCCAGATTTCTTTCTTTAAAATTAACTACAGTTATCTCAGTAGTTAAAAATTGCACTACAACCCAATAAGGCATTTTCTTTTTATAAATTACTCTATAGTATTTTAAATTATTATATTCTGTTTGGCTTTTGTCTGTCAGTCATTAAAACTCTATTCATAGCAATACATTTATGATACTCAGTGTTTTTGTAATTGAGGCATTAATGCAAAACTCCCAAATAGAACAATAAAGACAAAAGAAACAAAAGAGAATAATGTAAAAAAAATTCTCTAATGGAATAGTTGATATAACAGAGGCCATGATTTTTAACATTTACTGCTGCAGATTAGCAAACCAGAAGCACTTGGAGAAAACTTAATGTGCCAAATGATAGACTATTCAACTCTAAAATGACCAAGCATATGGCTCTTGTTTTGTACAGGGCTTCATTGCTCATGAGACTTGAGAAATTCAAATGAGTCATCAAAAATTTAATAAATGCCTCACAACCCAAAGTGGGAATATTAATAAAATTTCTGCTTAAGAAGAAGAAATTTTGTAACTACAATGAAATGGTCTATCCTTATGACTCTATTACACATATTTCCCATAACTTGTTTAAACTTTGTACCTGCTCCATGAAAGAAGTACTGTTATTCCCTTTTCATAGGAAACTGAGACACAGAGAAGTCAAGTAATTTTCCCAGAGTCACTTAGTTGGTACGTGGTGGAACCAGGATTAGGGCAGGCAGCTCCATTTTTTACCACTAGGCTATATATTATGTTAAGATGCAATGTCATTGCCTTTAGAGATTCATTTTTGAAGCAGAAGGAAACTAGCCACTGCTACGATCCTTTTTTTATCTTAAGTTTGTCAATTTAAGAATTTATTTTGACTGGAATAAATGTATTGTGATTTAATTACAGGCTTTCAAGCTAATCTTATAGCTTTTGTTTTTGTTTTCCCTCTTACCCTTCTAAAGGGCTTTCAGCACTGCAGGATATTGAAACAGGAGTGCAGCATATTTTAGCAGATATGATTGCTAAGGACAAAGACACACTTGACTTCATTCGGAAATTGTGAGTAGTTATTTTATAGTTTTCTGCTTTGTGGAATCATGCTGTTAAGGTTAGTGCTAACACTAGTGTTCACTAAAAAACATTTCTTTTCTGACTCCTTTTTTAGTAGCAGAACTCCTTATTCAAACAACAGAAGTCTAATATATAAAACAGATAAAAGTGAAGTTGCTTTAATTGAATTCTGGGCAGGGAGCCCAGAACTCTGCCTACTCTTCCTCCTTAGACGCGGCACTTTCAGAGGAGGGCTCTGATGAGCTCTGTTGAAAAACCACTGCATTAGATAGAATATTCTAGACAGAAATTCACATTCATTTAGAGTGGGTGGCATTATTTTTTAAACATATTGTGATGTATATACTTAATTTCGTAATAGTTTATTTCTGTTGTATACCAGTGATGGTACTGAATTGAGAATGTGTAGTGGCAGGTGTGGATAAAAGTGCTTACCTCAAAATGACTTTCAGCTGATGGGGAAAGCGTCGTATCCATGGTATCATAATCCCAATTTATATGAGATTAAAGTTCTTTGGTTTAGACCCCACCTTGGCTTGTGGATTTTATACATCATAGGAAACAAACATTAACTTAAAACCCTCTTTTTACATACTCTTTCTTTCTCTTCTGTGAATAAGAAAAGATGTTTCTACCAGAGTTCTGTTCCTTCTCTCTCTCTTTCCGCCTCTAGCTATGTGAGCCAGGCAGAGGAGAGGAAAGGTGGAGATGAAGTAGGTGACTACTGATACGTGCCAGGGTTTTTGCGGAAAAAAAGGGAAAGAATGTTTTCTATTCTCTTAGTGACTCTAGCAATAATGAGTTGAAGTAGGAGAATTGACTAGATTTTAAAATATATTTTTAAAAGCAGTTATGCTGCTGGGTGGTGCAATGGTGGCTCAGTGGCAAGAATTCTCGCCTGTTGAGCTGTAGACCGAGGTTCAATTCCCAGAGCCTGCCCATGCCAAAAAACAAAACAAGACAATTATGCTGCTATTTGACCTAGTTTTATAAATTGTTATTGGAAATGTTTTGACACAACCTCTTGTTTCCCTTCTTTTTAGCTTTTAATTAGCTGTGACTACCTAACTCAGTGGTTAGAAGAGGAAGATAGTAGGCTAGAATTATTGGTCTGATTCCTGTAGATAATGTTGATCTCCTGCATGACTGCAGATGGAATCTGAACTCCTTTAGGCATTTTATAGGGGAAGGGGAAGTTGGGTTGATAAGTAAATAGATCATTAGGACCTTCGTTAGTATGACTAGGTGAAGAGTTGGGTCCTCTGGTAATGGGTCAATAATATTATTTTCATAGTTGTATATCATTGAAAAAAAGAAAACTCCAAACTCCCTTGTAATTACATTAACTTTTTTGCCATCTTTATTTCCATATAAGGTGTTTCTTTACTAAAACATATTATTAACTTCTTGCTTTCTGAACATTTGTGACTCTAAACAGGTGTCAAAACAGATACATTTGTATACAGTCATCTCTTGCAAAAGTATCCTCCAAAAAGATAAATGAGAAAGATGTGGATAAGTTTCTGCTCTACCAGAATTTTTCATGCAACATAAGAAACATTCAACATCATCAGGTAAATAAGGAAACTGTTTATGAATGCTGCTATAATAATAATTCTAATACTTTTGATTTACCTATTTATGTACTAAGAATTTAAAAGAATTTTAATTCAACTATTTTTTTCTTCATATATAGTCTCATAATAATATTGTTATATTCCTCCTGTTTCACAAATTTGTAACTCAGGATCCAGAGAAATTACAATACGTAAAGAATAATTCTCAGTGTAGTTGAGAATTATTAGTTTATAAAACAACAAAATTACTCATGTATTGTAACTTTTTTGGCTGTTGATTTTCCTCTATAGTTGGATTTGAGCTTAATTATAGATCTTTTCCACATGAAATATAAATCAGAGATATTTGATTTAGAATAAAATATACCATGAGAGCTCTCACTTAATTGTATAAACTTTTGTTAATAGTTATTGTATTCCATTTTTAAATTTTTGTTTTTTAGTTTCTTAAATTTTTCCTGATTATAGTCACAGGCTACATTGACATTGTGAAATGTGGCTTTTAAATCATATAGGAAAAAGAAGAGAAGTTAAAAACCAAAAATACAGTAATACTGGCTTTTGAATTTACTATGTGGCAACCTTTACCAGTGTTCTTTATTTCTTCATACGGCTTTTAGTTACTGTCTAGTACCCTTTCATTTCAGTTTGAAGGACCCTTTAGCATTTCTTGTAGGGTAGATTATTAGCGACAGACTCCCTCAGCTTTTTTGTTTATTTAGAGATATGTTTATTTCTCCTTTACTTTGAAATGATAGATTTGGTAGCTATAGTATTGTTGGTTGACAGATTTTTTTTCTTTCAACACTTTGAATATGTCATTCCATTCTTTTCTCAATTCCTTGGTTTCTAATGAGAAACCAGCTATTAATCTTATTGAGGACGCTTTTATATGATGAGTAATTTCTTTGTTCTTTGTCTTTGTCTTGACTGATTATAATATCTCAGTGTGGAGCTCTTTGTGTTTATCCACTTGGAAGATAATTCTTGGATGTGTAGATTGTTTTGTAACAAATTTGGGAAACTGTCAGCCATTATGTCTTCAAGTATATTTTCTGCCCTTTTCTATCTCTACTTTCTTTCTGGAACTCCTATTAGGTATATGTTGGCATGCTTGATAATTTCAGTGAACTTGTCTTCAATTCGCTGATTCTTCCTCCTTCCTGTTCAAATCTGCTATTAACATCCCCCCTCTCCCCAGCCCCAAGTGGATTTTTAACTTCGGTTATTTCATTTTTCAGTTCTAAAATTTCTATTTGGTGCTTTTTTATAAACTGTATCTTTTTACTGATAATCTGTTTTTGCTGAGACGTTGTTTACCTGGTTTCCTTTAGTACTTTGTCCATAGTTTCTTTCGGCTCTTTGAAGAAAGAAACTTTAAATTAGACAGTGGATTTAAAGTCTTTGTCTAAAAAGCCCAATAGCTGGGCTTCCTCAGAAACAACTTCCATTCACTCCTTTTTTCCCGTGTGACTGGGCAATACTTTCCTGTATATTTGCTTGCTTTGTAATTTGTTGTTGCAGACTGAACGTTTTGAATATTATAATGTGGCAACTCTGGAAATCAGATTCTCCCCCCTCTCTAGGCTTTGCTGTTGCTGCTTGTCATGGGTTGTTGTGTGTTTGTTTAATGACTTTTCTAAACGATTTTTGTAAAGTCTGGAGTTTTTGTTGTTTGTGGCAACTGAAGTATTTTTTTCTGCTAGCTTAGTTGTCACCTAGGGATTTGACAGTGATTTCCTTTATGCCTGAAATCAAAAAATAAAAACAAAACAAGAATCAATTCTTCAGTCTTTGCAGATTGACTCTGTTTTGGGGTACTTCTTCAGCACATGGCCGGGTCATTTACAGCTCTGCCTGAGCCTTTACTTTTGCTTGTTTGGAGCCTAGAGGTCAGCCAGGGGTGAAAACCCTGTGTCTCAGGTCCTCTGAGTATGGGGTCCAACTCAGGGATTTGGCCTGGACTTCTAGATTTGTTGGTATACATATAAGCTTAAAAAAACCCTTTTGTCCCAAGTGTCTTCGTCTTCAATCTCTCCTTTCCTAAGCTTTTTAGTCTGTCTATTCCTTGCCTGGACTGTTATTCCTTGTTCCAGGTATCTGTGGCTAATACATTTGCTTTTAAAAATTTTGACAAATGTAACCCAGGAAGCCACTAGCCCCTGGAGAAACTCTGACACAGGCAACACAAGGGCAGCCCCTTGAGGTGATTCTCCATGGAGCCATCAAACACAAGTACAGTTCTTTGAGAACAACGTCTATAGTGAGCCTTCTTGTGCCAGCAGCCAGCACCAGGAATGGGGACTACTGAGCTAGGGATTGGGATTGGGATTGGGACATGCTAAGTGGATAAATTAAAATGCCAGAGAGCTCTCTTAGTGAAGTTTTGCTGCTTCTTTCTTAATTAAGTGTTCCCTGGTCATAATTTTTATTAGGTTCTACCATTCTGAAAAAGTTAATTTTGAATAGTTTTTGCCAGATTATTGATTGTATTTGTGTAGAAGTGGAGTATTGGAGTCCCCTACTCCACCATTTTTGGTGACATCACACTGAACAATATCTTTAAAATGTAGTTTCTTTGTCCCTTGTTTAATTCCCAAACCTGAATGTGTCTTTTAGCCTTCTAATGTCCTTCTTAATCTTGTTTAATGCTTTTTAGCTTGAAGTCTGTGTGGGTATTAGGATTGTAACCCATGTCTTGCTAATGGAAATTGACTCTACCTTTGTTTTAGGTTTAGCCCTACAGTTACATACATGAAATGCTTGCCCTCAGCCTTTTTTTTTCTTCCAAAATTCTCCAGTTTTATTTTGTGTGAATGAAGCGTGTCGTGTAGTACATGGTCATCAAACTTTTTCTGCAAAATGCCAGAGAGTATATATTTTAGGCTTTTTTGGGGCCAGCTGGCTTCTGTCACAGCTGCACAACTCTGCCTTGGTAGTACAAAAGTGGTCACAGTCAATACATGAATGTATGTGCATGGTTGCATACCAATAAAATTTTATTTACCTAAACTGAAGGTAGGCTGGATCTAGCCCTTGGGTGATTGTTTGCTGACCCTTCTCTAGTATATTCCTCAAGAAGGGTATATGTACATAGTATTCTCTGACTTTTGGCTCATTCAAAACTGTCTTTCTATGGCCTTGATTCTTTTTTTTTTTTAATTTATTATTCTTTTTTATTTTAAGGAAATAAAGGAGGGAAGAAAAAGAAATAGAATAGAGAAAGAGAGGCAGAGAAAGAAAAAGAGAGGCAGGAGAAGGGATAAAGAAGGGAAAGAAGAAGGGGGAAGGAGGAAAGGTAATGTGGGCAGGAGAGGATCATATTCCCCATTTGTTCTCAGAATCTTCATCCAAATCATAGTAGAGCAAAGTATCAGAGAAAGTTGCATTGACTTTCTGTCTAGAAGCTGATCATTTCTTATATGGCTTTGATTCTTGAAGGACAGCTTAACTTGCTATAATATTTCTTGTTTAAACTTTTCTTTCCATAAGTTTCTCGAAGGTGCTGCTTTTCTGTTGACTTGCTTAGTACATTGTTTTTGAAAAATCTAATGCTAGTCTAATTATCTGTCTTCTGGAAATGCTGCAGGTGTTGGTCCTGTATTACTTTGTTTGATCTCTTTATTGATTTTATGGATTTTTTTTGCGGAAAGAATGACAAGGAAATTTTTAATGAGTAGACTACTATTGTTCTCCAAACTTGGAAGGCCTCAATCAATCATTTTTAAATTTATCTTTTTCTCCCATGTGCATTTTACTGCTATGAAGAGGGATAGTGAAAAAGATTAGAAGGCTCTAGCTCTTAAGTGATATTTAATTTTATTAAATATATAAGTTGTTTTAAGTTTGCTCTTCTTTAAGGAGTGTTTTCAATATGTTTTAAAGCAGTTGTATTTTAATGTATTAACTAACAGCATGGACAGGTTGATTTGAATTTAAATTCCTCCTTTGCTGCTTGCTAAGATTGGGGTTTGTTGACAAGTTAGGCTCAGAAAAAAATAAGTAGAATGAAGGTGCTAATATATACAACGCTGGTAGTTGTGAGAATTAAATAATACAATGTATTTAAAGTGTTTAGACTGGGCAATTAGTAAGTGCTCAATAAATGATAACAGTAATTAGCTATTAAACATTTCACTTAGGATTTTGCATTTATATATTTATCTTAATAAGTATCTTTCCAGTATAAGATGTTCACCTTCCACCTCCAGATGATCAAAAAATGTGAATATAATCTAAAATGAGATTTTTAGTTCGCCAAAGTCTCTTCTTGTGTATATTAAACTTTGTACATGTACTTTATTTTCAAAATGTGTAGTATGGTTTAATTTACTAGTGAGGTAGGTTATTTGAAAAAACTGTAAAGAAATTATTATGTTTGAATAAATTCTTGATAAATAAGTGAATAGAAAAATTAATATAGCTCTAGGGATGGCTGTCTGATTTGTTTCACAAATATTGACTGGTAAAATTTTTCATTTATATATTTTTTGGATCATCAGTCTTTGCTATATATATTTGCACTCAGATTCTGGCAATGAACCGTGGAGAAAATTTGAAGATACTAACAGTCAAAGTTAACATTTCTGATGGAGTGAAGAATGAATTCTGTAGATGGTGTATACAAAACAGGTTTGTTTGTAGATTTTTGCAAAATTTCTTTTTTTTTTCCCTTTTAAAAATAATACACTGAGATTTCTGATATGGAAGGATGTCCATTAAGTTTTTTTTTTCTTTGAAAACAAATGACAGAACATGGTTTTATCTATATTTAATTTACCACTTGAATTGAATAATTGGTAGTATTTAATCTATAGTATAACATGGTATATCACTATGGTGATAGTGATATAATTATTAGTGAGGTTCAACAGGTTTTTCTTTGTATTGATTTGATAATTCCTAGTGCTGAAAGACTAGATGATGGTTCCCAAAGAATTTTTCCATAAACATATTTGAATGGCTGGAGATGCTTTATTGTATTCATGTATTCAGTCAATACATGAATGTATGTACATGGTTGCATACCAATAAAATTTTATTTGTTTTGATGAGTGTTTTCTTCTTCCTTTTCCTTCTCTCTGTCCCTACATCTTTTCTACCTCTCCCCCTGCCCCATCCATTCAAGTTCTGTTCTAGATGTTGGGGATAAGTCTATAAACTAAATATAGCTGCTATCCATGGTGATAATATAGCTTAATAAGGAGGATATTGAGTCTGCTGAGAGTTACAAAGGAGAAGAAGAGTGTACAATAAGAATTTGTACCTGGGAAACCCGCATGTAGTCTGGGCAAGAAACATTTGTAGGTCAGAGATAGAAGAAAAGGGAGGAGGAAGTAACAATAAATGAAAATTGAGATATAAATACACAGACCAGATTATACATAGATTTCTAGGTATTCTAAGGATTTGTTAACTATCTTAAAGAAACCAATAAAGGGTTTAAACAGAAGAGTAACATGCTCACTTTGCAATTTAAGATCACTGGCTACAGTGTAGAGAATTATTTCAAAGGAACCAAGAATAGATGTCAGGGTAAGAGTTGATGGTGGCTTGATCTAGAGCGGTAGCAACAAGGAACAAGTAGATATGAGCAATATTTAGGAGAAAGAATCTTAAGACAGGTTATCTAATTTGATGGTGGGTGGATTGGCTAGGGAGAGGGGTGAAGTAAAACCTGACACTTGTATGATTAAACAACTAGGTAGGTAAGTGATTGTGCTATTTACCAATTACCATGCTATAAATATATGAAGTACTAAATAATTAGGGCAAAGAGTGATTTAAATGGAATGCTTATTACCTTACATGAATAACAGAATAATGTAATTCGGATACATTAGTATGAAAATTTTTATCTAGCACTGAATTCAACCACTGAACAATTTATCTTTGGAATTGTATATTGCTGTACAAGTGGGTAAGTATTGTAAAATATCTGTACTTTTGTCAGATATTGAAATAGTTATATTTGTGAGAACACTGATCACCAAGGTTTTGTATGTGCTCTTTAGACAAAAAACGTGTGAAGGAGATATGTCAACAGCTCATTGTGTATGAATTAGATTGTATAATGACCAGAACTTGTCTTTTTGAGCTTGTGGATTTTTGTGTCATTGAATTGATGAAGGAATTTCCGGTTTCAAATAGAGACTGCTATCGAATGCTCTATCCCCATTTTCCTGCATATTTTTCATAACCATTAGACAATTCTGCTGTGATCTTAATAGTCCAAAGGGCTTATTTGTTAGCTAATTAATTATTGTTCTCTAGTTACATGTAGACTTAAATTGAACAGAATCCTCTCACATAGTTGTATAAAAAGACTATATAGAACCAGAATAAAAGTGCTAAACTAATTAAACTAATCTTTGAATAGATTAAGTATTTGTATAGTACATGGGTCAAAGGCAAGTATGTATTTGGAGTGGAGACAATAGTCATTCGATAAATTTTAATGAAATATCCTATGATATTTGTTCTAATCACTATCCTTTACAGACATATATAAGATCTCCTCGTGGTTTAAAAAAAATTTATTGTGGTAACATATCCAACAAAAATTTACCTCTTTAAGCCTCTTTCAAGGATATGTTTCAGTGGTATTAATTAAATTCACAATATTGTGCTACCATTATCACCATCCATTAGCAAAACCTTTTTATCACCTTAAACAAGAACTCTATACTCATTAAACAATTATTCTCTGTCTCCCTTTCCTCCCAGCCCCTGATAACATCTTATCTATTTTCTTTCTCTGAATTTGCTTACTCCAGATGTTTCATAAAAGTGAAACCATACAATATTTGTCCTATAATATTTGTCCTTTTTTGTCTGGCTTATTTCATTCAACATAATGTCTTCAAGATTCATCCATGTTGTAGCATGTATCAGAACTTCATTCCTTTTTATGGGTGAATAATGTCATTCCTTTGTATGTATATACCATATTTTGTTTATCCTTTCTTCTGTTGATGGACACTTGAATTGCTTCCACCTTTTGCCTATTGTGAACAATGCTGCCATGAACACTGGTGTACCAATATCTGACTGAGTCCCTATTTTCATTTATTTTTGGTATATACTTAGAAGTAAAATTACTGGGCCATATGGTAGTTCTGTGTGTAATTATCTGAGGAACTGCCAGATTGTTTTCCACAGCACCTGTACTTTTTTTTACACCCCCACCCTCGAGGTATAGGATTCTTATTTCTCTGCAACCTCACCAACACTATTTTCTTTTTTTAAATAATAGCCATCCTTGTAGGTATGAAATGGTATCTCATTTTGGTTTTGATTTGTATTTTTCTAATGGATGATAATGTAAATATCATTTCATGTGCTTATTGGCTATTTGTGTTTCTTCTTTGGAGAAATATCTGTTCATGTTGCTTGCACTTTTGGTGTAAAGTCTAAGCATCAATTGCCTAAAGCAAGTTCCTGAAGATTTTCCTCTATGTTTTCTTCTAAGAGCATTATGTTTTTAGCTCTTATATTTAGGTCATTGATCCATTTTGAGTTAATTTTTGTTTGTGGTATAACATCTTTTCATTATTATGCATGTAGATATCCAGTTTTACAAGCACCATTTGTTGAAGAGACTACACTTTACCCATTCAGTGGAGTTGGCACCCCTATTGAAAATTAGTTGCTCATAGATATGTCATGGGTTTATTTCTGAACTCTCAGCTCAATTCCATTGGTTTATTTGTCTGCCCTTATGGTTACACATTGCTTTGATTATTGTAGCTTTATAGCACATTTTGCAGTGTGAGTCATCCATCTTTACTCTTCTTTTTCAACATGATTTTAGTCATTCAGGATTCTTTGTGGATTCCATATGAATTTCATGACTGGCTTTTCCATTTTGGGAAAAAAAGCTGCTGGAGTTTTGATAGGGATTGCACTGAATTTGTAAACTACTTTGAGTAGTATTGACATCTTAAAATCTTCCAATCCACGAACATGGGCTACCTTTCTATTTATTTAGATCTTCTTTAATTTCATTCAGCATTGTTTTGAAGTTTTCAGTATACACATTTTTTATGTCCTTGGTTAAATTTATTCCTTGATATTTTATTCCTTTGCATGCTATTTTAAATGAAATTTGTTTTCTTGGTTTCCTCTTTTGATTCCTCATGGAGTTTTATGGTGGATAAAGTCAGTCTTATTTTTTCTAGAAGTTTTATAGTTTTACATTTATGTCCATGATCCATATATGTTTTCTTTCTCTGGTTTTTGATATGAGAACTTAGATTATTGATTGAGGACCTTTGTTCTTTCTTAATATGAGCATTTAGTGCTAGAAATTTTCCTCTCAGCACCTTTTTAGCTGAGTCTACATATTTTAAGTTTCTTTTTATATTTTAGAAAGATTTCTTCAAGACCTCCTCTTTGAACATGGATTATTTAGAATTATGTTGTGTAATTTTCTAGTGTTTAGAGACCTTTTTGTTGTCTTTCTCTTATTTATTATTTGTGTGACTTGTTTGATTCCAGTATGGTCAGTGACCATACTCTGTGTGCTTTAGATTTTTTAAAATTTTCTCAGTTTTGTTTTAGGACTCAGAATATGAGCTATCTTGATGATTGTTCCAAGAGTACTTGAAAAAAATGTATATTCTACTATAGTGTTCTCTATATGTCAGTTAAATCCTGTTAGTTGACTGTGTTGTTCAAATCTTCTAAATCCTTGATCAACTTATTTTAAATTGTTTTGATCCACTGTACATTTTTATTTGGTATTATCAAAAGATGTTTTAGGGTTCTTATAAAATGGTCAGGGGCAGAAGTGTTTTCAGGAATTTGAAAACTGAAGAGAATGTCTCTTTGAAAGGGATTTTAATAATTTAAAATTTTGAATTTTGAATAAGCTACCAATACTTGAACATTTTAGGAATTTCATGTAAAATACCTATTTATGACTTCTGAAAAACAGAGAATCTTGCAACACTGGTCCTGCAATCTGGCGTGAAAACAATTTACTGAAGCCGTGTAGCCTGCTTTAAATGGCAGTGTACTGTCTGCTTTGCAACACTCTTCATCACTCCATGTCAGACTCCCAGTGTTTCTCAGTTGGAAACAATCCTGATCTCTCTCCCTCACCCAAATAAGAGGGTGTATATAAGGTCAACCCAATGTGTTTACTTTAAATTTTGAAATAAAATAAGGTCTCTAAATTCTCTGTACCATTTCCAGTACCTTAGTGTGCTAAGCACCATAAATAGATCCTAGTAAGCCAACAAAGGGACAGAAATGGTGTGAGGCAAGGAACAAAAAGAAGTTTCTATATTGTGATATTGTGGGAAATGGATTAGCTGCTGTCTTTCAGGACCAGGTCTGATTGGCCCAATGGTAAACTCTGAATGAGTTCAGTTGTTGCATTCTCAGATATAAAATACGCCCTCAACACTCTGTGCAGGGAGGGGAGTGGGGAGAACACAGCAGAGCAGTCTAAGCTAAGGAAGGATTTTGAGATTTGAGAAGGTATTGGAGTGGAGTTTCTAGAGGATGTAGGTAGGTAATGTTAAGGATTTCTGGCTTTTTACTATAAGCAATGGGAAAGTCTTGTTTGGGGCTTAAAGATAATGACCCCAGCAGACATCAGATGTACACATGAAAAAAAAAAAAAGAAGATTCCTCTATCAGTATCTTCTTGGTTCCAAGAACTAACCTAACATATTGGCCCGTGACCTGAGGCTACATTCTCTCTTGTACCTGGCCAAGCTCCATAGCATGGTAAATAAGACCCTTAGTGATATGGCTGCTGCTGTACTTTCTGGCCTCATCTTCCCCACTTGACTCTGCCAGTTTATGCCCTAGCAGTACTAATTTACTTGTAGTTACTATAACTTATCATGCCTCTAAGCTTGTACATATACTAGGATTTCTTCCCCAAATGTTCTTATTCCTTTGTCGGACTTGCTGAATGTATTAGTTTCCAAGCTGCTGAAACAAATACCATATAGTGGGTGGGCTTAAATGATGGAAATTTATGGGCTTGTGATTTTGAAGCTTCAAGTACAAAATCGAGGTGTCACCGGGTGGAGCGTTCTTCCCATAGACTGTGGTGTTCTAATGCTGGCTGCCAGGGATCTCTGGGTCCTTGACTTATCTGTCTCATGGCAGTGTACTTGAGGTTGTCCTCTCCTTTGTCTCCTGGGTGCTGGGTTCCGTTGACTTCCAGCCTCTTCCATAAGGAACAGCCTCTTCCATAAGGCTTTTGCTTCTTAAAGCCGCCAGTAGTAGGATTAAAGCCCCCAAGTCCACACCTTAACTGAAAGTAATAACTTCAAAAGGTCTTATTTATAATGTTAACACCCACAGGAATGGATTAAGATTAAGAATTTTTTTTTCTGGAGTACATAATTCAGCCTACCACTGTAAACTACAATTCATTTTTATTTATTTGTTTGTTTGCTTATTTAATTTTTGTATGTTGTGTGGCGGGGTCACATTTCATTCTTTTTTCCATGTGAGTATCCCATTATTGCAGCACCATTTGTTGAATTTTTTGTTTGTTTTTGTTGGCCTTTTTGTTTGTTTGTTTTTGGAAGCGCATGGGCTGGGAATCGAACCTGGGTCTCCTGCATGGAAGGTGAGAATTCTACCCCTGAACCACCCTTACATCCCCAAACTACAATTAATTTTTTAAAACCCATCTCAGATGTTCCTTCTGGGAAATCTTTCTTGACATTGGATTCACCAACTTATAATAATAATGATAATAATAATAATAATAATAATAATACCACCAGCAGAAGCAGCAGAAGTAGCAGCAGTCAACACTTACATAGAATTTTCCAGGCACTGTTATAGGTTCTTCATACATATTAATTTACAACATCTCAATGCAACAGATTGTATTCATTATCACCATTCTAAAGATGAGGAAACAGTAGCATAAGTAAATCCTGTAAGAAAGTGGTAGAGCAGATTTTGAAACCCTGGCAGTCTGATTCAGAATCTTATCTTTAACTACTTATGTTATTCATCTATCACCCCTGATTTTGAGCTCTCTCTCTACTTTGCATATTTCTCTTATCACATTTACATGCTACATGTTTGTTAAAATATTTGCCTCATTGAAAGTAAAACCTTTGTCTAATTCATACCCTATGTCTCCATTCCACTGATGACCTGTAGCTAAAGGTGACAGTAGGGAGTGGCAATGATTTGAATGAAAGGAAGGACACATGTCCTGCCTCAAAGGCACTTTCATTCAAATTACAAAGGAAACAAAACTATATGTATTCAAGTAAAACCCTTCTTTGGAAGGAATTCCAGTAATAGCTATTATGTAACTTGGTGTATCACTTAGTAAATGCTGAAATGATTGTTCACTGAAGTTGGGTTCATTTCCTTGCCTGAGATAAGTCTGGGAAATGATGATGTCCCTAAGTTGTAAGGTTATTAGAATCCATTAATAACTTAGCAATGGTTTCTCTTCAAGAGCCATTGAAGGGCAAGGGCAAGATTTGATAGAGGAAAGAAAATGCAGAGGGGGTGGGGCTGAATTTTTCTTCTTGGCTTGCAGTTGTATCTTACAGTCTTTCTCTGGGATTCATATTTTTCTGTATGTATAAAGATCTATCTGGTGTAGTAGCACTGCCTGAGCAATAGAGTTAAGTTCTACTCAAGAATGGCAAGGGGCAAGGGTTAAAACAGGATTTCTCCTCTTCTTAGTCTACTTTAATCTTCACGAAGAGATAAAGAAATGGGAAAAGAAGGATACAGTTCTGTGGTAACTTTTTTTTTTCAACTTTTTATTTTGAAATACTTACAAAACTTACAGGGCAGTCACAAAGATGATATACCTCTGTACAAAGAACTCCACCAAACCCCGTGTGGTAACTTTTTGATGACTTTTGACAACTTAAGATTTTGGTTATTATAAATGATGCTTCAGAGGCTCTTTCCAGAAGAGGACATTTTTTTCCTCCCTGAAAGTTTTATGTCTGATCATGGTTACCAGGTTTTTAAAATAAGAATTCCAGACGTCATAGTAACAATTTTCAGACACCACAGCCTCTCTTTCAAAGATTATGTTACTTTGGCCTCAATAATTGTCCCTCCCCCCTTCAGTGTTCCACGTTCCCTTCCGTCTTCCAGAAGCCTTTTCATTATCTTGTTAATGTTTTGTCAGCTTTAGTATTGGCCTTTGTTTTTTGCAGATGGAGACCGCGTAGCTTTGCAAGGCCAGAGTTAATGAAGATCTTACACAATTCACTGGATGATTCTTTTAAACGCCTTATTTATCCTCTGCTCTGTAGAGAGTTCAGGTATGCATCTTGTCATGTTTAATTTTGTATACTGTTTATTATATGCTAGGCCCACGAAAGGGTGTGGTAAATATTGATCCATTCACTAATCCGAGAAACTAGATCAGAATCACACAGTCTTAAATGCAAGCCTGGACTTCATTCTGTAGGTAAATTCAAATGCACAAATGTTTAATAAGAACAAGTTTTTGTTCTTATTTAACGTATACTTAAAAATCTTGATCATTTAATGTGTACCCCTTCCAATTCTGTGAAACTAGTCATGCAACTTTAATGACCAAGCCAAAAAAAAAAAATAGTTTTATTGATGAGAGAGTTGGCTTGGTAGAAATTAGCTGAGAAGGTAATTGGGGAAGATTTTTAAAGATACAGAACTGAGGAAAGCATTAGGGAATCAGTGAAGGGCATGATGAATTTATTATGATAAAGAAGAAAAGCTTTTTTTTTTTTTTAAACTCTGAATGGGAGTTGTTTGGATGAATAATTATCAGAAATGTGCTAAAGATTTCCTTCATTCTCACTTAGAAGTTTCAGCAAAGTTACCTTAAACTTAATCTTAAATAAAGATTCTCTAATGCTTTCTCTTCAGTATCACTAGAATTTCCAGCATCCTGTGTGTTCTAGTTTGCTAGCTGCCGGAATGCAATATACCAGAAATGGAACGGCTTTTTAAAAGGGAAATTTAATGAGTTGCTAGTTTAAGTTCTAAGGCCGAGAAAATGTCCCAATTAAAACAAATCTATAGAAATGTCCAATCAAAGGCATCCAGGGAAAGATACCTTGGTTCAAGAAGGCTGATGAAGTTCAGGGTTTCTCTCTCAAGTGAGAAGGCACATGGCGAACACAGTCAGGGCTTCTCTCTCAGCTGGAAGGGCACATGGCGAACACAGCATCATCTGCTGGCTTTCTCTCTTGGCTTCCTGTTTCATGAAGCTCCCTGGGAGGTGTTATTCTTCTTCATCTCCAAAGGTCGCTGGCTCGTGGACTCTCTGCATCTCCTGGCTACATCGTTCTGCTCTCTCTGAATTCCTTTCTCCAAAATGTTTTCTCTTTTATAGGACTCCAATAAACCAATCAAGACCCACCCAAATGGGTGGAGACATGTCATCCCCTAATCCAGTTTAACAACCACTCTTGACTAAATCACTTCAACTAGGGAGATGATCTCATTACAGTTTCAAATATACAGTATTGAATAGGGATTATTCTACCTTTAAGAAACGGGATTTATATCGAAACATGGCTTTTCTTAGGGGGCAAACTTCCTTCCAAACCAGCACACTGTGTAATGTTAGTTTGTTTTTCTTTTGCTGAATTTGGCTATAGATTTCAGAGCAGGGAATGAGGAGGTACTATTAGGAAGGACACAGCTCCTGTGCCCATTTTCTTTTTTGCGAGGTTATTGTATATGTGTTTTCATCCTTGTTTGGCCTGAATATTACCCCAAAATATTGTTTTTGGAATCTTATTTCATTTCAAATCTGTGTGAAGTAACATCTACCTTTGAGGGCTATGGCAGAAACTTTAAATGTAAGGGATTCTGTTCTTAATAAAGGAAATAGATAATTGTCATATATAAAATTTTATTTCCTTTGTATACTTTTACTTTATCTTTTCTGATGTTGTTTATAATGTCCAGTGATGCTTTTTGACATTTTTGCATAGATTTGATTTGAACAGCTTTACTGTATATGGAATAATTTGAGATTTGATATAAGCAGTTTGGTGTGAAATTGTTTAATATAATCCTTTTCTGACTTCCATTAGCAGTGGGCAAGCAAGAACATTCCTTCTCTTTTTGAAAAATGCCTGTGGTTAAAAAGATACATCTTATTTTAGGCGCATAGGTTGGTTTACAGACGTTGTCTGTAGTTGTGTCTCATTATAGAAATATAATTATCTAGACAGCAGTTGAAGAGGGAAAACTGTCAGTAGGTTGTTTTTAAGAACATTATTTTTCTAATTAAAAAGAAATTTGTCTCAATTGTAGAAAACTTAGAACAATCAGTAAAGCACAAAGGGAAAAAACTCATAATTTCACTACTTAATTCATTACCTACATATAACCATTGTTCACCTGACTCTTTTCGGTGTGTGTGTGTGTGTATGTGTGTGTGTGTATGAAAAGAAATCATATAGAATATATTATTTTGAAGGCATTTTATTCAGTTGGCTAAGTACTATGCACATTTCCTCATGTTATTAGATATATATATATATATATATATATAGTTTTTACATATATAGTATATTTGTTAAGAACTGACTGGAGCCACTTGGATGTAAATGCTGAGTCAGTCACTTGTTAGCTGTGTGAACTAAGCTAAAATTAATTAACTACTCAGTGCTTATACTATGTACCCAATAAGATTACTGGTCGCATTAAATATGTTAATTCATGTAAAACACTTAGAAAGTTCTTAGCTAGTAGTAAGTCCACAGTTAAGTGTTATTATTAGTTCTATTGCAACCTAAATTTTGATGGTTGCTTAGTATTTCATCACATGGATATATAATCCTCTCCAGTTGGCCATTTATATTGTATCTAAATTTTTATTATTACAAATATTACTTTTTGTGAGTATCCTGGTACATATATTGTCATGTATGTCTCTGGTTATTTCCTTATAATTAACC
Source organism: Tamandua tetradactyla (assembly GCF_023851605.1). Taxonomy (NCBI): domain Eukaryota; kingdom Metazoa; phylum Chordata; class Mammalia; order Pilosa; family Myrmecophagidae; genus Tamandua; species Tamandua tetradactyla. The sequence goes on along the minus strand of NC_135343.1, from coordinate 17,554,954 downwards.
ATAAGTAGAATTTCTGGGTCAAAGGATGGTATAGTATTAAGGCTTATTTTTTTCCCTCTAAGAGAAGTTTGTATGGCCTTCAGTTGTTCATCTGAGTGTCTGCAGACAGTGGTTATTGCCATTCTTTTGAGTATTTATAAGTTTCTTAGGCAAAAATGGGCCTAAGTTGAAGTTTTGTTGGTTTCAGAATATCTAAACAGTGCACCGTTTGTCTAATCCATTCAGAGAAACATGGAGCAGAGTGATGTGAGCAATCTCTCAGCCAGCAGCAGTTTTTCCATTCGTAATACCCATCCTACTATTATAACAAGGCCATTTCTGTCATAGTTCTTACTGTACCTATGTGATAGGTGAAGCATATAGTTAAAAAGTTGGATTATATCCTATTATCATCTAGCATTGCTTCAAAAGGAACCATTAACAAATATCTGCATGAAGGAGTGAAAAGGATCAGTCAGGGTACTTTGAGATGAAAGCAGTAGGAAACCTATTGATTTAAACAATCAGGAAAATTATAATTAATTTAAATGAATTAGGAATTAGTCTAACAAATATATCTAAGATCTGTATGAGGAAAACTATAAAACTGATGAAAGACATCAATAAATGAAGAGATATTCTGTGTTCATTGATAGGAATGAACTCAATACTGTTGAGATATCAATTCTTCTAAACTTGATCTATAGATTCAGCACAATTCCAATCAAAATTCTAGCAAGCTATTTTATGGATGTTGAGAAACTAACTCTAAAGTTTATGTGAAAAGTGAAAAAGCTTGAATAGTCAGCACAATATGGAGAAGAACGAAATTAGAGGACCGATACTACTCGGACTTAAAGAATTACTGTAAATCTGTAATGATTAAGACAGTGTGGTATTGCTGAAAGAATAGACAGATCAGTGGAATACAGAATAGAGAGCTGAGAAATAGATCCGCATGAATATAGTTAGCTGATCTTTGACAATGAAGCGAAAACAACTCAATGGAAAAAAGGATAGTCTTTTCGACAAATGCTGCTGGAACAATTGGACATCCACATGCAGAAAAATGAATCTGTACTGTGACCTTGTACCTTTCAAACAAATTAACTGAAAATAGATCATAAACCCAAATGTAAAATACAGCACTAAAAAACTTCTAGAAGATAACATAGGAGAAAATCTAGGTAACTGAGTTTGGTGATGAAGTTTTAGATAAGCACAATCTTTTAAAAGGAAAAATTATGTTGGAGACCTAAGTTCGATTACTGGAGCCTGCCCATGCCAAAAAAAAAAAAAAAAAGGAAAAAATTGATGTTATATTTACCCTACTCCATGTGACATCTGAATCTTATATACACACACACTCTCTTTTCTCTCACACATACACACCTATTTATGCATAAATTTTGTATATTAAGGAGAGCAGATGAGGAAGGAAGGTAGGTATGACAAATTCATAAGGTTCAAATTTTTGGTATCATGAGTCAAGGTCATTTATGTGTATGTTTTTTCTTTAAAGTTATTTTCTTATAATACATTATAAGAAATGTATATTCCTCTTATGGGGAATAACTGGATAAAATGAATTCAGCTTTTTCTGGGAAAGAAATTTGGATGAAAGGATAACTAAAGTTTTTCTTCCTTTTCTTCCTTCCTTCCTCTTTCTTTTTCTCTTTCTCTTTCTCTTGCTTTCTCTCTTTCTCTCTCTGTCTCTGTCTGTCTTTTTGTATTTCCAAAGAGCCAAACTAACATCAGATGCAGAGAAGGAATCAGTAATGATGTTTGGACGGAACCTTCGTCAGCTCCTTTTAACAAGCCCTGTTCCAGGGCGTACCTTGATGGGAGTGGATCCTGGTTACAAACATGGTTGCAAATTAGCTATAATTTCTCCTACCAGTAAGTATATCTTTCAGCTTTTCATATAAACATTTGGTTCTTCATAAATTTCAGTTTATGTATTTCATGAGGATTTGGAAATGATGTTAATTTTCAAGATTTAGAAAATAGTTTTCTTATACATAGGGATATAGAGATCAAACTTCAAATTTGTCTTCTTTATTCATCAAAACTCTCATTACATTACCATCATTTATGCTCTTCCTTATGTCACAATGGAGGTCTTAACAATTAACTAGGCTCAGATTTTAAAGTACTTTAACTTTATTCCCCTATCATAAGCATCACCTTATGAGGATGCATTTATATATGGTGAATTTCAAATCTGTATATACTTTAAATATCACAAGACAATTATTGTTTTGTACAGTCAATATTTTTTCCCTATTTACCTTTATATTCACTCTTCCTGTTACTGTTCGTTTCTTTTTTCATTTCCATGTTCCTATGTGAGATAATTTTCTTTCTGCCTGAAGAACTCTGTGCCGTCTTTATGTAATATTGTAACTTCAGTTTTGAAGGACATTTTTTGCTGGTTATAGAATTAAATATTGACACTTTCTTTCAGCACTTTGAAGATTTCATTCTCTCTTTTCCCTGGCTACCATAGTTTCTGTTTAGAAATCAGCTGGAGATATTATTTTTCCTTTGTAGGTAATGTGTCATTTTTCCTCTGGCTACTGCTCAGATTTTTTTCTTTGCAGTTTTCAAAAGTTTTCTTATGATGTTCCTGGCATTATTATTTTATTTATTTTTTTATTTGTTGCAAGCATCCTGCTTGGAGTTTGTAGAGTTTCTCATATCTTTCTGAAACTACAGTTATACAACATCAGAGTTCTGAATTTACTCTCTTCTATTTTCCATTATGTTGTTTTATTTTTTATTGATCATCTTTAAGTTTACCGATCTATTCTCCTCTGTATAATTAGCTATTAAATACATCTGTTGAATTCTTTATTTAAGTTATTGTATTTTTCAGCTTTGGAATTTCCATTTGGTACTTAAAAAAAATGTCCTATGGTGAACTTATCCACCTGTTCAGTTTTTCTGGCCACTAAAGCAAATATCATGCAACATGGGTTGACTTAAACAATGCATTTTATAGGCTCACAGTTTTGAGGTTAAGAGAAGTCCCAGTTGAGGTGTAATGAAGGTGATACTTACTTCCAGGAGGCTGAACTTTTAGGAGGGACAGCTGGGTCAGGAAAGGTTTTCTAGCTATATGTGTCTAGAACCTCCCCATCTATTTTTCCAAATTACTGAGACAAAAAAAAATCTCTACATTTGTGTGGATAATTAAATAGTCTTTTGCTTTCTAGAGTCCATTTCTCTATTGCTTTCTCTACTTTTATCTGAACTTGTTCCTTCACCCTTCCTGTCATTATTTTGCTCAATTCAGATGTAATTCCCGATAGTTTCTTTTCAGTGTAGGGTTTTATCTTGAAAAGAATCTTCTATTTATTAATTTCAGGAGTTCATAGGGATCAGAGTTTGCCAGCCTCTTCCAGGCTTACTGGGCAACGTTTGTACTGACCCCATAAATTAGAATCTTCAAAAATCTCTCATCGTTGAGCTGCTGTGCTTAAACTGACCTGTTGTGCTTTCTAGACATTTTGGCAATCTTCTGTTCTCAGGTTCATCAAATACTCTTATTGCTTTTTTCTGTTTCTGTCTACCTCAGCCCCCACAAATCCTGAGAGTATGTAGTCTTGTAGTTTTCAGCGCACTTTTCATACCTGCAGATTTTTTGGGTTGTGAGGATACTTTGTTACTTTAGATGTAGTCACTACATCTGTTCTTGCTGTTTGGTTTTTGGTTTTGCTGTTCTAGTTGTTCTGTCTTTTTCTATGCTATGCAATTTTATTATAAATTGCAATTTTATTATAAATTGGAAGTATACTTTATCAAATTTTTTCTTTTCATTTTTGAAAGAGCTCACATTAGGTTAGTATCATGTTTCTTGACAGCTTTATACACAGTTTGTGTATAAAATATGTGGGGCTGGTATCTTTGGGAAATTGAGTTTTTAACTACTACAGTTATTGTATTGCTTATAGGATAGTTCTTCTAAAATTTTTCGTGTATATATGTTTATATATATACATCTTCTTTAGTCTGTTTTAGGAAGTAAGATTTTTTTCCAGGAATTTATCCATTTCATTATTTAATCTAAATTGTTATAAATTTGTCATAAAACTTTTTATTATATTCTCTTTTTAATCTTTTAAATATCTGCTGAATCTCAATTATATTCATATTGCATTTCTAATATTTTTTATTTGTTCCTTTTATTTTTCTTTTTCTTCACTAGTATTGTTTAACGTGTATGTTTTTCTTATAAGTATTTTCAGAGAATTATCTTTAAACTTTGTTGATCCTTTTCTATTTCATTATTCTTCTTTTAAGTTTATCATTTGTTTCTTTCTATTCTCTTAGGATTATTCTATTGTTCTTTTCCTAACTTCCTAAATTGGCCACTTAGATTTTTTATTTATATTCTTTAGGTATTTACCCTTACATTTTAGAAAATATTTTTTAATTGAAATATAATACAGAAAATCTAACCACTCTTAAATATGCTACTCAAAGAATTACCACAAGGTGAACAAACTCATATACTCAAATCAAGAAGTAGAATAATGTCACAGCAGTGTCTGATGAATAGTAAGCCTTCATTCAGTAAATGTTAGCTGTTGTTATTATTGATAGGTGTTCCATTAAAAACCATTTGATAGATAGAAAATGTAGAGCTGTGTTCCAGTAGCCATGTTTCTTGAAGATGATTGTATAATGATATAGCTTTCACAATGTGACTGTGCAATTGTGAAAACCTTGTGTCTGATGCTCCTTTTATCTACCTTATCAATAGACAAGTAAAACATATGGAATAAAAATAAATAATAGGGGGAACAAATGTTAAAATAAATTTAGTTTGAAATACTAGTGATAAATGAAAGTGAAGGGTAAGGGGTATGGTATGTATAATCTTTTTTTCTGTTATTGTTTTTATTTCTTTTTCTGTTGTCTTTTTATTTCTTTTTCTGAATTATTGCAAGTGTTCTAAGAAATTATTAATATGCAACTATGTGATGATATTGAGAATTACTGAATATATATGTAGAACAGAATTATATGTTAATGTTTTTGTTTGTTCTTAATTTTTTTAATTAATAAATAAATTTTAAAAAGATTAAAAAAAGTACAACTAGAAAGACAACAAAAAAACCATTTGATAGAAATGAATGTGACTGCTGAATCAATATATTGATATTTCTTTTGGTCTCCAGTGTCTTGGAGTAGCTAGAAGAAAAAATGAAAAATTGTGGAAATATAATCCATACCAAACTTTAAAATTTGTTATACAATAACTTGTTAAAATGTACTTGGAAATTAAAAAACAAAACAAAACAAACCAGTTGACAGGCACATTGTTCAATTAATAATGGTTTTGTCTCGCAAAATAGAGTCTTTGTGACTTTGGAGGTAACAATATTTTAGAGTGTTTAGGGAGAATTTGATTTAGTGACTATGAATGGTTCAGACTGCATTTAAATAGACCAGTTCTATTATCTGTTACAGCTTCCTTATTCAAATTATTGGTATGTTAAGTTATGTAATTTATTAAAAAACAGTTTATTATTTTTATTTTTCTAAGGTCAGATACTTCATACTGATGTGGTCTACTTGCATTGTGGCCAAGGCTTCCGAGAGGCAGAGAAAATAAAGAGGCTTTTGCTGAATTTCAAGTATGAAAATAAGTAACCTTTGACTACTTCTGTGACTCAGTCAATCAGAGATAACTTTGACTCTTCTAGTTTAGAGGGATGGACTAAGGGAAGTACCTTGATGAGAGAGAAGGAACCATTAAAATAGTGCTGGGTTAAATTCCTTGGAACTCTATATATGGAGACTCCAGTGGAATGCTGCTACCTTTCTTTGCCAATTTCACTAAACAAAGGTGGTAATATTAGCAAATAAGAACATTTACTTATTCTATTTGGGCTTTTTTTTTTTTTCATGGATCTGAGGACTGGATGTGGTAGTGTTTAGAATGTTAAAGAATTATTTGACTTGTCATGTAATTCAATTATAATATCTTTATTATGGGTTTACTCTGAAGAATGCTCCAGAGTTTGCTTACCCATGTCTGGTATGTTTCCTTATGAACTGGAAGAAAATCAACAGTTCTTCAGATTGTTTGACAGTGAAATATTTTCTTCACTGCTTCCTATATTAAATGCAAGGGTTTTTACCTGGAACAATGCTTTTATTCTATATAAGTCTGGGTTTGCCTTATGAAGCAATAGAGAGGTTGCTTGCACATTTTAGAGAATAAGAGCATTTCATAAATTTGTGCGTTCTCTACATTTTCTCTTGGTTGATTTCAAAGCATACTTGAGCTTATCCAGTTTCTTATCCTGTTTTTCCCTTGAAGCTGCAGCACTGTGGTGATTGGAAATGGAACTGCCTGCCGTGAAACAGAAGCTTATTTTGCTGACCTAATAATGAAAAATTTCTTTACACCACTGGATGTTGTTTACTGGTAAGGATGTTAGGAATGTCTGTCTTCTTGGTGAAGCACAGGAGCTTCTAAATTCCTTCTAAGATTGATTGCTCGTTCTCTTTTTAAGATATACATCTTGTTTGCCCCCCAAACCACTTCTTGTTTTGCAAAATTGTAGGATAATGTAAAATGTCTTCGAGAAATTTGAGGCAGGAATAATTAGAGCAGGACAGTGTCCTGGAACCTCTCACAGAAGCAGCAAGTGAGGGCTTACTTAGTTTCATGAGATTTCCCAGGTTTTACATTGTATGAGGGCTCTAGCTAATTCTTGACTAATAGGTAAGAAGGTATACCAGGTTAGTAAGTATAGTGTGAATAACTTAGTCTTCTTCCAGAGTTTTGATGCCTATGAATCACTGACCTTTGGAATTGAGAGCCAAAGTAAGTACTATGAATTAAAAATATTTCTGATGTTCCCTTCTTACCTGTCTTTTAGTCACAAGCTTTCATTTCATATAGGCATACAGATAACTTCTGAATAGCTATGAAATAGCGTGACTACATTTCTCCATCTCTGCCCTCTAACTCTGTAGTAGTTCTTCTTTTATTCACCAATCTTTCCCACATTTCCCTTACCCCTCAAACTTTTTGCAGAATAGTAAGTCCTAAAGGGTTGAATTATAGGAGAGTTATAATAACTGATTTCCAGTGGAGAGCGCTCAAGAGCCATTTTCCACCACTTGCTGAGAAATTTAATATCTAAGATTACCCAGCTGATGAATGGATGACTGACAGGGAAAACAAAACAAAAAAAACGAAATCCAACATAGGAAGAATTCTGGGATTTGTTTAGGTGGGCTCAAAGGGAGGGGCCAGGTGTTTAGCACATGGTATTCCCTGTGCTAAGTGTATAATGAAGTAAGTCAGGGAAACCATGGGGGAAGTTATCCAAAAATCCAAATCCTAATTTCCATAAGAGAAAAAGACCCTGGAATTAAGTTGCAGAACATAACTATGCTAAGGCTTATCAATCAAATGTTGTTCAAAGTTGGAAGTATTTGTAAAACAAATTCTACAGTATTATCTGGTATCACTTATTTAAAGTATGCACTAGAATAATTTGCTCTTTTCAATCTTCTGGCTCATCCTAGGCATTCTTTATTCTTTGAATGTCTCAATATTTGTTTCCCTTAATATTAAATTGTCACACTTCATTATTTTCTGCTTTTTTCCCTTCCATTTTTCTTTTCTAAATAAAGTTTTTTTTGTAGCAATGGTGAAAATTAATGAAATGTTGATATAACTTACTCTTTAAGAGACATTTGTGTTTATATGCTATGTATCCATTTTCTTCTTTATTGGGACCTTCTTAAACCAGGAACCATGCTTTTATTCATACCTGCTCCGTTCACACATTAAGCACGTTTCTTTACTAAAGCTGTTTTCATATGTTTATTGGCCACTTGTGTTACTTTTTTAGTGAGTGGCCTGTTCATGTCCTTTGTTCATTTTTTTCTATTGGGGAATTTCATCTCATTCATGATGACTTGTAAATGTCTTTATATACGAATGAATGATCCTGTACATCATAGTATTTGCAAATTATGCAAATAGTTTTCTTCATTTTGTATTTGTAATTTAAGCCTTATTTGATACAGAATTTAAAGTGTTTATTATCTTAGAGTGATCAGTCTTTTTCTTTAGGGCTTTTGAATTTTGTGTTATGCGTGTTTGAGTCTAGAACAGTAAAACATTGTATTAGTTTTTAGTTTTCTATAGAAAAAATAAGTGTTTTGTAGGTATAAGAATGTCAAGTTTTACAAAAAAAAAGCTTCTTTCAAGTTTTTGTTTTTCTAATATTTTTCTTACTTTCTCTGTGAAGCCATTATCCTCTCAGTTACTTTTATGTTTGCTTTGAGGCTTCATTGTCTAAGAAACCAAAAATTAGCCAGAGAACCTTAATCAGCTTAAATAATAGAAGCAGAGACTGGAAAGTTGTTAAGTATCCTGATACTATTTTTGATTAAAAAAAAAATAGGGGAGGTGCAAAGGTAGTCCAGTGGTAGAATTCTCACCTACCATGTGGAAGACCTGAGTTTGATTTCCAGACATGCACTTCCCAAAGCAAACAAAAGTCCAAACAACCAAACAAAAAATTCAACAAATGGTGCTGCAATACTGGAAAACTCACATGGAAAAAGAATGACGTGTGACCCCGCCATACAGCATACCAAAAAAAAAAAAGTGGATGCTGATTTAACTCCCCCCTTCTTTCTTAAGGCCTTTATTCACCAATTATGTTTTTTTAAATTTATTTTTTTATATGTTTTTTTTTAAACGGCAGAGCCACTTGCTTTCTTCCTTCTTCTCTCCCTTTCCTTCTCGTCTGTCTATTCTGTCTTCCTTTTTTTTCTCCCTTTCCTTCTCTTCTTCCTTAAGTCTTTTGTTTGGTTGTTCCATATCTGAGTCATCTGTTGTTGTTTGACCACTGAATTATTTCCAATCTTTGAAATATCTTTGGTTCTAAGATTAGTAGTCCTGTGTTACAGTCAATAATTTCAATATTTATTTGCAGGAATATTTAGTATTTTTGTAATGAGCTGAGGAAAGAGAGCAGCTCATTACAGAAATACTAAATATTCCATTGTTTGTTTGTTTTTGGGTGCACGGTATGGAAATTGAAACCAGGTCTCCCACATGGAAGGCAAGCATTCTACCATTGAACCACCCGTTCACCCTAGAACATTTGTTTTTAATTTTACCATTGACAGTATAATCTGAAGAGTATTGATACGTTGATAAGAAAACTAAATATCATACTGGTTACTGTCATGTAGCATATTAACTGCTTTATTTTTCTACTTGAAATTTATTTGAATTCTGGAATCTATGGAGTGATATCTTTTAGTTCTTCAAACTCTCAGACATTGCTCTTCAAATATTACATATGTCCCATTCTCTGTCTTTGAAAATCTAATTGTAGGTATATCCAGCCATCTTGCTCTCTTCTCCATGTCTTTTGTGTGTGTGTGTGTGTGTGTGTGTGTGTGTGTGTGTGTGTGTGTGTGCGCGCGCTTATGGCTGGGGTCACATTTCATTCTTTTTCCACGTGAATATCCCATTATTGCTGCACCATTTCTTGCATTTTTGTTGTTTGTTTGTTTTTTCTTTTGCTTGGCTTGTTTATTTGTGTTTGGGAAATGCATGGACCAGAAATCGAACCCAGGTTTCCTGCATGGCAGGCGAGAATTCTACCACTGAACTACCCTTGCGCCCTTTCCTTCATGTCTTTTAACCTCTCTTTTCACTAACCTTCTCTTTTCTCTCTAGGCTGCTTTGTGGTTGATTTCTTCAAGTCTTTTCTTTCCAGTTCACTAAATTTTCCTTAAGCTGTTTAACCCATCCATTGCATTTTTTTCTTTCATTTATTATAGTTTTTACTTCTAGAAGTTCAGTTTTATTTTTTCAGCTTTATTGAGATATAATTGCCAATAATAAACTGCACATATTTAAAATCTACAATTTCATGAGTGTTTTTTTTGTTGTTGTTGTTTTTGCATGGGTAGGCACCGGGAATCGAACCTGGGTCTCTAGCATGGCAGGCGAGAACTCTGCCTGCTGAGTTACTATGGCCCACCCAATTTCATGAGTTTTGACATACATATACTACCATGAAACTTTCTCTGTAATCAAGATAATTGATATATCCATTAGCCTCCAAATTTGCTTGTGCTCCTTTGTAATCCACCCTTCCCTCCCTGTCCGTTTTCTTCCCCAGGCAACTTCTGACCTGGTTTGTGTCACTAAAGAATTGCATATAAGTGGAATCATACTGGATGTTTTTTTTAATCTAATTCCTTTCACCCAGCATAGTTATTTTGAGATTCATTTATATTGTTGCATGTGTCATTGTTTGTTCTTTTTATTCCTGGAAAGTGATTTGTTGTATGATATATTGAAATTAATCATTCACTTGTTGATGGGCATTTAGGTTGTTTCCAGTGTTTGGCTATTACAGTAAACCTGCATGAATATTCTTATACAAGACTTTGTGTGGCGACATGCTTTCATTTCTCTTGAACAAATAACTAGGAATAGATGGCTGTGTTATATGGTAGGTATATGCTAAACTTTTTAAGAAACTTCCAGATTGTTTCCCAGAGTTGTTGCACTATTTTACATAGCCACCAACAATCCATCAGAGTTCTAGTTTCTCCATATTTTCATTGGTACTTGGTATGTTCAGTCTTTTTTTTTGTGTATGCTGTGTGGCGGGGGTCACATTTCATTCTTTTTCCTTGTGAATATCCCATTATTGCAGCACCATTTCTTGAGTTTTTCCTTGTTTGTTTTTTTGGTGGGGGAAAGTGCATGCGCTGAGAATCAAACCCAGGTCTCCAGTACTACCACTGAACTACCCTTGCAGCTCCGGTATGGTCAGTCTTTTTTTTTTTTTTTTTTTTAATGGTCAGTCTTTTAAAACTAAAACTACACATCCTAATAGGTGTGCAGTAATGTGTTGCTATGGTTTTATTTGTATTTCACCAGTGACTAAAGATGTTCAGCACCTTCATTTGCTTATTTACTATCCATATATCTTCTTTGGTGAAGTATCTGTTCAAGTCTCCTCCTCATTAAACAAAATATTGTGTTGTTTTCTTCCTACTAAGTATTTTTATTTATTGTGAATATAGATCCACTGTAAGATACATATTTTGCAAACTTTTTTTCCCAGTGCATGCTTCTTTTTTTGTTTTTTAAGAGTGTCTTTTGAAGAACAAAAAAATTTGAATTTTCATGAAATTGACCATATTTTTGTACAGTTTGTTTTATGTCCTGCTTATGAATTATTTGCCAAAGGTTACTGTGTTTTTTCTATTTTTTAATAGAAGTTTTATAGTTTTACTGCTTATATTTGGGTCTAAAACCCATTTGAAGTTAATTTTTATATATGGTATGAAGTTCTTTTTTTTTTTTTAATACCTGGCTGTGAATCAACCCAGCACCATTTTTGAAAATTTTTCCTTTTCTCATCGAATTGCCTTGGCATCTTAGTCGAAAATCAGTTGACCATATTTGTGTGGATCTATTTCTGGACTCTGATCTGTTTAATCAATCTATATGTCTGTCTTTTTCTTATTACTATGCTGTGTTGATTTCTATAGCTTTATAATAAGTCATGAAATTAGGAGTGTAAGTCTTTCAATTTTATTATTTTCCAGAATTTGTTTTGGTTATTTTAGGTCCCTTGCATTTCTACATAAATTGTAGAATCTGCAAACGGTCCTGCTGGGGTTTTGATTGATATTGAATTGAATCTACAACTAATTTGTGGAGAATTGACATCCATTTTTAATTTCCACTATCCTAGTTTTCTTTCTTGAACTTCTGTTTTATTTAATATCTGCTTTATTATTCTTAAGGTTTTTTTGGTTTTCCTGTATATGTTTTCAAGCCTGTGTTTTTATTTCTTTGACTATATTAAATGTGGTTATTTTACAACCTCTGTGATAATGCTCATGTTTTAAAATCCTTGCAATCTGTTTCTATCTGTTTTTACTCCTGATTCTGCTTTGTGGTAGTTTGTTTCCTTTTTTGATCAGGTATTTTTTATTAGAAACTTGTTTTCACGGAACTTTATTTATGGCAATTTTTTGAGGTCTGGATTGGTGCTGAGTTGCTTCAAAGAGGGTTTGTATTTGTTTCTGTCAGACTCCTGGAGATGCTACCAGTTTGGGATCACTTAAATTAAATTCTTGGCAGAGTTTTCTCTTGACCTCCCAGGTAGTGTGAATTTAGTCTGCAAACTAGAGAGATGGATTATGGTTCTGTATTCTCTCAGAGATTCTCCCCGCATCAGTTTGTGACAAGTTTTGAATAGTCAATTTTCATTGTGATCTCCGGGGTAGGCTACAGTGAGTTTATTTCTGGTTTACTTTTATACCGAGGGTTTAACCGTTTGGATCCCTGTCTGAAGTGGACCCTGGTTTTGTTTTGTTTTTTCTCTCTGGTTGGGTAAAGCTCTGTGAGGTTGTGATGATAGATAAAAAATTAAATTCACCTAGTTCAGCAAGTGCCCTCAGATGAAATTCAGCTTCAGAAATCAAGGTTCCAACGTTTACTTTTTATTTTACCTTTGAGATTTCTTTCTTGCCAACTCATTGATGCATTTAAGAATGTGTATTTGGCCTAGAATTTTTAGTTATCAGCAAAAGATTTATCCATAAATAATCTGCTATAGGACTTGGAAACAAAGGCCACTACTTAATTTTGTACTTTAAAATCTGTTTTCTAACACAAAAGACATAGACCATAAGGGAAAATTAGAAAATGAGCATTTTTATGAATATAAAATGTATTATATGCAGGAAACAAACATTCTTGACACGGTTACAATCAATGACTCACAATATCATCACATAGTTGTGTGTTCATCACCATGATCATTTTTTTTGAACATTTGCATCTCTCCAGTAAAAGAAAGAAAAAATAAAAATTCATACATGCCATGCCACTTACCCCTCCCTCTCGTTGACCAGTAGTATTTCAATCTGTTCAATTTATTTTAACCTTTGTTCCCCCTATTATTTATTTCTCATCCATAGAGAATGATCATTTTTAGTCATCTCATTTTTTTTACTTTTGAGTTAAGAATTAAGTTTCCTTCACTTTTTACCTCAGCATATGATGCCTATCAAAACCTATACATTACATACCCTTTGTTTTTTGGCAATTTAACATTCGTTTTCTTTTTGGAGCATGCTCACAAGAGAGATTTTGAAAAATCCAGAAAACTTCAGTGAGGAAAATAAATGTCATTTGTAATCTCAGCACTCAAAAAAAGGTGTTAATATTTTTAATATATTTTCTTCTAGTTATTTTATTTATACATTCTTTCTTTCCACAAATATTTTATCACATATAAATGATTAATTGAATGAGTTAGGCTCAATAAGGTGCAAGAAAAAGTGCTTTTTGTTTACTGCCCTCACTTCCCTTTCAGCTCATGTTTGCATAAGTTCTTGTCATCCCTGGATGAACTCATGGGCAGGTCTCAGCTTTTCAGTCCCTTTTAGTCTTTAGAACAATCTCATTTTAGCAATTGAAATACCTTCTTTGGTGCTCCAAGCTTGATATAAGTTAAATTCCATGTCAGGTCTGTTTTCATTCTGGGGAAAACTGTTTCACTATAGGGGTTTGCAGAGGTCATGGTTAGCTTACACTCCTTTTCCCACTTTGTTATTCTTCTCCTCAGTTCACTAGCAATATATATATTTTTTTAACATATGACCATCCATTCTACATATATAATCAGTAATTCACAATATCATCACATGCATATTCATCATCATGATCATTTCTTAGAACATTTGCATCAATTCAGAAAAAGAAAGAAAAAGACAACAGAAAAAAGTTCATATATACCATACCCCTTATCCCTCCCTTTCATTGATCACTAGCATTTCAATCTAAGTTTATTTTAACATTTGTTCCCCCTATTATTTATTTTTATGCCGTATGTTTTACTCTTCTGTTGATAAGGTAGATAAAAGGAGCATCAGCCACAAGGTTTTCACAATCATACAGTCACATTGTGAAAGCTGTATCATTATACAGTCATCTTCAAGAAACATGGCTACTGGAGCACAAACTAGCAGAATTCTTAATCCCTTCAAGTTTAGTCCTAAAAATTGAGATTAGGAAAAAGGAATATATACGTATAAGGTGGAAACAGTTGCAGTCTGGGGATAGGGCCCTGTGGGTGGCCCAAATTCAATTAATTGCTGACTTTTTCTCTCATAAGGTGTTTTTGACAATATTTTGCTTTCTGAATTTCCGTTCAGTGGGATCCTTGAACTGCTATACCTATGACTTAGGTGTTGTCTTCTCTGGTTGGCCACTTGTGACAGTCTTCTCCCCTGATCTAGGCTTCAGACAGGTCCCTCTTTTAGTGGTCCACCTAGCTACTCAGATCTGTGAGACGGAATCCCTCTAAAGTCTGCTGCGCCGTTCCTTCTGCAGGCCCATTTGCCCCATACATCCTTGCTTACCCTTAAAGAAGGATCTGAATTTATCTTCAGTAACCCTCTTTTTCCTTTTTAATTCTCTCTTTCTCTTATATGCTTATGCTTGCATCTATTTATAATTTTTTTTTAGTAAACAATTCCCCTTCCCACCTGCTTTCTATGTCTGAGAATTTTCTATTTCTAGTCTTCTCTTGTAAGTGATATCATTCAGTTTTTGTCCTTCTTAGACTTGCTTATTTCACTGATCATGTTTTCAAGGTTCTCATATTGTAGCATGTCTTTTTTTTTTTGCATAGGCAGGCACCAGGAACCGAACCCAGGTCTCTGGCATGGCAGGTGAGAACTCTGCCACTGAGCTACCATTGCCCACCCTGTAGCATGTCTTTTAACTTCATTTTATCGTAGGCCTATTAATTTTCCATATGGTGTATGTGTCATGGTTATCTGTTCGTTTGCCAATGGACACTTGGGTTGTTTGCAGATTTTGGCCTTTGTGAAAAATGCTGCCATCACCATTGTTGTACAAGTCTCTTTTGTGACCCAGTTTCACTTTCTATTTCTTCCTGTTCTGTAGGCTTTCTTTTCACTTTTTTGATAGTTTCCTTTGATGCATAAAAGTTTTAAATTTTGATGAATCAAATTTATTGTTTCTTTTGTTGCTTATGCTTTTGCTATCAATTCTAAGAATCCATTACTGACTTCCAGATCATGAAGATTTGACCGTAGGTTATTTTCTAAGAGTTTTATAGTTTTAGCTCTTATTCTTAGGCCTGTGGTCCATGTTGAGTTTATTTGGGTATGTAGTGTGAGGTAGGGATGTAATCTCATTCTTCTACATGTGGATATACAGTTTTCCCAACACCATTCGTTAAAGAGACTATTCTTTCCCTACTGCATGTACTTAGTACCCTTGTCAAAAATAAATTCTCTGCAGATGTGTGGGCCTATTTCTGGAATTTTAATTCTGTTCCACTGATCTATTTATCTGTCTTTGCAACAGTAACACACTGTTTTGATTACTGTTGCCTTGTAGTACAATATGAAATTGAGGTATGTAAGTTCTCCATCCCGGTTCTTCCTTTTCGAGATTGTTTTGGCTATTTAGGGCCCCTTGTCATACCATCTGAATTTGAGAATCAGTTTTTCCATTTCTGTGGAAGGAATTCTGTGTAAAGAAGGGATTACATTGCATTTTGTATATTGCTTTGAGTAACAGTGAAATATCAACAATGTTAACTTCCAATCTATGAATATTGCATATCTTGCCATTTATTTAGTTCCTTCTTTAATTTCTTTTACCAGTGTTTTGTAGTTTTCAGTATACAAGTCTTTTGTATCCTTGATTAAATTTACTCCTAGTTATTTTATTCTTTTAGATGCTATTGTAAATGGAATTTTTTATTTTTTGATTACTCCTTTGGATTGTTCATTGCTAGTCTGCTGAAATACAGTTGTTTTTGCGTGTTTATCTTATACCTTCCCACTTTGCTGAAATCATTTATTAGCTCTACTAGTTTCTTTTTAGATTCCTTTCAGTTTTCTACATGTAAAATCACATTATCTTCAAATATAGTTTAATTTATTCCTTTCCAATTTGGGTATCTTTTATCTCTTTTTCTTACTTAATTACTCTGGCAAAAACTTCTAGTATGGCCCCGCCAGGATTGAAATGCAAGAATGAGACACTTCAGGGCTCTGTCTCCTCACAGAAGCTTTGAACAACCAGGAAGCGCTGATTGAAACATCTTTTTAAAAGGTCCACAAAACAGTTAAAGTATTGCAGTAACAGTGCAAGTGCCGAATGGAGAATGTGACTACTTAAAAGCAATAGGATCTCACTGCTTATTGTTGTTAGTTTCTGGCATTCAAAGGAAGCTCTGTCATAACGTTAACTGGATAGAAGTTTAAGGAACAGACACCTCAGGATCAAATTCTAATCATAACACACTAAAAGATAAAAATATTCAGGTCTCATTAAAAGATTACAAAGCATGCAAAGAAACAGGAAGTGATGGCCCAGACAAAGGAGAAGATTAAAGCATCACAAACCATCAGTGAGGAGGCCCAGACCTGGCACATTGTAGACAAAGATGTTTTTAAAATGGTCCTGAATATGATCAAAGAGCTATAGGAAAATTTGGGCAGCAAACTCAAAGTATCAAGAAAACAATAGATGAAAAGAAAGAGAATATCAGTAGAGAGATGGAAATTATGAAAAGGAGCTAAACAGAGCTGAAGACCACATTAACAGTAATTAAAACTCCCCCAGAGGGGTTTAAACAGCAGAAAGGAGCTGGCAGAATAGTGAACTTGGCAATGAGCTATTGAAATTATCAGTCTGAGGAACAGAAAGAGGAAAGAATGAAGAAAAATGAACAGAGCCTGAGAAACCTGTGGGACACTGATTTAGTTTCCTTGGCTGCTAAAGCAAATACCATGCAGTGGGTTGACTTAAACAATGAGGATTCATTGGCTCATAGTTTTGAGGCTAGGAGAAGTCCAAATCAAGGGGTCATCAAGGTGATGCTTCCTTCCCAAAGACAGGAATTTTGAATTGGCTGCTGGCGATCCTTGGTCCTTGGCTCCTTTATCACATGGCAGTGCACATGGCCATCTCTCCTATTTCTCCCTTCTCTTCTGTATTCCATCCAGCTTCTGGCTATTCCCTTTGGCTTTTTCTCTCTGTGTGTGACCTTCCCTATAAGGCCTGCATTAAAAGGATTAAGAGCTGTCCTGACTCAGCAGTCCACACCTTAACCAAAGTGACCTTATCGAAAGGTCCCATTTACAAGATTTCACACCAATCGAAATTAACCAAGTCATAGAAAATGTTTTTCTGGGCTACATAGCTCCAAACCACCACAGAAACCATCAAGTGTACCATTATATGCATTGTGAGAGTCCCAGGAGAAGACACAGAGAAAGGCCCAGTGAATATTCAAAGAAATAAGGGTTGAAAACATCCCAAATTTAACCAAACACGTGAATATACACATCCAAGATGTTCAGGAAACCCCATACAGGGCAAACCCAAAATGGATCCCTACCATGCCATATTATAGTCAAACTACAGAATGTCAACAATAAGGAGAAAAATCTGAAAGCTGCAAGAGAGAAGTACTGTGTCATACAAAGGAGCCTCAAGAAGATTAATTATCATTTTTTTTTATTGGAAATGGAGGTAAAGAAGGCAGTGGGAAGATATATTTAAAGTGCTGAGAGCAAAAAATTAACAACCAAGAGTTCTGTACCCAGCAAAAGAGTCTTTCACAAATGAGAGAAAAATTAAGACATTCCCAGATAAACAAAAGCTGAGGGACTTCATCACCACTACACTGGTCCTATAAGAAATGCTAGAGGTAGTTCTCTGGGTTGAAAGTAAAGGGCATGTGACAATTAACTGAAGTCACAGGAAGAAATAAAGATCTCCAATAAAGATAAAGACATGGGTAAATATAAATACCATTACTATTGCACTGTTTGATTTGTAAGTCCACTTTTATTTCCTACCGGATCTGAAAGGCAAATGCTTAAATTGTAATGATAAATCAATGGTTTAGGGCCTTATAATGTATAAACATGTAGTTTGTGACAGAAGCTACACAAAGGTGGGGAGTTGGAGAGGTGTAAGAATGTAGGTTATGTGTACTATTAAAGTTAAGATGGTGTGCTGTTTTTGAAGGATTTATGTACCCTAGAAAAGCCATGTTTTAATCCTAATGCAGTCTTGTAGGAGCAACCGTTTCTCTTAATCCCTACTCAATAATGTAGGTTGGAAACTTGATTAGGTTATCTTCATGGAGATGTGGCTCACCCAATTGTGGGTATGAACTTTTGAGTAGAGAGAGATGTGACTCCGCTTATTCCAGATTGGTCTTGATTACCAAAATCCTTTAAAAGAGAAGGCATTTTGGAAAAGGTTGGAGATTCTGAGCGAGCAGAGAATGATGACAGAATGATAAGAGCCATGAAGCAGAGAGCCCACATCACCAGAGACCTTTGGAGATGATGAAGGAATATGTCCCCTGGGGAGCTTCATGAGAGAAGAAACCTGGAGAGAAAGCTAGCAGACCTCACTTTGTTCTCCATGTGCCTTTCCAGTTTAGAAAGAAACCCTGAACTTCATCAGCCTTTCTTGAGTGAAAGTAACCTCTTGTTGGTGCCTTAATTTGAACATTTTTATAGGCTTTCTTTAACTGGGACATTTTCTCAGTCTTAGAACTGTAAACTAGCAACTTACTAAATTCCCCTATTTAAAAGCCATTCTGTTTCTGGTATATTGCATTCCAGTAGCTGGCAAGCTAGAACAGATGGTATCAAAGCAAACGAGATTGTTACAAATTTAAGCCTCATGATAACTGTTCTAGTTTGCTACCTTCCAGAATGCAATATACCAGAGATGGAGTGACTTTTAAAAGGGGGAATTTATTAATTTTCTAAATTCTAAAGTTCTAAGACCATGGAAATGCCCCATTTAAAGCAAGTCTATAAAAATGTCCAAAGAAGGCACCAACAAGAGGTTACTTTAACTCAAGAAAGGCTGGTGAAGTTTAGGGTTTCTCTTGCAACTAGAAAGGCACATGGCAAACATGGCGAGGTCTACTAACTTTCTCTCCAGGCTTCTTGTTTCATGAAGCTCCTCCAGGGACATTTTTCTTCTTCATCTCCAAAGGTCTCTCTCTGGCTGCGTGGACTCTGGAAGTTCTCATGGTTATCTCATTCTCATTTCTTTAGGCTCTGTTGCTCTCCAGAATGCTTCCTCTTTTGAAGGATTCTGGTAAACTAATCAAGACCCACCTGAAATGGGTGGAGTCACATCTCCATGGAAGCCATCTAATTAACAGTTACCATCCCCCCTTGGGTGGGTAACAAAAACTCCCACCCAGCATTACTGAATGAGGACCAAAGGACATGGCTTTTTTGGTGTCCACAAATTCAAAGCTGCACAGAAACCCACAAAGAAAATATCAGAGTGTAAACAAACTCATAGTGAAAGAAATTTGAAATCAGTTTACCAGGGTGGGGGATAGGGGCAGTGGGCCATTAATGCAAAATGAGTATAGGCTTTCTCCGCCGGCCCGCCGCGCGGCGCCCACGCCCCGCAGCAGCCGAGCCGCCCGCCCTCCTCCTCCCCTCTCTTTCTCCGCCGGCCCGCCGCGCGGCGCCCACGCCCCGCAGCAGCCGAGCCGCCCGCCCTCCTCCTCCCCTCTCTTTCTCCGCCGGCCCGCCGCGCGGCGCCCACGCCCCGCAGCAGCCGAGCCGCCCGCCCTCCTCCTCCCCTCTCTTTCTCCGCCGGCCCGCCGCGCGGCGCCCACGCCCCGCAGCAGCCGAGCCGCCCGCCCTCCTCCTCCCCTCTCTTTCTCCGCCGGCCCGCCGCGCGGCGCCCACGCCCCGCAGCAGCCGAGCCGCCCGCCCTCCTTCTCCCCTCTCCTCCACCTCCTGCTCCAGCTGCTCTCCAACCACCATGGTGCCCTCTTCCCCCGCCTTCACCATGCTCCTCCGCCACCAGCCTCGACAGCCTTGCCGCCCTCACCTTTCCTCCTCCAGAACAGCTACTGGGGGAGTGAAGATAATACAGAGCAGCTCCCAGAACCACGAGGGAGATCAAAGGGACAGCGTACCCCATCCTGGAACGGCTGACTATCTGGGAGAACCAGCTCCGGTGAGATCACCAAGGGGCACGGGCTTTCCTGGGTGGGACGGCAAGCGACTGGAGTCCCTCCCTTCCACCTTCCTGGGCCAGCTGGTAGAATTGGACAGGCGGTCCCCTTAGGCCGCGGCGGCTGGTGCCCCCACCACACGAGGCCCCCCGGAACAACTGAGATAGTTGGGTCGGAAATCCCCAGACTGCGGAGAACAGTGACCGGGGGATCCCTTCCAAACACGTGACTCCCCCGTCGGCTGGGAACAGTGTACTCTCCCGGGCTGCGACAGCTGGCACCCTCCCGCCACGCTTGGTGCCCCGGGCCGACTGGCTAATTTGGCCGGACGCTCTCCTGTGCTGCAACGGCCAGCGACCCTCCCCGCGTTTGGAACCCCGGGCCGGCTGGCATTCTTCCAAGACGCTTCGGTTGCCGAACCTCCCCTACGGCGAGAGTTTTCCAGAGTTGAGGGACCCACAGCAACTTTCGCTGGTGGAACCCACAGACAGGCGTGTGCCACGAGCGCCACCTACTGGGCAGGATAGGAAGAACAGAACCCAGAGATTGCACAGAAAAATCTTTCAACCTGTGGGGTCGAACACCCGGGGAAATCTGACTAAATTCCCAGACGCCAGCAGAAGATAACGGATCACGCTCAGAAAATTGAACATATGGCCCAGTCAAACGAAGAAACCAATAGTTCAAATGAGATACAGGAGCTGAAACAACTAATGCTGAATATACGAACAGAAATGGAAAACCTCTTCAAAAACGAAATCGATAAATTGAGGGAGGACATGAAGAAGACATGGGCTGAACATAAGAAATAGAAAAACTGAAAAAACAAATCACAGAACTTATGGAAGTGAAAGATAAAGTAGAAAAGATGGAAAAAACAATGGATACCTACAATGACAGATTTAAAGAAACAGAAGATAGAATTAGTGATTTGGAGGATGAAACATCTGAATTCCAAAAAGAAACAGAAACTATCCGGAAAAGAATGGAAAAACTTGAACAAGGTATCAGGGAACTCAAGGACAATGTGAACCGTACAAATATACGTGTAGTGGGTATCCCAGAAGGAGAAGAGAAGGGAAAAGGAGGAGAAAAACTAATGGAAGAAATTATCACTGAAAATTTCCCAACTCTTATGAAAGACCTAAAATTACAGATCCAAGAAGTGCAGCGCACCCCAAAGAGATTAGACACAAATAGGCGTTCCCCAAGACACTTACTAGTTAGAATGTCAGAGGTCAAAGAGAAAGAGAGGATCTTGAAGGCAGCGAGAGAAAAACAATCCGTCACATACAAGGGAAACCCAATAAGACTATGTGTAGATTTCTCAGCAGAAACCATGGAAGCTAGAAGACAGTGGGATGATATATTTAAGTTACTAAAAGAGAAAAACTGCCAGCCAAGACTCCTATATCCAGCAAAATTGTCCTTCAAAAATGAGGGAGAAATTAAAACATTCTCAGACAAAAAGTCACTGAGAGAATTTGTGACCAAGAGACCAGCTCTGCAAGAAATACTAAAGGAAGCACTAGAGTCAGATACAAAAAGACAGAAGAGAGAGACATGGAGAAAAGTGTAGAAAGAAGGAAAGTCAGATATGATATATATAATACAAAAGGCAAAATGGCAGAGGAAAATATTATCCAAACAGTAATAACTCTAAATGTCAATGGACTGAATTCCCCAATTAAAAGACATAGACTGGGGTGGGCCGCGGTGGCTCAGCGGGCAAAGTGCTTGCCTGCTATGCCGGAGGACCTCGGTTCGATTCCCGGCCCCAGCCCATGTAACAAAAACGGAGAAACAGAGTACAATAAAAACAAGAAAATGTTTAAAGATGTTTCCCTTTCTTCCTTCCTTCCTTCCTTCTATCCTTCCTTCCTTCTCTCTTTTTTTCCTTAAAAAAAAAAAAAAAAAAAAAAAAAAAAAAAAAAAAAAGACATAGACTGGCAGAATGGATTAAAAAACAGGATCCTTCTATATGCTGTCTACAGGAAACACATCTTAGACCCAAAGATAAATATAGGTTGAAAGTGAAAGGTTGGGAAAAGATATTTCATGCAAACAACAACCAGAAAAGAGCAGGAGTGGCTATACTAATATCCAACAAATTAGACTTCAAATGTAAAACAGTTAAAAGAGACAAAGAAGGACACTATATACTATTAAAAGGAACAATTAAGCAAGAAGACATAACAATCATAAATATTTATGCACCGAACCAGAATGCCCCAAAATACGTGAGGAATACACTGCAAACACTGAAGAGGGAAATAGACACATATACCATAATAGTTGGAGACTTCAATTCACCACTCTCATCAATGGACAGAACATCTAGACAGAGGATCAATAAAGAAATAGAGAACCTGAATATTACTATAAATGAACTTGACTTAACAGACATTTATAGGACATTACATCCCACAACAGCAGGATACACCTTTTTTTCAAGTGCTCATGGATCATTCTCAAAGATAGACCATATGCTGGGTCACAAAGCAAGTCTTAACAAATTTAAAAAGATTGAAATCATACACAACACTTTCTCGGATCATAAAGGAATGAAGTTGGAAATCAATAATAGGCGGAGGGCCAGAAAATTCATAAATACATGGAGGCTCAACAACACACTCTTAAACAACAAGTGGGTCAAAGAGAAATTGCAAGAGAAATTAGTAAATACCTAGAGGCAAATGAAAATGAAGACACAACATATCAAAACTTATGGGACGCAGCAAAGGCAGTGCTAAGAGGGAAATTTATTGCCCTAAATGCCTTTATCAGAAAAGAAGAAAAGGCAAAAATGCAGGAATTAACTGTCCACTTGGAAGAACTGGAGAAAGAACAGCAAACTAATCCCAAAGCAAGCAAAAGGAAAGAAATAACAAAGATTAGAGCAGAAATAAATGAAATTGAAAACATGAAAACAATAGAGAAAATCAATAAGACCAGAAGTTGGTTCTATGAGAAAATCAACAAGATTGATGGGCCCTTAGCAAGATTGACAAAAAGAAGAAGAGAGAGGATGCAAATAAATAAGATTAGAAATGAAAGAGGAGACATAACTACTGGCCTCACAGAAATAAAGGAGGTAATAACAGGATACTATGAACAACTTTACGCTAATAAATACAACAATTTAGAAGAAATGGACAGGTTCCTGGAAAGACATGAACAACCAACTTTGACTCAAGAAGAAATAGACGACCTCAACAAACCAATCACAAGTAATGAAATTGAATAAGTCATTCAAAAGCTCCCTAAAAAGAAAAGTCCAGGACCAGACGGTTTCACATGTGAATTCTATCAAACATTCCAGAAAGAATTAGTACCAACTCTCCTCAAACTCTTCAACATAATCGAAGTGGAGGGAAAACTACCTAATTCATTCTATGAAGCCAACATCACCCTCATACCAAAACCAGGCAAAGATATTACAAAAAAACAAAACTACAGACCAATCTCTCTAATGAATACAGATGCAAAAATCCTCAATAAAATTCTAGCAAATCGTATCCAACAACACATGAAAAGAATTATACATCATGACCAAGTAGGATTCATCCCAGGTATGCAAGGATGGTTCAACATAAGAAAATCAATTAATGTAATACACCATATCAACAAATCAAAGCAGAAAAATCACATGATCATCTCAATTGATGCAGAGAAGGCATTTGACAAGATTCAACATCCTTTCCTGTTGAAAACACTTCAAAAGATAGGAATACAAGGGAACTTCCTTAAAATGATAGAGGGAATATATGAAAAACCCACAGCTAATATCATCCTCCATGGGGAAAAATTGAAAACTTTCCCCCTAAGATCAGGAACAAGACAAGGATGTCCACTATCACCACTATTATTCAACATTGTGTTGGAAGTTCTAGCCAGAGCAATTAGGCAAGAAAAAGAAATACAAGGCATCAAAATTGGAAAGGAAGAAGTAAAACTATCACTGTTTGCAGACGATATGATACTATATGTAGAAAACCCAGAAAAATCCACAACAAAATTACTAGAGCTAATAAATGAGTACAGCAAAGTAGCAGGCTACAAGATCAACATTCAAAAATCTGTAGCTTTTCTATACACTAGTAATGAACAAGCTGAGGCAGAAATCAAGAAACGAATCCCATTTACAATCGCAACTAAAAGAATAAAATACCTAGGAATAAATTTAACCAAAGAGACAAAAAACCTATATAAAGAAAACTACAAAAAACTGTTAAAAGAAATCACAGAAGACCTAAATAGATGGAAGGGCATACCGTGTTCATGGATTGGAAGACTAAATATAGTTAAGATGTCAATCCTACCTAAATTGATTTACAGATTCAATGCAATACCAATCAAAATCCCAACAACTTATTTTTCAGAAATAGAAAAACCAATAAGCAAATTTATCTGGAAGGACAGGGTGCCCCGAATTGCTAAAAACATCTTGAGGAACAAAAACGAAGCTGGAGGTCTCACGCTGCCTGACTTTAAGGCATATTATGAAGCCACAGTGGTCAAAACAGCATGGTATTGGCATAAAGATAGATATATCGACCAATGGAATCGAATAGAGTGCTCAGATATAGACCCTCTCATCTATGGACATCTGATCTTTGATAAGGCAGTCAAGCCAACTCACCTGGGACAGAGCAGTCTCTTCAATAAATGGTGCCTAGAGAACTGGATATCCATATGCAAAAGAATGAAAAAAGACCCATCTCTCACACCCTATACAAAAGTTAACTCAAAATGGATCAAAGATCTAAACATTAGGTCTAAGACCATAAAACAGATAGAGGAAAATGTTGGGAGATATCTTATGGATCTTACAACTGGAGGTGGTTTTATGGACCTTAAACCTAAAGCAAGAACACTGAAGAAGGAAAGAAAGAAATGGGAGCTCCTCAAAATTAAACACTTTTGTGCATCAGAGAACTTCATCAAGAAAGTAGAAAGACAGCCTACATACACAATGGGAGACAATATTTGGAAACGACATATCAGATAAAGGTCTAGTATCCAGAATTTATAAAGAGATTATTCAACTCAACAACAAAAAGACAGCCAACCCAATTACAAAATGGGAAAAAGACTTAAACAGACACCTACCAGAAGAAGAAATACGGATGGCCAAGAGGCACATGAAGAGATGCTCAATGTCCCTGGCCATTAGAGAAATGCAAATCAAAACCACAATGAGATATCATCTCACACCCACCAGAATGGCCATTATCAACAAAACAGAAAATGACAAGTGCTGGAGAGGATGCGGAGAAAGAGGCACACTTATCCACTGTTGGTGGGAATGTCAAAGGGTGCAACCACTGTGGAAGGCAGTTTGGCGGTTCCTCAAAAAGCTGAATATAGAATTGCCATACGACCCAGCAATACCATTGCTAGGTATCTACTCAAAGGACTTAAGGGCAAAGACACAAACGGACATTTGCACACCAATGTTTATAGCAGCGTTATTTACAATTGCAAAGAGATGGAAACAGCCAAAATGTCCATCAACAGACGAGTGGCTAAACAAACTGTGGTATATACATACAATAGAATATTATGCAGCTTTAAGACAAGATAAACTTATGAACCATGTAATAACATGGATGGACCTAGAGAATATTATGCTGAGTGAATCCAGCCAAAAACTAAAGGACAAATACTGTATGGTCCCACTGATGTGAACGGACATTTGAGAATAAACTTGAAATATGTCATTGGTAACAGAGTTCAGCAGGAGTTAGAAACAGGGTAAGACAATGGGTAATTGAAGGTGAAGGGATACAGACTGTGCAACAGGACTAGATACAAAAACTCAAAAATGGACAGCACAATAATACCTAATTGTAAAGTAATCATGTTAAAATACTGAATGAAGCTGCATCTGAGCTATAGGGTTTTTTTTGTTTTTGTTTGCTTGTTGGTTTGTTTGTTGTTGTTGTTTTTTACTATTACTACTACTTTTATTTCTTTTCTTTATATTAACATTTTATATCTTTTTCTGTTGTGTTGCTAGTTCCTCTAAACCGATACAAATGTACTAAGAAACAATGATCATGCATCTATGTGATGATGTTAAGAATTACTGAGTGCGTATGTAGAATGGTATGATTTCTAAATGTTGTGTTAATTTCTTTTTTTTTTCTTTCCGTTAATAAAAAAAATAAAAATAAAATAATAAAAAAAATTAAAAAAAAATGAGTATAGGGGGTTTTATTTGGGGTGAAGGGAAAGTTCTAGTAATGAGTGATAGGCAGAGTCCTGCCACATTGTGAATGTGATTAATCTTACTGGATGGTGTGCTTGGAAGGGATAGGACTGGAAGATTTATGTTGTATATTTGCATTATTAAAAAGAAAAAGCCTAAAAGAGAATACAACAACTTAAATACCATACATGATATTGGGTGGAATGTAAGAGCAGAGGAGAAAAGACTCAAAAGGTTATTATTGCATGCCCCGATGAATCCCAGAGTGATTCGATCAGTGAATGGAAAAGTATCTGCAAAGCCCCCTTCGGGGAGTGGTGAGAATGGGGAGAAATTCAACTTCCCCAAGTTGAATTCTTGATATTCTCACAAGCAGTGTGGACAACTAAAGCTATAGGCAGAGCCCCCAGTCTTGGGGTTTGTTCATATGAAATGTAACCCCGCAAAGGATAGGTCAAGTCTACTTAAAATTTAGGCCTACAAGTCACCCCCAAGAGAGCCTCTTTTGTTGCTCAGATGTGGTCCCTCTCTCCAGCCAACAAAACAAGCAATCTCACCACCCTACCCCTCTCTACATGGGACATGATTCCCAGGGGTGTGAACCTTCCTGGCAACGTGGGACAAAGATCTTGGAATGAACGGAGACTCAGCATCAAGGGATTGAGCAAAACCCTAGAATGAGCTGAGATTTAGCATCAAGGGATTGAGAAAACCTTCTGGACCAAAAGGGGGAAGAGGGAAATGAGACAAAGTATCAAGGGCTGAGAGATTCCAAACAGAGTCGAGAGGTTATCCTGGAGGTTACTCTTATGCATCAAGTAGATATCATCTTGTTATTCAAGATGTTATGGAGAGGCTGGAGGGAACTGCCTGAAAATGTAGAGCTGTGTTCCAGTAGCCATGTTTCTTGAGGATGATTGAATAATGATACATCTGTCACAATGTGACTGTGTGATTGTGAAAACCTTGTGTCTAATGCTCCTTTTATCTACCTTGTCAACAAAGGAGTAGAACATATGGAATAAAAATAAATAATAGGGGGAACAAAAGCTAAAATAAATTTAGTTTAAATGCTAGTGATCAATGACAGGGGTAAGGGGTATGGTATGTATAACTTTTTTTCTCTGTTATCGTTTTATTTCTTTTTCTGTTATCTTTTTATTTCTTTTTCTAAATCGATGCAAATGTTCTAAGAAATGATGAATATGCAACTAAGTGATGATATTGTGAATAACTGATTATGTATGTTGTTATATTTTGTTTCTTCATTTTTTTAATTAATAAATAAATTTAAAAATAAATAAATAAATAAAAAAGGTTATTATTGGGACATAAGGAATAATTGGAATATAGAATGTAAACTCTATATCAGTGTTAAAGTTCTTGAACTTGACAATTTCTTCAACTTGGTAACTGCACTTAAGATGATCAACATACATGAAAACACTGTTCATAGCAAATGTGTGCGTGAGTATATTTTGAAGGAGTATGATGTGTGCAATCTGTCAGATGTTCAGAAAACTGATTTATCATTAGAATATTATGGTGGAAAATGCTAAAATTAGCATTTAGGTGGGTCTAGATACCTTGCTGTGGGAGGTGGGGATATATTTGGAGTTCTCTGTATTGTGTTTGTATTATTTTTGCCACTGTCCTGTAAGTAAGTTTCAAATTATTTCAAAGAAAAACTTAAGGAAAAGGAATAACTTCTAATACAGTATTGCATACTAATGGTGGAAGCAGTCATCCTTTTCTAGTTCCTGATCATAAAGGAAAAGCTTTATGTCTTTCATCATTGAGTATGATATTAACTATGGATTTTTCGTGAACTGTCTTTATCATGTCAAGACAGTTTTCTTCTGTTCCTACTTTTCTGAGTGTTTTTATCAAGAAAGGGTGTGGATTTTATCAAATGCCTTATCTATTGAGAAATCATGTGTTTTTTGCCATTTTATTTATATAGCTTATTACATTGATTTTCATATATCCATTGCATTCATGGAATGCACTTGGTCAATGTGTATAATCTTATTAATATGCTGTTGGACATGGTTTTCCAGTTTTTGTAAAAGAATTTTTACATTTTTATCCATAAGGGAAATCCACCTGTAATTTTCTTGTCATGATTTTATCAGGCTGTTTTTTCAGAGTTGTGCTGGCCCCTTTGAATGAAGATGTTTTTCCTTCTCTTGAATTTTTTGAAGAGTTTGAAAAGGATTGGTATTGTACTAGTTTGTTAAGCTGCTGGAATGCAATATACCAGAAATGCAATGGCTTTTAAAAAGGAAATTTAGTAAATTACAAGTTTACAGTTCTAAGGAAGTGAAAGTGTCCAAATTAAGGCACCTCTGTCAGCTGTGAAGGCATATGGCTTGTGTCTGCTGCTCCTTCTTCCTGGTCTGTTGCTTCCAGATTCTGATACTAGTAATTTCCTCTCTAAGCATCTGTCTGTCTTCCTTCAGTTCTTCTGGGACACAACTCTGGGTTCAGGCTTGCTTAGCATCTCATGGGAAGGCACATGGCGACACCTGCTGGGCTTTTCCCTTGTCTAGGGATCTTCTCTGTGGGCACTCCAAGCATCTCCAAACATCCATGTGTCTGATGTAACTGTTCCCCAGATATCTTCATCTGCTCTGTATGTCAGCTCCAACTCTCTCCAAAATGCTTCCTCCTTTAAAGGAAATAATCTCATCTAAAATTTCCACCCTACACTATTGAATCAGAATTAAAAGAAATGGCTGTTCCCACAACATAGGGTCACTATTAAAACATGATTTTTCAGAGGTACATAATAGATCCATACCAGCATAGGTATTAATTTTTCTTTATTTGTTTGGTAGAATTCAGTAGTGAAACCAGGTGGTCCTGGACATTTCTTTGGTGGAAAGTTTTTGAGTATTGGTTCAATCTCTATAGTTGCTCCAGGGTTGCTGATGTTTTCTAATTCTTGAATCAAATTGGGTAGTTTATGTATTTCTAGAATCTTTGCATTTCTTCTGGATTTTCTAGTTTGTTGGCACACAACATTCATAATATTTTCTTATAATCCTTTTTTATTTCTGCAAGGTCAGAGATATCACCATTTTCTTTTCTGATATTATTTTCATCTTTTTTTCTGTCAGTCTAGCTAAAAGTATATCAATTTTCTTTCAGAGTACCAAGGTTTTGTTTGTTTGTTTATTCTCTCAATTGTTTTTCTAGTCTTTATCTCACTTATATCCTCTCAAATCTTATTTCCTTTCTACTGCTATCTTTGGATTTACTTTGCTCTTTTTCTTCTTTATGAAGATATAAGTTAGGTAATTTATTTGAGCTCTTTTTAAAAATATTTTTATTGAGAAGTATCCATACACATATAGTGCAACCATATTATGTAATCAGTGACTCACAATATCATCACATAGTTTTGTATTCTTCACCAAGATCATTTTTAGAACATTTGTTACCACTCTAGAAAAAGAAATTAAAAAACAAACTCATATGTCCCATACCCCTTATTTCTCCTTCTCATTGACCCATAGTAATTCAATCTACCCAATTTTTACCCTTTATCTCTCCCTATTATTTGTTTATTACTTATCTTTTTTTCTTTACTCATCTGTCCTTAACCCTGTATAAAAGGAGCATCACACACAAGGTTTTCACAACCACACAGTCACATTGTAAAAGCTATGTATTTATAGTCTTCTTCAAGAGTCAAGGCTACTGGAACACAGTTCACAGTTTCAGGTACTTCCCTCTAGTCACTCTACTACACCATGAACTAGAAAGGGATATCTATATAATGTGTAAGAATAACCTCCAGGATAACCTTTTGACTCTTTTTGAAATCTCTCAGCCACTGAGACTTTGTTTTGTCTTATTTCTCTCTTTCCCATTTTGGTTAAGAAGACTTTCTCATTCCCATAATGCTGGGTCCTGGCTCATCCTGGGAGTCAGAGTGCACGTTACCAAGGAGATTTAGTACCTCTGAGAGTCATGTCCCACGTAGAGAGGGAGGGCAATGAGTTCTCATTCCAAGTTGGCTTAGAGAGAGAAGCCACCCCTGAGCAGCAAAAGAGGCTTTCTGTGGGAGACTCTAAGACACAATTATGAGTAGGCTTAGCTTCTTTGCAGTATTGAGCTGTTCTTTTTAAATATAGATATTCATAGGTGTAAACACTGTCTTCGTTGTATCTCATGCACTTTGATAAATCATGTTTTGCTTTCATTGTTCTCTAAGTATTTTCCCATTTGCCTTGTAATTTCTCCTTTAACCCATTTGTTGTTTAAGGACGTGCTATTTAATTTTTCTAGTTTTACTGATGTTTTGATTTCTAGTTTCATTCCATTGTGGTCAGAGAGGTTATTTTTTATGACTGAGATTTCTCTTGTTCCCTCATAGGTGGCTTATCCTAGAGAATGATCTGTGTGCGGTTGAAAAGAATGTGTATTCTGCTGTTGTTGGGTGTTGCATTTTATATATCTTGGTTAAATGTAGTTGTTTTTTTGTGTTGTTCAGGTTGAATATAACTATGCTTGCAGAAATACACGCATCGATTAATAGAATTAATGCAATTTAAATTTAACTTATGCTATACAATTTGAATAAAAAACTTGGTAACATCGTTTAAGATTTAAAAAAAAAAAGAAAGGACCTAAAATCAGGTTTATTTTTTATCTATTACAAACGTATAAAAGATTCTATTCCCCTCATGCTGCTATAGCAGACAACAAGTACTATGAGAAATTTACCTTTGTTTTGCTTCAGAATAATAGATATTACACTGTAAAAGTTTTAAAAATTGGTGCAACAAAATATTGGTGTAGTGTTTCAATACCAACTTACAAAGTTCGATAACTAATGGAAGTATATGGGGGAAGGAGAGTGGGTAACTGTATACACACAGTAAAACTGAAGAAGCTATCTGATTTAGTTAATATTGCAGTAGATTGCAAATCTACACAAACCAAGATTCAGATAATTCCTTGAGTCCAAATTAACAGTATCAAGCTCAGTTCATCTGCCGAGGTCAGGATTCAGATAATTCCTTGAGTCCAAATTAACAGTATCAAGCTCAGATCATCTGCTGAGGTCAATAAAGAAACTCGGCAGATTGACTGCAAGTTTTACCAATTTATACAAAAAAGAGAACAAAATGACCTTTAATCCCAGCTTTTCACTTCAGAACTGAAACTATTTCTACAAAAAAATGTATTCCCTTCTCCAGAGAGTCAACATTCATGGGGTGACATGCCATAGATCCACTTAAGTTTAAATTTTTATCAGCACTTATATGTAAAATAGTCAAAGTTCAAAGGCCACATGACTTTAGAAATGACTCAAAAATAAAAAAGACCTTTCTTGGAAAACTAAAGCAGAATATGCATTCAGTTTTAAGAAGCCTTATCAAAAAACATTTATCCCCTTGTGAATTTCACCTAAAAAAAAAAAAGGAATGAAAAGTAGCCCCAAAGGAAGAAGCAGTGCTGAAAAAGAGGGAAAAAAAATAAGTTAAAATGTCTTGAAAAGCGATATGAAAATATGTTCAAAAGTTGCCTAAGAGATACATTTTCATAAGACTACCTAGGATTAGGCTTATAATGTATTCTAGTATTTCAGGTTCTCACTAGATACTAAACTTTTGTTTACAAACAACATGCTCATTTTTTGCTCTTTATCAAATGGAAAATTCTAGCTTCAAATGTATTGGAGGGGGACTGAGAAAAGTAAAACTTCCATACAATTATCACATTTTTTCAAATGGAAGAACTCCCAGCAGAAAGTACATATTACCAATATGCTTTCATTGATACAATTTTCATTAAGTACAAATACATGGCATTAAGATTCAGAGCCTAATGTATGTCTGACAGGCAAGTCCTTATGTTCTAGAAGAAAAGTCTCAAGTCCCACTCAATTTCCACTAAGTGTTTTTACAGATCAATAAAGGGATTTTGCTCTCTGCCTTTTTTTGCGCTTAACATTCTAGTCTGAAAACTGGATTAGAAATTTGTCAGAAACTTCACCATTCTCTAGCAACCAATTTTTAAAATTTTGCTGAAAACAGTGCACAACAAACTCTTCTCCAAACCATTGATTCCCAATCTCCAATCTATACTTAAGATCAATATTTATATAGCATAAAAGATAACTTAAGTAAAATGTAGCCATCTACATTAAAACTAGTTGCTTGAAAGATTTAACTAGCTTTTATAATTTGTATCTTAAAACGTTGATATCTGCAGCTTGATCTGTTGACAGTGATTGTTGGAGTCTAGAACCTAACATCATTTCATTCCCTTTCATACATACAAAACACATGCCATATCCTACATCTTACTCTTCATCTCTTGAGAATCTTCTGTTCCCTTACATCTTTGGCCTCCCAATCAAACATGAAAACTTCACTTTCACACGTTTAACAGTTTTTTACCCATACTTTATCAACGGTTTTCCTAATCTTTCAATTTGTGCCACCAAAATCTGAAACTTACCTCAGGAGATCACCAGATGAAAAGGAAAAAAATGAAACATTGAAAGTAATTATTCCAGAAGAAGATGTGGGAGGTTAGAAGTATTCAAGATTCCCTATTGGGATCATACTTCCTTTTACATCATTGAATGACAAGAAATGCCAAAGTCCTATGATGGAGTCTTTCTATTCTTTGGCAATGACCAAAGAACTTACAAAAAAGTTGAAAAGTACATACTCTTTTTCATGCAAAATACCCTTTAGAGCACCATAATAGTTGCAGTTCATGTAAGGCCTCACCTGTAGAAAAAGGCTGTCATAGGGACAGCCAGGATACCCACTAATTTGTGGAGAACCCTGAGAAAGTTTTAAAATCTGGACTGTACGTTAAGTTTAACCAGCATTTTTCAGTGTGTTCATAGGAGACTGCAGCTGGTCTACCAGCTCTCATATTACCTCTCTCTCTTACTCTAGGCTTGCCATGTAATAGCTATGGCTTTAGAATTTCATAAGTGATATTCTGTATACCTTGAAGGAATAATTGTCTCCTAATTTCAAGTTTACAAGTTTTCAGCTATCACTTGCAGTTGTTTATTCAATTGAGTAGCCATATGGACACAAGCCATCTTTGAAAAAAAAGTTTACCTCAAAGATATGATTTAACATTGTACAGTTAGAAAGTAGCTGTACCATAACAAGCAAAAATTAACCTGATGGTTGGTATTTCAAATAAAAGTCCGTTAAAAAACATCTATTCAAAATAAAGCCTAGTGTTTTATTTATTGCAAAATCAAACTTCAAAGCTGGAAATTTACTACATCCATTCAAAATAAATAAACTATATGAATACAGATTCTAGCATAGATACGTGAAAATCAGTCAATGGATTGAACCTGTATATTTCAGTTGCTCACAGACTTGCACATACTAATACTAATATACCTTTTGATTAGAGCTCAATCTGCTTACATTTGAGACAATTACTGTTCTCTTTCTTATCTACCATCTTTCCCCTACTTATATTTTTACTTCTGTGTCCTCAGAGGTAGCTCTTGCATTTCTTTTTTCAATGGCATGTTTTGTTCCCCGTACTTCAGGTAGCATATGTCTGTCTCACATGGTGGGCCTGGTGATGCTCCTTTCATATAGAATGGAATGGGTAGGATACTCCCTTCCCCATGAGATGTTGGTGCAACAGGAGAAATGCAGTAGCATTCTAAGAACCTTTCTAAAGAAAATTTCTCTCTCAACTCTTTTAACTCCCTCTTGCCTCTTCTCCAAACACGTACTCATTTTATAGGACAAAGGTTGGCAATTCGTCAAACAGACCTCTGGGGCTTCTGCCATAATGAGGACACCACATTACATGTGCTTTCACACAATCACAAAATATTGTTCAACCCCCAAACTATGTGGCAGATCCAATATTACATGCTGGGAATAAGAGCAGAGAACAAAATAGGCAAAGTACCTGCTCACTTGAAGCTTTTCTGGTGTGTGTATTAGACAAAACAACAGATTAATGTGTGTATACATACGCCAATTTATATATATTATGTCAGTCAGTGATAGATTCTATATAGAGATTTAACCTAGGGGCAAGAATGATAAGTGATATTTTTAGATAAATACAGATAGAAAAGATGTTCTTCTCTCTTTGTGAGTAATTCTTAGTGATAGGAATTCTGTCCATGTGATATGGAATATGAGACATATTTTCACAAAGCTACCCAATGGAAGTGTGAATTGTGATGAATCCATGTCCCCACTCATCCACAAATCATTTAGATTCATCTCATTTATTCTTACTTCTCCATGTCATTTGAGCAGTCTAGAAATATGTTGTTCATATTAAGAGTTGCAACCCATTTGGAGGTAAAATCTATTTAGTGGGTTCCAAACAGCATTAAAAAAAAATTAAATAGAAAATAGTGTACGTTTTCAAATAGTAAGGCCGAGTATTATTTCATGAACATTTGTTATTTTTGTTTATATATGTATTATGTACTGAATTGTAATTTGAAATGTATTTCTTACTGTTGGCCATGATCAGAAAAATTTGAGAAACATTGCCGTATGAAATCCTATCTTTGAACCTTTAAAAATGTAATGTTGAGAGAAGATTGGCTTGCAGGAGTTTCTATTGAGGAGTTGGGAAGCTCTTAAAAGTATAATTCAGACTTCCGTATAAAATTGCAACAGGTCCTCTTAAGGAAATTAAATAGGGTAGTAGCTCCCAGAATATTGTGATTGAGTTGAACTAATATGCTTTACTAGTAAAATCACAGACAATGATCCTTTTCAAATTCTCTGAAAAAAGTTAAATTCATGAATAGAATTTTCTCATTAAAATTTCTATTGTCAAGGAAAAATTTTACGAATACTTTTTTATTAAGAAATTCAGAGTTTCAGTAGCCATGTTTCCTGATGATGATTGAACAATGATATAGCTTTCACAATGAGACTCTGTGAATGTGAAAACCTTATGTCTGATGCTCCTTTAAGCTATTATATCAACAGAAGAGTAGAACATATGGAATAAAAATAAATAACAGGGGAAACAGATGTTAAAATAAATTCAGTTCGAAATAGTGGTAGGTGAAGGCGAGGGGTAAGGGGTATGGTATGTATAGTTTTTTTTTTCTTCTCTCTATTATCGTTTTATTTCTTTTTCTGTTGTCTTTTTATTTTTTTCTAAATCGATGCAAATGTACTAAGAAATGATGAATATGCAACTATATGATGATATTAAGAATTACTGATTTTATATGTAGAATGGAATGATTTCTAAATGTTTTGTTAGTTAATTTTTTTATTAACAAAAAAATACAGGTCAAATAAAACAAAATTTAAAAATAAAAAAAAAATTCAGAGTTTCATTATAATCTTATTGTGTGGGAAAAGTTTCCTAGTAAGCCAATCCAGGGACATACTTTTGGTAGCAAAATCTATAGAGAATTTAAGATAATTACATTAAGAAAACAAACACGAAAAATTTTGGTAAAACCGAACAGCCAACTTGCTGGGTAGGTGACTGGTTTGCTAGAATTAGTCTTATACCCCTGAAAGTATCAGAAAATTGCTTAAGCATTTTATCAGAAATGCTTTTTATTTCTAGAAGAAGGTTGTAAATTGCATTACACAAGGAAAGTTCTTTGTTAAACCAGGCTTGGAATAATTTTTGTTTTACGCATACATTTTTCTTAGTCTTTTTTTTTTTTTAATGTCTGTTTGTATCTAGTATTTGCATTATCCCGTGTATGTTTAATTATATTAAGTTTAATGAGTTTAATGTGCAAATATCCCATTGCATTCTGAACAGAGCACAGTGACTTCTGGGGGCTTTGCCACTGGGAAAAGATTGGGCACCAGAAGTAAAACAACTTGTACTGAGAAATTTCTGTCAAGTGTGGATTTTACAAGGCCATATTTAAATCAAGTTGAAAAAAGCACAAATAATCAAGAATTTAAAAGGTAAATCATGAATCTGTCAAAAATAATACAGGAAGACCAAAGTTTAGGGCTCAGATCCCTCCATTACCTACCCCTTCCCCCAAGTGCTAAATTAAGTATAAAAGGCTTTTAATGATAATGTTAGGAAAAAGTGATTTAGAAAAGGGGTCACACTGTTTGTGGATAATGTCATAGAACTCATCAGTAGCTAAGAGAAGTAAATTTGCTCGTCTCCTTTTTTAATTTGTTTGTAAGAATGATATATGGGACTGGGAACATAAAATAAGTATTGATAAAAGAAAACTGGAATGTAACATGAAGGCGATAATAAGAGAGATTCGTTTTTCTGAGTTTGTCCTCTGTCCCAAATGAAACATCTTCTGAGTCTTTTGGGTAGACTTGTGAATAAAATTTTGATACCGCTATTGGAAATTGTTGAGTAAATTGTGGGAAGAGGCTCTAGAAACTTGGAGATGGGCACACATTATTTTTCTGTTCCAAAGGGGAAATAAGAAAGATTATGCAAATAACTATGAGGGAGCTCTTGATCAGAGAAGAGTATTATTAAATTAGAAAAGCTCTCAGGAAGGCACAAAAGAATGATTATCACTGGAAGTTGGCATGTGTTTCCTATAAATAAAACATGTTGGTTTTGTACCATTTCATTTTTTTTGTTAGGAAAGCTAGACTGGTGGTCACATCTGGATCTCAGTAAAGCATGTGATAAAGTCTCTTGATACTCTTCTGGACAAGCCAGAGGAATAGGGATTTGTTTATGTGGCTTCCCTAAAGGTATTGATTAGCTAATGGATTGGTGTCTCATGAGGTCTCTGATGGCATGCCACAGACAGTGTATTAACATTTTAATCAGTAAATAAGTTAAGGTTTAGAGGCATACATTTCAAATTTTTGGATGTTGAGATATATTAGAATCAGGATCAGACAAACTTTTGAAAGATTTGAATTGTTGGATCCTAATCTAAGGATGAACTATGGATTAATGACTTTTGTGATGCTACAGGAAATTTTCTATAGAAATGTTTATGGAATTATTTCTAAAGTTTCTTTGAATTGTAACCTGGGAAGATTTGATCAGAATAATGTGTGGTAGCCCTGAATCACCTGGTCTTGTTTCTTTTGCTTTGGTTGAAAGAAATTTACTTTCCAACAAATTAAAAAGCTAGGAATGCAATGTCGCTTGCTATATGAAGCTCATGATGGTATAAAGTTAGTACTGTTGTTTATGAAGGAAAGGTTATTGTGGTTGATGTTACTTCTCAGTAGTGCAATAAATTCCCTTTTTTACAGGCTGAATGTGAAGTCAGGTTCTTTGTGTTAAATATTTGTCTCTTCCATCAGCAGTTTGGCAAAGAAGATGAACAAGTCTTTGAACTTAGGACATCCTAAATTGTTTTCTCGATATTAGTTTATTATAGTTAATTACAAGTTATATTTAAATTTCTTACTTCTGTCTACAATGATGGCTCGAGAAAATGTCCTGTGATGTTCTAGAATTTTGTTGCTTTTCATCTATTGAAATTATTCCCTCCTTCATTGCTGTGACCATTATAAACAATATGACTCCTGTTTATAAGGCTTCCTTGATGAGATCATTATGGCATTTAGTAATTTTAAAAATAATTGAAATATATTTTATTTTTTAGACATTTTCTGTTGTGAGATATATATAGAAAAGTGATAAACTTCAAAGTATGGTTTAACAAGTAGTTATAGAGCAAATTTCAAATTATAGTATGGGTTATAGTTCCACAATTGTGGGTATTTCCTTCTGGCTGTCTAATATGCTAGAAACTAAAAGAAATATCTGTATAATGGTTCTGTATTCATAATCTTCTCTTAAGTCCTAACTTCTCTGTTACAACTCCCCCTCTCATGTGATCATTCTCTCATTCTTCAGGGATATTTAGGCAATGACCATTCTAACTTATTCATGTTAAAAAGAGGTGTCAACATTATAGGGTAGGGGAATGTAGCTGGTTAAAGTTCTGGGAAAGGCTGCCTCGAAGTTTCAGTGCTTATCTGGCATAGAAACAATCTGGAGGTTTTAGATTTCAAACCAGTATATTTTTATATTTATTTTGATGAAATGTCCAGAATGTTTTAAAATATATATATGTATTTAAATAAACAATTTCAGTGATGTATTTTGGGAAATGAGGCATAAGGAATGAATAAATGGGGTGTGGATGTGTGTCTGTGGGGGGAATTTAAAATACTGTCTGTACAGAGTTTGACAGTTTTTGATCAAAATAAAATGTTTTACCAGTTTTGTAGCCCATGTGTTTTTGAGTCCCTAAGTCCAATTTAAATATCTGTAGTCGTTACCCCAGCCGCCCCTAACTATGGCCCCCCTTGAAGATCTTTGTTTATTGACTCTGATTAGAACTGGCCTAGAGCCCAGTGATGGCCATTTCTCATCTTAAGGTTTTTGGTTACAAATCTGCTTTTGTTGCCAGATCCAATAAAGATTCTTGATTGTTTTTGTTAGCTTTATTATAAGTTCTTGCCAAAGATACATTGTATTATAGCTAAAACAGATGTTCTGTGTAGACAAGTGTATTTGCTTTAACCAAACCTAAAATGTAAATTAAACAACAGTATGTTCAGCGTTAATGTAACAATTGATGAACTTTGCAATTTTTTGAGTTTTTTAATAAACTTTAGAAATGGAAGGAAAAACATCTTACTTTGAGCAGTTGTTTTACCTATTTTTCTCTTTCTACCTTAAGATCCTTTAGATTGAATTTTACTATTATCTTGAAAATAGAGTGGGAATTTACCAATTTTATATATACATAGTCCTGTTACTTAAAGTACATACATCAGACACGGTATTTTCTGTCAGAGAGACATCAGTTGAGTAGAAAAAAATAGTTAAGATCCTAATAATTATAAATACATTAATGATAACAGGCTTTTCCAAAAATAGTATACTTGGTGAAGTTACAAACCATAGTAAATAGGGTTGTAACATAAGTCTTTTGGGACTTTTAGTAATCAACAATGTGAATATGCTGAAACTCCAGTATAGTCTTGATTTTGCTGAATTCCGTGATGTAGTGAATTGTTGCAGCAAGACAAATGTATCAATATTAAGTAATTTCAACTCCTTTCTGATAACAGTTCCTATAGTAAATGAAATGTTAAGATATAGGACTGCATTGTTAAGAAATTAAGCACGGAACTAGTTAAGATTGTTAATTTTTTGACATACTCATTTTTCCCCTCTGCTTTAGCTTTAAACAGCTGCTGTTTTCCCTCATCTTTCGCCAAGATTCTTAAAAAATGTGTATACAAATGATTATTGGAAAACATCCAATAATTTTTCTTATTGGAACTGTTTGGTTTGTGCAGAATTCTTTCATTTCGATTACATTTGCAGAATTCAAAATTCATTTGTTTTTGAGATCCTTTTCATTCATGGGCCAGAAACTGATATTTGAAAATAGCAGTTCTTAAGTAGGAGTTCTGTGTTTTATATGAGTTTTAAGGGGAAAAATAGTTTTGATTTTAATGTATTTTATGTGTCTAAATTGTTATGTTATGCTCTCCTAACTTTTTGAAATACTACTTTTAGGTCCCCACATCCGTACATTTCTAAGGTTACGCCCAGCTTAGTTCTCATTACTTTTCCGCTTCATAGCACTTGCATTTTGGAGGGAACCTAACATTTGGGCTCACATTATGATAATTAGGTTTCAGGGGCATGGGGGATTAAAGATGTCTCAGGTCTAGTTGCAGAACAAGGTTCAGAACCACTTGTAAAACTTCCATGATTGGTGGGAGGAGATGCTTTTATTTATTCACTACTCATGCAGCGTTAATCGGTATTTCATCAGGTACCTTCAGTGCTGTAATTCTAGATGTGACCTTGGGACTTGATTTACTTCAGCTCCATTTTCTATATTAATGTGCCATGAAAGAGGTACATGAAAGATAGCCAACATCAAAGTACCTTTTAAAGTAAAATGGTTGATAGGAATTCTCTGGTATTTAACGCTGTCTGTCAAATGTTTGAGCTGGTTTGCATCCTTTTACGAGCTATTGCTTGCTGCATTAAAAGAAATTTAAAGCAGTTGTTTCAAGTCTTTGGGGGTGGGATGGGGGTTGGTTTATAGTGGTAGTGGTGATAGAGGGGCAATAGTTAGCCAAGGAAGAGCGTAAAGGAGAAGTTAAGAACATATTCTTTTTCTACTCTGCTCCTCCTAGGTTTTTGATTTGTTTTGGCCAGGGTTGGGGGGTGGGGTGTGTGTGTGCATGGTCTTTAGTCCAATAGGGTACTATGATTAGAGAGAGAAGATACTCATCTTGGTTATTAGAAGTTGAAGAGGGTGGTCAAAGGAAATTCATCAAACTCTATGAAAGAAAGAATAGAAGGTAATGTCAGTGTCTTACTCAGAGATGGTTTAAGGAATTTAACTGCACAGCCTATTTATTCTTTACTGAGCCTTATGAGAAAAAGCTTTTAAGTGGAGTAATGTGGGAAACTGAGTCTTATGAAAAACAAAAGAAACAAGACTCAGAGAAGGCTTGCCATATGTATAATGGAATATTTATATTCTTGTGAATGCATTTTTTAGAGGCTTTCTTTTGTCTCTGTTCTAGGCTGATAGATAGGAGAAGCCGATTCCTTCTTTGTTTCATGTTGGTCGTTTCTCCCTACTTAAAAAATATATATTTAATTAAAAAGCATTTTACTTTTTAGATAAGCACTAGGATTCTCTGTAGGTCTATTCCTATCATTTTTACCATAGAGCTTTCTTAATCTGAATTAGTGAAAAAATGGAAATCACAGAATGTTTTAAAAGAATGAAATTGACTTACTTTCAAATGTATACTTTATTTTCAACTTTCTTTCATAACCTTGACTTGTAGAGGTCTTATTATAATAAAAACTTATTTGTAATTAGCATTTGTTAATATTTATTTGTATGATGTTAAAATACATAAAAGCAGTATATTCTCTTGATAGTCTGTAATTTGACTTGTTTTACTTATGTCATGAAAAAAATTTTTCAACCCAGACCTAATAATGATGTTGAACTTGGCAATTTTATTGAACTAAATTTTTTGACCCCTAAAGTATAAGAAACCAACACTAAACTGACACAAAGGAGTTTGATAATGGCCATACCTTTTTCACTGGAAGTACATATTTGAGAGAGACTGTTAAAATAGCATGAGCTACAGAGCCCTTTTGGGGGTATTATGGAGGGAAATTAGCAAATAGACAACAGATTGAGGCTGGAAGATGTGTACATTTCCATTCATGCCATGTTTTCCTTCAATCTCTGCGTGCCTCCCCCTTCACAGTTAATAGCATTTTCTTTTGGTCTTAGGAATTGGGATATAATGAAAATGATCATTATCCGTTGATGCTTAGAAGCTCATCCAGATTTTATTTTACAGCATTTTAGCTTTCCTGAGACAGAGAGTTGGGGAGTTCTTTGGTCAACTTATAGTGATTCATGCTTTTATGTTTGTTTTTTAATTCTGAAATGTTTGTATTCTTAACTAACTTAGGACCAGCATAATTAAAGCACATGAATTGTATATATAATTATTCAATTATATTAATTACAAGAAAATCAAAAGCCTTATGGATAAAAGGTCAACGTGGCCAAGGATTGTAAGTGATATTTATTATTACTTAGTGATATGCAATTTGATTTTGTAGGTGGGGCACCAGCTTAGCAGGTGGTGGGTTTATTTTTGACTGAGTCTTTTTTTTTGGCATGGGCAGGCACTGGGAATTGAACCTGGGTCTCTGGCATAGCAGGCAAGAACTCTGCCACTGAGCCACTGTGTCCTGCCCTTTTGACCGAGTCTTATCTTTATTCAGTAACTCCATTTACCCAAAATTCCTCCTATTCTTAAAAACATTTTTTAAAAAATTTCCTTTCAACGTAATGATTTTCATGAATCTAGGAATACCTGGGATCATAAGAAACTTGGTAGACTACTTTCCCACGTCTGAGTCAATTTGCACTCCAATAGTTATAAGGTTTTAAACCATCCACCTGCCATCATTGGCTTGTTTAATTCCACTTCTTATTTTAATTTATACTCAGCAATGCATTTGGGTTGTTTCTGGTTGAGATTTCAGATGTGGGCCTGGCCAAAACGCTGAAGATGTGAGGAGGGATAGAGATGCAAAAAACGCCTCCATAATGTGTTTGGTATATGATAATATTTTGAGGATGTCCATTTCTATTCAGTCCATATGCTCTAATTTCTAGGATTCAATGAATGCCTTCTTTTCCAGGTCCTAGACTTATTTTGAAATAAAATTCATTTAAAATCCAAAAGAAACCCAGATAACTATTTTCTTTCTTCTCTCTTCTCCTTTTTGTGGGACTTCTGCCTTTCAAGCCCTTTGGGAGATTGTATATCTAGTTCTAAATAGGATATTCTATTTTTAGATGGTTTAGCTGTGGTGGGAGAG
Organism: Tamandua tetradactyla; assembly: GCF_023851605.1. Taxonomy (NCBI): domain Eukaryota; kingdom Metazoa; phylum Chordata; class Mammalia; order Pilosa; family Myrmecophagidae; genus Tamandua; species Tamandua tetradactyla. Next base: position 17,512,297 of record NC_135343.1, on the reverse strand, counting down.
TACTAATTAAAATATTAAGACATTCTCTTTTCTTATTTTAATGATATTTTAAACATTTTATTTTGAAATAATTTTAAACTTATAGGACACTTACAAAAAATACTAAAAACCAGATACAGAGAACTCCAGTAAACCTCCTGTCTTAGTCAGGGTTCCCGAGGGAAACATATCGTCATACTTCCTGGTATGAGTCTTCATTTTCTGCTGGTGTCAAGGCATCTGATTTTCTTGCTTAGTTTATTCAGGAAGCTGTTTTCTTTCTTTGGCCTATGGTTCTTTGTTGGTTGGCTTTGTTCTCTATCTGTTCGTCTTGCTTACTGGCCGGTTGTCAAATTGGCTTTGCCTCAGTCTTCCCTCAAAACCAGATGCCTGCAGCAGCCTCCTCAGGGATGGCAGGTAGGCCCTGGGCACCACAGCAAGGTCCCTGTTTCCAGGTAAAGCAAGTTTGCTGGGTCCCAGTGGTGCTGTTTTTTGCCAACGTGTAAGACCTGGTTGTGTTTTAGGGTACTGCTTTAACAGTTGGGTCATCTGTATTTCCCAGCCAATATAGGCCCGCATTCCCATGCAGGGGGTCTAGACTAGCTCCAATGGGTCTGAGATATTTTTCTGAAGATTCTCTGAAAAAGTGCTTCAATTCCCTTGCACTTTTCAGTCTTCCCTGCAGATGGCACTATTCAACAATTTACTCATCCTCAGAAACTGTTTGCCTGGTAGCTCAGGCTAAATTTAGCCAGAGAGTGCTAGGCTCTTTTTGGCGGCAAAAATCTGGCTCAGTGTGGACCTCTGTCCCCCACTTAACTGTGGTCGAGGACTCCCCCAGCTGATCCAGTCTTCAGCCAATCCCCAGGTAGGGATCAGTCTGCCTGCTGTTGTTTCTCAGGGATGGGGTTAGGGCTTTCAGACCCAGGGCTGGAAATACAGACCCTCGCCATGTTTTCTCAGATTCTTTATCCCTCACTTGAAATGCCCTCCCCTGTCCCCCGAGTCTCCAAACGATGGGAGTCTGTTTCATTGCTGTGAGAGAGTTTTTATTCTGTTTCCCTAATGGGAGGTATCCTGGCTGCTGTTTCTATGCCCCTTCCATGCTGTGTGTGAGAATGAGTGAGGGGGAGACCACTGTGGTCCTCTATCAGGTTTCCTACCTGATAATATTCTCTCTCTTCAGTTTGGCATTTGTAGGGTCCTTTTCCAGTCTTGTCTTCCTCCAGAGTTCTGAAAATTTGAGAATTGTCCTTTTTTGTTGTTGAATCTCCAGGGAGAGATTTTCAGCAGCTGTTTCTGTCACCATGTTGATGATGTCACGTCTCTAGGGAATCAGAACCAACAGGAGGTATCTGTAAATATGAAATTTTACAAGTTGTGTTTCATGCAGCTATGAGAATGCATGAGTCCAAATTCCAGAGGGCAGACTATAGTCTTGTAACAACAATGAATGTCTCCAGTAAATTTCCCTGGAGATGCTGGCTGGCTGGAGTAGAGATAAAAGTTCTCTCTTCTAACTGCTGTAATTGTCACTTCTCCCTTGAAAGTTTTCAACTGATTCGATTATACCCAACTGGTTGGATTAAGTCCAGCAGGCTAGAGTCTCTCCTTGCAGAAGACACTCCCCTTAGTTGATTGTAGATGTAATCATCCATAGATGCAGTCAACAGACTGATAATTTAAGTTCATGAGATGTCCTCACAGTAACGGTTAGGCCAGTGCTTGTGTGACCAAAAAACTGGGTACTGTCACCTGGACAAGTTGACACATGAACCCAGCCATAACAACCACCCTCCCCCCCCCGCAGGTACCCAGATCCACCAGTTTTAACATTTTGCCATCTTTGCCCACCCTTCCTTCCTTCCTTCCTTCCTTCCTCCCTCCTTCCCTCCCTTCCTCCTACCTATCTACTTTTTACCTTTCTGAACATTAAAGAGCAGTTTGTGTGAATCATACTCCTTGAAATACAGTACCTACATGTGCATTTCCTATGAACAAAGTTTTTCACTTTTGTAATCAACTGAAGTGCAATTATCAAGTTCAAGAAATTTAACATTGCTATTAAAGCTTAGTCTGTATTCCAAAAATTTTTACGTCTCAGTAATTTATTTTTTGAGCCTTTTCTCCCCCATATTCAATATTATGTAATTGTTGTTATTCTTTACTTTCTATTTCTTTTTTTAAATTTTGGATCCATATAAACAATATTATCTCTCTATCCCCCCCCCCCCAAGCATTCCATTCAGTGGGGTTAATCACATTCACAATATTGTGGTACCCTGTCCACCATCCATTGCTAGAACTTTGCCTTCAACTTGCCAAACAGAACCCTACACTCATTTTGCATTAATGTTCCATTGCCCATACTCCCCACCCCTGGTACATCAATTCTAATTTCTTTCTCTATGAGTTTGTTTATACTTTGATACTTCCTTTGTGGGATACCATGGGGCTTAGATTTAATATCCTCAATCTATAACAATCCCATTTGCTTTGATACTGACTTAACTTTAATACCATTCATAAACTATATTCCTATACTCTCCCATTCCCCCCACCTTTATGTAGTTTTGTCAAAATTACATATCATACATTATAAGCCCTAAACCATTGCTATATCATTATAATTTGTGCATTTGCCTTTCAGATCCTGTAGGAGGTAAAAAAGTGGACTGTGTTAGTTAGACTCAGTTGTCAACTTGGCCAGGTGAGCATACCTAGTCTTGTTGCTGCGGACATAAGCCAACGGTACGTGAACCTCATCTGTTGCCAATTACATCTGCAGCCAGCTAGGAGGCGTGTCTGCTGCAATGAGTGATGTTTGACTTAATTGGCTGGTGGTTAAATGAGAGATTGCAACGTAGCACTGCTAAGCAGCTCAGCATTCCTCATCTCAATACTAGCAGCTCAGCCCAGGCCCTTGGAGATGCAGAAAGAAGTCACCCCAGGGAAAGTTGTTGGAACCCAGGGGCCTGGAGAGAAGACCAGCAGAGACCATTCTGTGCCTTCCACATAAGAAAGAACCTCAGTGGAAAGTTAGCTGCCTTTCCTCTAAAGAACCAACAAAATAAATCCCCTTTTATTAAAAGCCAATCCGTCTCTGGTGTGTTGCATTCCGGCAGCTAGCAAACTAGAACATGGACCTACATATCAAACAATGCTGTAGTACTGATATTTGCCCATGTCTTTTTCTTTACTGGGATCTTTATTTCTTCCTGTGGCTTCAGTTAATCGTCATGTGCCCTTTACTTTCAACCTGCAGAACTCCCTCTGGCATTTCTTACAGGGCCAGTCTAGTGATGATGAAATCCCTCGGCTTTTATTTATCTGGGAATGTCTTAATTCTTCTCTCATTTGTGAAAGACGCTTTCACTGGATACAGACTTCTTGGTTGGCAATTTTTTGCTCTCAGTCCTTTAAATATATCTCTCTGCTGCCTTCTTGCCTCCATGGTTTCTGATGAGAAATCCTAGTTAATCTTCTTAAGGCTCCTTTGTGTATGATACAGTACTTCTCTCTTGTGGCTTTGAGAATTCTCTCTTTAATGTTGACATTCTGTAGTTTGTTTATAATATGGTACAGTGTGGATCCATTTAGGTTTATCCTTTGTGGGGTTTCCTGAACATCTTGGATGTGTATATTCATGTGTTTGGTTAAATTTGGGATGTTTTCAGCCATTATCTCTTTGAATATTCTCTGGGCCTTTCTCTGTGTCTGCTCCTTCTGGGTCCCTCACAGTGCATGTATTGGTACACTTGATGGTTTCTGTGATGGTTTGGAGCTGTGTAGCCCAGAAAAACATTTTCTATGACTTGGTTCATTCCCATCAATGTGAACTCTTGTAAATGGGACCTTTTTTTAATGAGGTCACTTTGGTTAAGGTGTAGAGTGCTGAGTCAGGACAGCTCTTAATCCTTTTACTGAAGGCCTTATAGGGAAGAGACGGCCAAAAGGAACAACCAGAAGCTGAATGTCAGTGGAATCCAGAAGAGAAGGGAGAGACAGGAGAGGTCACCATGTGCATTGGCATGTGACAGAGGGGCCAAGGACCAAGAATTGCTAGCAGCCAACCCAAAATACCTGTCTTTATCACCTTGATGATACCTTAATTTGGACCTCACCTAGCCTTAAAACTATAAGCCAATGAATCCCCATTGTTTAGTCAACTCATTGCATGATATTTGCTTTAGCAGTCAAGGGAAACTAAAATAGTGTCCCACAGGTTCCTCAGGCTCTGTTCACTTTTCTTCATTCTTTCCTCTTTCTGTTCCTCAGACCGATAGTTTAATAGCTTATTGCGAAGTTCACTGATTCTTTCTTCTGCCAGCTCCATTCTGCTGTTAAACCCTCTGGGGAAATTTTAATTTCTGTTTGGTTCCTTTTCATACTTTCCATCTCTCTATTGATATTCTCCTTGTTTTTATTTGTTGTTTTCCTGATTTCCTTGAGTTTGTTGTCGATATATTTCCTTTAGCTCTTTGATCATGTTTAGGATCATTTTTTAAACATCTTTGTCTGCAGTATGCCAGGTCTGGTCTTCCTTATGGTTTCTGATGCTTTCCTCTTCTCCTTTATCTGGCCCTAATTTTTTGTAATCTTTTGTTGAAACCTGGACATTTTGGTCTTTTAGTTTATCACTGGAATTTAGACTCTTAGGCCTTTCTGTTCCTTACATTTTTATCCAGTTAGTATTACTATGGATCTTTCCTTGAATACCTGGACCCAATACAACAAAAAAGTAATAGAAAACACCTTTCTCAGTCTTTGCAGAGTGTGCAGGTGTTCTCCTTCAGAGCTTATCCATGCAATCAGTTTGGAGAATAGTTAGCTGTAGGTCAAAGAGTAAAAGGCCTCTGTGATCATTTCTGTGTATGTGTCTTGTCTTGGGCATGCATGCCCTAGAAATTCCCCTGCTTACACCAATAGAAACGTTCTCTTGTTTCCTTGGAAACAGTTTTCTCATGGTCCTAGGCACTGCACTGCATGTTCTATAGTCGGTAATCTCTTGTACCAACAGCATCACCTGACTTTTTCCACAGTGTTCTGTAGGAGAACTTTCCAAGCTGCCTTCTATACCCAGGGCAAGTTCTGAGACATTGAGTCTCACAGGACTCCATCAGACATCTGGGGCCAGACATACATGTTCCCAGTATATCCACCAAAGTTACTCTTCTCCTTCTGGAACCAGGACCAGGGCTCCACACTGGCAATGCTGGCCCCATGGTGAGCCTAAGAGGAGCATAGAGGTGGGGGGAGTTGCTGGCCAGGATGCCATGAGAGCCACTACTTTTAAATGTTTTTTTCTTTATTGAGTACTCATCCTTTTATTGCAGTCTTTTAAACTATTTTCTAGAGCTTTGAGAAAGATGTTTCTGCTAGTTCTTGCTGATTGTTCAGAGCTTCTCTTGGGAAACAGAGCCCTGAAGCATCTTATTCTGTCATGTTGATGGGTATGGGGTCTATTTAAATGAATTGTTGTTGGGCAAAGAAATAATGGATGATATTAGAATCTTTGGTTTAGATTTTCATATTTGAGACGACATTTTTCTCATTCGTGGTTTTGGTACAAAGGTTTGAAAAGTAATACAGAAAGCAGACCTGAGAATCCTCCAGGTACAGATTGGGCTTTTGGAGTAACTTGGATCTTTCAGGTTTGATTTGCTTCTACTCCTCTTCATTTTTTACTGTTTTTTTTTTTTTCGGTATGGCTTTTGGCTAACTTTCCTTAGTGAGAAGTGACAGGTTTATACTAAGTGGGTAAAAGTAACATGTATCTGTTTTGTTGCATTTAATATCTTGCGGAAGTGTTTGTTTCCAAAAACGAATATATCCACAGCATCCTTTTCTGACATTACATAGAATTGATGTATTTCATTTAAATTCCCCTCCATTGTTAGAGGCTTGAGATCTTGCTGTAGTATCACAGTTGTTGTCATTCTCATTAAAATATTCTGGAATCAGCTCGCTATATTGGATAATTGTCTTTTCCTTTGATAATCAAAATTCATTTACTCATTTATTCAGCAACTATTTATTGAGTATTTTGGTCTGTGCTAGGCATTGTTGAGTCAAAGATTTATAAATCCTCAGTGCAGTGACTATGTAATGTTTAACCTAGCAGCCCTTTGTAAACTCTAGCTTAGTAGACTCCTTTCTGGTATTAAATACTGGTATTTTTCCCACTCCTTTTGACAGTCTTACTTCTTCTCGTAGCTGTTCTTTCAATGTATTCTTTTCTCTCTTCCTTGCGCTTAAACTTAGGCAACGCTCCAAATATTTTCCTCACCACCTTTGACTTTGATTTCTTCTTCTCTGGACCTTCCTCTTTTGCATCCATATGGGTTGGAAATCTACATCTTTAGTTTCAAGTTCTCTATAGAGATCTATACTCAAATTTCAGTGGCTTACTGCCAATCTCTGAATCTCAGATTCAATCAAATTTAACTCCTTGCTTTGGTTTTCACACATATATATTTTTTCAATTGTTTTTTTAAATTTTTTTATTGTGCCTTTATGCACTCCTCCTCTGTTGATGGTTCATTATTCACTTGGGCACAAAATTTGGAATCTTCACTTTCTTATTCTGTCACTCATCCCATTCAGTCTTGTCTATTCTATCTCTGGAATGTTTCTCCCATTTTTCATTAGTCCTTCAATATCTACTGTTTGGCTGTCTCCTTCCTTTGAGATTTTAAGCCTTACATGATCTGGCCCCAACCTACTTTTTCAGTATGATCTCTTTATATTCCTTTTATAACCTGAGACATGGTACTCATTATTTAAGCATTCATAATCCAAGGCTCCATAATTATATTTATATTATTAAATTGATGTCATTCATTAAGGAATCATACAAATTTTAAAAATACATATGTTTGTTCTTTGTTCATTGTATAAATTAGCACAGTTGTGATTATAGCCTATATTTTATTAGGAATAAGATAAAATAAATCTTTTTTCAATATTTTATTTTATTTTTCAATGTAGCCTCATTTAAATCCTCCCCTGACTTGCTCCCATTATTAACAATGAAATTTCTGTTCCTGTTTTCAGTTGATTCAATTTACATAATCTTTCCCCTCATAGCAATTATCCTCAGATACCAAGAACTCCCTGTATGTCAGGCTCTTTGAACTTGCCCTTTTTCCTACTTCTTTTGTAGTTTAATAGCATTGGCTGTGAAATCAGGTTCAACTTGTAGCTTCATCCCTTCTATCACAGTGAATATCATAAAGTTACTTAACCTCTGTCACTTCATCTCTAAAGTGGGAATAATTTTATCTACCTCATAGGGCTTTTATGAGGATTAAAGGAGGAAATACATTTAAAAATTCCTGTAACCATGCTTCACACATAGATTGCAGTGAATAAATATGTTAGTTATTATTTTTATTTTAACTATTAAATGTGTAATAATAAAAATTACTTTTTTACTCATGCTGTTTTCTTTGCTAGTAATACTATTAATCCTCATCCTCTGCCTGTCAGAAATCTTACCCGTGCTAGAGTGCCTGTCTCGGAAAGCACATCCTCTGTGACATTCTCTTCATTGTCTCAGGATGGAATTAATCTTGCCCTCCTGTTTTCCCTAAAACTTTCTGTATATGTCTCCTATGACAGTTAATACCTAGCCTTTTTTATACTGTAAAAATTGGTATAACTGTTATTTGGAAATTCTTGTTCATCCCATTAGAAGAATATCTCACTCAGTACCTTCCCCATAATGGCACTCAGAAATTTGTATTGATTTAAAATCTAACTAGCTTCTCCCTGTCCCCAAGCCTTCATGAAATGAATAAAATTCATAAAATGAATAAAAATTTTCACTTTTATTCATTTGTGGTTGTTTTAGGGACTATCAATTCATTTTTTTTTAAAATAAGAGCTTTATTGAGATATAATCCACACACCATACAGTTCATAAATTGTATAATAAAATTATTGTTAGTCTATTTCCAGATAAACACAACTATTACCACAGTCAATTTTTTAACATTTTCTTGACCTCAAGGAAAAACCTTGTACTCTCAACAATCGTGAATCTACTGTCAGTCTCTATAGAATTGCTTATTATGGACATTTTATATAAATAGAATCATACAATATGTGGTCTTCCTGTCTGACTTCTTTCACATAGCTTAATATTCTCAAAGTTCATCCATACTATAGCATGTATCAGCACGTCTTTCCTTTTTAGTGGTGGGTAATATTCCCATGAATGGAATACCACATTTTATTTATCCATTCATCAGTTGATTAGATAAATAAATCCAACTTTTTGACAATCTTTAAACATCTTTTGACTGTTATGAGCAATGCTGTTAATATTTGTGTAAAACTTTTTGTGTGGACATAAGTTTTCATGTTTCCTGGGTAGATGTCTATGAGGTGAATTGTTGGGTCAGATGGTAACTCTGTGTTTAATTGTTTGAGGAAGTGCCAGACTATTTTTCAAAGTGGCTGAATCAGTTTACAGTGCTACCAACAGTATATGAGGGTTTTGATTTTTTTCTACATCCCTTGTCAGTGCTTCTTATTAGCTTTTTTTTTTCTTTTCTTTTTATAGCTGTCCTGGTGGGTGTGAGGAAATATCTCATTGTGATTGAATTTCTTTGATGTATAATTATGTTGAGCATGCTTTCCTGTACTTCACTGACCATTTATTTATTTTCTTTGGAATAATGTTTATTTAGATGCTTTGACCTTTTTAAAATTGATTTGTCTTTTAATATAAGGGACTTGTAGGAGTTCCTTATATATTCTAGATATAAGGCCCTTATCAGGTATAGAGTAGCAAAAAATTTCTCCTGTTCAGTGTTATCTTTTCAGCTTCATGATAGTATCCTTTGAAGCACAAATATTTTTAATTTTTATGAAATCCAGTTTATCTATTTGTTTTTTCTGTTTTTTACTCCTGCTTTATTTTTCACATGGGCAGGCACCAGGAATCAAATCCGGGTCTCCGGCATGGCAGGCGAGAACTGTGCCACTGAGCACCGTTGCACTGCCCTTTTGCTCATGCTTTTAAGAATCTATTGCCATGACAAGTGCTGGAGAGGATGTGGAGAAAGAGGCACACTTATCCACTGTTGGTGGGAATGTCAAAGGGTGCAACCACTGTGGAAGGCAGTTTGGCAGTTCCTCAAAAAGCTGAATATAGAATTGCCATACGACCCAGCAATACCGTTGCTGGGTATCTACTCAAAGGACTTAAGGGCAAAGACACAAACGGACATTTGCACACCAATGTTTATAGCAGCATTATTTACAATTGCAAAGAGATGGAAACAGCCAAAATGTCCATCAACAGACGAGTGGCTAAACAAACTGTGGTATATACATACAATGGAATATTATGCAGCTTTAAGACAGAATAAACTTATGAAGCATGTAATAACATGGATGGACCTAGAGAACATTATGCTGAGTGAGTCTAGCCAAAAACTAAAGGACAAATACTGTATGGTCCCACTAATGTGAACCGACATTCGAGAATAAACTTGGAATATGTCATTGGTAACAGAGTCCAGCAGGAGTTAGAAACAGGGTAAGATAATGGGTAATTGGAGCTGAAGGGATACAGACTGTGCAACAGGACTAGATACAAAAACTCAAAAATGGACAGCACAATAATATCTAATTGTAAAGTAATCATGTTAAAACACTGAATGAAGCTGCATCTGAGCTATAGGGGTTTTTTTTGTTTTTTTGTTTGTTTGTTTGTTTTGTTTTTGTCTGTCTGGTTGTTTGTCTTTTTTTTTTTTACTATTATTATTACTTTTATTTTTTTTCTCTATATTAACATTCTATATCTTTTTCTGTTGTGTTGCTAGTTCCTCTAAACCAATGCAAATGTACTAAGAAATGATGATCATGCATCTATGTGATGATGTTAAGAATTACTGATTGCATATGTAGAATGTTATGATTTCTAAATGTTGGGTTAATTTCTTTTTTTCCATTAATTAATTAAAAAAAAAAAAAAGAATCTATTGCCAAATCTGAAACTGTAAAGACTTACTCCTGTGTTTTCTTCTAAGAATTTTATGATTTTAGTTATACCTGTTTTTGTTTCATTTTGAGTTAATTTGTATATAGAATGAGAAAGAAGTACAAATTCATTTGCATGTGGATATCCAGTTGTCCTAGCATCATTTGTTGAAAGGACTATTCTTTCCTCCATTAAATTGTCTTGGCATGCTTGTTGAAAATCAATGGACCATAAAAGTGTAGTTTTATTTCTAGACTCTCTGTTCTTTTCCATTAATTTACGTGCCACTACCATATTGTCTCAATTACTGTAGCTTTGGGGTAGGTTTTGAAACTGAAAAGTGTGAGTCCTCCTAGGCTGCTCTTCTTTTTCAAGGTTGTTTTGGTGACTCTGAGGCCTTTGCACTTCCATGTGAATTTTAGAATCAGTTATCAATTTCTACAAAGAAACAAGCTATGGTTCTAATAGACATTCTGTTATATTTGTAGATCATTTGGGGCAGTATTGGCTTTTTAATATTAAGTCTTCTGCTCCATGTACGTGGGATGTTTTCCACTAATTTAGATATTCTTTATTATCTTTTAATAATGTTTTGTATTTTCAAAGTATAAGTTTTATATCTCTTTATCATATTTGTTCCGAAGTATTTTATTGCTTTCAGTACTGTTGTAAATGGAATTCTTTTCTTAATTTCATTTTTGGATTGCTCATTGTATGTGAGTAGAAATATGATTGATTTTTGAATATTGATCTTATACCTTGCAGCCTTTGTGAAGTTGTTTATTAGCTATAGTAGTTTTTTAGTGGATTTCTTAAGATTTATTTTCCAAACATAAGATAATATCATTTGGAAATGAGAGATCTTGATTCCAATCTGTATGCCTTTTGTATCTGTTTTTCACCTAATTGTCCTGGCTGGAACCTTCAAGTACAATGTTGAATAGAATTGGTAAAGTGAGCATCTTGGTCATGTTCTGATCTTAGTGGGGAAGCTATTAGTCTTTCATCGTTTGGAATAATATTAGCTATGAGATTTTTGTGTGTGCCCTTTATCAGGTTGGAAAAGTTGCCTTCTATTTTAGTTTGCTAATACTGCTGGAAAGCAATATACCAGAAATGGGTTGGCTTTTATAAAGGGGATTTATTAAGTTACAAGTTTACAGTTCTGAGGTCATAAAATATCCAAACTAAAGCATCCCCAAAAAGATACCTTGACTCAAGAAAGGCTGATGGCACCCAAAACACCTCTGTTAAGAGCATGTGGCTGCCATCTGCTATACTTATGGCTTCTGAATTCAAACAGCTTTCCCAGGAGCATTTTCTTTCTGCATCTCCAGTCTGATTAGTATGTGTCTTGGAGTGGATCTATTCAGATTTATTCTATTTGGAGTGGGTTGGGCCTCATGGATCTGCATATTTATGTCTTTTATAAGGGTTGGGAACTTTTCAGCCATTATGTCCTCAATATTCTTCTTGGTCCTTCACCCTTTTCTTCTTCTGGAACCCCTAAAATTCCTACATTTGTACATTTCATGTTATCAGTCATTTCCCTGAGACAGCTCAAATTTTTCCATTTTTTTTCTCCATTTTTTCTTTTACATGTTTGAGTTCAGTTTTTCCGTCCTCTCATTTGCAGATCCTTTCTTCTGCCTCATAAAATCTGCTGTTGTATGTCTCTAGTATATTTTTTATTTCATCTACAGTATCTTTCATTTCCATAAAATCTGCCATTTTTCTATATAATCTTTCAAATTCTTCTTTATTTTCTCCTGGTGTCTTCTTAATATTTTTTATCTCTTTAACCATCTCTTTGAAATTATTTAGATTTATCTGACCATCTTTGATTAGTTGTTCCAAATTCTTATTCCATTGGACTTCTTAATTTCATCATTTGGTTTGGCCATTTCATCTTGTTTCCTAATGTGCCTTGTAATTTTTTGCTGGTTTCTGAGCTTCTGATTATCTTAATAAGATTATTTTGAAAATTTGTTTTCCTCTCATGAAAGATTTTTTTGTCAGTTGGATTCGTGTTGAAGGTTTCTTTTTTTTTTTTTTTTTAAAGATAGAATTTATTCTCTGATGGTTTACTCATGCAAACTGCACATAAAAGAAAATAGTACAGTTTGTGTAACATTGCAAATATAAGGACTCAAAATGCTAGGTACAGAAGTAGTGTAACATTCTGAAAGTTAAAATGGAATTTGTTTATACAACTAATAATAATTTTTACTTGCTGATACAGGTTGGTTTACAATGAAAGTTTTGCTACCTTGGTAAGCTCATTAACCGTTTACATGACTTCTTACATCTATATAGTTTTATTTTACAGTTGCAAGAATTCTGTTAACAAAGAACTTTACCTTGCATAAATAATAAGATGAAAGAAAATGCACTGAAGGACTTAGGAAGGTGAAACAATGAGGCCTAACACATCAAAACTATAATAAAAATAGCTTTCTTGCAGAATTCATATTTTGTGCCTTTGAGATCAACTCTTAAGCATAACTGGCAAAATCATGATTAGAAATTGATTACTTTGAAATTACAAAATCAGTTAAAAATAAATTTTAGAAGTAGAAGTATCAACTAAAAATTCTCTCATTTTTAATAAGTCAAACAATAAAATTCCTATTATCTTCATACTCAAAAGTCCTGAAATGTCATTTGTACATTCTGAATGCTTCCCAGTTTGAAACTTAGGCAGGTAGGATATTTCCTTGAATTATAAAGGATATTCCATACAGGCTTTTAAAATGTCAGTCTCATTAGGAGATGGCACTGAGACTTTTGCAAATAGTGTAGTGTGGATGCAGAGCAAACTACACAACTTATCATAAATGCATTACAGATATTTACATAATGGGATCCTGCTTGAATGCCAGAAGTTGCTACTGGGTAAGACTCATAACTATTTTACAAAGTTTTCTTACACACATTCACTACTTTATATATATATATATATTTTTTTTTTAACAATTTAGTCTATTTTAAAATATTGTACTGTATTCTGAACATAACTGCAGAATAAAAATAGTTAATGGCACATTAGAAAACTCAGTATCCCACAGATGACTGGATAATGAGAAAAGTGTACCTACAATCATTTCATCAGAAAAAAACTACATCATGGAATGTTAGTTATCCAAGCCTGCACGGTAATGACATTTTAAACTGCAATCATCTATTGGCCAGCATCACACTGAAGGCATCATTAAACATTCAAGCAAAGATTGCTGGCATAAACTACTGAAAAGACACACACACACACACACACACACACACACACACACAAAACACACTCACTCATTCACTTTCTCTCTCATGTATTCATTCTTGCTTCCCACATTATAATTACATTGTTCTAAAGATAGATACTGATTTTTTTTCCACGAGAAACGTTATCAAAATTTGCTACTAAAAGAATGACAGTGCTTTCACAAGAATAAGTACAAGTTAGCTCACAATTACAAGACGATGGGGGAAAGGTCTTAAATTTTCTAAATAGTAATTTTAGGCTTTTCTGGCAACCATACCATACTTGATTATGCACAAACTTCTCATTTTGGAACCTAAAATCTGCCCCAAAAAAACTCACCAAAAACCTCAAACATTAATTCCAAAAAATCATTAAATATCTGATAACCGTGTATTGTACATTCTATAATTACATATTTTTTAAGTCTCAAAATGTAGGGTAAATACTGAATTTAAGATCTGAAAAATAAAGTTTATTTTTGAAATGAGAGGGATTCCAAAATTGAGGTCTACTTAAAATCTTAAAAAAATGAAACTATTATTGACACTGATCTAGTTCAAGATAAATAATGTGCATAAAAGCACTGTATGTCTTTTACCATGTTACCACTCACTTAAAAAAAAGTGTTCCCCAACGTTCTTCTTTTTGCATAATGTGCAAAACAAAGGCAAGGAGATTAAAAGCAAATTTCTATCTTTCTCTTCCTAGTGCTTTATGACCTTGTTAATATTACAAAGTCAACAGGGACTATGCAGAACTTTGGTATAAATGATATAACAACACTACAATCACAGTTGAGGATTAAGAGAAATGGAACTGGGAAGGGAGATTCAGTAACACCCCCCCATTTATCAGAACACCACCAAATTAAAGTGAAATAAACCACAATGGATTATAATACAATTTGTACATTTAGCACAGAAAAATTAATAAATCTAACAATATTTATAAAAAAAAGCAAAATCAGTCTTTTTCCAGACACTAAAAACTGTATTTCAGTCTGATCATGAACTGCTGCTATACCAACTTTAGAGCCAAATTTAATTTCAAGTAAAAAAAAAAAATTTATAACCACAAATTTTGCATAAATGGAAACTGGTCTTTCCTTGATTTCCTTCTGAAGTCACTAATGAGTATGTAAAACTGTTGCACTGTGGGTTTTTAATCAACTTCCTGAAGGCTGCGTCTGGGAGGAAGGAGCCATGACAATCTGTGAAAGCGCAGGCTCTGTACTCTGGTCCGCCATCTGGGTGAGGACTGTAGTGGCTACAGCTTCTGCCTTGGAGGTTGAACTGACTCCATTTGATGTGCTGACAGAACTATGCTGTGTAGCTTCAGTATGTGGACTACTTGGTGCAGAAATGTCTTCTGAACTATCATCTTTATCAGCACTATGATAGCCAGATTTCTTCTGCATGGCGGTTACAGGGCAATCTTTATGAGCCAGAAGAAGCTGTTTCAGCTGTGCCACTTCATTTCTCAGCAGGGTGACTTCACTCTGCAGTTGACCATTTAATGAACTCAAGTCTTCTGCTTTCTTCTCTAAAGACTGAACCCAGACTTTCCGTTTTTGTCGGCATCTTGAAGCTGCTGCTCTATTTCGCTCTAGAAACTTTCTCCTTTTTTCATCAGGATCTTCATTAGCCGCTCTTCTTCGACGACCACTTGTATTTTGGGTCTGTGGAGCTGTGTGAGCTGGAGAAGCCGGAGTTTCTGTAGTAGATGTGGCTGGCTGTTGTAATGACTGTGGTCGAGATTCCTCTGATTGAGTCCTAACCAATCCGCTACCATGACCTTTGACAGTACCTCCATTGGTCACTGGAGGATGTTGCTGGGTCAAAGCAGCTTTTAATCTCATTTTTGCTTCTGATTATACTGGTTGAGGGGAGGACGGACCTGGGATTCCTGGGACACTAGGCACCATGGTGACTGGTCGAACAAGTGGAACTGCAGCAGGAACATGTACATTAGAGCTTGTAATTGATGCAGGGATAGCAACAGGCATGGTTTGTCCATTAGGGAGATGTAACAGAAGAGGAAATG
This sequence comes from Tamandua tetradactyla, assembly GCF_023851605.1. Taxonomy (NCBI): domain Eukaryota; kingdom Metazoa; phylum Chordata; class Mammalia; order Pilosa; family Myrmecophagidae; genus Tamandua; species Tamandua tetradactyla. The sequence continues at coordinate 17,497,025 of NC_135343.1, read as the reverse complement.
GGCCTGGTACAGGGACGATTGGCCTGTTGGAGGATGGTGCTTGGGTGATTACAGTACTTGAGGTTGGTGAGGGTACTGCCTGCTGAATAATTACACTTGAGTCAGAACTTGTAAGCAGGACATTGGGAACTTGTAATGATGCTGGACGAACAATAGCTGATGTGGGCTGTGCAGTTTGTGCCAATGGTACTTCCTTTTCATCACTGGTAGTAGACTCTGGATGAGGTAAAGGACTATCCTGGTGAGTTGTTTCTACCACAGAGGGCTCCTCAATTTTGCTTCTTATGATAGGTGTTGCAAGAGGGGATAAATCTAAAGGCATTTTTTTAATGTCGTCTTCAGAGGCTTTCTTGAATTCATTCTCAAATGGACTTGCCAATTCATTAAACAAACCCACTTCTTCACAGTTTTTCAGGAATCTTGTTGGTGTTGGAGTCTGATCAGCCACAATGACACTGTCATTACGTGCTGGACCAAATTTCAGTGTCATCTCATGTTTATGTTTATGGACAGCCAAATGATCCTCGTTGGTAAAACGCTTACAGCAAGATTCATTTTTATGTTCCAAAGAAACTAGGAACATGGTTTCTCCATTGAAGGCAATCGTTAAATATTTCTGAAAGAATATACTTCAGGAGTGGTCTCCTGGCCACATCCAGGGGCAGTACATAGAAAGGGTTTGTCATCACTCATATTCCACAGGTCCTTGTATTGCCTGGCAGAATTCACAGGTAACTTGAATTTCATAAGTTGAACAACTTATCACATCCTCTTTTTTATGGCAAAGACGCTTTCTGGCTGGTGGGCCATGAGCTTTATATTCACTCTGCTGCCAGGAATCACTCCTCTCTTATCAAATAAGCAGAGCTTCCAAAGTTTCCATTTAAGTATCCTTTCCAGATCACTAGCTTATGCGCCTTTCAGTCGCCCAAGAGCCGCAAGCACAGTCGTGTTTACAAACTACCCCAGAAGGAAAGGACTGAACCACACTTTAAAGGCCACGGGCTCCCACAGGCTTCCCTGAAGGTTTCTTGTAGCACTTGGCTCGTCAATATTTTGCAGTGAAACCAGGGTTCTTTCCCATGCTAGGGGTGCAGATCCATTCCAAAGGACTCTAGAGAAAGAGCCAGGAAAGTAGTTTCTCAGACTGCACTTTCCTAGCCTTGCTCTTTGGCAACCTATTCCCCACAATCCTACATAGTTAAGTTAATTTTTTAAATACCTCTTCCCTTTAATTTCTACAGTGAATAGGGATGAAGGCCCTGTGGTGCTGTGGGTACCTGTCCAGAAAGGACCAAGGCTGTGGGCCCCTGCTGTCCTATTTTACCAGCCAACAGTTTGGTCAAGACTGTTCCATGTCCCCTTCTTTTTCCAAGGGGAGGACCTCCCTGTCTCTTCCCAGGCTGCTACAGCAAGACCTAGGCGCACTTGGGGCTGTTGGCCTCAGGGGTTGGGGAAGGACACCTAGGGCTACAGTGGAGCTCAGTCACTAGGTACAGCTTCTCTGTTTGTGGAAGTAGTTGAGGTGCATGCACCCTGGGCTTCTGTGTAGAAAGGTTCAAAGCTGCAAGACCCAGAATGTCACCTCTCTGGCCAGTAGCTGAACAGGACCATGCTGTATCCTCTACTTTTCCTGAGGGGAGGGCCTCCTTGTGTCTCCTAGCCTGCTGCAGTCAGCCAGGTGAGAACCTGACTTGCTCAGATCCACTGGCTATGGAGGTAGGGAATAGGTGCTGGGCAGTCTCTCACCTCAGATCAGTCTCTCACCACAGTCTCTCAGTGTTTGGAACTAGTTGAGCTATGTGTGTGGGAAGGCTCTAGGTTGTGGGACTGAGAGTGTTAACTTCACTGGCCAACAATTTGCCCAGGACTGGCCAGTATCTGCTGGTCTCAGAACCTAGAAATACACTTACAACTCCAACTGCTATAAGAACTCACAATCTAAGCTCCAGGTTTCTTATAAATATTTTCTAAAAGAGACCCTACTATATTTGTTCTTTTGTGTCTGGCTTATTTTACACAGCACAATGTCCCTAAGGTTCATTCACTTTGTTGCGTACCTCACAATTTCATTCCTTTTTTGTAGTCACACATTATATCATTTGTATTCATCACAGTTCACCATTCTGCTACTCAGTCATTGTGCCCTTCAGCCCCTTTCATCTGTTGGGTATCATGAGTAATATTCAAAATAAACAATCCGTGTCTCACAGTGTCCTCACTCAGTTGTACAGTTATCAGCACTCTCAATTCTAGACAGTTTTCGTTGGTCCAAAGAGACAAGGAACTAATAAATACTGCCTTACCACATATCAAATCTAAACCTTCTGTTATCTCCTGTCCCTCCCCCCCCACGATTATTAGCCTCTCTTATTGCTGTGGCACTGTTGATGTCTTCCTTTTAATTATAAGCCATAGCATGCAATATTAGTTTCCCCCTATACCCCTCTATTATTGACTCTCTGTATAAGATCAACCCATTGAAGTCATTCATGAAGGAACTTATTTATAATTAGAGAGTTGCTTGGTGGGATACATGACTCTATACGGCCACATTCAGTCATAGTCACCTTTGATATGGCAATGTTCTTTATTACCCCACTAATGAACTACAGTCACTTCTATCTGTTCCCTTACATTTAAGTTCAGTCTCATTGGGTAACCATTTTCCCATCTCCAGCGTCTGTATATGTCTAAATCCCTTGGGTATTTGTAAACCTCTGAGTTTCCCTTTATCAGCATCATAGTAGTGAGATCATACAGTATCCTGTGTCTGACTTAAACTCAGCATTATGTCCTCATAGTTCATCCATGTTGTCATATGCTTTGGGACCTTATTTCATCTTACTACTACATAATATTCTATTGTTATGTAATACCACACTTTGTTTATCCACTTGTCTGTTGATGGATACTTGGATTGTTTCCATTTCTTGACAGTTGTAAATAGTGCTGCTAGGAACATCAGTATGTAAATATCTGTTCACGTCACTGCTTTCAGCTCTTCTGGGTATATACTGAGTATTGGAATTGCTGGGTCATGGGGCAACTCGACCCTCAAACTGTTTTCCACAGTGCCTGTACCATTATACTTTCCCACCAGCAGTGAATGAGGGTTCCAATTTCTCCACATTCTCTCCAACACTTCTAGTTTTCTGTTTGTTTAATAGCAGCCATTCTTATAGGTATGAAATGATACCTCAATTTAGTCTTGATTTGCATTTCCCTTATAGCTAGTTTCCCTGTAACATCTCTTTATGTACTTTTTAGCCATTTGTATTTGCTCTTCAGAGAAATGGGTGTTCATATCCTTTGCCCATTTTATAATTGAATTGTTTGTTCTTTTGTTGTTGAGTTGAATAATTTCTTCATGTACGCAGGGTATCAAACATTTATCAGATTTGTGGTTTCCACATGTTTTCTCCCATTGAGTTGGCTGCCTCTTTACCTTTTTGAGAAAGAACTTTGAGGTACAGAAGCATTTGACTTTGAGTTCCCAGTTATCTGTTTTTCTTTTGTTGCTCAAACTTCAGGTGTATGGTCTAAGAAGCTACCTTCTATTACGAGGTCTTAAAGATGCTTCCCTATATTTTCTCCTATGAGTTTTACAGTACAAACTCTTTTATTTAGGTCTTTGATCCATTTTGAGTTAATTTTTGTTTAGAATGTGAGGTAGGCATCCTCTTTCATTCCTTTGGCTATGGCTATCCAGTTCTCCCAGCTGCAAAGACTGTTCTATCCCCAGATTTGGGGTCCTTGTCAGAAATCAATTGACCATAGGTCTGGTGGTCTATTTCTGAACTCTCATTATTTTTTTGTATGCTGTATGGCAGGGTCACATTTCATTGTTTTTTCCAATGCGAGTATCCCATTTTTACAGCACCATTTGTTGAATTTCTGTTTGTTTTGCTGTTTTTTTGTTTTGTTTGTTCATTGTTTTTTGGGAAGTGCATTATGAACTCTCAGTTTGATTCCACTGATCAACATGTGTCTATCTTTGTGCCAATACCAAGCTATTTTCGCCACTGTGGCTTTATAATAAGTTTTAAAGTCAGGAAGTGTAAGTTCTCCCACTTTGTTCTTCTTTTTTAGAATGTTTTTGGCTATTTGAAGGCCCTCTCCTTTCCAAATAAATTTATTAACTAGCTTTTCCAGGTCTTCAAAGTTGGTTCTTAGAATTTTGATTGGTATTTCATTGAATCTGTAGATCAGTTTGGGTAGAATTGACATCTTAACATTTAACCTTCCTAACCATGAACATGGAATGTTTTTCCATCTATTTAGATCTTCTTTGATGTCTTTTACCAATGTTTTGTAGTTTTCTGTGTACAAACCCTTTACATCAATGAGGTTTATTCCTAGATACTTGATTCTTTTAGTTGCTATTGTAAATGGAATTTTTTTTTTTGTTAATTGCCTTGTCAGTGAGGTCATTACTTGTTGTGCTGGTTTGAAGCTATTATGTACTCCAGAAAAGGCATGTCCTTATTCCTCGTATAGTATTTTTGGATGATTTTTTATTGTTTCCATAGAGATGTGTCTCCACCCATTCAAGATGGGTTTGCTTACTGGAGCCCTTTAAGAAGAAACCATTTTGAAAAGTGTTGACAGATTCCACACAACCAGGCACCTTTGGAAATGCATAAGGAAAACACCCCTGGGGAAGCCTTATGAAATGAGGAGAGAAAGCTAGCAGATGTCCCCATGTGCCCTTCCAGCTGAGAGAGAAACCCAAACTTCATTGGCCCTTTCTTTGGAATTAGCTGTCTTTCTCAGGATGCCTTAATTTGGACATTTTCATAGCCTTAGAACTGTAAACTTGCAACTTAATGAATTCCCATTTTAAAAGCCATTCCGTTTCTGGTATATTGCTTTCTGGCAGCTTATAAACTAAAACGCTTGTAGAAACGTTATGGAATTTTGCACATTAACTTTGTGTCCTGCCATTCGCAGAATTTGTTTATTAGCTCAAGTAGCTTAGTTGTAGATTTCTCAGGATTTCCCAAATATAGGATCATGTCTTCTGCAAATGATGAAAGTTTTACTACTTTATTTCTAATTTGAATGCCTTTCATTTCTTTTTCTTGCCTAATTGCTCTAGCTAGAACTTCTAACACAATGTTGAATAATAGTGGTGACGGTGGGCATCTTGTCTCGTTCCTGATCTTAAGGAGAAGGATTTCAGTCTCACCATTGAGTATGATGTTGGCTGTGGGTTTTTTATATATGCCCTTTATTATATTGAGGAATTTTCATTCGGTACCTACCTTTTGAAGTACTTTTTATCAGGAAAGTCTGCTGAATTTTATTGAATAGTGATTTTTCAATATCAATTGAGATGAACATGTGATTTTTCCCTTTTGATTTGTTAATGTATTGCATTACATGGATTGGTTTTCTTGTGTTGAATCATCCTTGCATTCCTGGAATACATCCCACTTGTTTGTGGTGTATATTGTTTTTAATGTGCTGTTGTATTTGATTTGCAAGTATTTTGTTGAGAATTTTTGCATCTATCTTCATTAGGGAGATTGGCCTTTAGTTTTCCTTTCTTGTAGTATTTTTATCTGGTTTTGGTATTAGAGTGATATTAGCTTCATAAAATGAGTTTGGATAAGTTCCATTTTCCTCAATTTTTTGAAAGAGTGTGAACAGGAATTATATTAGTTCTTTTTGGAATGTTTGATAAAATTCCCCTGTGATGCCATCTGAGGGCCCTGGGCTTTTCTTTGTAGGAAGGGTTTTGATGACTAATTGAATCTCTTGTGATTGTTTTGTGGAGGTCTTCTGTTATGTCTCTTGTCAGTATAGGTTATTCATGTATTTATATGAAATTTCCTATTTCATCCAAGTTGTCTCATTTGTTAGTGTATAGTTGTTTATAGTATCCTAATTTTTAAATTTTTATTTCTTCAATATCCATGCTGATGACCCTATTTCTGACTTTATTTGCATCCTCTCTCTTTATTTCTTTGTCAGCCTAGCGAAGGTCCATCAATTTTATTGATTTTCTCAAAGTACTGACTTTTGGTTTTATTGATTGTCTCTATTTATTTTTGTGCTTCAATTCATTTATTTCTGCTTTAATCTTTGTTATTTCTCTTTTTTTGTTTGCTTTGAGGTTAGTTTGCTGTTCTCTTGTTCTTAACAGGTGAGCAGTTAAGTTCTCAATTTTTATTCTTTCTTGTTTTTTAATATAGGCATTTAGTGCGATAAATTTCCCTCTCAGCACTGCCTTTGCCTCATCTCAAAAGCTTTTGTCTCCAGAGATTTACTGATTTCTCTTGCAATTTCTTCTTTGACCCACTGATTGTTTAAGACTGTGTTATTTAAGCTCCATATATTTTGAAAGTTCTGGGCTTTGGTGGTTGTTGATTTCCACTTTCATTCCATTGTGGTCAGAGAACATGCTTTGAATTATCTCAATCTTTCAAAATTTATTAAGACCTGTTTTGTCCCTCTGTATATGCTCTATCCTGGAGACTGTTCTAGGACACTAAGAAGAATGTATATCCTGATGTTTGGAGGTATAACAACTTATATATGTCATATATGTCTCTTAAGTCTAATTCATTTATCACATTGTTTAGGTTCTTAACCTCCTCTATCTGGTTGTCTAAGAAAAGAGTGGTATATTGAATTCTGCTGTTATTGTTGAAACTTGTATTGCTCCCTTCAGTTTTGCCAATGTTTGCCTCATCTATTTTGGAGCTCCTTGATTGGGAACATAAACATTCAAAGTTATTACTGTAAAGGCAGTTCTTGAATCTACTATTTTATCCTTTTAGTTTTTATTTGTCAGATCTGTATATTCTTTTCCCTCTCTTTTTATCTTTTAAGTTGCCCTTTCTGATACTGTTCAATTCTGTGTCCTCCTCCAGACCTCCCTGTCCTGTCTTTTTTTTTTTAATTTTTCTTTCTCAACAGGTAGAACACTCTTTAGAATTCCTTATAGACCAGACCTCTTGTTGACAAATTCGGCCAGCCTTTGTTTATCTGAGAAAAATTTAATCTCCCCCTCAGATTTGAAGGACAGTTTGGCCGGATTAAGAATTCTTGGCTAGAAGTCTTTCTCGTTCAGTATCTTAAATATTTCATACTGCTGCTTTCTTACCTCCATGGTATCTACAGAGTAGTCTGAGCTCGGTTTTATGTGGTTTCCCTTGTATGTAATGGATCGTTTTTCTCTTACTGCTTTCAGGCCTTTTTGCTTCTCTTCAGCAGTTGTCACTCTGATAAGTGTGTAGCTTGGAGTATGTCTGTTTAGATTTATTCTGTTTGGGGTTTGTTGAGTTCCTTTGATTTGCATATTTATGTCTTTTATAAGCTTTGGGAAATTTTCCCCCATTATCTCTTCCACTAACTTTCCTAGCCTTTTTTTCTTCTCCTGGGACACCTATGATTCTTATATTTGTGCTCTTTGTGTTGTGCATCCTTTCTCTGAAATCCTATTCCTTTTTTCCATCTTTTTTGCCTTTGTTCTTTTGTGCACTTGAGTCCAGTCCTCCTGCCTTCTAGCTTGTGTATTTGTTCTTTCAGGTTTTCAGAGCTGCTGTTGTGTGTCTCTAGTATATTTTTCATTTGGTCTATAGTATCTTTCATTTCTGTGAGATCTGCTATTTTTCTATTTATTCTTTAAAATTTTTCTTTATGCTTCTCCAGTGTCTTCTTGATAGCCTTTATGCTATTATGAATGTCCTTGATTTGTTGTTCTAAATTCCATGTCCCCTCCAGTGTTTTAATTTGGTCATTGGTTGGGCTATATCTGCCTGAATCTTTATGTGCTTTGTGATTTTCTATTATGTTTGTGCCATACCTTTATCTTGATGAAGTTATTTTGCAAGCTGATTTCCTTGACTCATCCAAGGTTTTGTATTTGCTTAGATTTACCTTGAAGGTCCCCTTTGGTTCCTGGTTTGTCAGTAATTACTCGCCAAAAGCAAGAACCAGATCTCATGGAGATGATGCTATTCAACTTGAGGCTTCCCAGTAGGGCTCTTGAGCCACGTCTTCTTCTCAGCCCCGCCTCTCTTGGACTGCATCACCAGCTGAACAAGATGATGCAGAGTGGGTCCGCTAGCCTTGGCCCCTGGCGGGATGGTTAGTATTGGTGCCTATCAGGGCTGCTATTCTCAGCATCTCAAGAGGTAGGGGTGGCTTTTCTCACTGTGGGGCAACTTTTCTTTGCACCTGGCAGGAAGGCTATTCTTGCTCGTGGCCAGGTGGTTGTTTGTGGTGCCTGGCAGAGCAGCTGGACCCAGTGGGCTGCGTGGGACTTCTCATTCTTTCCAGGATCCAGCCTGCTGTGCCTGTGGGGGAGGGTCACCAGCTACTACGGCCTGAGAAACTTACATTTCTGTGCTGGATCTTGGCCATTCCACCATTCCAGTGTGGTGTAGGATATGTTTTCAGTCACTGAGGTTCCCCAAACAATTGTTTCATACAGTTCCTAGCTATTTACTTGCTGCCCCTAGAGGACAAACTAAATTCCTCCCCTGTACACCTAATATTTTGTATACTGATCTTGTATCCTGCAATCTTGCTATGCTCAGTAATTTTAATAGTTTTACTAATTAGAAAACTGAAGCTTAAATTAAGAAACTTGCCCCAAAGCAGATGCCTAGTAAGGGGCAGAACTGATGTTCAAATGTAGAACTCTACCTCTGAAGTCTGTGCTCTTTGACTTGATAGCATACTACCTTCTTGGGAGGAAGTGGCTGTACCACCACCATCACAGTCCCCCACCAGTCACTGGGATATTCTTTCTTCTCTGTCTTACTACATTAACACTATAAAGGGGTAGGTATTTTAACCAAAATAAATAATGTGAAGAAGGAAAGTTACCAGCCATGAGAGACCTACATTTAAAGTATTGTGATATTTCTAGACCATTGCTATGGTCTAGAAGCAATGAAAACACATCCTACACCACACTGGAATGGTGGAACGGCCAAGATCCAGCACAGAAATGTAAGTTTCTCAGGTCGTAGTGGCTGGTGACCCTCCCCCACAGGCACAGAAACTCCATTGTGAATGATTTTTTAAAAAAATCTATCACCAGGAGGCAGTCCATAAAAATAAACTTTTCATAATCACTGGATATTCTGGTTTGCTCATTAAGAGATATACTATAAGGTGAGTGCATGGGTGCAACTGTGATGTTCTTCAGCTGCCTGCCTCATCCATTCCAGATGCCCCTAGTCACTACTCAACCTTGAATTTACACACAGGTGAAAGAAAAGGCCTAAATCTAATAAGCTCATTTCAAAGTCAGGGACTTAGTGTACTCAGTTCAGAAAGGATTTGAAATAATCTATTATATGCACAGATAATACCAAGGGTTAAAGTGAGAATCTTCCACTCTGAAGAGCAGGCAAAAAGAGACATTCCAAATACATAAATGTATTTAAGACGGTATACTATTCTATTTTGAAAATAGATTTTAAGGACATTTATATAGGATAGCTAACAGATTTTATTGAGATATCAATGTGTTTATTCAGGTAACACAGGCATCAAAGAATGGGTTGGAAAAGTTCTCTAATCTGTTTTGTTAGTTTATAATTGGTTTTATTTCTTTTTTAAATGCTTGATAGATCTCACCAAGAGTTTTCTTTGTTGGAAGGTTTTGTTTTATAATTATTATTATTTTTTAATCAGGGAAAAAATTAACAAAATAATAAAAATCATATACAGTGCCTGACAGTACATTCCCTAGCTAATAATACAAAACTTATTTCTTTAATTCTGAGGTGGTTTCACACTTATATACAGTAGAGTATCATTTCATCTATTGTCTTGTCCCTAGATTCTTACTGAATTTGCAGTTCTTGAGCTTGAAGCACTATTACTTTTCAAGAGTTTTAGTCGTATTACTCAGGGTGCATTTTCCCGTGAGATACACAAATTCCTTTTAAAATTGAAGAGTGACTTTCAGTGATTAAAGGACTGAATAGAGATGTTTGAAAAAGAATATAGTGTCGCTTAGTTATTCATAATCTATAAAAAGTGAAAATGCTTTGAAAATTGTAGGTACTATAAAAATTATAAGGTATAAAGAAATTATTAATAATTTTTAAAGTGGTTTAAATGAGAATTGGAGCATTTCTAAAAGCATTTATTCCAGAGAGACTGGAAACCCAGACTTAGACTTTTCATTGATTTCCATAATGTTGGAGACAAAGGTCTCAGACAACTCCCCCTTCCCCCTGCCACCAGCTCCCCTACCCAATTCCATTTTCTTCTTGCTAATAAGTATTTCATTGTAGTTATGGGATTAGGTAGGATGTAAGAAAATTCCTTTTTTGGCCTAATTTCTGTTTGAAAGTTGGCTAAACTAAGTTCCAGTTAAAGTGTCTGTGTTGGGATGTATTTTTGAATGGTGGGAGTTTTTGTTTGTTTGTTTTTACTTTAGTAGAGAAAGAAAAGTAGTAGTCTTTTTTTCTTTCATAGATGAGTTTCCAGAAATACTTCATTATTCACATTTATTTTTGCTGAGATTCATACCCAATTGCTTGTGAAATTCTATTTGGATTATTTAGGACTGTTGGTTATCCAGGATGTTACCTCACCACAACAAATTATCCCTGCTTGTTTGCTTTGACACTGGGTCATCATTTCATAGAATGTGATTTCATGAACTGGGAATCTATAAAAAATTAAGCTATAGAAATTAATGCCTTTAACTAGTAAAAGTTAACAGACCATGATTAACAGCACTGAATTATATATTTGAACATGGTTAAAAGGGAGAAATATTAGGTTGTATGTGTGTTACTAGAATAAAATTAAAAAAAAAAATCCATGAGGCTATACAATGTAAACAGTAAACCCTAAGGTAAACCGTGGGTTGTATTTAATAGTACAAGTATAAAAATGTGCTTTCATCAATTGTAGCAAATGTACCACACTGTGGTATATGGGAACCCTGTTATTTTATGCATGATTAGAAATTTTTTTTTCAAGTTTCAAATAGTATGCTGCTTTGTAAAAAGATTGTTACTTCAGTCAAACATCAGGAACCTTGCCTTCAAATACTGACTTCAGGAGTTTATACTTGGGAAGTATTTTTACTTTTTGGGAAATCACTGTGTTTTATATTATGTGTTTTTAACTTAAATCCCCACTATATATTTTTTTAAGAAACGGGTAAAAGTAGAGTTTAGAATATTCTTTAATTCAGACTCTATTATAATATACCATGGATTTGCTGCTTATCAAGTATTTTTACATCTATTCTTATTTATTTCTGTTAGTAACCTCTTGAATGTAAATATAATTTACATTTTACAGGTGAGGAAACTGAACTACAGATTGATAAAGGGCAAAAGAGTTAGCAGATCAGAATTCACGTCCAATTCATCTAATCTTAAATCTCATGCTATTTCCAGCAAACCCTGCTGCCTTTTTACTTCACTATTTTTTAAATATAGTTATAGGTGTTACCAGGAAGTTCAACTGCCTATATTTCTAACAGTCTTAATTTTACCTTTAACTTTGTTTATTCATTTGGCAAGGAAGAAGACAATAGCAAAAACTTCTGAACAAGACTGAATTTATATAGTGGTCTCAGATTTATCTATTTTCACCTGTTTTTCAGCATTAAGGATTTTCCCCAAATCCTATTAATATTGTATTAAAGTTGGAATACAACTCAAAGATCTCAAAGATCTAGTTCAAATCTTTATATTCTAGGAGGAACCCAAGGCTCAAAGATAAACTGTAACCAAGAAGTTAGGATTTACGGGATAATTATGACTACTGAATTATTATATAGATATTCTTTTTACTTAACTGCAATTAGAGGAATACACCCAAAACCTTTGAATTGTAATCTAGTTTGCATAGCCTTTATCTTGTGTCCTTGTGATTAACCTTCACTTGTACTGTTTATCTAGTTTTTCGACTTAAGAATCTTGTGATCACGAAAGACAGTTCCTAATGTTTATTAATGAAGGGCCCAGAAGTAACCCCCTCCAATTCCAAAGTTATCTTGATAACTGAAACGACTCAACCAAAATGAGTCCTCTTGACATGTGCAGTAGCTTAGACTTTAACCTGTAAGTCGCCTATACCTCATTATAATACTAAAAATAATGCCCATCATCATATTAAGGCTGCCATTTTCTTACATACAGTCTGTGACTAAGCATGTAATCAATCTGTGCATGCTCAATAATTGAATCACCTCTAATTACATCATCGGGGGCTATTTTTCTCTTTATCCTAAAACCTGCCCATCTTTTAATGCTATAAAACTAGTAGAATTACTGTACTTTGGGGAGATACATTTTTGGGCCAATAGGCCACCTGATATCCTGCTTTGCACCTAGCAATAAACTTTGAAACCCCAGTATCTCAGAAATTGATCATTTGTGTTCATTGGGCAAAAGAATCCACTGCCTTGGTCTGGTACCAAAGCCAGCCAATTGGTTCTTTGTGGGCCCTAGAATTCTTTCCATGTTTTTTAATTAAGATAGCGGACTGCCATATCTCTTTTGAATTTCCGGTCTTCAACTTTTTAAACATGTTGAAATTCAGTATGAATAAATTTGTCTCAAATGTAACTGGTCAGCTTTTTTTGAGAGAGCATTCTGTATGAGTGGGAGCTTTCAGGGGTTAAACTAGTCTTTGTTTTGCTACTTTGTAAAAAAGTAGCAAGACTCTTTTTGAGCTTGAAATCACAGCAGATGGCAGTAAATAGTGACTGAGAAATTACCCTTGGGTTATGAAATATATGATATTCTTATTAATTCATATGTTTGAAAAAATATGAAATTTCTTCATATTAAATGTGAATGAAGAAAGGGAAGAATCTTTCCACTGCCTCTGCCATTCTATCCTGTGGCTATGACCTTGTTTAAGCAGTGGGCTTAGTTTTATAGAAGTATAGTGGTATGGCCAAGAAGGAAAGAGTTTGAAGGTAGAGCTTGATTTCCTGCTTTCTGATTTTGCTTTCTTTTAGCTGTGAAGCATGTGCTCCAAAGGTAATTTTTGAGTAGAGGTATTTGTGCTTGGTCCTTTTGTGCATGAGATTTTTACCTTTGCCCACTCCCCTTGGTAACATAAGCTAGATGTCAGTTAAGAGGGACACTTTCTTTCCTCCAACAGTAGAATTTAGAGATCTGCTTTTACATTAATAGCATAGGTACATACAGTACAGGCATAAAGAAAAGTATTATTAACTTATAAAAATTCTAAACACAGAATCATAAGTTGAAAGCTCATAAAGGAAGGTATGATCATTCACTTTACAAATGAATTCTTTGTACTATAAAAATTTCATTTCATCATTCCTTTACCTAGTGAGTTCCCTTGTTGCAATTAAAATAAGTGTAAACTGGAATTTTTTTTATTTTTATTTATTTATTTTTTTGCATGGACAGGCACTGGGAATCGAACCTGGGTCCCTAGCATGGCAGGTGAAAATTCTGCCACATCACCCGCCCTAAACTGGAATTTGGCTTATAAAAATTTGAACAGATTTCATGAATTTTTATTCATCCATTACAAATAAAGTGAATCATCTGTGTATTCAAAGACCTAGTTGGTTGTCATTTGGAAACGGTAGAGGCTTCACCATATGCTCTTGGTATAGCTTGTTTTATGTGCCAGAAAATTGTTTTATCCTTTGTAATTTAAAAATATGTCTGTTCAACAGATAAATATGACTTACTATGTTGTTAGGACTGTCCCTTCATGTAGATTCAGGTTTTCTTTACCTTGGATAAGTGGCAGGTGTTCTCCTTGAATGAAACCAGGCTGGAAGTTACTATGTCCAGCATCATGATTAACAGCATTGCTCCGGAAACCTACTGTATTCAGGTCATGCAAATGTATGTAGAAAACTTGGAGAAATGAGAGTCAATTACATGAAAGCTTTCTTTCTCTCTTTTTTAAAACAAGCTTTAAGCTTAGAGCTTGAAAAACAGTGCTTTAACCACGAAAACCCATTTGTTAAAACTCATGTCTCTACAAAATATGTGGGTCTCCATGCTGCTTTACATAGGAGATGGATATGGCAAGTAGTGATGTGGGAGGAGAAAGAGGATTCAAATATATTTCAGCCATTTTGCAGGATAAGGCAAAGCAAAGAAGATAGCCATGCTGTGTGTCTCAAAGGGCCCTTGTGTGGGTATTTCATCTTGAAAGGGGATTAGCATTGGAAGTCTGTGATCATGTCAGACTTTGTAATTGAAGGTGGCTGTTGAAAATAATTCTTCACATAACTGGATTCTAGCAGTCTTGTTGATGATGAGGTAAGTGGAATGAATAGGAAATGATCTGTTTGTCATCGCTTGGGCCACAAAGTGAAAGAACTTAGTATCTGGGGAATGGAGAGTTTTAAAAAGCTTCAACATTGAGAAATGTTTGATAATTCATATCTAAGAGGTTTTTTGTGAAAATTATGGAAGGAATATATGTACGAGAATATGCACCATTGAATTTTTGCTTTTAATGTTTTCCCTCACGATAGTGAGTTAAAATAGAATCTTTTGATTACTCTAGAAGCCACAGGTCATATAATGATTTCTGCCAGATCTTAAGCTTAGGTAACCTAGTACATACCTCATATAAACAATCTTATTCGGTGAACTTGCTTGTCCTGTTGCTTATACGTCTATCCTTTGAAATCAAGTTGTAGACCTTTTAGGGGAAGTTGATAGACAATCATAACTGTTCATTTGTAGATGAACACAATTCTCACATTATTTTTGTTTATTATAAATGTTGTACTATATAAATTCAACTGGACTTGCAGGTGAAAAAGATACACTGTGATTGGCTGCCAGAGAACATTTATTATATCTGTAATCTTATGCTGCTAGTCAATGGACACTTCCACAAGGCAGTCTCTGAGTGATATGCAGCTTTTGGAAAACAACAAAGTGAACAGGAAATATTTTTCTTAGGGAATTTTATTTGCTCATCCAAGGCAATAGAGAAACATTAAATGATTTGTGGTGGATTTTATTTTCCTGGACCACCTTCTGCAACCTGAAATTCAATTGGTTATTGTGCTAAGGGATGGGTGCACTGACCTTGTCAAAAGAGTGAGCAAGGAGTTTATTTGATTTTGGTTTGCTAGTTCTCAATACTCATGTATATCTGGATCTCTAACCTTGGCGTTTTGTAACTCTATAATCCTAGGCAATCATTCACTATGAAAATACTTGTATTTCTCTTTTTTTCTTTGTATTTGTTCATTTGAAAAGCCATTAAAAAGGAATTGCTGCGTGCATGTGATTGTAGCTATCAATAGTAATTAAATTAACTGCTAAGATAAAACTTTTCTTTTTGGACCCTGCTAATTTCACATATCAACTGAAAAAAAATTTTTTTTCTGTTCAGAGTTCTGACTTTACTAATTGGTAGCTTACTCTGTGGGTTATGGTGGATTCCTTAGGGACACCATTTGATGGAATAATTTTTGACATTTTAATTTTACAGGAAACAATTCAGGGAAATGGCTTAGACATGTGCCTGTAGTGCAGTCTTCTCTATGCACTATGATTTTGCTATGATTTTGGTACTCAGTGCAGGGAATGCCTTTGAAAGTTAGCAGCACTTTGAAACTCTGTGATCCATTTAACAGAACAGTTCAACCTTCTTGGCAGGTGTTTTCATAGGCGCTTCACCTAAAAATCTCTTATACAGTTGACAGGATTTTTTCTATAAATATTAGGATTTGGGAGGTAATGTAGGAAATTCTAATCTTCGTGACAAAACATACAGCTTTCCAGAAGGATAATAAATTTTGCTGCAAATGTATAAATTTTATGCCTCTTTATTCCTCCTTTAATTGTTATAATATACATCTTTCCAAGTTGAAAGTATTATTTGCTTTAAAAATCGACCCCCATCACTTAGCAATTTTCTGTGCTGTTGTCTATCTTTATAAAATGGAAAATTACATTTTTAAATAGTGAAGTGAAAGCTTAAAGCAAATACAGAGTGTATACACACACGAGCATTTATGCCCATTTATTTCTGAAAAATGATCTTAGAAATGCTCTTCTCCATGTATATTGGGGAATATTTAAGTAGCCAAATAGGGAATGAAATAGATTTTTGAAAAGTATTTTGCAACAGAAGCCTGATTTCTGCCCCTGGGAAATAGGATGAAAGAAAAGGAAAGAGTAACTGTCAGGTTCTTCTTTTTGTGTGCTTGTGTTTCTAATATGTGAGATTGTACTTTTTTAACCACTAGGTAAAAATTAGAACTTAATATTCTTAAGCTTTCCCATGGTGATAATGATTTATTCCTAGTGAGGAAAACACATTCATTTTACTACCAGCTTATCTTCTGAGAGTAGGGTGGGTAATTGTATTGGCAAAGTAGACTTGTTTAGTGTTTTGGTTACATTGTTATTTCTTTGCAAGCCATTATTAGTTTATATCTTATGTATCTTAGTGAAGAAATAATTTTAATAGACTTGTCAGTCGTGTACACATGCATGCATGCACATACATACATTTCAGCAAACCTTTGTCTTCTTTTCCCTCTTTGTTTGCTCCCTTAAATATAGCAGAATGGTTAAATATTTCATATTGTTGTGTATAAGGATGCCTATGACTATAAATAATTCATCTTGTCTTATGAAGAGTAATGATTTAAATCATCTAATCGTACATATAAAATTGTTCAGAAAGAAGAAGCACCACTATTCTGTTTGCCTTTTAGATGAAAAAAAGAAAAACTTAACACAGCATAGCGCATGCTTGGATTTGTATTCTAACATCTTTGTTTTTTAACTTTCATATGAAAATTATGTTGGAATATGATGCTAAGTGTATGATGTACTGCATTAACATTATTTTAGAGATTATAATTTTACTTGTAATTGTCCTAAGTTTGAGTTCTAGAAAACCTGAAATTAACAAGAAATTCATTGGAGCTCTTTAATATAGAATGTCATACTTTTGGAACATTAAGAGACATTTAAAATTTACCTGGGAATGGAGATTTCTCGTACTTAAGACAAATGGGGAAAATAAAATAATTTAAAAAGTTCTTTCAGCCATTGTGTACAGTTACTGTTGGGGGTGATTGCCAGCACTGGGGGGTCTGGAAGACTGTAGTTTAAATTCATCTGGATTAGATTATTTTGTTGATTTTCTTTACACATGGTGTTAAGTACATATTAAATAATAGCTATAACTTTCTTTTCCTCTCTGACCTTTAGGAATCTCAAGAAAATGTCTCTTTCTTCTAATTTGTGTTATTTTTCTATTTGTTCTAATTTTTAAGACTATGTGCTTATAATTTTAATTTCATTTTAGCACTGAGATTGTTGTGATAAGATGTATTTGCCAAAAATAAGGCTGAGCAGTTTGGATTTAAAATTGCCAGGGATACCAAAAGAGATATTAGAGGATTTTTGAGAGTTGACTAAATATTGATTTATCTTTAAGTTTCATAGAATGTTCAGCGATTTTATTAGAATGAGTGTAGTCTTTTGTGCTTTGGTTTAATCAAAGAGGTTGCAACGTGTGTCAAGTGCCAGTTAGAATTTAGATGCCCTAATTTGCCCTCTTGCTTTTTTTGTTGAGTGAAAAATCTGATGACTTCTAATATGACTGTGCAGTGACCACTGGGAATTATACTTTTGTCTAGCTTGTTCTAGTCCTGCTTGTATTTCAGTTGCAGTGTGTACCAAATCTGATTCCAATGCAAGGCTTGTCTGTTTCTTGTGTCTTTTAACCATTTGCATGATTTTGTGCAATGAACGTACCTTTAAAACAGCATTATGCTTTTTTTTAAATTAGGCAGATACCTAGGACAAGGTTTTCTTTTCAGATTTTATTGACATATATTCGTTTATCATATATCTGTCCAAATTATATAATCAGTTTCCCACAGTATCATCACTTAGTTGTGCAGTCATCATCACACTCACTTTTAGACCATTTTCATTGCTCCAGAAAGAAAATTATTGATATCCACACAAAAAAGAAAACCCCAAACACCCCATATTCCTTATCACCCCCTATTATTGACACCTAATATTTATATGGTACGCTAGTTACTGTTGATAAAAGAATTTTAAGGTATTGCTGTTAATTATACTCCATAGCTTGCAATAGGTATTTCCCCCCACATACCACTACTATTAACTCTTTGTACCAGTGTTATACATTTGTACCAGTTCGTGCAAGTACTTATTTAAATTTGTAGTAATGATTGGTGACAGACATGACTCTGCACAGCCCCTTTCAACCAAAACTGCCTATAATACAGCCCTATTCCTTATACTCCCACTAATGAACTACCCTCACCACAAATTTGTTTCCAAACATTTTAAGTTTAACCCTATTATATATTCTGAGCATATTAGATTAACACTCCTCCTTCTCTAACTTCTTTTTCTAGGAATCCTGTGTTCTAAATCTTAGAAGTCTGGGTGTACATATTCTAGTTAGTTCATATTAGTGAAATCATACATCCTTTTGTGTGTCACTTACTTCACTCAGCATTAAATCCTCCAGGTTCATCCTTTACTTTTCTCTTCTCCCTCTGGGACACTAATCATTCTTATGTTTATGTACTTCATGTTGTCCCTCATTTCCCTGCGATCCATCCCTCAAAGTTTTCCGTCTTTTTCACCGTTTGTTCGTATGTGTGTTCGAATTCAGTTGCTCTGTCCTCTAGTAGGTTTAGTCTTTCTTCTGCCTCCTCAAATCTGCTGTTGTTTGTTTCTAGTATTTTTTAACTTGTTCTACAGTATCTTTCATTTCTGTAAGATCTTCAAATTTTTCTTTATGCTCTTCTAGTGTTTTCTTGATATCCTTTGTCTCTTTAGCCAATTGTTTGAAATTACTTAGGAGATTGTATGAACATCTTTGATTAATGGTTCCAAATTCTGTGTCTCCTCTGACTTTTTATTTTGATCATTTGGCTTGGCCATATCTTCTTTCTTCTTCATGTGGTTTGTGATTTTTTTATTGTTGGTTTCTTGGTATTTGATTATCTTGATAAGGTTATTTGAAAGTTCGTTTCCCTTGCTCATGTAATATTTTGGTTTTGCTTGGGTTTGCATTGAAGGTCTCCTTTGACATTTGGTTTGTCAGTAATTCTCAGCCAGACCAAGATTGGGGCCTATCTCAAAGGGAACATCCCTTTTAAAAAAGTCTTTAGGAGGCTGGGCAGAGAAGAAGCTTGCCAGTCTGCACTTTCATCTTCCTAGCAGATGGTGCTTTGGGTCACCCCTTCCCCACAGCTTTGCCTCTCCCCGACTGTGGCAGCCCCGCTGGGCAGGGTCAGACCAGGTGAAAATCCAGTCAAGGCCGCAGATCTCCATGCGTGCCAGAAGCCACCAGCTCTAGGAGTGGGGCACATGCACCACCGTGAAGTCTCCGGTGTGGAAAGACTCCTATCTGTGGGACTGGGAGATCTGACTTCACCAGATAGCAGCTGGTACCTGAGTGTTCTTCCTGTCTCTGGCCAGGGTGGGGGAAGGGCACCTGGTGTTACAGTGCAGCTCCCGCACGCCCCCACCACTCTGTGCATGCATGTAGTGAGCATCCTGAGAACCTATACAGATAGGATCAAGGCAGCATTATGCTTCTTATATGTGAAGAAATATACTCATTTTTACTACAAACATGAACACAAATTGCTATTTATCCATGTTAATGAAAAAACCAAATCTTTCAATTTCAACATCTTCTGTTTTCTACAACAGAAAAACATGAGATGCTAGAAGTCCGGAATCAGTTAAGTCAGCATAATGTATAGGAAAAAAATACAGCAGACATGGAAAAAAATCATTTTAAAGTAACTTTTTTTTCAAAATTGAATAAGGAATTAAATATAGAAAATTTTACCTTTCATGTGGCTATTATAACATTTGATCTTCAAACCGTAGTATATATATATATGTGAGAATACTCTCAAATCCTTATGTGAATATGGTTTGTATTCATTGGTGTTTACTATTATCCTTTCCATGCTGTTTGTGTTAATCTATCTTAGAAGAAGATCTGAAAATTTAGGTTCTGGACAAAATAAACCTTTTGTCCTTTGGTCTCAAACAGTGATGAGGTCCTAAAATACAGACAATGTCTTCCTTACCCATGTCTTCTGAATTACTTTAATCCTGACCTTATTGACTTCATTCTTATCTCTAAATTCCAGGTTATACATATATAAGACAGAGACCTGGATCTTTTTGTTCTTTTTCTTTGTTTTGGCTTGCTAAGCCTGTTGGAATGCAATATACCAGAAATGGGTTGGCTTTTATAAAGGGGATTTATTAAGTTACTGCTTACAATTTTAGGACTGTTGAAATGTCCACCTGAAGTCATCAACAAGAGGATACCACTGAAGAAAGGCTGATCGTGTCCAGGGTTTCTCCGTCTTGTGGGAAGTCACGTGGCAACATCTGCTGTCCTTCTTTCCTGGCTTCTGGTTTCAAACGGCTCTCTCAACTTATGGCATCTCCTGGGGTGTTGTCTTTCTGCATTTCCAAATGTTTGTCACTTGGCTTCATCTCTCTTCTCTTTGTTGGCTCTCCAAGCATTTGTGCTTTCTCCAAAGGGTTCCCTCTATGGAACTTCAGTAAAAGGATTAAGACCCATCCTAAATGGGCAGGGTCACATCTCCATGGAAACAACTTACTCAAAAAGTCTCACTTAACAATAGGTCTACTTCACAAAATTGGATTAAAGAACATGGCTTCTGGGGGTACATAACAGTTCAAATCTGCACAGTCTTGTTAAGGTATGGAAAGAAATAAGGTTGTCTTGAAGTATCAGTCTTTGGCCCAGTAATCTATATTTAAATAGAGTATTTAAAATCTACATGATATTGAATTACTTTTTTGTTTCTATATGGATTGAATCATTAACCATGATTTTTCATCTAAGTGAATCTTAGTTCATTTAGTTTCTGATGTGTCCAACCAGATGACTTGATAGTGAATGTTCTGCCCTAAACAGATATTATTCATTTGTATGCCTCTCCACCATCTCCTGTCCTAAGTATCCTTGCAGCCATGACTACTGTTTCTTTGACTCAGTTTTGAATGGAAGCAAGCTAGGACATCATACCATTTATGTTAACTTTGGGGACAAATGCTTATTGATTGACCTTGACAATGAACTTTTAAAAGACTCTAAATCTTTCTTATTAGAGGGAAAACCTGTGGAGAGATGATTACGAGAAACAGAATAAGCAGAGAGTAGATATCTAGAAAGAAATGTGGCCCAAGAGTCCAGGGACCCAGGTTTTTTATTTGTTTTTAGTCTTGCTTTTACTACTTGTTTTGTGAAGATCTTGGTCTGATTATTTACTATTTGGTTCTCTCATGCCACAGATGAAATGAGGGAAGAATTTCTGATCTGTACTTCCTTATAAGGCTATAAATATTCAAATGAGTTTGAGTTAGTTGATCTTAAAGTACTTTCAGAAAGCTATAAACTTCATAAAGATGGAGATTCATATTATTTACTGTATGATCATTGAAAATGATCTGGAGAAAGTAGTATGTACTTGCAATCTAAGCAACGAATTCTATGGCCATTTCTATACTCCTGCTTAGAAGCAGCTGGTTTGACCAAATTATCATAGTCAGGACATGGACAGATGCCATCGTACTCAGATGTTTTCCCTTTTGGGAGAGCCTTAAATTAATGTTTCTCTGGGCGCCAATCCTCAATACCACAGCTTTCCTAATGGTGGCATCTGCCACTAGATTGATTTAACTGAGTTTGAAGTTTGCTCTTTTCAGAATGTGTTCTTTAGGTGGCTTCTGTATGGCTCTGACATGGCCACATGCTGCTGCTGCTTTTTCTGCCTTCCAGCACCACAAGTGAGGCTAAGATGTCCTGACACCTGCCATTTGGAACTTCCTCTTGCTGAAAAATATCAAGATTTTTTGATATAACTGATCATTCTTCCCTTTCTCAGGTATAAGTTGAGGGCATGGATCCATTGATGGATGAATTGGTGAAGTGGTACAATTCTTTTATTTTTGGGAGAGTGAAAGGATTTTGTTTAGAAGATTCAGATGTGCAATCTGTGTGTGTTCTTATTCTCCTTTTTATTATGGTGTGATACTAATTTGCTAGTTGTATAAACAAAGGTTTTAATGATCATTTTCTGAAGTTTGTCTGGATAAATGGTAGGTATTAGGGAGTCTTCCTCCTTCTTTTTTCAGTCTCATTAAGTAGCTGACTAGGAAATTGTGGATTTTTTGAGGGTGGGCTTCTGTTATGATCATACATTGGATGCCCCTGGTGACTGTCAAATCTTAATTAGCCAGGAGTATGACCTCCTGTTTAAGGGCCTTACTACTTCCTCTTCTCTTTTTTTAAATTGAGCAATGTTAGTGCTTCAAGACTGAAAAAAAATGGTAAATAAAGAGCAAGGGAAGCACTAACCTGAAGAGTTTGTTCCTCCTAAAAACTGGTAAATAACTTGTTGAGAAAGGGAGTTGAATTCTGATATAAAATGAAGTCTTAAAAGACTTATTTTAACAGTACCGAACAGTATGTGAATATAGTAGAAAGGGCAAGTTTACAATCATGTGTGTCACCAGAAGGAACATCAGAGATTAAAACATGGGAATATATAACAGTGAATCTTATGGTAGACTATGTGTGTAATTAACTGCACAAATATAAAAACATTCTTTCATGAGCTAGAACAAATGTATTGCACTATTAAAAGGAGTTAAAAATGGAGAGTTATATGGGAAAAAATGTACCTGTTGCAGACTATGAACTATAGTTAACAGTAATATTTTAATATTCTTTCATCAACAGAAACAAATGTACCCATACCAGTACTGTAGGTCAATAATAGGAGAGAATAAAGGAGTATGGCAGGATTTGGGTTTTATTTACTTTTTAAAATTTCCTTTCTGGAATAATGAAAATGTTCTAAAATTTGATCATGGGGGTGTATGCACAACTATGTGATGATACTGTGAGCCAGTGATTGTGTACTTTGGGTGGTTTGTATGGTGTGTGAATATGTCTCAGTAAAATAGCACTTACAAAAGGAAAAAAGAAAGCAGTAGTGCTGCTACTACTACTACTCAATCTTATTTTTCTGTCTTATATGTTAAGTTCTAATTGGCCATATACTGCATAGACTATTTCTTTCATTTCTCATACCTTGATCTTTATCTTGGATATCACGTCCAGTTAATGTCTCAGAGATGAGGATAGCCTAATTTGGTAGAGAAGTTCTAATGGTTCTAGTTATTTTGAATTGTGAAAGAACTTAAAGATGTTGGATGAGAAGATGCCTTAAAAGTTACTTAATTGGGAGCCAAAAAATGTTGAGCGACTAGATCACACATGGAACTGTATCCTCTGACATCTCTTTGAAGTGTCTGTCATGGTCAGTTCATGTATTAACTTGGCCAGGTGTTGGTACCTGTTTGTCTGGTTGGGCAAGTGCTGGCCTATCTGTTGCTATGAAGACATTTCGTGGAATTAAATCATGATCGTTGGCTGCATCCACTGCTGATTCCATTTGTAATCAGCCAAGGGGAGTGCCTTTTGCAGTGAGTGATGTTTAATCTAATCAATGGAAGGGTCTTAAGGAGATTCAGAAGAGACAGGCTCTCTTCCTGCTTCAGCTGGCAAGCCTTTCCTGTGGAGTTACTCCGTCAGACCCTCTATTGGAGTTGTCTGCTTCACAGCCTGCCCTATGGATTTTGGACTCTGCGTTCCCACAGTTACAGATATTATAATTGTTATCCATAGATACTATTTACGGATATTTCCTATTGATTCTGTTTCTCTAGAGAACCCTAATTAACACAGTGTCCCAGTGAAAAAAGAGAGGATGAATATTAGTCAGCAGGCTTGCTCCTTGTAGAAAATCCTTCTTCAGCAATGGGAAGGCAGTGGGGACCAATGGCTTTTATCTTATCAACCGGATCCATGAATTGTAACATAAATATTTGAACACATTCTACAGTGAAAGGCTTGTAGTTTGTCAGTAAACAAAGCTGCTTGTTATGCATCCTAGGTCTGCTTGAATTATGTAAAGAAGGATTCTATTGTAAGTTTAAACTTTTTCTTCATCTTTTAACTGTATCCTTCCTATTGTTACAGTTTTTCCATAAAATCTATTCATAATTAAAGTGTTCTTGTAAACCTCTTTATCTTATGATTTCCTTTTTGGATGCAGACAGTCATCAAGGAATGAACATATAGTATTTTGAATTCCATCTTGAGAATAAACAATCTTAATATTGCTCCTACCTGCATCAAAATATATCCTATATTTTGAGAGGATTGTATGGTAGCCCATGACAAACTCTGGAATCTGTCCTTTAACCACTTGTTGAAGAGTGCTTTGAAAACTATTGCTTTTTTATTTCTTTGCTTTGTATATATGTTATACTATACAATAAAAAAAGTTAAAAATAAAAAATATATAAATGCTATATTTTCTTAAGTATGTTTCATACAGTTACAAATTATGGTATTAAACAAGATTTGAACTTTGCCATCTTTGGCTCCTCTTAATTTAATGTACAATAGAATTTTAACAAAGGGCTGTACTGCTCTGTGAAGTATTTAAAAAGGCCCTGAGGTGAAGAAGACTAATAAAATTAGATTAAAATGTCAAAATAAATAAAATGTATCTTTCAGGCAATATCCCTTTTCCCTGTAATCTCTACCATGGTGCACCATTTATCTTTCCTCCCATTAATTTCTTGAGTGAACCTATTTCTTACATTTTAAGCATGGTATCTAAAGCCATTAGGACTGATCATGATTGTGAAAAATACTGGCTGAGAAATTCATATTCTTAAGTGCCAGCACTGCATCCAGAGTCCCCAATATACTTCAGGCCCGTTTGCAGCTGAATTTATCTAATCCATAATGTGTGAAAGCCAACTGCAAATCCTCTCTTCATCCTAGAGAGAGTTAATATATTTATGATGATAGTTTTGGTAGCATTGCTAAAACAAAAAAGATATTATGAATGAAACTTACATATTATATACATGGGAAACCACTAACTTTTCACATTTTTCAAGGGTGTGGTATTTGTTTTGAGTCTTTGAGGCTTTCAGTAGTGATTCTCCAAGTGTAGTACCAGACTTAACAAAAATTAAAACTTTTGTGTTTCAAAAGTTACCATTCTAAAAATAAAAGACACGCAAAAGCTAGGAGAGAATATTTGCAACCCGTGGATCTGATAAAGTATTTGTCTTTAAAGGACTTGTATTTAGACTATATGAAAAATAATTGTAACTCAATTACAAGGAGACAGACAAGCCAATTTAAAAATGGTCAAAACATGTGAATAGATATTTCACCAAAGTAGATATAGTAAAGGCCAGTAAATACATTGAATAGATAGCATCATTAGTGATTAAAGAAATGTAAATTAAACAAGTGAATACCACTTCATACTCACTGGAATGGCTGTAATAAAAAAGGTAGACAATAATAAGTATTGATGATGGTGTGAACAAACTGAATCCTCATTCATTGCTGGTGAGAATATAGAATGGTACAGCCACTTTGTTAAAGTTTCATTAAGTATGAAACATACTTAAGAAAATATAGGATTTATATATTTTTTATTTTATATATATTATATTTTTTTATTTTAAGAAACACCTAGGCAGTTTCTTAAAAAGTTACACCTATATTTACTATACAATTCTATATTTCAACTCCTGGGAATCTGTGCAAGAGAAATGAAAACATATCCATGCAGAGATTTGTATCTGAATGTTTGCAGCAGCATTATTCATAAAACCATTGGATAAACAAAACGTGGTATATCCATAACAGTGGAATACTGTTATTCAACAATGAAAAGGAAATACTGATGCTACAACTTGGATGAATCGCAAAAACATTTTGCTAAGTGAAGAACCTAGACACAAAAGACCACCTGCTGTATGATTCCATTTGTATGACTGTCCAGAAAAGGAAAATACATAGAACTGGAATGAGGCCACTGCAAATGGGCATGAAAGATCTTTTAATGTTCTAAAATTGAACTGTGGTGATGACTGTACAACATTTACTGAAAGTCACTGAATTATACACTAAATGAGTACATTTTATGGAATGTAAGTTATACCTTAAACCTTAAAGCAAAATGTGTGACCCCAAGACCAGCAGTATCAGCATCACCAGAAAATTTGTTAAAAATGTAAATTCCCAGCCCCAATGAAGTGGAAACTGAGTGGGGTCTGGGGGTAGGGGCAGCACACTCAAGTTTGAGAACTCTTTTTTCTAGAATCAAGGAATATAAGGAGAATCAAGCATGTAGACATAGGTAGCTTTTTATAGTTTATGAAAACTACATATTCAATATGAACTTTGAATATACCCTGTTTAAAGTTATAGGAAAGATTTGAATTAAGGGTTGTTCTAGTAGAGTTAAAGAAAATTATAGGGCAGTAGGAGTAAAAAGAAAATTGGCCTTTCATACTCTTGATATGTCCCTACAAGAAGCTTTATGATTATGATGTTTGTGTACCACACGTTTGCCAATTCCTGTGTTCTTTTAGGTTTGCTGTTAATGAACATAGCATGAACACGTTCATTTGCCATAACAACAGTGGAAGTTTAGATCTTTGAAAGGAATTATTTCTCTTAAATATTTACATGGTGTAAGGTAGCAGAGCCAGAAATGTGTGGTAATTGCAACAAAGTAAAGATCTGACTGTAGTTAAAGGAGTAAATGGAGCAGCTAGCTGAACCAAGCAACTCATTTTCTCCTTCCATCTGTTTGGTGTACTTTAAAAGCCGTGCTTAGAAAAAGGATTGGTCTAGAATTATGGTCTTGCACATGGCATATGCTTTCAGGATTTTTCAGTAGTATCTGGGTAGCTAAAAGAAACTCTAGAGTTTGAGGCTGCTCCAGAGTAGGGATTGGTGTGATCCGAACTAGAGGGTGCTGATTGGTCAGTGTTGTTCGATCACGTTTGTAGATTGGACCTCCTTTGACAAAGGTGGGCGTGCCCTGAAGAATGGTTGATGACCTCTTTTGAGGTATGAGTTCACTTCAGAGGGAAGCAGAAGTTTTGGAAAGAGGAACAAAGGTAGAGGGGAGAGAGAAAAGGAGAAATGGATAACAGGATATGAAAACCAATGAACCTGTGTCGTCTACTTTAGTTCACTGAGGTTGTCAACATACAAAAAGTACTATTTAGAAGAACACAAATCATTGTTATTTCCAAAATTTTACTCAGATATAGGCGTAGGATTGAGCTGTTAGTTGCTGGGAAAATGTATCTTTGTGTCTGTCTCCCTCTCTAATTTTTTTAAGCTTCTCCTTTTCTCTTTCCCTTTTTTTGTATGTGTGTTCTTAAAACTTTTAATATTGGCATTATTTTATTGGGCATATATTTTTAAAAATAGAATAATTGACATTTTTAAAAAGCAAAATATAATATTTTATAATCTAAATTAGTAATTCTGAATTCTGACTTCAGACTTCTCTTATAGGATGGATAATAAAGCAGAAAAATATTTTACATAGTCTCATTCTAAATAATTCTACCATGTAATCTTTATTCCTCATATTTGCATTGAAAAAATTCCCATGGATTTTTTTTTTTTTGCATGGGCAGGCACCGGAAATTGAACCCAGGTCTCCGGCATGGCAGGCAAGAATTCTGCCACTGAGCCACCGTCACCGCCCCTCATGGATATTTTTTAAGCATAAAAAAAAATAGGAAGAGTAGAAAAGAAGACTAAATGAAGCAAATCTTTGTGCGGAAACTTTATTGCTAACAGCTCTCTATGCAGTTCTCATTTATATCTGTATATGTGCATAGAACTGGAGTTGAACAAGAATAATAAATACAGATAATCTGTCATTATATGAGTAAGTACAAATTGAGTACATAAAAAATTGAGACAATTTTGGAATTAACTGCAAGGATTGGGAGAAATGCACTTTGGATGTGGGATGGATGCAGATGAGTTGGCGCATCATGTTTTTAAAATTAATACATTCAAAATGTTGACCACAGAACGTTTTCTTGTAAAGTTAGATCAGTTTTAGTTCCTTCCCTCTTAGTTTTTGTATCTTATTAGTAATGAACATGAAATGTTTACAATGCTGCTTCATACAGTTAGTGCTCTTTGTTTTGGCCTGTTTCTCTCTAGGATCCACAGGCACTTGCTCTTTGCCTAATCTAACATCACTCTTTGCACCAGGCCTTATGGTTGGTTCTGTAGCTGCTTTTACATGTGTTGTCTTCATGATACTGTGCAGTGCTTTTGCAACAACTTCATGTTGGTCTCAGGCATAAATAAGGGAAAAAGGCAGAAAAGAGGGAGATTTTAAAAAAGAAAGGCAGAAAGTGAAGAAAAGGGAGAAAGAATAATTATTAGAGTGTGGTGGAGAACCTTTGATGATTTCTGCTGGTGCTATTTTTTTTGTCAAAAATTGCTTCCACCTCAGGGCAGGGACTTAAAAGTAGGAGACAAGCTCTCTGTCTTCATTGTCCTTCCATTTCTTGATTTTTTAAAAAATTTCCTTACCCCGGTGATGGTGTTTGATGATGCACCTGTTCTATCTGCCATTGAATGGCCCACTGACAACACAGAAGTGATATAAATGTAGTGTTTTGACACATTGTGGCACTTTGTAGCAGCTCAAAATCTCATTGTGAACACATGGACATAGGCCTGTGATGGGAAGTAGCAGAATCAGATTCTCAGTTTGGATACTGTTATCATTTTGTTTATGCCATAGAAAGTAAGGAACATTTCTATATAACTAGTACTTTGAAGAACCCCAAATCCCAAACTTAAGTTTGGTAGTTGCTAATTTGAGTCTGCTTTTTCTAGGTTTCTTTTGTGGTTGGAAAATGTTCTTTTTGTCAAACTTAGTATGGGACACTGAAGGAAAAGTAACCCAGGGAACAGTTATGACTGTTATGGTGAGCAGTGTGAAATATTTTTGTTCTGTGGAAATATTGCTCTGTGGGTAAGATGTGATAGGATAACCATCTGGTAGTACACTCTGAACCCCTGATAGGAGCCTTTCTAAGTTCTCCCGGGCTTGTTGTGGGTCCTCTGTGTGGTAACTATTGCATTGCTAGAGTTGGTCTCTTTGAAAAATGCTCTCATACTTGAAAAATAGCTTAGAACATTCTTTTTTTGCTGTAATAGTAGAATAACGGCTTCTAACGAGTCTTCCACCAGGTGGTGCTAGTGTTACATACCTAAGTGTAAACTACTTTTGATAACCATCAAAATAACGAGGTTGTGTATTCTGTCTCTCTTTCTCTCTTTTTTCCTTGATCATGTTTTGCCCTTAGTGTTTTGTTTCACAAATGCTGCTTTCCTGGAATACTATCTCACATGTTTTATATTGTGGAAAGTGAGCTCGTTGTGCATGGTGATCATGAAGGATTACCTGGGAGAAGGGTTCAGGAGGCCAGGGTTTAAGTAAAATCGAAAGATATATAATATATACTTTCTTGTAGAATTTTTCATCATGCATTTGCTTCTTATCTGGCTTGTATGTACAAATTGAGAACTTACTCTTGACTTTTCTGTTTCACCAGCTTTCTTTGCTGTTGTCATACACAATCATAAGTTATAGTTCAAAATCATTTAGAGGCTTTTTTTAGAGGTTATTACCAACAAATTAAATACTTATTCAGCTTAAATTCAGAATAACTTTGAAAGAAGGTTTGGTAAATTTTTTAAATGGTAGCCATTATCTAATATAAGATTTCCTGGCTAGTTAGCTTAATTTTCACAACTTTTTCTGATTATAAATAAATATTGTGATTATTACATAAAGCTTTTAGTGTTTTTTTGTATGTATATGAGCACTTTAAAAATCTCAAAGTTTTTCACATATCATGCATAGTTTGTAAACAGCTTATTCACTTAATATATCATGATTTTTTACAGGAGATCAAAATATTTTGCAACAAATTTTTATGACAGCATGTTTTTCAATTTTATGAACTCTTTAGTGATAGGGATTTTGATGGCATTGTTTTTTTTCTGTTATAGCTGTTAAGGTGAACAGTTATTTAATATTTTTGTGTATTTTAAATTTTATTTCATATAAATTAAAAATATAATACCTGGTATAGAGAAAAATCACATTTCTAAGACTTTTAATAAATATTAAAATTATATTTCAAATCATCATCCAAGAATTCATTTAAGAGTATATGATTTTGCTTATTTCCCTGTATCCTTCTCATACCAGGCTACTTAAGTTTTTAAAGTGATTAGATATGGTTCCCATTAAACTACCTGAAATGGCAGTTCATCACTAAATAAAGGAATTTAAAATTACTTTGACATTTTCTTACAAATAAGCCTTATCTTTTCAACATTAAATCCTAGAGTTTTGTTTATGGCAGTTTGATTTAGGCCCTGTGTCCTATTCCTAAAATACAAACAGTCAACCTTTCATACTTTAGAACAGGTTATCTCATATATAGAAGAAAGAATTAAAATCTTCTTGGTTAACTTTTTAGCTCTTCTGTTCCGTGTTGAGAAGCTTAAGGACACGTTATTTAACCTCTCTCCATTTGTGTTTCTCAATCTGAAAAATTGGAAAAATCTTTTAGATAAATTATTTTTAAACTTTGGCAAAATGAGCTAGGCATTCAGCATAGTTGCTGTTTAGTACATACATGTTTTGATAGGCAGAAAGAGGAAAAGGTGATAGATAGTGATAGAGCTTGAAGAATTGTAGTATACTTTGTAAAAAAATTTTCAAATATTAATCTGCCTGTTTTAATCAGAATTTAGGAAATATATCCTGGCTGATTTTTCTGTCTTACTAAATAACTTCATTTTTATTTAAGTAAATTACCTATGAATTAAATTATCCTGTTACCCTAAGGAAACATGTAATTTATTTATTTTTGAAAGGTAGCATTTTATTGTGTTCTAGGAAATTTTAAGCTTTTTTTTTTTTAAGTTATTTTTTATCTAGACATTTTGTTTTGTTTTGTTTCTTTTTTACATGGATAGGCTCTGGGCATCGAACCCAGGCATGTAATTTATTTATTTATTATTATTATTATTTTTTTACATGGGCAGGCTACAGGAATCGAACCTGGGTCTCCAGCATGGCAGGTGAGAACTCTGCCTACTGAGCCACTGTGGCCTGCCTTATAATTTATTTTTAAATCAGAAAAAAAAAACAGTAAAGCTATTTTCATTTTTGGGTAAGAAGGAGAAGGGACTCATACAGTCCTTCTCTATGAAAAGACTCATGCAACCTTCTCAATAAATGTGAACACTGTTATAAGCCCAGTGACAAAAAACAAACAAACAAACATGCTAATATTCCTTTCTCATTAAAAGAATTTTCAGGCCTCCCCTCTTTGCCACCCCCCTCACCCCCCATATCTCAATTTGGTAACAGAAATTACCTCTTACTTACAATTGCTCTAAGAAAACTACTTGCAAACCTAGTTTTAAAAAATTCATCAACTTATAATCTGTCATGGTAGAAGAGACTTGTGAACTATGAAAGGATACATTCTATCATTTCAACATTTATCTTTAAAAAAACAAATTGACTTATAAATGATCAGATTTATATAAGTTACATCACTGAATTTTAATTGGGATAATAAAATTTAGCACTTCTAGCTTTGAGGATTTCTATAAAAAAATTAGTGAACTTGAAAGTAAATGTGGATTTTTCATTTTTTAGATAGTGTGTATACTTTTTTTTAATAAAAAGACTTTGAAAGACCCTAAATACTGCTGAAGGAGATAAAATGTTTAAATTACTGATTTATTTCTAGAGAGCTAGCACAGTAACATATAAATTTGATATTATATACGTCTAATGATAGCTTCTGAAATGTACTTTTCTATGTTTAAAACTTGAGATATCTTATGTATCACCTTAGGTGTTTGTCTGAAGTGTAGCAGTTTGAAGGGGCCACAGATTAGTGTAATAATAATAATCTTGAATCCTTAGTTGATTTAGAACTGTTGACAGTAAAATTTTTTTCCAAATAATAAATTTTGCTCATGGTCTTGTCTCCTTTATGGCAAAATACATAAAATAATCAAATTGCTAAGATATGAGCCTAATTTGTTTACACCTGAGAGAAATTTGTCTTGTGAAATATAACGCCTAATAATTCATTAAATACTAAATTTTGTGCAAAGTTAATTTTTACTTTCTTCAAAATATTTTAGAGATAATTGGCATAATTTATAAGTAAGTGGCTTATAAAATAGACCATACTTTCTGTGGAACGTCTATACTTGAACACCAAATAGGAATTAAAAAAAGATTTTTGGATATTATAACTTTTGTTCTTAGCAACTTCTCCTGGAAAAAACCACCACTCAGTTTGATTTGTTTCATTTAATTCTTGCCACGTATGCTTCTTAGGTCTTTCTGTGTTTTATTTTGAAGTAATCACCGTTGAGATTTTTCTGCTCATTTAGATTATTTAAGCTTTCTGATCTATGCTTAGTACTGATCTGTTTATTGAACCCATGCTATCCAATAACTAAAGCATATGAATTTACTACATTTTGTATTGATTTAATATTAATGTTAATCTAAAATCTTTGGGTGCCATGTGTCACATCTGTTTTGTATTCCTCTGTTTAAAAGAAGTGGCAGTATGGTATTTGGAGGAATATTTATTATCTGAGTGTTTTTCTTTGCAACAGTTTCCCTCAGTCTATTGAGAATTATTACCTCTAAAAGACAGTGAGTCACCCTGCAAATTCTCAGGTACCTAACTGCTAAGTCACAGTTGATTAGAATTTTTATTTACCATTTAAATTTCTTTTGCTTAAATAGTTATAACTTTGGAGCCTTCTGTAAATGATAGGAAATAAGTTTGTGGTGAGATTAAAAAAAATACTTTCTCTCTTAATAATAAGTCCAGCTTGCATTTCGTAGGTTTTAAAGAAAAGGTTTTCTTAGATTGAGTGTTGATTTGCATTTTGAAACTGAATTTTTTTTGTGCTGGTAACCAAAATATCCTTACATTGGGGTGGAGTTTCTTAACCTTTTTGGGGGGTCATGGATTTCTTTAAATAATCAAGAAAAGCTATAGCCCCTTTCCTGGGGAAAAAATACATAAGCACAAACATTTTACATACAGTTTTAAGATTTTTCTAATCCTTCTCCTTGCTCAGATATCCATGGACGACGTTAGGAAGCAGTACTTTAATAGAACTCAAAAACCACTTCTGGTATATTGGTTTTAACATTTAGCATCGTATTATTATAATACACTAAGAGTTTTTTTTTCAGTTTGTCTAGTTTTATTTGACAATACATGTTCTTAATATACTAAAAGATAGCCATAATCTAAATCTTATTTTGGGGAAAAGCGTAATTACCTTTTAAGTTTAAAGGTCTCTGAAATTACAGAACATATTTGACTTTCTATATGCTTTAGATTCTACATTAGATACATAAGAAAATAAAACTTTTTTTACCCTTTGATATAAAGGTAAAGGTCATGGAAGAGAGAAATGAGTTCTTAGGGATCTGTTGATTAAGAAAATAGTTTTTTCCTGAGAAGATATTGCATTTGTTGTTTGGCACAAAAAATCTGGGTTCTCATTTTAATGAGAAAGGTTGTGCAGCTATTCAGAAGGTATTTGTGCTTTTGCTGTTGAAGTGCCCAGGCTTTGGGAGCAAGCAGGCTGGGGCTCAGATCCAACTCAGTTGCTTATCCAGCTGTATGACCTCAAGCATGTTGCTTATCTGTAAAATAAAACCTACTCCATAAAAGAATTAAATGAGGTAATATCTGTAAATTGCTTGTTTTGTGCTTTATATATAATATGCACTCAGTAAACATTATCTCTTCTTATATCATGATGATGGTGTTGATGAGGCACAAATGAAAAGCCTGGTTTTTGGGTTAAAAAAATTCATTTTTACTATTATGAAATTTAGAATAGTAGATTTTAGTTGAAAAAAGTATGAATCTTTGCCTCCCCCAGATTAATGTTTTCATTATTCTTGTAGTCTTGGTAACTTATAGTTGTTATCAATACTTGATGAAGAGTTCTCCAAAGGCAGGGGAAACTAACTTTTCCACATTTTACTTATTAGTGTTTGATTGTTAAAATGAGACGATAAGTTAAAAGTTATCCACTTAACTTGTTGCATGTAATTGTAGTAAATATTGAGAAGCAGAGAAGACAGGTTTTTAAAAATGGATTATATTAAGTCACCTAGATGGTGATGTAATAGAGTGTATACTAAAGGTAGATGATATTTCTTTGATATGTCATAAAGAAGATCTGCAACTTGAAAATATTTGATAACTTGTACAAATGTCAACCACCATACAAATGTCAGCTGCAAGAGAGTGTTTCCGGTGTGATTTGGAGCCAAAGAAGAAAGGAAGAGGATGGTTTGTATGATGTTTTGAGTGAAGAAATGATGAAATGAAATGGTTGAATACTTGCTTCAAGTCCACTAAAACCAGGTTTCAGACCCTTCTGAAAAGAAGTGGATGACATCCTGTCTGATGATCCTTTTCCTTTTTAAGTTGTTGTTAATTATAACCAGGTAACAATAATGGCAGTGTTTATGGCTATGATTTTTGTGTATATCCACATATCTACATATATGTCTGTGTGCTTTCCAAGATACTTTAGAATGATTAATTCATATGTGAGTCATTAGTGTTTAGCCAGTACTTGTTACCAGTGACAGAGAAAACAACTGAATGAATTCATCATGGATTTCAGCCAGTGTATTTTCTATTTGAAGAAACAAACGTTGCTTAATCATACTATACTAAAGAAAAATTAGATGTTATATGTATCATTGGGATATATGAAGAGAGCACTCTACCCAGCTCTCTCTTTTCTTGTAATTCCTAATTTCATTCATTTGTTATCTTTGACCAGGTAGAAATTTTGAAATGTAATAGTCTCTTTTCTTTCTTCTCAGTATCGTCAGTGAAGCAGGAGCATCAATCTACAGTGTCAGCCCTGAAGCTAATAAAGAGATGCCAGGATTGGACCCTAATTTGAGAAGTGCAGGTAAAAAACAATGGGTCATCACAAAAACATAGGAGTTTGATATTTTAGATAACATGGCAATTATTTTTAAAATCCAAGAAAATTGAAAAGATATGTCACATGAGTAACAATTGGCGTTTTTAGAAAGTGATCGATTGCGGTAATAATTAGAGTTATGGAAGAGAAGAGAAAGAGTACTGTATTGTTTTTAAAGAATGCTGTAGAGTATTCTGGAGTACAGTAAAAAATTAGTCCAATAAAAACTTTAGTTAAAATTAAATGCCAGGGTGCACAGGTGGTTTGGAGGTAGAATGCTTGCCTTCTATGTGGGAGACCCGGGTTTGATTCCTGGACTGCCCCCCGCCCCCAAAAATTTAAATGCCAGAGTTTAATAGTAAGAATAATAAAGATCTCTTATTATTACAAAATATTTCTTAGATTTTTCTTGGCAAAAAGTAATATATTTTTTCCCGGTGCCTGTAAAAAAAAAAAAAAGTAATATATTTTAAAAGGTAGAAATAGTTGCAT
Organism: Tamandua tetradactyla; assembly: GCF_023851605.1. Classification (NCBI taxonomy): domain Eukaryota; kingdom Metazoa; phylum Chordata; class Mammalia; order Pilosa; family Myrmecophagidae; genus Tamandua; species Tamandua tetradactyla. The sequence goes on along the minus strand of NC_135343.1, from coordinate 17,461,544 downwards.
CGCAAGTGTTTTTACATATCTAGGCTTTCAGTTTATTACTAAATGTTAGTCAAGTGATCCATTTCTCTTTTCTTGCTAACAGGGGCAGTCATTTGATAGTGTGTTGCTTAAAACAGCCTGCTTTGGTTTAAATTATATCCAATTGCTTTAATTTCTGTGATGTGTGGGATAGTTAAAATCTTGTATGTGAAGAAATTAAGATGCTTTGATACATGTAATGAAAGTAGTTAATATCATCAGCAAAATATTAGATCTGATAAGAGTGGTTTTCTGTGTAATGGGTAGGTATTTTTCTTAAATATACTCATCAGATTTCCTTGTTTCTTCTTGAAATCTATGTCCTAAGGTGTATGTTTGAACATTTTCACATTAATCTAAAGCTAAAAACTTCTTTCTTCACATTCGAAGGAGTTTATAGTTTTTCTTCAGTCATTCATGACAAAATCTGTGTAAAATAACTGGCTTCTCAAATTCAAATCTCAGTTTAAAATCTTGCTTCTTCTGTGAAGCTCTTCCCTTTCACATCAACTGACTGTGACCTCTGCCTCCTTATGTGTGCTCTTTGGGTACTTGCCTTATAATGACAATAGTAATAAAGGTAGGAGAAGCAAGCATAATGATCATCATGGGAGCCGCTATAACTATTTATATTAAACATTATAGTAAATGCATCATCTTACTTAATCCTCACAACTGCTCTATGAGTTCTGTTTTTATTCCCACCTTAAAGATGAGGAAACTGAGGCTTAAAGAGGCCACACAGCCAGTAAATATGATATAATACTTGTGTACCTAACTTCTAAAATAAAAAGATACTTTTCTTTATAAAATTTCAATTCCCCCCTACCTCCCAGATTGCTTAAAAGAGAATATTCCAATGGGGTATAGAAAAAATAGTCGGAGCATATTATTTGTAAAGTGGACATCCCTTTGATCTCCCACTCCTCAGAGCGCTGCTGTTTCCTCTTTATCACTGGAACAAGTGCGGGTATATAACTATCACAGTATTATAGATGAGATAAGACTATAATATAACAACAAGGCTATGGAAATAAAAGATAATAATGAGATATTATTAAAAAGATAATGAAAAGGGGATTCAGTGTTTGATCCTGATTGCTCTGATTTCAAAGTCTGATTTTATCTTCAGTTTGTGATTCATTGCAGGAATGCTGTCCTTCTGTGTCTCAGCTTGCTCCCAGGTGACAATGACCATATAAATTCAAAGCATCTACTTAGACATTTTGAGTCTTCAAATTCTGGTTCTGTAGAGAAATATTAAAAGAAGCTCAGAGTCTTCAATCTTAGTCATCTAGGGTCTTCTTCCTTTTCAATTCTTGTTTCTCATTGGATATCTTTCTCTTTCCTATTATTGATACCCAAGATGACTTTATATTTCATTTGAGAACTGATCTACTCGCAAGTGTGAGATTTACCTTGCAACCCTCCATAAATTTACTATATCACGTGTAACAAAACTTCAGCATTCACACAAGTTTTAACCATATATAAAAAATGGTCCTTATATTACTGCATCTTTCTAGCCAGTTTATCATATCATTGGAAACAGAAATCATGCTTATATATGCTTCTTTTCCACTTGGACGAAATAGACATTAAGTAAAAAACTGTTATAAGAATCAAAGAGGGATATTATATATTAATGAAAGGCTCAATCCACCAATAAGAAATAACAATCATAAATATTTATGCACCTAACCATAGTACCCCCAAAATAAATGAGGCAAACATTGAAAACACTGAAGAAAGAAAGAAACACTGTAATAGTAGTTGGAGACTTCAATACACCATTTTCATCAAGGGATAGACCATCTAGACAAAAAACTCAATAAGCAAACAGAGAACTTGAACAGTACTTTAATGAACTAGATGTAACAGAAACATACAGAATACTGCACCCCAATATAGCAGGGTATATATTCTTCTCAAGTGCACATGAAGCAGTCTCCATAATAGACTGATGTTAGGCCACAAAAAAAGTGCCAATAACTTTTAAAAGATTAAAAAATTATCCAAAGCATTTTCTCTGACCACAATGGAATGAAACTAGAGATCAATAACAGGGGGACTGGAAATTCCACAAATACATGGAACTTAAAAAACACACTCTTTAACAATTAATAGTTCAAAGAAGAAATCTCAGGGTAAATCAGGAAATACTGTGACATGAATGAAAACAAAAACACAAAACATCTGAATGTATAGCACATAGTAAAGCAATGCTCAGAGAGAAATTTAGAACTCTAAATGCTTTCATTAATTAAAAAACAGAGCTCAAATCATGAAACTAACCTGATACCTGGAGGAACTAGAAAAGAAAGAGAAAAGTATACCCAAAGCAACTAGAAGGAAAGAAGTAAAGACTAGCGCAAAGATAGATGAGATGAATAGGGAAACATTACTACTAACCTCACAGAGATAAAAAGAATTATAGGAAGATACTATGATAAAATTGTATACCAACAAATTAGATAACCCAGTTGAAATGGAAAAATTCCTAAAAGCACAAAAATTGCCTGCGACTGACTCAAGTAGAAATAGAAGATCTCAACTGACCAATAACAAGTAAAGAAACTGAATCAATCGTGAAAAACCTCCCAACAAAGAAAAGCACAGCACCAGATGACTTCACTGGTGAATTACACCCAGATTCCAGGAAGAATTAACACCAATCCTGCTCAAACTCTTCCAAAAAATTGAAGAGAGGGAACACTTCTTAATTCATTCTCCGTGAAGCTAACATCACCCTAATCCCAAAGCAAGATAAATATATCTCAAAAGAAAATTATAGACCAATATCCCTCATGAATGTAGACGCAAAAATCCTCAACAGAATACTGGCAAACCTAATCCAACATCACATTAAAAAAATTTTACACCATGTTCAAGTGGGATTTATCCCTAGGTAAGCAAGGCTGGTTCAGCATAAGAAAATCAGTTAATGTAATATATCACATTAATTGAATGAGGGTAAAAACAGAACAGCTGCATAATCATCTCAATTGAAGCAGAAAAGGCAGTCAAAACTCAGCACCACTTCCTGGTAAAAAAGCATTTAGAAAACAGGAATAGAAGTTAACACCCTTAAAATGATCATAGGTGTATACACAAAAACCCATGGTTAACATTATACTTAGGCATCTAAATAGGAAAGGAAGAAGTAAAACTCTACCTATTTGTAGAAGACATGATCCTATGCATAGAGAATCCTAGAAAATCCAATAATGCCTACTAGAGCTAATAAACTTTGCTAAGTTCAGCAAAATGACAGTATACAATATGAACATGCAGAAATCAGTTGTCTTTCTATACAGTGGTAATGAACACTCTGAAGAAGTCAAGAAAAAAATTCCATTTTCCATAACAAGTAAAAGAATTAAATATCTAGGAATAAATTTAACCAAGGGTGTAAAAGACTTGTATATGGAAAACTACCAAACATTGCTGAAAGAAATTAAAGAAGATTTAAGTAAATAGAAGAACATTTGTGCTCATGAATTAGAAGATTAAATACTGTTTAAATGTCAATTCTACCCAAAACAATATATAGATTCATTGCAATCCCAATGAAAATTCCAGTAACTTTCATCACAGAAATGGAAAAGCCAGTCAGTTATTAAATTTATATAGAAGGGTAAGTGGCCTTAAATAGCCAAAACCACCTTGAAAAAGATGGACAAAATTTGAGGACTCATACTTACTGATTTTAAAATGTATTACACAACTGTGGTTCTCAAAATAGCATGGTACTGGCACAAAGATGGACATATAGAGTGATGAATGAAATTGAAAATTCAGAAATAAACCCTCACACCTTTGACCAAGTTAATCTTTGACAAGGGTACCAAGTCCATCTAATGGGGAAAGAGTAGTCTCTTTAACAAATGGTGCTGGGAATACTGGATATCCATTTGCAAAAAAAAAAAAAAAAAAAAAAAATTGAAGGTAGACCCCTACCTCACATCGTTTACAAAAAATTAACTCAAAATAGATTAAAGACCTAAATATAAGAACTAAAACTAGAAAACTCCTAGAAGAAAACATAGGGAAACATCTTTAGGACCACATGTTAGGCAATTGTTTTTTAGACTTTGCATCCAAAGCACCAGCAGCATAAGAAATGATAGATGTGGGAATTCATCAAAATTAAAAATTTTTTTGTACATCCAAGGCCTTTATCAAGAAAGTAAAAAGACATCCTACAGAATGGAAGAAAATGTTTGGAAACCTCATTTCTGATAAAGTTTTAATATCCAAATAGTAGCAGTGGTATAGTAAATTGTGATATCATATGTGGATAAAATAGTCAGTATTTAAATACATTTGGGCGTACTACCACTTAAAAACACACAATTTTATTGAGATACAATTTTAATACCATCAAATTTACCCTTTAAAAATGTACAAGTCCTGGAGGATCTCTTTTGTTGCTCAGATATGGCCTTTCTCTTTCTAAGCCCAACTCTGCAAGTGAAACCATTGCCCTCCCCAGTACATGGGTCATGACATCCAGGGATGAAAGTCTCCCTGGCAACGTGAGAGATGACTCCCAGGGATGAACCCGGCCCTGGCCCCATGGGATCAACAGTGCCATCCTGACAAAAAGGGGAAAAGAAGTATAGCAAATAAAGTGCCAGTGGCTGAGAGTTCATATAGAGTCGAGAGGCTTCTCTGGAGGTCACTCTTATGCAAGATTCAGTTAGACATTGCTAGCTATTATAACTTGCCAAACCCCAACCAAAACCATTCCTTCCAATCCTAAAGAATATCTAGGGCATTATATAAGATTCTGTGAAGGTACCATGCACTAAGGTAACTTTCCTACAACCTCCAAATAGGTCCCTGGGCCAAATACGTTCTGAAATGCAAAGGAGCCAGCCCTTACACAATATCAACTAGTTCTATCCCCCATCCCACATTATCAACAGCCCCTTCCAACATGAAATGAGCGTGTCTCAAATACCCCTAAAGAATGGGAGAAAGATGATGATGGTGAAGTTATACAGAGAAGGTTGGGTTTAACAAATGAATATGAGTGTTGAATCATTATACTGATATTTCTTTTAGCCCCCGTACCTTAGAGCAGCTAGAAATAAAAACCTAAAATTGTGGAATTGTAACCCATTTCGAACTTTGAAATCTGTTCTACAACTAATTGCTGTGATGTACTTTGAAATTTATTGTTTTTATGTATATATGTTATTTAAAGAGGAGGATTGTAACAGACAAGAATTCTGCCACTGAGCCACAAGGGCACCGCCCAAGAATTCATTCCCTTTTATTTCCAAATATTCTATTTTTATAGACTATTAGAATAAACAAAATATTCTGTTTTTGTTTATCCATGATCACTGGGTTGTTTTTACTTGTTTGGCCATTATGAATAAAGCCATTCTGAAAATTCACTAACAAGATTTTGCATGGCCTTTGTACTTTATTTTCATTCTATTTATTTATTTTTCATATGCTATATGGCGGGGTCACATTTCATTCTTTTTCCGTGTGAGTATCCTGTTATTGCAGCACCATTTGTTGAATTTTTTGTTTTATTAGTTTTGTTGGTTTCTTTGTTTTGTTTGTTTGGGAAGTGCACGGGCCAGAAATCAAACTCGGGTCTCCTGCATGGCAGGTGAAAATTCTACCACTGAACTACCCTCACACCCCCTGTATGGACTTTTATATATATATTTTATATATATATATATATTATATATATATATATATATAATATTAAATATATATCATATTTTTAATTATAATATAATATATTATATTTTAATATAATTTTAATATATATGGCATATTTATAGAAGTATAATTTATATGCAATAAAATTCAGCCTTTTTAGTGCACATGTGAATTTTTTATATTTGTATATTTATTCTTTTTTTCTTATTCATTTTTAAATTTTTAAAAAAATATAACAAACACAAACATTCTTAACAAATGATCATTCCGTTCTACATATATAATCAGGAATTTACAATATCATCATATAGTTGCATATTCATCATCATGATCATTTCTTAGAACATTTGCATCAATTCAGAAAAAGAAATAAAAAGACAACAGAAAAAAATTCATACATACCATACCCCTTACCCCTCCTTTTCATTGATCACTAGCATTTCAATCTACTAAATTTATTTTAACATTTGTTCCCCCTATTATTTATTTTTATGCCTATATTGTACTCATCTGTCAATAAGGTAGATAAAAGGAGCATCAGACACAAGGTTTTCACAATCACACAGTCACACTGTGAAAGCTATATCATTATATAATCATCTTCAAGAACCACAGCTACTGGAACACAGCTCTACGTTTTCAGGCAGTTCCCTCCAGCCTCTCTGTTATGCCTTAACTAAAAAGGTGATATCTGTTTAATGCATAAGAATAACCTCCAGGATAATCTCTCTAATCTTTTTGGGATCTCTCAGGCACTGACACTTTATTTTATCTCATTTCTCTCTTCCCCCTTTTGGTCAAGAAGGTTTTCTCAATCCCTTGATGCTGAGTCCCAACTCATTCTAGGATTTCTGTCCCACGTTGCCAGGAAGGTCCACACCCCTGGCAGTCATGTCCCACATAGACAGGGAAAGGGCAGTGAGTTTGCTTGTTGTGTTGGCTGAAAAGGGAGGCCACATCTGAGCAACAAAAGAGGTTCTCTTGGAAAAAGAGTCCTTAGGCCTAATTTTAAGTAGGCTTGACCTATCCTTTGTGGGGTTAAATTTCATATGAACAGACCCCAAGATTGGGTACTCAGCCTTTTGCTTTGGTTGTCCCCACTGCTTGTGAGAATATCAAGAATTCTTCATTTGGGAAAGTTGAATTTTCTCCCTTTCTCACCATTCCCCCAAGGTAACTTTGCAAATACTCTTTTACTCACTGTTCAAATCACTCTGGGATTTATTGGGGCATCATTCTGGACAAACCTACAAAATCTCATGCCCTACTCAAGTTCCATGTACTTATGGTGTTCAATTAAGCTGTCCACATAAGTTATATTAGGAACTGTACTAGTCAAAATATGAATTTTGTACCAAATAAACATTTTTTGCTTTAGTCTCACACATAAGTTAAAATTTTAAAATATTAATTGCCATCTATTTTCAACACCCTGCAGTAATGACATACTTTGTTCTTCCTCATGCAAAAACATTTTTAAATTTGTACATTTAGTCACTATGATTTTACACTCTAGTCATTCCTAGATTATACCATCTCAGTCTTTATCGTCTTTCTTTCTGATTTCAATTATGCCACCAGAACTCCTCCCTCTATCATTTACACATTCAGTTTCATTCAGTGTTCTGACATAATTGTATTACAGTTATGTAGTACTGTGCTATCCATTTCTGAGTTTTTACAATCAGTCCTGTTGCACAATCTGTATCCCTTCAGCTCCAGTTACCCAATATCTTACCCTATTTCTGTCTCCTGATGGTCTCTGTTACCAGTGAAATTCTCCGAGTTTATTCACTAATGTCAGTTCATATCAGTGAGACCATACAGTATTTGTCCTTTTGTTTCTGGCTAATCTCACACAGCATAATGTCCTTAAGGTCCATCCATGTTGTTACATACTTCATAACTTTATTCTGTCTTACAGCTGCACAATATTCCATCGTATGTATATACCACAGCTTGTTTGCCACTCGTCTGTTGACAGACATTTTGGCCGTTTCCATCTCTTGGCAATTGTAAATAATGCTGCTATAAACATTGGTGTGCAAATGTCCATTTTTGTCCTTGCCCTCATGTCCTCTGAGTAGATATCTAGTAATGGTATTGCCAGGTCATCTGGGAATTCTCTCCTTAGCTTCCTGAAAACCCGCCAAACTGCCTTCCACAGCGGTTGCACCATTTGACATTCCCACCAACAGTGGATGAGTGTGCCTCTTTCTCCGCATCCTCTCCAGCACTTGTCGTTTTCTGTTTTATTGATAATGGCCATTCTGGTGGGTATGTGATGATATCTCACTGTGGTTTTGATTTACATTTCCCTAATAGCCAGGGAAGTTGAACTTCTTTTCATGTGCCTTTTTGCCATTTGTATTTCCTCTTCTGAGAACTATCTGTTAAGTCTTTTGCCCATTTTGTAATTGGGTTGTCTGTCTTTTTATTGTTGAGTTGAACAATCTCTTTATATATTCTGGGTATTAGATCTTTATCTGATATATTGTTTCCAAATATTGTCTCCCATTATGTAGGCTTTCTTTTTACTTTCTTTACGAAGTTCTTTGATGCACGAAAGTAGTTGATTTTGAGGCGTTCCCATTTCTTTCTTTCTTTCTTTCTTCAATGCTCGTGCTTTGGGTGTAAGGTCTGGGAAACCGCCTCCTATTATAAGATTTTCCCTGCATTTTCTTCTAACAGTTTTATGATCTTAGATCTAATGTTTAGGCCTTTGATCCATTTTGAGTTAACTTTTGTATAGGGTGTGAGATGTGAATCCTCTTTCATTCTTTTGCATATGGATATCCAGTTCTCTTGGCACCATTTATTGAAGAGACTGTTCTTCCCAGGTGAGTTGGTTTGACTGCCTTATCAAGTATCAGTTGTCCATAGATGAGAGGGTCTATATCTGAATATCCTATTTAATTCCATTGGTCAGTACATCTATCTTGAGGCCAGTACCATGCTCTTTTTTTTTTATACCAAAAAAACACCAAATAAACGGAAACATTCCTTTTTTGATCATTCCGTTCTACATATATAATCAGTAATTCGCTATATCATCACATAGTTGCATATTCATCATCATGATCATTTCTTGAAACATTTACATCTATTCAGAAAAAGAAACAAAATGAAAACAGAAAAAAAATTATACGTACCATACCACTTACCCCTCCCTTTCATTGATCACTAGCATTTCAAACTACATTTATTTTAACATTTGTTCCCCCTATTGTTTATTTCTATTCCATATGTTCTACTCGTCTGTTGACAAGGTAGATAAAAGGAGCATCAGACACAAAGTTTTCACAATCACACAGTCACATTGTGAATGCTATATCATTATACAATCATCTTCAAGAGACATGGCTACTGGAACACAGCGCTACATTTTCAGGCAGTTCCCTCCAGCCTCTCCATTACATCTTGACTAACAAGGTGATATCTACTTAATGTGTAAGAATAACCTCCAGGATAACCTCTTGACTCTGTTTGGAATCATGACACTTTGTCTCATTTACCTCTTCCCCCTTTTGGTCGAGAAGGTTTTCTCAGTCCCTTGATGCTGAGTCTCAGCTCATTCTAGGATTTCTGTCCCACGTTGCCAGGAAGGTCCACACCCCTGGGAGTCATGTCCCGCATAGACAGGGGTAGGGTGGTGAGTTTGCTTGTGTTGGCTGGAGAGAGAGGCCACATCTGAACCACAAAAGAGGTTTTCATGGGGGTGACTATTAGGCCTAATTTTAAGTAGGCTTGACCTGTCCTTTTTGGGGTTAAGTTTCATATGAACAAACCCCAAGATTGGGGGCTCAGCCTATAGCTTTGGTTGTCCACACTGCTTGTGAGAATATCAAGAATTCAACTTGGGGAAGTTGAATTTTCCCCCGTTGTCACCATTCCCCAAAGGGGACTGTTCAGATATTTTTTTATTCACTGATCAGATCACTCTTGGATTTATTGGGGATTTACTGGGGCACTCTGAACAAACCAACAAAGTCTCATGTCCTAATCAAGGTTCCAGGTACTTAAGGTGTTCAATAAAGCTGTGTACATACGTTATATTAGAAAATGTACTAGTCAAAATATAAATTTTGTATCAAATAAATATTTTTTGCTTTAGTCTCACGCAAAAATTGAAATTTTAAAATATTAATTACCATCTATTTTCAGCACCCTGCAGTAATGCCATTCCTTTGTTCTTCCTCATGCAAAAACATTTTTTGTGTATGCATTTAGTCACTATCATTATATACTCCAGGCATTTCTAGATTTTACCATCTCAATCTTTATCGTCTTTCTTTCTGATTTCATTTATGCCCCCAGCCCTCCTCCCTCTATCATTCTCACATTCAGCTTCATTTGGTGTTTTAACATAATTGTATTACAGTTAAGTACCATGCTTTTTTGACTACTGTAGTTTCATAATACACCTTAAAGTCATGTAGCGTGAGACCTCCGACTTATTTTTCTTTCTCAGAATACTTTTAGCTATTCGGGGTACCCTTCCCTTCCAGATAAATTTGGTTATTGATTTTTCTATTTCTGAAAAGTAAGTTTTGGGGATTTTAATTGTTATTGCATTGAATCTGTAAATCAATTTAGGTAGAATTGACATCTTAACTATATTTAGTCTTCCAGTCCATGAACATGTTAAACCCTTCCATTTATTAGGTCTTCTGTGATTTCTTTTAGCAATTTCTTATAGTTTTCTTTGTATAGGTCTTTTGTCTCTTTAGTTAAATTTATTCCTAAATATTTTATTCTTTTGGTTATAATTATAAAATGGTATTTTTTTTCTTGATTTCCCCCTCAGATTGTTCAGTAGAAACACTACAGATTTTTGAGTGTTGATCTTGTACCCTGCCACTTTACTGTACTCATTTATTAGCTCTAGTAGTTTTGCTGTTTTTTTTTTTCAGGGTTTTTGACATGTAGTATCATATCATCTGCAAACAGTGAGAGTTTTATTTCTTCCTTTCCAGTTTTGATGCCTTTTGACAAACACATTAAGTTGTGTAACAACTACCACAATCAAATGACGTAACATTTCCGTAATTCCAAATAATTCCCTTGTGCCCTTTTATGTTTAATTCCTTCCCCAGCCCTCAGACCCCAGCAACTGCTAGTCTATTTTCTGTCCCTATGGTTTTTTGTTTTTTTCTTCAAAGATCTTTTATTGAGTTCTGATCATCCTAAGTGTACAATCAGTGATTCACAGTATCATCATATAATTGTACATTCATTATTCCAATTGATTTTTGAACATTTTCATTATTCCTAAAATAATAATAGTAATAATGAAAATGTAAACGAAAGTAAAAAGGGACAACCAAAACATCCCATAGCCCCCACAAACCCCTACCATTTCTTTTTCTTTTTTTTTTTTCTTACTCATCTGTTCATATGATGGATAAAGGGAGTGTCATTCACAAGGTTTCCATACTTGCATCTTCACACCTTCCAAGCTCTGTAGCTATTTAATCATCTTTAAGAATTAAGGCTATTGTATTATAATTCAACAGTTTCAGGTATTTCCCTCTAGCTACTCCAATACACCAAAAACTGAGAAAGGATATCTCTATTCTGCATAAGAATAACCTCCAGATTGGCCTCTTGGCTCTGCCAATCTCTCAGCCACTGAAACCTTTTGTTTCATTTATCTTCCCCCTTTTGATCAAGAAGTCTTCTCAATCCCACAGTGTTAGGGCCATGTACATACCTAGGAGTCATGTCCTACATTGCCGGGGAGATTTATACCCCTGGAATCGTGTCCCATGTAGGAGGGAGGGCAATGAGTTCATCTGCAAAGTTGGCTTAGAGAGAGGCCACATCTGAGCAACAAAAGAGGTTCTCTAGGAGTGATTCTTAGGTATAATCATAAGTAGACAGAACTTCTTCTTTGCAGGAATAAGTTTCATAAGGGCAAGCCTGATGATCAAGGTCTTATCCCATCAAACTGGCAGTCTTTGATGTTTGTGAGAATATCAGGTCTTCCCCAGGTGGGGAAGTTAAATATTTCCACCTTTTTTCCCAATCCTTCAAGGGGACTTTGCAAATACTTTTTAATCTTGTGCCCAGCTTCCACTGGAATGTATTGGGGCATCATACTAACCTGTACAAAACAACCAGACCTCATTCCCTTTTTATGGTTCCATGTAATTATGGTGTTCGAATAAGCTGACCATACAAGTTAAGTTAGATAGTATGTTACCGCAAATAAAAATTTTGCACCAATAAACATTCCTTCCTTTGGTCTTACATAGAAGTTGAAGTTTTAAAATGCAGTCAGTATCATCCTTTACCCTTTCGTCGGATCTACCCCAGTCCTACCCAGATCAGCCTTATTCATATATCTAATTGAAGTCTGATCACTTTTTCAGTGCTTTTAATGATTACTGGATGGGATAATATTTACTTTCATAGTTGCAGAACTCTAGCTCTGAATCTCAGGGGTCACACTAATATCCAAAGTTCTATGGAATGACCAGGTTACACACAAATTGCTCAGCATCTCAGAATTTAGAAATAAGTTACAACTCTGGAGCAGATGTGGTTGTTGTAAGAGCTTACAATCTAGGAACCTTTAAAATAGGCCTTCACCTGAGTTCAATTCTTAAGAGCTTGTACATTATAGTTAGTCTGTATTAGGCATTATAATATTTTTTGACATGTTTTTATTTCTTTTGTGTATACCTAAGAGTGAAAATTGGGGGAACATATGGTACCTTTATGTTTAACATTTTCCACAAGTCTTTTTGACATCTGTTACTACACATCCTTTACATCCTTCTCAGTGCTTAGTTTCTGCCCTTTTCACTATTTCCTCTGTTTCCTATTTGTCCCAAAATACAGTTGTTCCTGAGGTTTTGAGCCTTGACTCTTCCTCTTTGTTCATTCTCTTTGTCAGCATTCTAATTAACTCCCTTTACCCTAACCACCTATCTGTCTCTTCTAGGAATTGCTGTCAGCCTGATCACTCTCAACTAGTGCTCCCCACTATTACTGTCTACTAAACAACTGTCGTCTTAGTTGTTCTGCCAGGAGGAAAATGGCATCATCATCTCTCCAAAGCCTGAGCATACTACTTTTTGAATTCTGCTTTATACAGTGTTCATCTCTCTCCCCTCTCCCCCCATCCCTTCCATGCTTGGCTATTTATACTATATAGAATGCAACAGCATCTGACAGGATAAATATCAATTCTAGAAACACTGGGATCTTTGTGGATGTTTACTGGGAACACTGTAAATCCAGAGGCTTTACTGTAGAATTAGTCTATCACTAGAAAGCATAATTTCTAACTCATTGTTCTGATGCATTTAGTAATAAAGGATGGATAAAGGAGACAATAGCAGTGAAGTAGCTAAAAGGGAACCAAATAGAAAATAATTTAAAATTCTCTTATGTATGTTGAAAATTTGTAAATTTGTGAATCTGCCCACACTCATCAAATTATACAATTGCGCTAACCAATTTCTAAGTTCAGATGTTCTTAACGTGGGTTTTCCTGAAGGGATAGATGTGAGGGATTTACCCATTATTGATATTCTTCTATTAAATTTCTAGGACTGCTTCCTACACAGTAAATATTCTCACGCCTATATTCTTAACTTGGTTTACTGTTGTGGGTGTTTTGTTTTTTTATTCTGGAAAGTATTTTGGTAATAAAGAGATGTATGAAAATCGTTCTTACTGCATTTTATATTTAAAAGCTTGCATAAAAAATGTTTGCTTTAGAAAACAGCAGGTGTAATTCTGGTGGTACTGTAATTTCAAACTCTAATTATAAATATGGTTATTAGAGGAAAATATTTCTCTTTTAACATGTGATGCACTAATTAATCTTTTGTGCATTTTGACAAAAAAGATATATATGAAGACCTCCATCTCTTCTGTGAGAGAAGTAGGCAGATTATATGACATGAGTTTGTTGCTCTCTCACTTTGCAAGCTTCCATTGTCATTCTGTGTTACAAGTAATAATAAAAGATATGAAAAAGACTTGAATGATCGTGCAGTGAACTTAATGTTCACAGTAAATCTTATCTTTGATGAGAGAGGTGATACAAATCAGTGACAGGAGACAGTTTTTAAAAATTTTTTAAATTGTAAAATATAGCATATACACAAAGCAAAGAAAGAAAAAGCAATACTTTTCAAAGCACACTTCAACAAGAAATTACAGAACAGATTCTAGAGTTAGTGACAGGAGACTCTTGAAGTCTCTTTGTAAGAGGTGGCTTCTGTTGCAAGATCTTGAACAGTTTAACACAAAGCAGGCATGGTGTTTCCTTTGATGGCCTCAGTGTTTTCACTTTATTAATTTACTTTCTATATGAGTAGGTGACTCTGATTGGCTTTCATGTGCTTAGAAAATGGAGGTTGTTCAAATGTAAGGATTCAATATAACCCATACTATTTGGGAAAAAAAAAATAGAAATTGACTTTAGAAGTGTATTTAAGATTAATGCAAATTTCTTTTCTCTAGAAAAATCTATCTTGTAAACTAAATTAGGTTAGTTTACATATATAACATTTGGGAAAAAAATTGATGACAATAAATGGTGATTAAGTAAAACCATGACACAGATAAAGGAATGTTTGAAGTTAACTATCAAGTTTCTTGAACATTGGTTGTGATGGTTAAGAAAGAAATATGATTAGAACTGTGTATTAGAAGGCAACTAGTGTAACTGAAAGAGATCACTTTACCAGGTAATTTTCAGTCATATTCAAGGCCATGCAAGTATATTCACTAGCCAGCTGAATTGATCCCTCATGATACAATAAGAAATGATTCCATCGTTTGTATGATCAGGTTCTAATAAATATATTTGACATACAAATATATGTCATATTTATAATAATGCTGGATTATTTAAAAGTAAAACTGTTATCTACTCATTCCTTAAAATATGAGGTGTCCTACTGTGCTTCATTTAAAGATGAACAGATAATTGTGTAAGTATAACAAGTAAATGTTTTTATTTGTTTTTCCAAAGCTTATAACTTTTTCAAACTATTGATGGTGAGAAATGCCTAGGAATTCTAGCAACGTAATTAATTCTGAAATTTTGTATTCACTTTTTTATGTGGGGAGAAAAGGGAACTTTAAATTTAGCTAAATGTTGGGGGGGTTGTTTTTCTTTTGGACGAGGAGAGAAGGGATTAAGTACTTGCATTATGAAACACTAATATAAGTAATTATCTGAGTACTGCTTTTCACATTAAGCTACACTTATTTTCTGATTCTGTTTTTTCAGTTTCCATAGCAAGACGTGTACAAGATCCATTAGCTGAGCTAGTGAAAATTGAGCCGAAGCACATCGGAGTTGGAATGTATCAGGTAAAGCAATATGAATCATTTAATTTATGAAATCCATCAATACAAAGAGCAGTGCTCAAATCTGGCATAGTAATTAAATATCATTGGAGGTAGAACCCCATTTTCAGAGGTTGTATAGTTGGTGGGAAGGTAGTTAGGAATTGTAAGTTGTTAGAAAGGGGGAAATTCTTTTTTCCCCTTGGCATTAATGGTTTTAATCAAGACTTAGAATTGAATGTAGTTAGATTTGAAG
This sequence comes from Tamandua tetradactyla, assembly GCF_023851605.1. Classification (NCBI taxonomy): domain Eukaryota; kingdom Metazoa; phylum Chordata; class Mammalia; order Pilosa; family Myrmecophagidae; genus Tamandua; species Tamandua tetradactyla. The sequence continues at coordinate 17,446,264 of NC_135343.1, read as the reverse complement.
ACTATTAAAACATGAGATCAGAGCAGTAATTTAATCTAGAGTGCTTTCTTCTTTTAACATAATTATGAAATGGGTCAGTGGGTATGGAGCAAAGGGGTGGGCTCTTTGTGTAAATCAGTGAACTATTATTCTTTCAAGAAGTCTTTGGTACCTACTCTACCTTATTAATTTTTTTTTCCTGTGCTCTCTATTCCTGTTTATTCTTGTACTTAGTTTTTGGTTTTTACCCAGTGTGGTCTCAAACCTCCAATTCCGTAGTAGCAGTAATAGTAGTAGGAGTTGTAGTAGTATCTATATTTTTGATACTTGAGGTTGTGTGTGTTCATTGTGCAGTTGGGGATAGCACTAAATCTTGGCAAATTGAAACCATGGTGATAGCTGAATGGCAAATGGGACTTAAGTTGTCTCTAGAAGCTGGAAATTAAACTCTTTTCCCCTTTGATGAAATTTAAGTCCTCCTTAAATCTGAAAGAAAATATTATCCTCTGTACAATTTTTATGGGATTTGAGTAATGGGTACTACATTCTCTCTATGGAGACATCATATTATGTCAGTGGAATCTGTGACCACTAGAAATGGAAGAGAGCTTAGAAATTATACAACCCCAATTCCTTATTTGACAGCAAAAGAAGTTGTATCCTAGAGTAGATCAGATTTTTTACCCAGGATCACATCACACCATGGCAAAGGTTAGACTAATCTGTCATATACTGGGGCTTATCTGAGAAAGTTCCCATTTTATAGCAAATTAGAAGGATAGTTGCTGAAGGGACTTACTTAGTAGCAACTGGTTAGATATGCCTGGTATCCAAAGAGTACAACTATAACAGTTTTGTGATATAGACATTGTAGTTAATAGGAATTATAGTTATTTAGCTCAACATCAAGTTAGGGAACTTTTCAGCAAGGTAGTAGAACAAAGGAAAATGAAGTCAAACTTTTAGAATCTAGGCAGGCTAATAAGCTAGTAGTGTCATAGAGATCTTCAAGTAAATTGGAGGCCACTAGCCATTGGATTTGAAGATAGCATTTAATGTGAAAGTGTTTGGAATTTATTCCAGCAGCATTGAGAAGTAATGGAAGAGTTTTAAGCAAGGGAATGACGTGATATGATTTATGTTTTTAAACATTAACTCTGGCTACTCTAGTGAGAATCAATTAGAGGGGAAGAGGAGAAGCAGTAAGACCAATTAAGAGACTATTTCACTAGTCCGGGGTGAGAGATGATGGTGCTTTGGACAAAGTTGATGTTAGTTTTGATAGAAAGATATTAAATCTATTTTATAGGGACGATTTTGTCAAAAGTGAAAGGAGTTGGCAGGAATTTACTCCAAGGATGTAACATGTAGATGATGCCTGGGTAGAGCAGATTTAGTATGGTAAGACCAATAATTCAGTTTTAGATATTTTAACTTTGAGATACCTTGTAAGAAATCCAAGAAAAGATATCAAATAGGAATTGCATATGCGAACTAGATATCTGAGGTTTAGAGAAATAGCAATTATTAACATTTTGTACAGGCTGATTGGCAAATAATGATGCTGAGAAAGTGATCAAGATGTTGGGCTGAGCTTATATCATGAATATTCTTTTACCACAGAACTCTAAATTCCATAAGATGACAGAAAAGGTGTGAGTGTGTGTCTGTGCCTATATACACACACACATAAATGACTACACTGAATTACCAATGCCGGGGAAAACCAGAAAGGCTACTATCATTGGATGGAAATATCAGGACTTCTTGAAAGATATTAAACAAGAGGAATCCATCCAAAGAGGAAAAACACTTGGTGGAGCCACAGCTCAAAACAGAAATCAGCAGTGTTTTGAGGTAGTTGCAGTTCCACATAGTACCAAACCATAGGCAATGGCAGTAAGTAGTATGAAAGGGGTCTGTAGTATTAGATAAGGAGATTTAGAGTAGGTAGGCCTGAAATAGTGCTTACAATATACTTTCAATCCAGCTTACAGCACTAAGTATAACATTAGAGGTCAAAGAGGGTGAGAAATACCTCAAGCAGCCTTTGACTGCCAAGAAACCTCATCCTGGAAAACTAAGATAAATTGAGTCTCAGAGGTTTTTATAGATAATATTAATCTTTACATGTATCAGCCTGGACCACATCATTTCAACATGGGAGGGTAAAGAAAAAAAAAGTGATATTGTTGGGATTCTTTTTTAAACTTTTTTTTATTGTGTAATATAACACATATACCAAGCAAAGAGAGAAAAAAGCAATAGTTTTCAAGCACTCTTCAACAAGTAGTTACAGGGCATATCTCAGAGTTTGTCATGGGCTACTATATGATCCTCTCAAATTTTTAGCTGCTGCAGAATATAGGAGGCTAGAGGGCTTAAATATTTTTTTATCATCACAGTCAACTTTTTTTTTCTTTTTTGTGATAAGTGACATATTTACAAAAAAGCAATAAATTTCAAAGCACAGCACCACAATTTGTTGTAGAACATATTTCAGAGTTTGGCATGGGTTACCATTCTACAAATTTAGGTTGTTACTTCTAGCTGCTCTAAGATACTGGAGACTAAAAGTGATACCAATTTAATGATTCAGCAGCCATATTCATTTGTTAAATCCTGTCTTAATCTGTATAACTCCACCATCACCTTTGATCTTTCCATCCCTCTCTTTAGGGGTATTTGGGCTATGGCCATTCTAATTTTTTCCTGTTGGAAGGGTCTGTCACTAATATGGGGTAGGGAGGTGGAACTATCTGATGTTCTGGAGAGGCTGGGTTCTCTAGGTTTCAGGACTTATATTGTCCAGGGACCCATTTGGAGGTTTTGGGTTTCTGGAAAGTTACTCTAGTACCTGGAACCCTTGTGGAATCTTATAGATTGCCTTAGGTGTTCTTAAGGATTAGTTGGAATGGCCCTGGTTGGGGTTTGGCAGATTATGATAGGTAGCAATGTCTAACTGAAGTTTAAGTAAGAGCAACTTCCAGAGTGGCCTCTCAGTTCTATCTGAATTCTCTCTGTCACAGATATTTTATTTGTTACACTTCTTTTGCCCCTTTTGGTCAGGATGGAATTGTTGATCCCATGGTACTAGAGCTGGACTCATCACTGGAAGTCATCTCTGCTGCCAAGGAGACTTTTACCCCTGGAAGTCATGTCCCATGTTGGGGGGCCAGGGGGGCAAAAATTTCACTTTCAGAGTTGGGTTTAGAGAGAGTGAGGCCACATCTGAGCAGCAAAAGAGGTCCTCCAGAAGTAATTTAGGCATACCTATAGGTAGGCTAACCTTCTCCGCTACCTGCATAAGCTTCACAAGAGTAAGCCTCAAGATCAAGGGCTTGGCCTGTTGATTTGGCTGTCCCTGAAGTTTGACACAGTATCAGGGGATTCCCTGATGGTAAAGAGTAATGGTTGCATATTTTTTCTCCCATCCCTCAAGGGTATTTTGATTATTTGCTTAATATACTCTAGGATATATCCAAGCATTGCAGTAAGTTATACAGGATTAAAGGATCTCTTTCTTATTCTGTACTCCCTGTGTTTCAGCTATTCAATACAGATAGGTTGAGTTAGATTATGTGCTACAGAAAATTTAGGTCCCATACCAAATAAACCTTTCTTCCTTTGGTCTCAAAGAGTATGTGTGGTTCTAAAATAAAGACATTGTCTTCCTTAGCCCTGTGTTCTGAATTACTTTAACCCTGACCTGATCACTTCGTTCTTATCTCTAATTATCAGGTTATGTATATAAAACAGCCTCTCAAAATCCAGAAATAATAATCACCACTCCAGACTTAATGTGTCTGCTCTAAAAGCATATAATCTAGGCCCTTGTTTTCTTATAAGCATTTTCTAAAGGTGACCATACCATTCTTGTTATTTTGTTTCTGGCTTATTTTGTCTCACCAAATGTCCCACATGGTGGTTCACATTGTTACATGCCTCATGACTTTGTTGCTTTTTGTAGCAGCACAACCTTCATTCATAAGTATACGCCATTGTTTGCCAATCTACCTCTCAGTCAGTGCTTCCTTCAGCCACCTTTACCATGGTCATAAAAGTGGAATCATACAGTATCTATCCTTTTGTGTCTGGCTTATTCACTCAGCATTATGTCGTCAAGGGTCATCCATCTTATCATGTGCTTCAGGACATCATTTCACCTTACTGCTGACTAATGTTCCATCATATATATATATATATATATATACACACACACACCACATTTTGTTAATCCACTCGTCTGTTGGTGGGTATTTGGTTTGTTTCCATCTTTTGGCAATGGTGAATAATATTGCTATGAACAATGGCATGCAAATGTCTGTTTGTGTCATTGCTTTCAGCTCTTCTGGGTGCATATATACCAAGTAGTGCTATTGCTGGGTCATAGGGCAACTCAATATTTTAGTTTCCTAAGGAACCACCAAACTGTCTTTCATAGTGGCTGAACCATTGTACATTCCCACCAGCACTGCATAAGTGCTCCAATTTCTCCATATCCTTTCTAAAATTTATAGTTTTCTGTTTGTTTAGTAGCAACCATTGTTATAGGAGTGAGGTGGTATCTTATTGTAGTCTTGATCTGCGTTTTCCTTATAGCCAATGAAAATGAACATTTCTTCATGTGCTTTTGAGCCATCTGTATTTGCTCTTCAGAAAAATACCCATTCATATCTTTAGCCCATTTTATAATTGGGTTGTTTGTTTTTTTGTTGTTGACTTGTATGATTTCTTTGTGTATATAAGATGTCAAACCTTTATCCGATATGTGATTTCCAAATATTTTCTCCCATTGAATTGGCTACCTCTTCACGTTTTTTACAGTCTGTTGAGGTACAGAAGCATTTAATTTTGAGGAGTTCCCATTTATCTGTTTTTTCTTCTGTTGCTTGTGCTTTGGATGTAAAGGTTAGGAAGCCACCTCCTATTACTAACTAGGTCTTGATGATGTTTCCCTACATTTTCTTCTGGAAGCTTTATCATACTAGTTCTTATATTTAGTTGTTTGATCCATTTTGAGTTAATTTTTGTATAGGGTATAAGGTGGGCGTCCTCTTTCATTCTTTTGGCTATTGATATTCAGTTCTCCCATGCCCATTTATTGAAAAGATTATTTTGACCCAGTTCAGACGATTTGGAGGCCTTGTCAAAAATCAGTTGAGCATAGATTTGGTGGTCTATTTCTGCACTCTTGATTTGATTCCATTAAGTCAGTACCATACTGTTTTGACCACTGTGGTTTTATAATGGGTTTTAAAGTTAGGAAGTGTTAATCCTCCCACTTCATTCTTCTTTTTTAGGACACTTTTAGCTATGCAAGTTCTCTTTCCCTTCCAGATGAATTTGGCACCTAGCTTTTCCAAGACTTTAAAGTAGGTTGTTGGGATTCTGATTGATACTGCATTGAATCTGTAGATGAATTTGGGTAGAATTGATGTCTTAACTCTATTTAGCCTTCCTACCCATGAGCAGGGAATGTCTTTCCTCCTATTTAGATCTTCTTTGATTTTTCTTAGCAATGTTATGTAACTTTCTGTGTACAAGTCCTCTATATATCTAGTTAAATTCATTCCTAAATACTTGATTCTTTTAGTTGCTATTTTGAACGTAATATTTTCCTTAACTGACTCTTCAGTTAGGTCATTGCTTGTGTATAGAAATGTTGCTGATTTTTGCACATTAATTTCATATCCCACCACCTTGGTGAATTTGTTTATTAGCTCAGGTAACTTTGCTGTAGATTTCTCAGGATTATCCAAGTATAGTATCATGCCATCTGCAAATAATGAAACTTTTACTTCTTCCTTTCCAATTTGGATGCCTTTTATTTCTTTGTCCTTCCTGATTGCTCCAGCTAGAACTTCTAGCCCAATGTTGAATAATAGTGGTGACAGAGGGCATCCTTTTCTCATTCCTGATCTTAGGGGGAAATCTTTCAGTCTCTCCCCATTGAGTACATTGCTGGATATTGTTTTTCATATATTCCTTTATTATCTTGAGGTAGTTATCTTTGATTCCTATTTTTGAAGTGTTTTTATCAGAAAAGGATGTTGAATTTTGTCGAATGCTTTTTCAGCATCAATCAAGATGATCATGAGATTTTTTTCCCCTTTTGATTTGTTAATGTGCTGTATTACATTAATGGATTAACTTGTGTTAAATCATCCTTGAATTCCTGGTATAAACCCCACTTGTGGGTTGCAAGGTTAGCTCAGTGGTAGAATTCGCACCTGCCATACTGGACTCCCGGGTTTGATTCCAGGTCCATACACTTCCCAAAAAACAAAAACTAACAGACAAATTCAACAAATGGTGCTACAATAAGGGGATACTCCCATGGAAAAATAGTTAAATGTGACCTCACCATACAGCATAGAAAAAAAATTAACCCCTCTTGGTCATGGTGTATAATTCTTTTAATGTGTGGTTGGATTTGATTTGCTAATATTTTGTTGAAAATTTTTGCATCTATGTTCATGAGGGAAATTGGTCTGCAGTTTACCTTTCTTATAGCATTTTTACTGGTTTTGGTATTAAAATGATATTAGCCTCATAAAATGAGTTAGGTAGAATTCCTTTTTCCTCAATTTTTTTGAGAAGTTTGAGCAGGATTGGTGTTAGTTCTTTTTAGAATGTTTGATAAAAATCCCCTGAGAAGCCATCTGGCCCTGGGCTTTTCACTGTAGGAAGATTTTTGATGACTGATTGAATTTCTTTACCTGTAATTGGTTTGTTGAAATCTTCTATTTCTTCCTGAGTCAGTGTAGCGTGTTTGTGTGTTTCTAGGAATTTGTCTGTTTCATCTAAATTGTCTAGTTTGTTGGCATATAATTGTTCATAGTATACTCTTATGATTCTTTTATTTCTTCAGAGTCTGTGATAATGTACCCCTTCTCATTTCTGACTTTTTTACTTGCATCTCCTCTCTCTCTCTCTTTTTATTTATCAGTCTTGCTAGTGGCCCATCAATTTTATTGATTTTCTCAAAGAACCAACTTTTGGTTTTATTGATTTTTTTCTATTGTTCTTTTGTTCTCCCATTCATTTAACTCTCCTTTAATCTTTGTTATTTCTCTTCTTCTGTTTGCTTTGGGGTTAGTTTACTGTTCTTTCCCAAGTTCCTCCAGGTGAGCAGTTACGTCGTCTGTTTTTGCTCTTCCTTATTTTTTAATATAGGTATTTAGGGCAATAAATTTCCCTCTCAGCACAGCCTTTGCCACATCCCATAAGTTCTGATATGTTGTATTCTCATTTTCATTTGTCTCCAGATAGCTACTGATTTCTCTAGCAATTTCTTCTTTTACCCATTGGTTGTTTAAAAGTATATTATTTAATCTCCATATATTTGTGAATGTTCTCATTTTTTTTTAAACTTTTATTAATTAAAAATATTAACAAACAAAACATTAAGAGATCATTCAATTCTACATATACAATCGGTAATTCTTAATATCATCACATAGTTGCATATTCATCATTTCTTAGAACATTTGCATCAATTTAGAAAAAAATAAAAAGACAACAAAAAAAGAAATAAAACGATAACAGAGAAAAAAAGATTATACATACCATACCCCTTACCCCTCGCTTTCATTTACCACTAGCATTTCAAACTAAATTTATTTTAACATTTGTTCCCCCTATTATTTATTTTTATTCCATATGTTCTACTCTTCTGCTGATATAGTAGCTAAAAGGAGCATCAGACACAAGGTTTTCACATTCGCAGAGTCTCATTGTGAAAGCTATATCATTGTTCAATCATCATCAAGAAACATGGCTACTGGAACACAGCTCTACATTTTCAGGCAGTTCCCTCCAGCCTCTCCACTACATCTTGAACAACAAGGTGATATCTACTTAATGCATAAGAATAACCTCCAGGATAACCTGTCAACTCTGTTTGGAATCTCTCAGCCATTGACACTTAGTCTCATTTCACTCTTCCCCCTTTGGTCGAGAAGGTTCTCTCAATCCCTTGATGTTAATTCTCAGCTCATTCTAGGGTTTTTTCTCAGTCCCTTGATGCTGAGTCTCAGCTCATTCCAGGATCTCTGTCCCACATTGCCAGGAAGGTCCGCACCCCTGGGAGTCGTGTCCCACGCAGAGAGGGGAAGGGTGGTGAGACTGCTCGTTGTGTTGGCTGGAGAGAGAGGCCACATCTGAGCAACAAAAGAGGCTCTCTTGGGGGTGACTCTTAGGCCTAAATTTTAAGTAGACTTGACCTATCCTTTGTGGGGTTAAGTTTCATGTGAACAAACCCCAAGCGTGGGGGCTCAGCCCTATAGCTTTGGTTGTCCACACTGCTTGTGAGAATATCAAGAATTCAACTTGGGGAAGTTGAATTTCTCCCCACTCTCACCATTCCCCGAAGGGGACTTGCAAATACTTTTCCAGTCACCGATCAAATCACTCTGGGATTCATCGGGGCATCACTCTGGACAAACCAACAAAATCTCATATGCTACCTGAGATTCCAAGTACTTATGACATTCACTCAAACTATCTACATGAGTTATATTAGGAAATGCTCTAGTCAAAATATAAATTTTGTAACAAATAAACATTTTTTGCTTTAGTCTCACACATAAGGTGACATTTTAAAGTATTAATTATCATCTATTTTCAACACCCTGCAATGATGACATTCCTTTGTCCTTCCTCAGGCAAAAACATTTCTTAAATTTGTACATTGTACATTTCACTATTATTATACACTCTAGGCATTCCTAGATTATACCATCTCGATCTTTACCATCTATCTTTCTTTCTGATTTCATTTATGTCCCCAGTCCTCCTCCCTCTATCATTCTCACATGCAGCTTCATTCAGTGTTTTAACATAATTACATTACTGTTAGGTAGTATTGTGCTGTCCATATCTGAGATTTTATATTCAGTCCTGTTGCACCATCTGTATCCCTTCAGCTCCAATCACCCAATATCTCACCCTATTTCTATCTCCTGATGGTCTCTGTTACCAAGGAAATATTCTAAGTTTATTCACTAACGTCAGTTCATGTCAGTGAGACCATACAGTATTTGTCCTTTTGTTTCTGGCTAATCACACTCAGCATAATGTCCTTAAGGTCCATTCATGTTGTTACATACTTCATAACTTTATTCTGTCTTACAGCTGCATAATGTTCCATCTTATGTAAATGTCACAGTTTGTTTAGTCAACTGTCTGTTGATGGACATTTTGGCTGTTTCCATCACTTGGTAATTGTTAATAATGCTGCTATAAACATGTAAATGTCCATTTGTGTCCTTGGCCTCGTGACCTTTGAGTAGAGACAACATATAAATGGGTCCTGTTTTTTAAACCGTTCTGCCAGACTATGTCTTTTGATTGGAGAGTTTAATCCATTAACATTCAGTGTTATTACTGTATGGGTAGTACTTTCTTCTACTATTTTGCCTTCTGGATTTTATATGTCATATCTAATTTTCCTTCCTTTTACTTTTACTCATAGTCTTCCTTTCTACACTCTTCTCCACACCTCTCTCTTCTGTCTTCGTATCTGTCTCTAGTGTTCCCTTTAGTATTTCTTGCAGAGCTGGTCTCTTGGTCACAAATTCTCTCAGTGATTTTTTGTCTGAAAATGTTTTCATTTCTCCCTCATTTTTGAAGGACAATTTTGCTGGATATAGAATTCTTGGTTGGCAGTTCTTCTCTTTTAATAATTTAAATATATTATCCCACTGTCTTCTCGCCTCCATGGTTTCTGCTGAGAGATCTGCGCATAGTCTTATTGGGCTTCCCTTGTATGTGATGGATTGCTTTTCTCTTGCTGCTTTCAAGATCCTCTCTTTCTCTTTGACCTTGGACATTCTGATTATTAAATGTCTTGGAGTATGTCTATTTGGATCTGTTCTCTTTGGGGTACGCTGCACTTCTTGGATCTGTAATTTTAAGTCTTTCATAAGAGTTGGGAAATTTTCAGTGATAATTTCCTCCATTAGTTTTTCTCCTCCTTTTCCATCCTCTTCTCCTTCTGGGACACCCACAACACGTATATTCATGCGCTTCATATTGTCTTTCAATTCCCTGAGTCCCTGCTCATATTTTTCCATTTTTTTCCTATAGTTTCTGTTTCTTGTTGGATTTCAGATGTTCTGTCCTCTGGTTCATTATGTTCTGCCTCTCGAAATCTACCATTGTAGGTTTCCATTGTTTTTTTCATCTCTTCTACTGTGTCTTTCATTCCCCTAAGTTCTGTGATTTGTTTTTTCAGACTTTCAGTTTCTTCTTTTTGTTCCTTCCTTGCCTTTTTTATATCCTCCCTCAATTCATTGATTTGGTTTTTGATGAGGTTTTCCATGTCTGTTCGTATATTCTGAATTAGTTGTTTCAGCTCCTGTATGTCATTTGAATTGTTGGTTTGTTCCTTTGACTGGGCCATATCTTCAATTTCCTTAGTGTGATTTGTTATTTTTTGCTGGTGTCTAGGCATTTAATTACCTTAATTAGTTTATTCTGGAGATTGCTTTCACTTCTTTTATCTAGGGTTTTCTTGCTGGATGAATTTGTTGTCTATCTGTTCTTTGACATTCTGTTCAGCTTTATCTGAACCTTTAGCTTAGGTTTTGTTTAACAGAGGAGAATTTTTCAGTTCTTGTTTTCTTGTTTCTTGCCCTGCTTGTGTGGTACCTTTCCCCCACACACACTTAGGAGGGTCTGCTTAGATATTATAGACCCCAGCCAGATTTTCCCAGACCAAACTGGCCTCCTATCAGGAGGAAAGAGTCACCTGCGTCGGTTTTCCCTGAGCATGAGACCCAGCAGGTTGAAAGACTTTCCTGTGAAGTCTCTGGACTCTGTTTTTCTTATCCTGCCCAGTATGTGGTGCTTGTCTGACTGCAGGTCCCACCAGCATAAGATGATGCGGTACCTTTAACTTTGGCTGGGGGTTTGTTGGAGACAGAGGAGAGGTTGTAGGCTGGTTTTAATGGCTTCAAATTACCAAGCACTGGTGTCTGAATTCCTTGATGGAGGGATTCCACCTGCGTGGGCCTTCACCCCTCCCCTGGGGAAGGCACAGGCTCCAGATAAGCCCCCAAAAGAGCTCACTTCTGCCTATGCCTGGGGCAGTTGCAGCCTGAAAAGTCCTGCCGCTGTATCCAGAGGCAGTCAAGCCTTTGCAGATACACAGCCACAAAAACCTGTTTCCTTCTTTTTTTCCCCCTTTTTCTGTCAGTCCTGCCCCCTTGGTGCCGGGGCAAAAATGAGCAACCTCCGCTTTGATCGGGTTCACCTAAGCTGGGGGCCTATTTTTAGTAGCCAGAATTTGTTAATTAGTTCCACAATTGGCGTTTGATTGTGCCCAGTCACTGCTGCTGGTAAAGTCCTTTCCTTTCCCCTCAGGGAAGCGGCCTGTGGGGTAGGGGCGCTGGCCGCCGCAGCTTTGGGAACTTACGGTTTTGGGGGGTGTTCGCAGCCCGTCCAGCTGGTCCAGACTTGGGTACGCTGTGTGTCTGGTCACTGACGTGGCCCCAGGAGCTGTTCTGTACTGTTTCTGGTTATTTAGCAGTTGTTCTGGAGGACGAACTAAAACGTGCACGTTGTTAAGCCGCCATCTTGACCCGGAAGTCCTGTTCTCATTTTTTGGTGGTTATTAAGATCCAGCTCCATTCCATTGTGATCAGAGAAAGTGCTTTGAATAATTTCAGTGTTTTTAAATGTACAAAGACCTGTTTCATGTCCCAGCATATGATCTATCTGTATCTTTTAATTGCTAAGTTTAGTCTGTTAACATTCAAAGTTATTACTGAAAAGGTGTTTCTTGAATCTACCATCTTATCTTTTTTATTTTATTTGTCAAATCTGTATATTCTTTCCCTCTTTCTCTTTTTACCCTTGAGTTACCCTTACTGGTACTCTTCAATTTTGTACCCTCCTGCCGACCTGTCTTTTTTTTTTTTTTTTTTTCACAACTGGCAGAACTCCCTTCAGCATTTCTTAAAGGGCCGGTCTGTTGTTGACAAATTCTTTCAGGATTTGTTTGTCTGTGAAAATTTTTATCTCTCCCTCAGTCTTGAAGGATAATTTGACTGGATTCAGAATTCTTGGCTGGAAGTCTTTCTCTTTCAAGATCTTCTTGCTTCCATGGTGCCAGTTGAGTAGTCTAAACTCAGTCTTATGTGGTTTACCTTGTATGTAGTAAATTGTTTCTCTTGCTGCTTTCAGGATTTTCTGTTTCTCTTCAACATTTGATAGACTGATTAGTATGTATCTTGGGGAAGGCCTACTTGAATTTATTGTATTTGTTGTTAGTTGAGCTTCTTTGATTTGTATATTTATGGCCTCCATAAGGGTTGGAAGTTTTCCCTCATTATATCCTCAACTACTCTTCCTAGCCCTTTACTGCTCTCTTCTCCTTCTGAGACATTAATGATTCTTATATTTGTACACTTCGTTTTGTCCGTCATTTCCCTGAGATCCAATTTAAATTTTTCCATCTTTTTTGCCATTTGCTGTTTTGAGTGTGCAAAATCAGTTATTATGTCCTTTACTTCACTTATTCTTTCTTCTGCCTCTTCAAATTGCCTGTTGTTTGTCTCTAGTATGTTTTTTATTTGGTCTACAGCATCTTTAATCTCTGTGATATCTGCTATTTTTCTGTTTATTCTTTCAAATTCCTCTTTATTCTCTTCTACTATCTTCTTGATCTCCTTTTTGTCATTCACTATCCCACTTATTTTATTTAGTAGGTTATATGAATATCTTGGATTAGTTGTTCCAGTGTCTGTGTCTCTTCTGGTGTTTTAATTTGGTGTTAGGCTGGACTGTATCTGTCTGCATTGTGATATGCTTAGTGATCTTCTGTTTTTGTCACATGTATATACCTTTATTGATTTACTTTGGAAGTTGATTTCCTTCAGTAATCTAATGCCTTGAGTTTGTGAGATGGATGTGTAGCAAAATACAGGGCATGGGGCAGAGCACAACAGTGTAGTTATGTATTGCACTGCAGGTATAGGCACAGGTTGGGGTGCTACTCTGGTGCCTGTAAACATGGGTGCTCAGCAGCCAGGGAGGATGTAGCTGTGAGCGTGCACAGGTCTTGGGGGCATAACCCTAGTGTGCACAGGTTTAGGACACAGGGTCCTTTGCATGTATGCACAGAGCTATGGCAGTGGGTCCACGTTATGCCTGCATGGACTGGGGGCGCATGCTGGGATTCTTTTTGCATGGAAAAGATACAGGTATAGATTAATTCTAGAATTTGCTAGAAAATGTAATCTGAAATATATGAATAATGCCCACAAATTGGATATTTAACATAAATCATGAGACTGAAAAAATAAGATCGTTTCAACCAAAGGCAGAGAAAAGAAAGAAAATATAGTAGAGTTAATAAATAGCAAAATGTAAGATGACCGAAACAGGTATAGGTAATAAATAAAGGGAATGGATAAATTCTCCTATCAATAGAGTTTCAGATTGTTTACAATAAAATACAGCCCTAAACTATGTGTACAAGAGACACTTCTAAAGAAAAAAGCAAGCTTGACCTTAAAGGCATGGAAAAAAGATACTCTGCACAAATGAAAAAGAAAGTCATAGCAATGTTAATATCAAAGTAGAATGTAAGGCAAAACATTAAGACAAAGAGGACTCTTGCATATTAATAGCAGATATAGTCTCCTAAGAAGACATAATTGCTTTAAACATTGTTATCTAACAGCATAGCTTCAAAAAAATACAGTGTAAAACCTTTTATAAACCTTAGAGACTTATTTAATATTTTTGTAGGAGTCTTTAATAGACTGTGATATATTACCATAAAAAACTTTAAACAGCTTTATTGAGTTATAATCACATACTGTAAAATTCACCTATTCAAAGTGTAGAAATCATTATATATGTATATATTCATAGGGTTCTGATACATTTTTGAACATTTTCATCACTCCCAAAGAGAGCTTGTATCGTTAGCATTCACCACCCAGGAACCCCTCCTTCCCAGCCCTGGGCAACCACTAATCTACTTTCAGTCTTTATAGATTTGCCTATTCTGGATAGTTAATATAAATGGAATCATATAATATTTGACCTTTTGCAGCTGGTGTCTGTTACTCAGAATCAGGGTTCCTCCATGTTGCAGCATATATCAGTACTTCATTTCTTTTTATTGCTGAATAATATTCCATTGCAGGTAAATACCACATCTAGTTCATCCATTCATCATTTGATGGGTATTGAGGTTGTTTCCACTTTGGTGTATTATGAATAATACTGCCATAACCATTTGTGTATATGTTTTTGAGTGTATGCATGTTTTTATTTCTCTTGGCTATATACCTAGCAGTGGATTTACTGGGTCATATAACATAAATTTAAAGGCTGATGATGAACTGGAAAATTATTTGCCACAAGAGTGTGTACATTCCACTTACATAGAAGAAATATGTTTCCCTCTTTATAAAAGAAATCTAAATTAAACAAAAGGATAGTATTTCAGCCTATAAATTGATTAAAGTTGTAGAAAAATGATAAAAATCTGTGCAAGCAAAAAGGATACAGTGACATGAATGTTACATACACTGTAGTAGGAATGTAAATTGTTATTTCCAGTGAACAGTTAATCCTTATCAAGATGTACTTTTTAAAAGCATCCCTTTAACTCTATATTTCTCCCATTAGGAATCTGTTCTAAAGCATTAATAAGAACTGCTGATAAGATTTATATACATTTGCTGTTAACAGGAAAATATTAGAAACAACTACAATGGAGAATAGTTAAATGAATTATAGTACATCAGCAATTGAAATATTGTACAACCATTAAAATTCAGGCCTTCAAGAAAGATTAATGACATGAGAAATTGCCCTTGTTATAGTTTTTAAAATTGCAACAAAGTTGTTGATACAGAAAAAACTAATTTCTGCTTTAAAAATGTAGATGTGCATTTCTATTGAGGAAACAAAAACCTGGCAGGTATTTTTTATATTGGGTTGGTATGATTGATGATTTTCATTTTCTTCTTTTTTACTTTTCAAACTTTCTTTAGTGCTCACATATTAGGGAGAATTTGTAAAATATGTATCCATTTCCAGATCCCAGCCAACGGATCACTTAATTTTAAGCCTTGATACATAAACTTCTACTACAACTAGAATGACACTTAATTTCTTTTTAGTTGGGACTTCTAAGTGCTTATAGTATAAATTTCATACTTATATTCATTCAGATTTAAGATAGGAGTAGCTGGACAAGCATTGCTGATAACAGTTACATAATAGAGACTATAGTATTATTTCAATAGAAACTAAAATACTTTTCGTATAATAACAGCTAGCATGCTAAAGGCCGCACTCCCAGTTATTAGAAAATAGGGGAGCTAATTTTAAAAACATATGCTGTTGTCATTTCTGGAGAGAGAAGGAAGCTGCCAGTGTGGTTGAATGGCAGCATATCCCCAAATGACCCCTAAAGACTCCTTTGCTGGAAAGTGGCTTGGTTTTTCTCCCAAGAAAACATTCTGAAGTGAGAGCAGGATGATGCAGCGTTGGCTGTGTTGAGTTCTTTGGGACATGTGGAATGGTGGTTTAGCTTGGCCTTGTCATATCCTGAGAGCCCAACTTAAGTAAGTTGGATTCACTTGGTATTTATACCTTCTTTGATACTTCTTTGATACTTTCATGCTCATTAATACCTTCATTGGTAATGAGCATGTAAAGTAAAGTTAGAAACAGTCCTCTTTCCTCCTTTTGTGCTTCTCTGTTAGATCATTTGATGATGTTAGAGAATGGACTGGTGTCCAAAATGAATTTTTGGAACCTTTAATGGATTTTCTGTGTCCAGGCCATTTTTAGTCCTCATTATTGTGAATAATGAAGAGTGACTATAAAAGGAAAATCATTTTCCCAGATGAAATTTTTCATGGTGAAATCTCAAAGGTGGGAATTAGTTTTGTCCCCACCCTTTCTGTGAGATCCGGATTTAAAAAGTAATTTAAAAATCAACTCTTCAGTGGTGATATTACTCTGTTAAAAACTGTTTTACAATTAACATGTACAGATTATTAAATAAAATTTTAGTTTAGGTCTGTAAAAGGTAAGATTCCTCATCTGTTCTGTTTGTTCAAATCCTTTTAAGCCTTTTAATCCTTTCATTATCCCTGTACAATGAGATACAGGAAAGAGTCTACTATATGGACAGTCAAGTTACTTCTGCCTATTTTTTTGTCCCCTATATTAAAGCAATATGTTGAAATAGAGAAAACACAAACATAAAACAGAGAAAAATGTTCTAAAAATAAAGCAATATTCATGAAAGATTCCCTGCCAAAATGTTTTTGCAATGTTGTCTCTTGACTGTGATTCCCAATATACTAATGGTGCCTGAATCTCTACTTTAAAGGGTATTGGAGATGAAATTCAAACTCATCCTTGCGGTTCAGATATATCATTCATTTGTTGCCATGTAGAGACCTAATTGAAAGGAAATCCCTTGTTAAAGAATACAAGAAATTGACCTTGACTGAGAGTACAAGCCGAACTCATGTATCAGAATGTTTTAATTATTCTTTAAATTTAGTTTTAAAATTTCTATTCCAGGTATGTTTTCCCTCCAAGATAAATTATGCTTCCTACATTGAAGTATTAGCTGTAGTTTTCTCAGGTTCTTAAAAATGCAATATGACAATGTAATAAGTCTTATATGTATACATACCCATTACTTTCTGTAAAATAAATTAATTTTTAATATGATTTAAAGAACCTTTTACCAATGATACTTTAAATTGTTAACAGCAAAATATCTAATTTCCTGTATCTTTTGTTTGCTTACTCTTTGTATTTCATTAACCCTGGATAATGAAGCTCAATCAAATTCAATTTCTAGTCCATTTCAGCTACTAGTTTTCATACATTGGCACAAAAATTATTGTTGGATTTCCTGTTTAAGGTGATATTTAAAGCAAGCACTTATCATGAATGATTAAAAAAATTAATAAGACATTAAAAACTCTACCATAAAGGAAAAGATTTTAAAATTCTGCTGCATTAGAATCTAAAATATCTCTCAATCAGAAAACAATGTAAACAAAGACTACTCACAGACAGGGCAAAGGTACTTGCAACACATATAACCTATAAAGAATTAGTATTTCGAATATATGAAGTCCTACAAATGAAGAGGAAAGAAAGACAAACATTTCAATAGAGAAATAAACAAAGGATCTGGACAGAAGAAGAGAATGCAATGACCAATAGAGATATGAAAAAAATATATCACTCTCAGTAGAATTGGAGAAATGAAAACTAAAACCATAATGAGGAACTGTTCAGATTGACAAAAGTTGGTTTTGAAAATAACTAGAAACTAATAGGATTGGAAATGAGCATTCTCTTCAATTCAGCAATTCTAGATATACATAGCCTTGAAAAGTTCTCTCACTTGCGTACAAGAAGACATGCACAAGAAGTTCATTGAAACACTATTTATGATAATGAAAATTTGTAAACAATATAAATGTCCATCTTCTGGAACATGGATAAACTGGTATGCTCAGACAGTGGAATATTATGTAGCAGTGAAGATGGCCCAAATGGAGCCATCGGTTTGGATAATCCTCAGAAGACATAACGTTGGCAGAAAAGCAAGTTGCAGAATTACACCACTGACATAAAATTTTAAAGTATGATAAACTATATGTCATTTATGAATATAGTTATGTGTGTATGTATATATATGCTTTGATATATATATCAAAGATATAAAAACAAGCACAGAAATTTAAGATAGTGGTTCTTTTGCATGGAACATGGAAATGGAGGAGAGTGAGATCTGGGAAGGGTACACCAGCAACTTCAACTGTATTTATAATATTTTATTTCTTAAACTGGTGGGTATATGGGTATATGGTATAGCCTATATTCTTTAATTTCTTATTATATATTTCATAATTAAAAAAAGATATATGCCACCAAAATGTTAAGGTATTTTTTAACTCAAGAAATGTAGTTTTTATTTTTTTATTAATTTAAAAATTTTTTTAAAAAATATGACAAAGAAACACAAACATTCTTAACATATGATCATTCTGTTCTACATATATAATCAATAATTCATGATATTATCACACAGTTGCATATTCATCATCATGATCATTTCTTAGAATATTTGCATCAATACAGAAAAAAAGAAAAAGAAAAAAATTCATACGTACCATACCCCTTACCCCTCCCTTTCTTTTTTTAATTAACTTATTTTTTATTTATGATGCATAACCACATACAAACACAAACATTCTTATCATATGATCATTCCATTCTTGTTATATAATCAATAACTCACACTATCATCACATAATTGTATATTCATCATCATGATCATTTCCTAGAACATCTGCATCAATTCAGAAAAAGCAATAAAAAGAAGACAGAAGAAAAAATCATACATACCATACCCCTTACCCTCCCTTCACTAGTCACCAGCATTTCAGTCTACTAAATTTACTTTAACATTTGTTCCCCTATTATTTATTTATTTTCAATCCATATGTTTTACTTGTCCATCGGTAAGGTAGACTAAAGGAGCATCAGACAAAAGGCTCTCACACCCACACAGTCTCACTGCGGTAGCCATATCATCATACAATTATCTTCAAGAAACATGGCCAATGGAGCACAGCTCCACATTTTCAGAAAGTTCCCTCCAGCCTCTCCATTACAACTTGACTAATAAGGTAATATCTATTTAATGCGTAAGAATAACCTCCAGGATAACCTCTTGACTCTGTTTGGAATCTCTCAGCCACTGACACTTTATTTTGTCTCATTTCACTCTTCCCCCTTTTGGTCAAGAAGATTTTTCTCTATCCCTTGATGCTGAGTTCCAGCTCATTCTAGGATTTCTGTCCCACGTTGCCAGGAAGGTCCACACCCCCGGGAGTCATGTCCCACATAGAGATGGGGAGGGCAGTGTTTGCTTGCTGTGTCGGCCGAGAGAGAGAGGCCACATCTGAGCAACAGAAGAGGTTCTCTTGGGGGTGACTTTTAGAACTAATTTTAAGTAGGCTTAGCCTATCCTTTGCAGGATTAAGTTTCATGTAAACAAACCCCAAGATTGGAGGCTCGGCCTATTGCTTTGGCTGCCCCCACTGCCTGTGAGAATATCAAGAATTCTCCACTTGGGGAAGTTGTATTTTCCCCCTTTCTTACCATTCTCTGTAGGGGACTCTGCAAATACTTCCCATTCACTGTTCAAATCGATCTAGGATTTATCTGGACATCACTCTGGACAAACCTACAAAATCTCATGCCCTACGCAAGGTTTCAAGTACTATGGTGTTTGATTAAGCTGTCCACATAAATTATATTAGGACATGCACTAGTCAAAATATAAATTTTGTACCAAATAAACATTTTTTGCTTGTCTCATACATACGTTAAAGTTTTAAAATATTAATTACCATCTATTTTCAAGACCCTGCAGTAATGACATTCTTTTGTTCTTCCTCATGCAGAAACATTTTTAAATTTGTACATTTAGTCACTATCATTATACACTCTAGGCATTCCTAGATTATACCATCTCAGTCTTTATTGTCTGTCTTTCCTTCTGATTTCATTTGTGCCCCAGCCCTCCTCCTCTGTCATTCTCACATTCAGCTTCATTCAGCATTCTAACATTATTGTATTACAGTTAGGTATTATTGTGCTATCCATTTCTGAATTTTTACAATCAGTCCTGTTGCACAATCTGTATCCCTTCAGCTCCAATTACCCAATATCTACCATATTTCTATCTCCTAATGGTCTCTCTTACCAACTGAAAAAGTTCATTCGCTAATGTCAGGTCCTATCAGTGAGACCATACAGTATTTGTCCTTTTGTTTCTGGCTAATCTCACTCAGCATAATGTCCTTAAGGTCCATCCATGTTGTTACATGCTTCATAACTTTATTCTGACTTACAGCTACATAATTTTCCATCGTATGTGTATACCACAGCTTGCTTAGCCACTCTTCTGTTGATGGACATTTTGGCTGTTTCCATCTCTTGGCAATTGTTGCTATAAATTGTTGCTTGACAAATGCTGCTATAAACATTGGTGTGCAGATGTCCGTTTGTGTTCTTGCCCTCATGTCCTCTGCGTAGATACCTAGCAATGGTATTGCTGGATCATATGGCAATTCTATACTTAGCTTCTTGAGGAACCACCAGACTGTCTACCACAGCAGTTGTACCATTTGACATTCCCACCAGTAGTGGATAAGTGTGCCTCTTTCTCCACATCCTCTCCAGCACTTGTCATTTTCTGTTTTATTGATAATGGCCATTCTGATGGGTATGAGACGATATCTCATTGTGGTTTTGATTTGCATTTCCCTAATAGCCAGGGAAGTTGAGCATCTTTTCATGTACCTTTTGGCCATTTATATTTCCTCTTCTGAGAAGTGTCTGTTAATGTCTTTTGCCCATTTTGTAATTGAGTTGTCTGTCTTTTTGAGTTGGGTTGAACAATCTCTTTATATATTCTGGATACTAGAACGTTATTTGATATATCATTTCCAAATATTGTCTCCCATTCTGTAGACTGTCTTTTTACTTCTCTGATGAAGATCTTTGATGCACAAAAGTGTTTGATTTTGAGGAGTTCCCATTTCTTTCTTTCTTTCTTCAATTCTTGTGCTTTAGGTGTAAGGTCTAGGAAACCACCTCCTATTATAAGATTGATAAGATATTTCCCTACATTTTCTTCTAAAAATTTTATGGTCTTAGATCTAATGTTTGGGTCTTTGATCCATTTGGAGTTAATTTTTGTATAGGGTGTGAGATATGGATCCTCTTTCATTCTTTTGCATGTGGATATCCAGTTCTCTAGGCACCATTTATTGAAGAGACTGTTCTGTCCTAGGTGAGTTGGCTTGCCTGCCTTATCAAAGATCAATTGTCCATAGATGAGAGAGTCTATATCTGAACAGTCTATTCAATTCCATTGGTCAGTATATCTATCTTTATGCCAGTACCATGCTGTTTTGACCACTGTAGCATCATAATATGCCTTAAAGTCAGGTAGTGTGAGACCTCCAACTTCATTTTTCTTTCTCAGGATGTTTTTAGCTATTTGGGGCACCCTGCCTCTCCAGATAAATTTGGTTATTGGTTTTTTCTATTTCTGAAAAGTAAGTTTTTGGGATTTTAATTGGTATTGCATTGAATCTGTAAATCAATTTAGGTAGAATTGACATCTTAATTATGTTTAGTCCTCCAATCCATGAACATAGTATGCCTTTCCATTTCATATAGTTTTCCATGTAGTTTTCTTTGTATAGGTCTTTTGTATCTTTAGTTAAGTTTATTCCTAAATATTTTATTTTTTTGGTTGCAATTGTAAATGGATTTTTTTTTCTTGATTTCTCCGTCAGATTGTTCATTACTAGTGTATAGAAACACTACAGATTTTTGAGTGTTGATCTTGTAACCTGCCACTTTGCTGTACTCATTTATTAGCTGTAGTAGTTTTGCTGTGGATTTTTCAGGGTTTTTGACATATAGTATCATATCATCTGCTAACAGTGAGAGTTTTACTTCTTCCTTTCCAGTTTTGATGCCTTGTATTTCTTTTTCTTGTCTCATTGCTCTGGCTTGAACTTCCAATACAATGTTCAATAAAAGTGGTGATAATGGACATCCTTGTCTTGTTACTGATTTTAGAGGGAAAGTTTTCTGTTTTTCTCCATTGAGGATGATGTTAGCTGTGGGTTTTTCACATATTCCCTTTATCATGTTGAGGAAGTTCCCTTCTATTCCTATCCTTTGAAGTATTTTCAACAAGAAAGGATGTTGAATTTGGTCAGATGCCTTTTCTACATCAATCGAGATGATCATGTGGTTTTTTGCTTTGATTTGTTAATATGGTGTATTACATTAATTGATTTTCTTATGTTGAACCATCCTTGCATAACTGGGATGAATCCTACTTGGTCATGGTGTATAATTTTTTTATTGTGCTGCTGGATTTGATTTGCAAGATTTTTTTTTAAGGATTTTTGCATCTATATTCATTAGAGAGATTGGTCTGTAGTTTTCTTTTCTTGTAATATCTTTGTGTGGCTTTGGTATGAGGATGATGTTGGTTTCGTAGAATGAGTTAGGTAGCTTTCCCTTCTCTTCAATTTTTTTGAAGAGTTTGAGCAAGATTGGTACTAATTCTTTCTTAAATGTTTGATAGAATTCACATGTGAAGCCATCTGGTTCTGGACTTTTCTTTTTGGGGAGCTTCTTAATGGCTGATTCAATTTCTTTACTTGTGATTGGTTTGTTGAGGTTGTCTATTTCTTCTCAAGTCAGTATTGGTTGTTCACGCCTTTCTAGGCAGTTGTCCATTTCATCTACATTGTCTCGTTCATTAGCATAAAGTTGTTCATAGTATCCTCTCATTACTTCCTTTATTTCTGTGGCATCAGTGGTTATGTCTCCTCTTCCATTTCTGATCTTATTTATTTGCATCCTCTCTTCTTCTTTTTGTCAATCTTGCTAAGGGCCCATCAATCTTATTGATTTTCTCATAGAACCAGCTTCTGGTTTCTTTGATTTTCTCAGTTGTTTTCATGTTCTCAATTCATTTATTTCTGCTCTAATCTTTGTTATTTCTTTCCTTTTGCACTCTTTGGGGTTAGTTTGCTGTTCTTTCTCTAGTTCTTCCAAGTGGACAGTTAATTCCTGTATTTTTGCCCTTACTTCTTTTTTGATATAGGCATTTAGGGCAATAAATTTTCCTCTTAGCACTGCCTTTGCTGCAACCCATAAGTTTTGATATGTTGGGTCTTCATTTTCATTTGCTTTGAGATATTTACTGATTTCTCTTATAATTTCTTCCTTGACTCACTGGTTGTTTAAGAGTGTGTTGTTGAGCCTCCACATATTTGTGAATTTTCTGGCCCACTGCCTATTATTGATTTCCAACTTCATTCCTTTATGATCTGAGAAAGTATTGTGTATGATTTCAATCTTTTTAAATTTATTGAGACTTCATGACCCAGCACATGGTCTATCCTTGAGAATGATCCATGAGTACTTGAGAAAAAGGTGAATCCTGCTGTTGTGGGGTGTAATGTTCTATAAATGTCTGTTAAGTCTAGCTCATTTATTGTATTATTCAAATTCTGTTTCTTTATTGATCCTCTGTCTAGATGTTCTGTCCATTGATGAGAGTGGGGAATTGAAGTCCCCAACTATTGTAGTAGATGTGTCTATTTCTCTTTTCAGTGTTTTCAGTGTATGCCACATGTATTTTGGAGCACTCTGGTTTGGTGCATAAATATTTATGATTGTTATGTCTTCGTGCTGAATTGTTTCTTTTATTAGTACATAGTATCCTTCTTTGTCTCTTTTAACTGTTTTACATTTGAAGTCTAATTTGTTGGATATTAGTATAGCTACTCCTGCTCTTTTCTGATTGTTATTTGCATGAAATATCTTTTTCCAACCTTTCACTTTCAACCTATGTTTATCCTTGGGTCTAAGATGTTTCCTGTAGACAGCATATAGATGGGTCCTGTTTTTCAATGCATTTTGCCAGTCTGTGTCTTTTGATTGGGGAATTTAATCCATTAACATTTAGTGTTATTACTGTATGGGCAGTAGTTTCTTCTACCATTTTGCCTTTTGAATTTTATGTGTCATATCTAATTTTTCTTCCTTTTACCTTTACTGATAGTCTTCATTTCTATACTCTTCTCCACACCCCTCTCTTTTGTCTTTTCATATCTGTCTCTAGTGCTCCTTTTAGTATTTCTTGCAGAGCCAGTCTCTTGGTCACAAATTTTCTCAGTGAATTTTTGTCTGCAAATGTTTTAATTTCCCCCTTATTTTTAAAGGACAGTTTTGCTGGATATAGAATTCTTGGTTGGCAGTTTTTCTCTTTTAGTATCTTAAATATGTCATCCCACTCTCTTCTCACCTCCATGGTTTCTGCTGAGAAATCTATGCATAGTTTTATTGGGCTTCCCTTGTATGTGATGGATTGTTTTTCTCTTGCTGCTTTCAAGATTCTCTCTTTCTCTTTGACATCTGACATTCTGATTAGTAAGTGTCTTGGAATAATTCTATTTGGATCTGTTCTCTGTGGAGTACACTGTACTTCTTGGATCTTTAACTTTAAATCTTTCATAAGAGTTGGGAAATTTTCAGTGAAAATTTCTTCCATTAGTTTTTCTCCTCCTTTTCCCTTCTCTTCTCCTTCTGGGACACCCACAACACGTATATTCACGCACTTTATGTTGTTATTCAATTCCCTGAGTTCCTGCTCATATTTTCCCATTCTTTTCCCTGTGTTTTCTTTTGCTTGTCAGATTTCAAATGTCCCGTCCTCCAGTTCACTAAACCTATCTTCTGCCTCTTGAAATCTGACATTGTAGGTTTCCATTGTTTTTTTCATCTCTTCTACTGTGCCTTTCACTCCCATAAGTTCTGTGATTTGTTTTTTCAGACTTTCGATTTCTTCTTTTTGTTCATTCCTTGCCTTCATTATATCCTCCCTCAATTCATTGATTTGATTTTTGATGAGGTTTTCCATGTCTGTTCGTATATTCTGAATTAGTTGTTTCAGCTCCTGTATGTCATTTGAATTGTTGGTTTGTTCCTTTGACTGGGCCATATCTTCAATTTTCCTAGTATGATTTGTTATGTTTTGCTGGCATCAAGGCATTTAATTACCTTAATTAGTGTATTCTGGAGATTGTTTTCACTTTTTTTTTTCTCCTGGGATTTTCTTGCTGGATTACATTGTTGTCTATCTGTTCTTTGACTTTCAGTTCAGTTTATTCTGGACCACTAACTTAGGTTTTGTTTAATAGACCAGAATTTTTCAGTTCTTGTTTTTTTGTTTCTTATCCTGCCTGTATGGTGCCTTTCCCCCACCCTTAGGAGGGTCTAATTAGGTATTACACACCCCAGTCAGATTTTCCCAGACCAAACTGGCCTCTTGTCAGGAGGAAAGAGTCACTTGTGTCAGTTTTCCCTGAGGGTGAGACCCAGTATATTAAAAGGCTTCCTATGAAGTCTCTGGAGTCTGCATTTTTACTATCCGGCCCAGTATGTGGCACTTTTCTGCCTGCAGGTCTCACCAGCATAAGATGATGTGGTACCTTTAACTTTAGCAGACTCTCCCTGCTGAGGGTGTGGTTGAGACAGAGGAGAGGTTGTAGGCTGGCTTTAATGGCTTCACTTTTCCAGATCCTGGGGTCTGAATTCCTTGAGGGAGGGATTCCACCTGAACTAGGCCCAACCTCTGCTGCTGGGGAAGGCATAGGCTCCAGACAAGCTCTCAATCAAGCCTGTTTCTGCCTATGCCTGGGGCAGTGGAGCCCAAGAAGCCTTCCAGCTGTATCCAAAGAGTAATCAATCCATAGAAACACAGCCACAAAAGAGAAATGAAAAATCCTTTTCAGAGCAAGACCCCATTCCTCAGGTTTGCCAATCAAGAGTAAGTTGATACGCAGCTCTGTGTAACTCCAGGTCCTGTGTGCCCCCTCTTTTCCTGCAGGGCCCAGACCTTTTCAGATCCAAAAAAACCTGTATTTTTTTCCTTTTTCCATCTGCCCTGCCCCCTCTGTGCCAGGGCAAAAACCAGTGACCTCAGCTTTTACTGGAGGTTTAGCTGAGCTGGGGGCCTATTTTTAGTAGTCAGAATTTGTTAATTAATTCCATAATTGGCATTTGGTTGTGCTCAGCCCCTGCTGCTAGTAAAGTCCCTTTCCTTTCCCCTTTGGGAAGCAGCCTGTGGAGGAGGGGCGCTGGCCACCTTGGCTTGGGGTACTCACGGTGCTGGGGGGTCTCGCTGCTGGTCCAGCTTGTCCAGACTGGAGTATGCTGTGTGTCCGCTCACTGACGTGGCCCCAGCAGTTGTTCTGTACTGTTCCTGGTTATTTACTAGCTGCTCTGGAGGATGAACTAGACCCCACACCTCTCTAAGCCGCCATCTTAGATCAGACTCCAAGAACTGTATTTTTTAATTGGTTTTAATTTCTTCCTTATACATTTTATGTATGTTTGCCTTTTTCTTTTTTAACATGAGGACTTATTTTTATAATATTTTCATTTATCTGTTTAAATTTAAAATTATAGATTATAGTTCCTTTGTATAATATGCTTCCAGATTTTCATCAAGACCTTAATTTTGTACCATACCAGATAATCTTTCTTTAATGCAAAGTTTTAACACTACCTTAAGAAATTTTCTGTTTGACAGATACTTTTCTTCTGTGAATTTTAAAGATTAAATACCATTTTGGAAAGATGTGTCCTAGGACAAACCTGTAGACTATTGTATTTCTAGTGCTTATTTACAGGACAGTGTCCGGTAGGGCAGGTGTTTCAGAAATTGTACCGTAATGTGTAATGAACTATAATAAGTCTAGCATTCTTTCCTATACTGTTTTCTTCTCACTACTACTCTCCTCTGTCACTCCTAAATTAGAAACTAGGATTAAACAGCGTAGCTTTAAAAATACCTAGCCTAGGCCATGTCCCAGGGGTTTTTGTTTAATTTGTTTGGGGGTGGGCCCCAGGCATCAAACCTTTTTTTAAAAGTTCTTCAAGTGATTTTAATCTAACCAACCAGGGTTGGGAACTAGTGGTTCTAGAAATGTGGTCCTCATACCACATTCATATGATCTGAAAACTTTTAGAAATGGACATTTGAGCCCCTTCCCGGGTCTATAGGGTCAGAAGTTATGGAGGATGAGATCCTGTTATCTATGTTTTATTGCAGATTAATGTTTGAGAACATTAATGTTTCTCAATGTTTGAATGTATATATAAAACCCTTCAGGGTCCTGTTAAAATACATATTCTGATATGACTGTGTCATTGTGAAAACCTTGTGTCTCCTGCTCCTTTTAGCCACAATATGGACAGAAGAGTAAAGAAAATACAGATAAAAAATAAATAATATGGGGGATAAGGAGTAAAATGAATTGGTAGATTGAAATACTAGTGGTCAATGAGAGGGAGGGGTAAGGGGTATAGTGTGTATGAGATCTTTCCTTTTATTTCTTTGTCTGGAGTGATGCAAATATTCTAAAAATGATCATGGTGGTGAATACACAACTATGTGATGATATTGTGAGCCATTGATTGTACACCATGTATGGACTGTATGTGTATGAAGATTTGTCAATAAAAATATATATATTCTGATTCAGTTGTGGGGCACAACCTGAGATTCTGTATTTCAAATAAGCTCCTAGGTGATGCCAGTGCTGCTAGTCTGGGGAACACACTTTGAGCAGCAAAGGATCCTACTCCAGCCACTTGGGCCCCATCCCACACCTGTTGAATAAGAATCTGATTTTAACAAGATTTTCAGATGTTTCGAATACACACTACAATACATATTAAGTAGGAGGGAATTTAGAACATGCCGATATCTAAGGGAGGTAAGCACTTGAGGAAGAATCAGTATTGTAAAGTACTGCAAAGTAAAGTAGTATGAGTAAAAAAATGAGTCATTTTCTATGATTAATCAAAAAATCAATGGTGACCATAATCAGAATAATTTCTTTGGAGTGGTGGAGGCAGAAGCTTGACTGTATATTGAGGACCAAATGATAAGCACTTAGATGCAAGTGTATATAAATTTTTAAAGAGAGATTTTTAAGAAAGTCAAGGTTTGAATGTGTTTGACTAGTGATAAGCAGGAGGTAGAAGTACCGAAGAAGTTGAAGATGCTGGAGAGAGAGAAAGCTGTAGCTACTTGAAGAAGTGGCATCCATATATGGATACAAGAATAGCCTAAGGAAGGAAAAGGACATGAGGAGTGCAGAATTAGAGAGGCTTGGGGGTGTTGGGGAGCTGGGAGGAAGTAGAAGAAAGACTATGGAGGGTTTTTCCCCCACCTCATTGTTTTTATTTTCTGTGACATAGCCTAGTGTTTTATATCTTTTCCCGTCACCCACCAAATGAACAACTAGCTTTTTGAGTTTCTGTAATCCTAGTGCTCATTTGGTAATGCTTTACTGTCTGTTTCTTCTGATGGAATATAAGCTGTCATGAGGTTAGGTAATTTTCACCTGTCTATCCACAACATCCAGAACCTGGCGCATGTTAGATAGTCAGTACTTATTTGCTGAATGAATGAATGAATGAATGGTAGCTTATCAGTATAGATGATTATTTATTGTATTTTTCAAAAACTTTATTTTGAATATGCCATAAAATTTTGTAGGTCTCCCTTAAAATTTTTGTTGGGTTAACCTGACCTACTAGTTATTAGTATTTTTCTTAATGTATCTTAATTCAGGAATTATCTTGAAAATCCTCTTGTTTTCCTTTCCAGTTTTACCTCAGGCTTATTCTTTGATCTTTAAGTTTTAAGTCCTTTAAGTTTAAGGTAAGAATTAATCAATTCTTTGCCTGGACAGGGACCATATCAACTCCTATAGCCTGGACCATTTTCAATCTGAATTTTTATTACCATATAATATATACTACAAAGATGACATTTTCTTTTTAAAGTTGTGGTGCTTAATTTGAGAATAGTTTCAATAAATGCTTAAAATTGATGATGAAATCACTTTATTATTTCATAAATAACCTTTTTTTCTTATTTTATTGATTTGCATTTAGCATATACTTTTTTACTGCCTAATGTTAAGGCCTCAGTTACCTGAAAATGTTTTGTCTCTCTTACGCAGTATATATCTGGAACATTGACCCAGTCTCCAATTTTCTGGTTCAGTTTTTTCCCCAGAGTGAATTCCAAGCTTTGGATTTAGTTTATTTGAGTGGTTGTCCTTGTGAACGCAGCATTACGTACTCAAAATGTCATCTGTCTCAAAGCTGAGGTAGTGCCCAGAAATACATGGGAGAGAGCATTAGACTAACCAATGCTGTGTTATCTGTGTTCTTTGCAATATAATGCTTTGTATAGTTCAGGATTTGGAGGTGACACTTGGCAGCTTTTTACTTGTATTGAGACTATTAGTTTTTCAACATATGCACTATTTATCAGTGACTTAAGGATGTGAAATGTCTTTTAAAAGATACCTTAGAATATTGTTTTCCTACGCTGAATTTTATTTAAAATCAGAAGTTGAAAAAGGCAACAGAGTGGTTGCTAATTCTCTCTGGTAAATTAGCAAATAAAAGGTTGTTGAAACCTGATAGGATGGGGGAGAGCTGTCTTATACACATCTCCTTTCTGTTCTTTCTGTGGAGGGATGCATGATGAGTGCCTTCTTGGAGAGAAGGTTTGTGAAAATTTAGGGGCTGACATGTTTCTTGAAGATGATTGTATAGTGATTTAGCTTTCGCAGTGTGACTGTGTGATTGTGAAAACCTTGTGTGTGATTGCTCCTTTTATCTACAGTGGATAGATGAGTAAAACAAAGGAATTAAAAATAAATAAATAATAGGTGGAACAAATGTTAAAATAAATTTAGTAGATTGAAATGCTAGTGATCAATGAAAGGGACTGTTAAGGGGTACAGAAAAAAATATGGGAAACAAAGGCTAAAATATATTGGGTAGGTGGAAATACTAGCAGTCAATGAGAGGGAGGGTTAAGAACTATGGTATGTATGAGTTTTTTTCTTTTTTCTTTTTACTTTTCTGAACTGATGCAAATGTTCTAAGAAATGATCATGTTGC
The DNA here is from genome assembly GCF_023851605.1 of Tamandua tetradactyla. Taxonomy (NCBI): domain Eukaryota; kingdom Metazoa; phylum Chordata; class Mammalia; order Pilosa; family Myrmecophagidae; genus Tamandua; species Tamandua tetradactyla. Next base: position 17,416,672 of record NC_135343.1, on the reverse strand, counting down.
TGAATATGCAACTATGTGATGATATTGTGAGTTATTGGCTATATACCAAGAATGGAATGATCATATGGTGAGAATGTTCGTTTTCATATGTTATGTTTAAAAAAAAAAAAGATAGGGACCGAGAGCATTAGAAAAGCCATGTAATTGAAGGAACAGTAACTGAGGAGAGTGAAGAATTGCTATTGATGAAAGAATTAGAGTTCTTCATTTTAGCATACATCTCTTCATTTTTTATCTTTGCCCTCCACCCCTGTGATTCATTTTCTGTTCTCTGTGAAAATAATTCTTACAGGGTCACATCACTTATTTAGGAATGTTCTTTGTGACTAAAATAGCAATCAGTATTTCTAGGGACCTATCACTAATATAATGTAATATCTTTATCAAAGAAAAATCTTTGTTGTAATGGGATTTATTGGAAAAAACTCTTTCCTTTAATGTAAGTTTATGGGAGTTCTTAATTATTTTATCTTTATTTGTCACAGAGCCATAAGCAAGTTTTTAGTACTGATGAGGTCTGATATTTAGTATATGTGAATGAATGGTATGTAGATTTAAAAAGAGTGGAATATGATTATTCTAAAAATGTTTAATTCTGGTATTCTTATAGATACTACTTTTCTCTTTTGCTGAATTTTTTTTTTGCTGAATTTTTGATATACTTATATGGGTAAGTGGCATACTATGTAATTCATCATTTTACTCAATGTAAAAAGCTACTCTGTATAATATAATAATGACCACACTAGAAAGAACTATTGGCAACCCATTCATAAGATATGCTAGATAATTATAGCAATTGAGAAAAGAAAGAGAATATAAATATCGTGAGGGCCACTTCTGAGAATTTTATTCTGTGTATTCTAAGGACACCTGATATTGCTCAGGTGTGTTAATTAACTCATTCCTCTGTGTGTGGGGGGGGAGGGGCCTTATCATGGGCTTTAAAAACAGCACAGGTAAATTTCATTACTTGTAAGATAAATTTACATTTTAAATTCAAGAGGAAGTCATCATCGTTATGATATTGATAATATGCATTAAATGCACGATCCCTCAGAAAGGACTCTGAGGTCTATAGAGCTTAGGTTAGAAATGAAGCTTGCCTGCAAAGTGATTATAATGTGGTACAGAGACAGGAAAACTGGCCTCATTGAATTATGGGGTGAGTTCACCCATGGCATGTTTCTCCACCAAATCTATCTTATACTGTGGACAGTTGTGTCTTTCTTTCTGGTAATCATGGAAAGGAATTCTAGGAGAAAAAGTCTGTACTAAGGAAAAATTATATTGACAAGTCTTTTCGGGGTTGTTCTCAGTAATTTTAAGTATCATTATGTTAGCCTGACTTTGTATAAAATTAATTGTTTCTCAGCTTCACAGAAATAAAGACGTGTTATTATCTGTCTGTTTGAACACCATACTTTAGAAAATATCTTTATTTTTGGGTGAAACAGTTGGTTGGCTGCTTTCTTAGTCCACTGCTGACTTTGGTGATATCTTTTCTTTAATAATCCAGATTAGGGTACCCAAGCCGTTTATTGTATACTATTACTTAAAAGGTGTATTTTCTTTTCAAATGTTTAATTGAGAGTGAAATTTTTCTCCTGACATCTCCAAGGCTTTTGTTTCATTATTTATTTGGGATAAATGGGGCCAGAGGGTATGAGTGCAGTTAGGTTTTGTTGGAGGAGGGCTTGCAAAGACGTTTGAGGCATGATGTGCAAGTGAGTGTTTTTAAATCTCAAAGGTGTGATTATGTCATAACAACCATAACCTCTGGACTTGCTTTATTACTTTTATTAAAACAAATCTGTATGGGGGTGCTATGTATATTTTGGTGATGAAGGAAATGAGGTGGTTAATTTATTATGTGAACAGCACTTTCAACTAACCACAGCGTGATTCACTGGGAGAGCAGTGGAAAACCCTAGCTCTGTGGAATTGACTGCTTTTTGATTTGTGGACTTTAACTTTCAACACCAGACATGAAGTTTATCTACAAAATGATTTTTTTTTTTTAGCTCTATAATGTTTTTGTCCAGTTTTACACTTGAAATTCTTTCCCTCATTTTATTGTGGGCATTTACTGATTATGAACGATCTAAATAGTCCTTGCCCGGAAGTTAAGAAAAAACTAGAGGGGAATCCATTTGTTAGAGTATTAGAGAAATGTGTAACATCTTTACATTTTCCAAGTGGCTCTCAGGCATACCTCAGAGGAGCACTCCACGAAATAAATAAGTATACTATACTCTCTATGTATAAGAATAACTACCTGGAGTTAGATATGAGTTGAAGAAAAATGACCTGTTCTTCCATTTTGTATGTTGCATTTATAAACAGATACCATAGTGGGAAATAAAGTCAATCTTGTGGAAAATAGCCTCTGACAACTGTATGTTTGGAAGTGGGGGTTGATTATTGGAGGAGGTCAGGATGTAATGTCAGAGCTCATAATCCCACACAGAAGTACTCTCTGTGTACTTTCGATCACACTATAGAGTGGGATCGAAAGATCCATCTGTCTAATGAGCTTGCAGAATACAAAGCACTTGTTGTACACTCATAAACAACCATTGAAAGACCAAGAGAAGGTTGTTTTCCCTGGAGTTGAGCCATATCCAACATCATCTGGTGATGTGAACCTGCGTAGAGGAAAGAGTGGAAAATAGGTCATCTTCTCAGCAATACTTTTGAAAGACCCCTTCATTTTCCAGATGTGCCAGTACCAACCATTTACAAATGGAATGACTCAGAATTAGTCAGGCATTTAATTGATAAAAATTCATTAAAGTATTTAATATTTGGAACACTGTAAAAGATTCCACGAAGGTGAGGTTGACAATCAGTTTTATGTTGTATCTCTGCTTCTTTGGAGTGTCTCACCACAATTCTCTCAGAACCCTAGGTTTGCTCTAAAAATTATGTCGTTCCTTCAAAGTAGTTCCCAGGAGAGTTGGCAAAAGCCAGGAGAAACGTTATTTGTGTAGTTTATAGATAGAGTGAAGATGAGGGAGGTCCAGACCTGAGGTTTATCTAAACAGGGTGGGCTGGGGCGAGAGCACAGTCACCCCTGGTGAGGTTGTCACTCAGCCATCATCAGCCCTCGGTCTTGGGAAGAAGGTGTCCACTTTGAGACAGGTCCAGTCAGGTGATTAGTAACGATCATCCACGGTCCCAGACTGTGATGTTCAATTTCATTTTAAAAGAAACAAAACTGTAGGCAAAACATCATTCTAATGACTTTGGTTGTTCCTTTCAAATGTTCAAGTATCCGGACTAGAAGAACAAAACTAGGTTTTTGATATTGCAAGGTTCATTATGCTTGACACTATGTATTTGATTTGTTAAGAGTGGATTTATCTCGGGTGCACGGTGGTTCAGTGGTAGAATGCTCGCCTTCCGTGCGGGAGACCCGGGTTCGGTTTCCAGACCGTGCACCGTGCACCCTTCTTCCCCGCCCTGCCCTGAATAAAGTGAATTTATCATGATAACGGTTTTGTTACATAAAATATTGAGATTTAAAACTATTTTTAGAAGTTAGTTTTAAAAAAGTCAATTCCTTCTCCTTCTAAGTGCCCATTGCAAATCAGTGCAGAAAATAGCAGTTATTTTAAAAGCATGGATAACGGCAAAACCCTCATTCCAGTTGTGCCCTCCATTCTCCTCTCTTCCTTCCCTTCCCATTTTCTCCTGCTGTGTCCACGTGCTTACGTGCCTCTTTCCTCAGCTCGCTCCCAACCCCCAGTGAGCTTCCTTTTGAAGAGGTAGTTTGTTCCCTCCTTCCCTCACTCAGGGCTTCTCCCTTCATATGGTATGAAACATAACCAGGCTTTTTAAAAAAAGTGCTCGTACCCTCGTTTACAATTTGAAACACACTCACATATGTGTTGACAAATTTAAGCAACTTTTTGGGGTTTTAAAATAGAAATTTATGGGCATACTGTCAGAGTTAGCATTAACTGAACACATACCACTGGATGATGGCAACAGAATACAGAAGAGATTCAGCCCAGACTATAAGGCATTAATAGCATGATTTTAACTAAAGTGAAGCACTCCAGTTGAGAAGGAGACAGGAGATATCTTCTTGTGTAGAAGGCCCATGTTTATCGTTAAGTTTGCAAAGGAAATTTGGACTTTAGATTAAAATACTTGGTTAGTTATATCAGGGCACGGAACTATGCCCACTGACTTAAATGATCCTTCTTGCAGTTGGGTAGTTATAATTCAGGGTTAAAATTTTTCCTGAGAAATTGAAATTGCACAAACATACACACCAGCACCGTCCTGGTTTCAGTGCGGTTCAGTGGAAAAAAAATGCAGTCACCAAAGGGAGCTGTGGTCTTACCTTGGTTTAGCCTCATTTTCTGTGTGACATTGGAAAAGTAATTTTACTTCTTCATGTCATGTTGGAAAATCAGGATGCCTATATGTTTTTTGAAAAAGTGTTGAAAGGAAAAAAAAAGATGTCAAATTGTCTGAAGGTGCAAATGTGAAAGTGATTTTATTTCATATGATAGGACCATTGGATAATATATTCTATTTACTATATTTTTTTAACCTTTATGTTAATGTTTGATTTATTCATATTTTTCATATGCTAAGCTTATCAAGTATTCATAGATTTATTTAATTTCAATTTACAAAGGACTCTTAGAGTTCATACCAGCAGATAGAAGCATGTTCATTCCCTTCTGCTAAAAGGCGGAATGGAAGAAGCTGTGGGGAGAGCATCCAGGATCAGAGGGGTGGCCTTGCAGTGTTTGTAATCCAGGAATAAGGAGGTGGAAGCCCATTGCCTGAGCCTCCCCTAATAAATAGTAATGACAGGTCGGCTGCACAGAGAAAGATAGGCATTTGAAATTGAATTTGAAAGTATACTTTTTAAGCGTCTCTTAATAATTACCAGAATTTTTCTCTTAAGTCTGTAGTGCTTTACTCCCTATCCTGTGTATCTGATTATAGTTGTGGTTCACATCTAATGTTTAAATTGACTCAGTAATTTGGAGGTGGGCGTGGGAGAGGCTAGAATAATTAAGAACAAGCACAATAGCGACAACAGAAGCAGCTCCTCTGTTTGTTGGGATGCACAGTCTAGTTTTGAGTTGTCAATAGGAAACAGCTGTTTGTTTGTTGATAGCCTGCCTTTCCGCGCCCATAATCAAGCTGTTTCTCATCATTTAATTACCAACTCTAGTATTTGGGGCTTGTTGTGGATTTATGTTTGGTTATATAAAGTTTGCCAAAATGCCATAGTTTGGATAAAAAAATTAGTGACTCCCCTGTAGTCATTCTACTGAAATATGAATGTGGGTTGTAATAAAAGAAAGATGCCAGAGGAGGATTTCTGACATTTATTTCAAAACTTAAGGGAATGTAGAGGGTGTTTGTTTGTGTTTTCTGAGGGGCAACTATGAGTGTAACCCTTCCCTGCCCCATATACTCTGTTGCCAGCCGGGAGAGCATTCTGTTTTCTGATTGTCTTCCCGAATGTGCTTGGGCAGCACTGATGTGGACAGCAGGATAGATTTCATTTTGCTCAAGGAAAACATGGTTTCTTTTTCTTTTTCCGTAAAACTGTATTCTGATGTTGAACCCAAAACGGAAAGAAACCAAATAAAAGTTCTCTGAGAGTCTAAGGTGATGTTTCAGCCTCTTGGGTAATTTTACTACCTAAACTGAATAAAAGTTGAATGTGGCTCTTACCCTAAAAGGACCCTATCTATGCCACTTTATAAACAGACCCCTTTTCTCTAGATTATGCTGAGTGAGGCCCACTTTCAAATAAGGCTAACTCTGTTTTAGGAAAACAAGGCACAATGGTGAGGTTATTGTTACTTCGTTTAGTTTTACTCTTCAAAATAGAACAAAAACATCATCTAATCATGCTTAAAGGCCTGGAAACGTTTCTCTCCTTAATTAGCCTTTTCATAGAGCAGAATTACTTCAGAAAAATCCTTTAAAGACTACAGTGCCATGAATTTTTATTTTCATAAACTCCAGAGTAACTTTACAATTTCCCCTTGGTTTGAAATGTTTAAAATTATAGTATACAAAAATATAAACAATTTCAGAATTTTTAAATAACTTTCTCTCTTTGATCGCGAAGGTATTACATAAATTTATATACTTTCTTCTCTATAAATAAATGTTTTTAAAGTTATAGTAAGGTAAGAATAGTAGGTTTTTGTGGTAGAAAGTGTAGTTAGGAAAGGGGATACTTTAATTCTAAATTCGTAAAATCGTCTTTGAAAAGAAAAGTATATTTTGCATGAGGACTTTTTATTTCCATTATTTGCATTGTGTTTATTTTGTATCTTTCATGTGAACTCCACATCTACTTTCATCTAGAAGTATAAATCATAGAAGTATTTTTACTTTAAAAGAAGATATCAAAATGGTTACTTTCTTGAAACCAGTTGATCCCAAATGTCAGTGGAATTTGATGATCAATGATTTTACCAGGAGCTGGTTACAAGTAACAGAATATACTTAAGGTTAATACCAAAATATGAAATGTCCTTTTTTTTTTTTAAATCCATTGGGAGAGTTTATATAGATACTTTAAACTATTTCTTTATAGTTAAGTGTCAGGGCAAGATTTAATTCTTTATCTTATAATATGAACTATGCCATGAAGTTGGAATCTAAAATTAAAAGATTATGTCTGGCTTAATTGGGGTAGGTTGGAAGTGATGGAGAATAAAGGTGAATATTGTCATATGTGCAGCTGTGCATATAATCTGAAGGCTCTGTTAGCCAAAATCTGTTGTCTTAGTAGTACTCAGGTGCCTAATTCAGTCAAATGAATCACAGATGAGCCATTTTAAAAGTACTTTACTATTTGAGTGTCAGGGGAAGAAAATTTATTTGTAATTTTAAGAACTTCATCCCTAAATGGCTCAGTAGTGTATTTAATTTTAGCTGCCCCAAATCTATTTGTACAAAAATTATTAATTATAAATAAAAATTGTGCAAATCCTTACTACAGCTATTTTTAGGGGGGTGGGGAGGCTAAGCATTGGGAAATATTTATTATGGGACATTATTACAGTTTTTTATTTTCTTTGTTTAGATTTTTCTATTTATGTTTTCTCAAAAACTGCTAAAATCCACTATTATATAACCATTAAAATGCTGTTTTATTATCCAGTGATTAATATCCATAGCCTTTATTTTTTATCAGCTTCATAAATATATTTATTTTTCTGTCAGTCATTGTCTAGGATTTCATTTTGCTCTGCTTTCTATTACATACCATGAGTTATATGAAATTAATTTAATCGCTACTACAAACAGAAATTAAATGTGCCCTAATCCAGAGTTACGTTGTTTGCTTTTACAACTGTAAGTCATAAGTAATTAATTTTCCTTGGAAAATTAATTCACTTACCATTCCCAGTAGCATCATATGTTGACACAGGGTTATAGATTAATATTTTTCTTCAGCATGCTGGCCTCAACTTTAGAAGACCTTAAGTGAAAATAAATTAAAATTTACTCAACTGTATATAATTTGGAGTTATTTAAAACGTGTTGTTATTGCTATCATTCAGGTGATGATTCAAAAATTATACTTAAATTTTACAAAATCTCAATTACTATACTAACAAGTGTGAGGCAATATATTTTTAAAAAGTTATGTATATGACAGTAGCCATTAATATTTTTTATCCCACAATTCTGAATAAAACAGTTCACATGATAACTGTACATCAGAGTAGCATGGAGTAGTTTTACCATTACTTAAGTTATAGGAAGGCAAAGCGGGTAATTCACTGGGCATTTTGACTGCCTGGGATAACTTGCCATCATCATGTTTGGTTCTCATAGGACTTATTTTCACTTTCTAACCTCAGTTAATAGAAAGATTTCCATTATGATCACTTTTGAACAGAATATGAAAGATGCTTGGTTTTAAACCCCCAAATATTTTTTTTCATTATATTGACTCCCCTTCTATAATTCTTTCATCCTTTCCTTTTTAATCCTTTTTCTCTCTCTCTCTCTCTCTCTTGCTTCCAAAAAGGCCAGTGTGGAAAATGAAATAAGCAAAAGTCTTTAAGTTATATAAGTTTGGTTTCCCCTACAGCTTCTTGAGTTTGGGGAACCCAGAAACTATGAGTAAACCAAATTTAGCTTTTCTTTTGCATTTGCCAGGAGGTTATTTAGAAAGATGATTTTTCCCCCCTCTGGTTCAAAGAACTCTATAAAACATATAGTGTTTATTACTTTATTTATATTTAAGTCACTGAGGTGAAACTATAGTGACGGTGGCAATGTTACAATTTTAACAAGTGGAGTTTATTTTATAAATGTACCTTTGTGGTCATAGCTTTAATAAATGCAGGGGTTTAACAGTGACATGTTCTTTTATACCTTTTGGAAAGAAAGTTTGCTAGTTAATTCCAGTGCAAAATACTCCTAGAATAAGAGATCACCTCTCTTGTTGTGGTTGTTTTGGTTGTTGTACTATTCATTGGGTTATGGTCAGGTTTTTTCATCTGTGCTCACAGGATTTAGCAACCTAAATTTCAAAGTTGTGTCAGGGAGAGAATGCTTTGTTCTGTATTTCTATCATGATAAGGATGACAGAATCCCCTACCCTGTGCTTCAGGAGGCACCTCCTCTAAATTCTGAGTGGCCTTCAGAATTATATTAACTTTTTTCTTTATTATCATCAGGCAAAATGAAAAAACACTATACCACTAATCATATGCATTTATGTTTATGCTCTGACCCAAATATAGACTATTATTCAGTCTGGTTTAAGGGAAATTGGAGTCTTTGGAAAATAATTTATCTGGAATAATTTATTCTAAAAACTTTGTCCCCAAATTTATCACCATGTATCTACCATATGATTAGATATAAATATGTATGATAATACTGCATACATGCTTATAGTGAGCTAAGAAGTGTAGAGAGGTTGTGCGTAACAAAAGAAGGTTGCAGGAGTGGAGAATTAGAGGCACTGAACTGAAACTACAAGGTGTTTACCCAAAACTAACAAATAAAAATTTAATGTTAAAATATGTAAAAAGAATCAAGTCAAGAAACAAAGTTTAGTGGAGCAAAATGTTTTGCTTCTTAATTTGCATAGTTATTGTGTTGATTCACATTAGAAAAGAAGTGACAAGACTTTGTGGTAGAAATAGAAATGTTCTTTTTAAAAATTGAAATGAGGAAATGGTATGTCTCATTGTTGAATAATAATTGTGACACACATTAAAAACTATTTGTGCTGCTTGTGACAAGTAAGCAAGCAAGTGCCTGTGTGTGTGTCATGAGGACTCTGAGGAACTTTGAGCAGAATCTGACTTGTTAGGTCAATAAGAGTTTGTTTTTAACCTGCCAGCAGAGTGTAAATAATAGATCATTATTCCTGAATACCCCCCTAATGTGTGGTAAAAATGAGATTTGTGGGGCGCCAACACCTGTTGCAGAGCAGTGTTAATGCTTTATCACATGTTGCTCTTCAGTAGAGTCCTCAGCAGTTCCTCTGGGTGGAAAAGTACATTTGTACCTAAAGAAATGTCCAGTTATTAATTTACATTTTATTCTACACTATTCTTTCAAAAGAATAAATTTAAATGTGTTTGCTCTTCTTGCAAATAAATTTTTAAGTTAAGGTGATATATACAAAGGTAAAAATGATAATTTACCACCACCTGAGATTGACTCTCTCACTCTCAGGTCCTTCGAAGTGAATCATACTCCCAAACATTATTTCATATGACTTAAGTCTTAGGTACTAACTGTGGAATAAATTGGGTTATATTTTGTATTTACTTGAAACTCAAACCAAATCACAGTCAAGGTAGGGTATACTACATTGGAATACATTGCTTTTATCAAGGCAATACAGTAACCTTTGGCTGTAGAAAGCAACTCACCTAGATATGCCATTTCTTTTTATAGCTTCATTCATAGTGCTGGACTGTCTTCATTCTGATATAGAAGAACCCTGCTTCAAAAGATTGTGGGTGTATATAAAAATGTGAAATAATGTAATGGTCATTTTTCGATGGGTGTAAATGAACTAGAGATTTATTTCAATTACAGTGGATGGATTGTTACACTTGTTTTACTGAAGCTGTTTCAGTAGTTGAAAATATGTAGAAGAACCTTTAAATAATTTTGTCTCCAAATTATTGTTTTGATGTTTGCATGTTAGCCCACTGTTTTTCTAGCATGTATGTTAGAGAAATTCTTTTTGAATTGTGATTTTAATCAAATTTAGAGTGAATATTAAAAACAAAAACAGAAAGAACCTCTTTCCAATAAACATGGCTACTATATTTATCATTTTTAGAAGAAAGGAACACTAGTTGAATGCCATTTAATTTTTTCTTTTTTAGTGTTTATATTTACCAAATTTGGGGTAACCCTCAACATATTACTTTGTTAAATTTTAACTATTAACTTACCCCCAAGAGTGATTAAAAGAAAAGAAATGCATTTTTGTGTTTGCTAATAACAAACTAGACTTATTTTGAAGTTTTTCTAGATTCTACATGATAAGAGGTGGGGGAAAGTACTGAAGGAATATGGGAAGAAATAGAGTGTTCTACCTATGAGGGGTGCTTAATTCTGGAGGGGCCACCGAGGAATCTGTCATGATTGACAGGCATTCTACTGGAGTCCTTCTTTCTTTCTCTCTCTTTCTCTCTCTCTCTTTCTTTTTTCTTCTTTCTGTAGCGGTCAAAGAATATACACAAAGTTGAGTGGATACCAGTTTCCCCAGTACAGGGGCTGTTTTTTCAGGAAGTCTAACTCAAACCAGATGTTTCGCCTAGACCTAGAGTTTGTTGCTGCCAAGCATCTCATCAGAGGTCAGAGTTCTGGGCTCCAGGCCCTGCTAGAATTCTTTCACAAATTGCTATTCGGTGAGGTTTTAATCCTAATGGAAAGAATAATGTGCTTGTAAAATCTGCAGTTATTATAAACACAGTATACATATTGTGGACTTCAAATGACTACATATTTCATTCCCATAAACAGGGAATGCAGATGAATGCCTCGTGTGATGGCTTTAGACATTCTAACTAAAACCAAGTATATAGTTTATACTGCATTAACCATTTGCATTTGTAATACCTCAACAAAAGTAACTGCTATCTTTGGGTGACAACTGGTAACCAACTCGTGTCCCCTACCACCGCCAACTTTTTTTTTAAACAGACCCTACAGCCTCATACAGCTGTTTGAATCAAGAATTAAAAACATTTAGAATATTGGCTGTTCTCTTAGGAAGTGCCATGAATGCTACAGTAGTACTAAGTGAAAAGTTCTTAAAGCAAAAGACATCGTTGTGCCACGACCTAACAAACTCATTTTTGGAAACACATATATAACACTGAATTTGTTTACTCAAATTAGAATGAAGAATATTTTGCTTTTTAATGAAGAATGTGATTGGTATATAACTGAACATGAATTGTGGCTGTTTGGGAAAGATTAAGAGAGATTAATGAGATTTATTGCAATTCTGTTTGTTTCATTTTATTAACAATTATTATTAGATACTAGTTTCGGGAGGCACTGTTGTTACTGATTACTAGCTCAGAACAAATTCCCAGGTAGATAAAGGTATGTAAATCAAGAGAATAAAAATTTGGCCAAGAAATACACATGTTATTTAGACCATGCCTACTAAAATTACATAAATATGCAATTGAGTTAGATGTGGCAAATTTTTGTATCAACAAAACAGAGAAAGTCCAAATTTCTGAGTATAAGAGAAGTTGATTTTTTTTTAATAAAGTTAAAACAGATTTTAGTGTCTGTGAATTATCCCTACAGTATGAAAGCACTTATTGGCTTGAACAGTTTGTTGCATATGTTTCGGAGTGGTGGAGGGGAAACTACGTTCCCCTGGTTTTCGTATTTGAATGACAGCAATATGGATTATAATAAATATATAAACAAAGCTCAAACAGATTCTCTAAATCTTCAACATAAATAAAAATTGGCCAACTGTGGGCACCCAAAAAATTTGAATAGAATTTTGTGGTGTGGATAGTGTCTTTTAAACTACAGTTTTGATTTTACCTTTCATTTCGACAAAGGAAAACCAACATTAATATCTCTACTTCATAGATACACATTGCATTGGTGTTGACAGGAGTCATCATTTCTATGAGCTTTAATTCTCCTGTTAGCTAACAACAAATAGAAAAAGGGTTGTTGACATGTGTGATATAGAAAGAAAATATTTGAATTATATTTGTGTTCTGTTAACGTTCTTAAGTTGGAACCATTTTCAAAAGCTATTTTCTGATTGATCTTTATGCTATTGCATACCTCTAAAGAGACAGCATGGTGGCAGAGCCTCTGCAGTTTTATTTTCTGACATGCGTCTTCCTGAGTGTGTTCTACCTTTCTTTCCCATAAACTCTCATCTTATATCATATTTAGCCCTCTGTTATTTCATCTCACTTTATTATATAATTGTTTACAATGGACTTTTCTTGAAATAAAAATATGATATTAATGCATAGTATTTTTTTCTTTGGTATTCTGATGTGAAGTAATGTTTTGTGTGTGTGTGTTCATAAACCATAGTGGGTAGAATTTCCCCCCATAAAAGTCAGAGAATTCTATCATCAATTACTGTTAAGAAGTTGAAAATAAATGTCATAAACGTGAGACTGCATTTCATTCTGTATGGCATAATCATTCAACTGCAATTAAAAAAAATAGTCTGAGACTGTGATCACTTAATGAGAAACAAACAATTCCATATTAATGAGTTCCCATTTGCCAATAATTCTGTCATTTGTAACTTGAATCAGTCATCACCCCTGCAAATAGCCCTTTCAGGACATTATTTGCAATTTTGTCCTCTGTTTTCTGTCCTTGATGTTGTGAAAATGGCCGTCTACTGTTACAGGAATGAAAAGAGATCCCTTTCAAACATCTTTTGTGTTTCCACTTTCAGTGAAAAATGTTTTTCAAACCTGCAGCTGGTTATTTCTGCAGGAGTTCCCACTTATGCTCAGATTTGATTGACATTTTGAAATGACAGCTTTTCATGAAAAGCTGTTAACTTGTAGAATTCAGTTATGGTACTAAGACAGACTGACTTTGTTCTGTGGCTGGGACCTGTCCAAACTAAATAGAGCCCTGCATCTGAATTTAATAGTACTACTCAGCCAAGATAGGGCACTTTTGCCTTCTTTTTTTTCCTCTCAAACTCTGACGCGTATGTGTTCTAAAACTAACTTGATGGATATTCATCCCTACATCTTTTTGTTCTGTAATTGCTTTAATTGACATATGTAGTCATTCTCTTGTTTTCTCCCTTAAACGTCTAATGGACTAGAACAGTGCTTCATTTTATGATATGCTGCTAATTGAGAATAGCTTATTTTGCAATTAATGTTACAGGGCACAAAAATTTTCTGACTGTGTTTTCTTCCAATATAGAAGATCAAAAAATTTCGGAAACTTGTTGCTACTAAGTGTACAGATTCATTCATTATGTGAAAACAATTTGTGTATGGCACATACAAATATAGTTTATATTATTAATTAATTTCCTCAACAAGTAATTATACCTGCAATTTCAATGTGATATAATCCATGGAAATCACAAAGTACATGATCCAGGAACTTTTAATTCAGTATCTTATTATACTTAACTGATAATTAATGCTTCAAAATGCCCTGATTTATAACACTATCTAGTAATAACAATTTTAAATTGCTCAGATGCCTAGCTGCTTTTGTATTTGATTTTTTATGTAACACTCTCATGAGCTGAATAGAAAAATTTAATATCCTAGGTATATGCTTTTTTTTGTTGTCCCATTCTGTTTTTTGGGAAATATAAAAATCTTGTTTTACTTCCAGATTTTGTGAAAGTATTTTGTTGTGTTACATGGGCCTGTTAACCCTGAACATTTATATATGATACCTGGTTTACTGCTTTAAGGCAGAAAGTTGGGACAGAAAATTACTATAGATCCTAATCACTTTTATGAAGCCGTGATGTTACTGCCCCAGCTCACATACCTGCAAGTTTAAATTGAAATAGCTGACTCGGGATGATTATCCATTTTCTATTACCTATAGATGTCTTATTGCTGCTGTTTTACTCTTAGGTAGCTAGACTAGGTTCAGTAGCGTCTTCATAAGAATGTGAGCCAGTGCTATACAGTGTGCTCTCTGTGATGTTGCTGTAAGACGCAATGTTTTAAATTTTATTCTTTCAGCTCTAAAGAAGAGAAATTCAGGGTTGATGTTGGTTGAAAATATTGGCCAAAATTATAGTTATAGAGAATTTCAGGGGATTACTACAGCTTTACAACTGCTTACCTTCAGAATCAAAATTAATTTTAATGAGTTGAAATTCATATATCCCATTTTGATGACGTCTGAGGACTAGTGTTAGAATCTTTGACACGTGTTAAGAATACCCCTAGTATGTACAGGTTAGCCAAAAGGGCATTCTTCTGTCCTTCTGGGAAATGTAAGCTGATATAACTGTTTTAGTGTACTGATTGACTAAATACATATATCAAGGACTTTGAAATGTCCTTTTTTATGTTTAACCAAATAATTTGTTGTTGGAAATTCTGTCCTAAGGAAGCAAATCAATTTTTAACGGTTATGCCTAAGACTGTCCTTGGTGTTACTTATAGTAATTGAAAACTGGAAAAACAAAGGAAAATATACAATAAAAAGACATTGGATTGGGTAGTGCAACGGTGGTTCAGTGGCAGAGTTCTTGTCTGCCATGCCAGAGACCCGGGTTCTATTCTCAGAGCCTGTCCGTGCCAAAGAAAAAGAGACTGGATTAATTAAATTGTGTCCATATAATTAACTACTGTGCAGTCATTTAAAATTAAATTGCCAGAGAATCTTTTAATACAATATGAAAATACAATGTTCAAATATTTAGTCAAAAAACTAGATTCATAATTTGTATTACTTCAGAAAAATATTCCTAGGAAAAGTTGAAAGAAATATCCCTAAAAGTTAAGAAGAGTTGCTTCTGGGTGATAAGATGGTATTATTTATTTTCTTCTTCTCCTTTATATATATTTGTGCACTTTCCTAACTTGCTAAACTAAAACTTTTTTCACTTTCCTTTTTAACTTTTATTCTTTGGAATAAAAAAAAAGAGAGAGAGATAGTAAATGAGAAACCTAAGGAAAAAATAGTAGTGACACATTGGAATCCAGGAATCATGCTTTCTAATTTCTAATTTCAGGACTTGAGGACTTGAATAAAATAAAATAAAAGTTCATGAGATAAAAATTAGTTACCTGCATTCCCAATTCCACTAGCAGAGGATTTTCTTGACCAGAGCCAAATTTTAAATTTAAATTCAAATACCCCCGAGAGAGCACTAGCTGCGCCAGTTTACCGTGGGTCCTTATCCATGTCTCTCTTACACCTGGCCTGATTTGTATTTTATGCAGCCTCCCGAGGCCTCTGGGATGAAAATGTTATATTTTTACCACTTTAATGCTAAATGGCTTTGTCATACTAGTAGAATGGTATATCCTTCTCCACCTTTTTTTTCCTCTCCTCACCCTGCCGATGGAAGTAGTGATGAAAATGATGCTGATCGTAACAGCATTTATTGAGCCTTTATTATATGCCAGTTTGTAATAAAACCTACATTAATCATTATGTCTAATTTTCACAATTCTTTAAGGCTGGGTGCTATTTTTTCCCCCAGTTTACATGCAAAAAGCTCAAAGAGGTTAAGAATCTGTTAGCAGAAGAAACAAAATTTGAAACTAGGTCTACCCGAGTTCTAAGTTTCTGCTCTTAATAGCTATCTACATAATAATTATATTTTGGCATCACTAGAAGTTTTAACTGTGCTACTTATATTATTGAAGGGAAGATTAAGTAACAATTGTCATTCTTATATATTCATGTCACAAATGAAAGGAGATAGTGTTTCTATATTATTCCTTAAACTTTTATTGAACAATAAACTGTGTTATTTCATTTCCAATTTATAATTATATATTGTGTGTTAAGATGTGGGAAAGCAATGTTGGTCAAAACTTGGTATAAAATGTTGTTCTCTGAACTAAGAAATAGTGTATCTATTATGTAAAATCATGTTGGCTCCATATATATAATTCTGGTACACTTAATTCCTGTCACATGATATATTTAGGAACATAATCCCTACTAGGGCTATCTAAGTGCTAAAACCAAGCTCCCTGGCAATTATTTTGTTATATAACTTTCCTAGTTCAATATACCTCATGCGTGTTGTCTTAGCTATTTGTTCTTTTGCCTTTTAGTTTTCTTTTGGCAAAGCAAAGCAACAGTTTGGGAGGGGTTTTGATCAGAGGAAGAAAATTGGGTTTTATATAGAACAAAAATATATGCTTTCTAAAATTTATAATAAACTTTTTTTGAGGGTTAAGTCACTTAGCTCTTTGTATTTGAGTTTCATTTAGGAAATGTAACATGGCGTTTGAAATTAATATATTTACAAGTGATGGGAAAAGGAAGAAAGTCACAGAAATAATCTCTGCTTTAAATTCCTTAAGGAAAGAATGTTCATTAAGCATATACAAAACATTTATTACACTGGTATTACATGAAAAATTTAAAAAGAACAAATATATAGGACAAATAAGCATGTAAAGCTGTAGCACTGAGGGATAACTAGAGGTGTGTGTGTGTGTGTGTGTGTGTGTGTAAATTTCTGGAGGTTTTGTTTTTTCTTTCTTTTCTCCCCCTTCATCTTCCTTTACATGTCTAAGTGTTTGTCTTTTTTTCCAGTCATTGGCTAGACATTTCCTGTCCCTTTATAATCTGAAGTTGTCCTTCAGCTCTGGGAAATTATCTGGATTTCTTATCCTCTGTTTTCTCTTTCCATAACTCCACTGAATTGAATATTAGATCTTTTAGATTGAACTTTTTATGTCTCTTATCTTTTCTTTTCTTTTCTCTCAACTTTTCCAGCTTTTGATTTTGTTGTTGTTGTTCTAGGGAGCTCCTCAACTTTACCCTCTAATCATTTTATTTTGAATATTTCATTTTGGTAATCATATTTTTAATTTAAAAAATGCTGTGTTGAGTACTAATTTCCTTTTCATGGTACTATATTCTTACTTTTTTGTCCCTTTTTTTTTGGTTATATTAGTTTCTCTAATTTCCCTAAGCACACAAACTAGAGAGATTTCCCTTTTCTAGCTGTTTCTTCCGTTTGTTTGATGTTGTTTTACTATTTGTTTATGTCAGTCTCTTAAAATGAAGATTTTTTCATCTTCTTAAGAGAGCCTGCGCTGGTCTCTTCTTACTTAAGAATATGGCATTAAAAACTGAAGGTAGCTCTGCTGTATATGGACTGAATTTGTTTCATTAGCAGGCTTTGCTTTGTGGGGATCACTTGAAGGAAGGTAGCTATTATTTTCCTGGGGTCTAAATGCCATATTTCAGAGGTCTTTTTCCCTGGGGCTTTCACTAAACTCTCCTTAGTGAGAGCTTTTCACCTTTGATGGGGGAAGGTGGAATAAATATCTGGCTGTTTTAGATGCTGCTAGGAATGAGTTTGGGGTGTGTGTGCCGCAAACACAAAGGTAAATGACGTGAGCACACACTCTAGGGTTTTGAACAGCCTCTAATGCCGTTGTGGCCCTTTGCGTTCTGAGACGGTACACAAGAATTTCAAAGGGCCAGACCTCAGACTTAAAAATTCAGACTCAGACTTGGGAAAAGGATCCCTAGTTTTTAGGCTTAATGATTAGGAAAGGACCCCCCCACCTCCGCCCCGCCTTGCCCCGTGAAAGATAGGCCTGGGAAGATTCGATAGTGGCAGGGTATGCCAGAACTTTTGACTCTGAGACCACCTATATTCTCCTAGCATGAAAAAGGTGGTGTAATGATCAGGTTGTGGTGTCAACTTGATCAAATGATCATGCCCAGTTGTCTGGTCAGGCATACACTGACCCAACCATTGCAGCAAGGATATTTCATGGCTAGTTGATTAAATCATCCATTGATTGCATCTGTGGCTGCTTACATCTGCAATCAGCTGAGATGCTTCTCCCACCAAGGAGATAATCCAGTCAGTTGAAGACTTTTTAAGGAAGAAGAGAGACATTTTCACTGCTTCTGCAGTGAATAAACCTCTCCTGTTGAGTTCCTCTAGACCCTTCATTGGAGCCTCCAGCTTCATAGCCTGCCCTACGGATTTTGGACTCTTCTGCTCCCACAGTTGCATGAGCCACCTTTCTAAATCTCATCGTTAACAGATCTCTCCTGTTGGTTCTATTTCTCTAGAGAACCGTAACTAACACAGGGGGCTATGGTCTCAAGACTTTGAGTTCCAGCTCTGGGGATATTATGAAACAGGACCTAATTCACCCACCTCAGCATTCTATCAGAACTGATTACCTTAATACTCAGCTGTTGTTTCCATGGCACATTTTTTTGCTGATCACCTTCTTAGCCCTTACCTCTCAAGTGGCAACTGTTTTATGGTCTGACTTTGAATTAATGTCCCAGATTTTATCCAACATGGTCTGTGGCATTTCCCAGGCCAGAGTGTCTTAGAGGTTCTGCCTGACTTATGTGCCTCCATACCCCAACTGTGTCGCCTGCATGAATACAGCCAACCTGCAACTTCCTTCTTTTGATTTCTTTCTCCTCAAGATACTTCTAGACCTGGAGGCAAATGTCTACTCCAAGCCACTGAACTTTCTGTAGTAGCTGGTACATCATAGAGGATTTGGCATGGAAAAGCAACCTGGCCTTTTTTCTTTTAAATTATCTTTCCATTTTTGTTACATTTTTCTGAGGAAAAAGTTGTAGAATTCAAGCCTTTAAAATCAGTCCTCTTTGAGAAGGAAAAGTTTCCTGGGTGTGTTATCAGTAGTTGAAAAGTATGTCTGACTTTTAGTAATAGCCCTAATTAAAACAAGCATGGCCTGGCATGAATTTAAGTCACTGACAGTGTGGTTATCTATGCCGTCTGTACATTGGTTTGTGTAATGTGTTTCTAACTTAGTTCTATGGCTTGACTAGCTAATTCCTTTTTTACTTTTTCTTTACCTCTGGGAAGGTATTGCTTCTGTAGGTTTCACATTGTAGAAAGAAACTTGCCTCCGTGTGACCCCTATTCCATGTAGTAAATCCTCTGAAATTAATTTTTGTTCTTTCTGATCTATACCTCACATGACTCCCCCAAAGATTTCATTATTAGATTTTGACATCCTTTTAAATTTGTAAGTGCCACAAAGTTGTCCTTGCAGTGGAGGATATGGGTAAAATATTTCAAATGACAGATCTGCATCAATAATGTTAATGTTTATGAGGTGATGAAAACCATATAAGTCTTAAGCCAGAATCTTATTTCAGCTGAGTCCCAGAAATGTTGACCGCAGAAGCCAAGGCACATTCCATTTGTTGCAACAAATGTTTTTCAAGTCCTTTCCAACTGCGTGAAAGACAATTGTCACTCTTAAATGCCTGAAACCGTAAATACTTTTTCTACTATATTAGTTAAAGCAATGAAAACATGTTCTGCTTTTCCCGAGATGATTTTTGCCTTGCCTTGAGTTTCCAAAATAGAGAGCAAATATGATAATGTCATTTTGCCCTCTTATTTTTCATGTTTATCCTCTCACAGGGTTTTTGAGAAATTTTGCATCATTCTTTCTCTCTGACTTTTCGCTTTCATGCCAGATGGTTGTCTTTACTAAACATTGAACAGCCTCAGGGGAAAGAATTTTCTATTTCTTACTGATACCAAAGGAGTTCCCCGACTTGAGTGACTTCTGATTCAGATACAGAGAGCATTAGTATTTGTGGGGCTTATGAAGTAGAGTTAGATAAAATCTAGAAAAAACATATTCAGTA
The DNA here is from genome assembly GCF_023851605.1 of Tamandua tetradactyla. NCBI lineage: Eukaryota > Metazoa > Chordata > Mammalia > Pilosa > Myrmecophagidae > Tamandua > Tamandua tetradactyla. The sequence goes on along the minus strand of NC_135343.1, from coordinate 17,396,821 downwards.
TGCTAGTTGTTATATGTATATTATTTTGTTAACTAAAAGAGGATGAAGAACTATAAACCATTATAATATGGTCTTTTGTCCAATTGCTTATATAGGGTTATGTATTTTTCTTGAAAAATATATTAACAAAAGGATTCATTAAAAACTAAGCTATTATTAAGTTTTTCTGGGAATTTAAAAGTGGTTCTTAGAAAAAGGGGGAGAAAAACCAAAATAAAAAATTATTACCACTGCCTTACCTCTACTGTGAGTCAGTCAGTACAAGAGGTTTCCATGATTGGAGATATTAACAAACTAATTATTTCTTTTAAAGTCATCTCTAAGAGATACCATAACAATATAATAAGCATAATGAGTTCACAGTGGAAATTTCACATTACACAAAGCGTTATTGTGTTACAGGTTTCATGATGAAGGTAGGTTTCTCAAAGTGGGCTATTACAATAAAGAAATGCTCTAAGTCAATAACAATGAAGAAAACAATTAATTAGTACTTTTGAGGTGGCTAATAGGGATGGGATGGAATTGTTCTCTCCCTTTTCATTTGATGAGAGTAAGGCGTCAAGATATTATTTGACTTGCTTAGCCTTCCTCATTACCTTTCATCTTCATTTATTCCCTTAAGTTAAGATAGCATGGGCTCTGTGGTCCCAACTACCTAGATTCAAAGCTTGGCTCTACCACTTACCAGCCTGATGACCTTGTGCAAGCTGTCATTGTTATCCTCATCCTCATTATCATTTCAAGTGTAGAACTGTAGAATATTAGCTCTGAAAGGTATCTAAGAAACTAGTAAGCCCACCCCCCCTTATTTTCTAAAGAAACTGAAACCTTTTATTTAATGTTTTGGTTATAAGTAAAACAGTTATCTCTTTTAACTTTAATGTCCTTTGTACTACAATAGTAGTTAGTATGTAAGTTGTAGTAGACTGATTCATAGATAGTAAAATAATTTTTAAAATAATTGTGGTTGACGTAGCCAGCCTCCAAAATGGTCCTCAGTGATCCCTGCCTCCTGCTGTTCATACAGAAAAAGTCCCTAATAGTAATTAACAAAGAAAGGACTATTTTTTTCACCAGAAAAGTAGGATGCACATAATTATACAGTAAGGGGCAGTTGTTTAAATTGAGTAAGTTTACCTTTTTTTAAGAAAAGCTTATCACATCATTCTTTATTTTCCTCATTTTTCCTTTGACCATTGAAAATTTTATTATGAACAGACATTTGGGGACCGTTGCCCTTCATCATGATGTATTTTAATTTCCTTTAGGAAATTTCAGCTTACCTTCTTGTAGTATTCTCACATGTTGCTGAATAATGAGAAATTTGTTTCCTTTTGAAATGTGGCTTTAGAAAAGCCAAACTGAGGAAACCCAAATTTTATCTCTTACTTGTAGTGGAAGGTACAGTAACACAGAAAGACTTGACTTTACTTGACTTAAAAACCCAAATTTATTTAAAATAAATTGTCAATTCTAGACTGAGACTTTCTCTACAAGAATATTCCCATTTGTGGTTTGAGGAATGAGCAATATGAAAAATTATTTGATCCCTGATCCTGCTTGTGTAATTGTTCCTCTAAGGGTCAATCTTTGGCCCTAGGATTCTTCCCTTATTTAAAAGGAGATGATGACATTTTTGTCCTGTTTCTAAATTCCTTGTCCATGGCCAGTTGGATGAAATGAGTATAACTTTTGCCTAGTTCTACCATGACCTGTAGAGGTGTTTTGGGAAAATGAATCATTATATTACATCAAGCTTTAAAGAAAAATTTATGTCTAAATCCAAATATTTTCATATCAAAATATTTTTTTCCAAGTCCATGAGTTGTATCAAGGTATTATCTTAGACCTTTCTGGGAGAGGAGCCTTCAGCTTATAATCAGTTTACAAAAGAGAATCTGTCTATACTAAATGAAATTCCATGAGTAAGTCTCATAAGCCTGACCTGGAAGCTGGAAAGTAAAAACCTTCTTCCTAGAGGTTTTTTGCATCTGGTTTCAAATCTCCCAGCTTCTTTGGTCTCCTTTTTATTATGTGACAGGATGCTGCATTTTAGCTCTTGTCAAAAATGTCAGAAGCTTAAATTTGATTCAGTTCCCAGGAAAAGAAAAGCTTACGGTTTTCTAATTAAAAGCACCAGAGATTAGTCTATCTGACTGAGGTCTGAGTTAACAGGAACTCTTTCTTGACCTAGAAAACTACCCAGAAACTATTTGCAAGAGGATTTGGAGACTTGGGGTCAGGGGGCCTATAGCCATGGATATGGTCAATCTCAACATGTTATGTTAGGGCATCTTAGAGTTCCTTTTAAATTTTCACCTTGTGAGCTGTTGGTCTGTGCATACTTTTTTTAAAAAAAATCTGTATTATGTATTTAGGTTGTGCTACTGCATTATCCTCAGGCAATTCCATGTCAGCACTATCTGCCTCTTTTCTACTTTTTTAAAAAAAATCTGTATTATGTATTTAGGTTGTGCTACTGCATTATCCTCAGGCAATTCCATGTCAGCACTATCTGCCTCTTTTCATTTGAGGCCAACTTTTTTTGTTGTCAGATTCCCAGCTTCGGCAAGAAAACTCCAAAAGCTAACCTGCTAGAAGATTGCCCCTGGTTGTTTCTTCCTTTATCCAATTAAGTCATTGTTTTCTGAGTTTCTATCAAATACTAAGCATAATGCAAAGAAGAGGGGAAAAAAGCATAATGCAAAGACGACAAGTCCAAATGGCCAGAAAACAAGCGAAGAGATTCACAACTAAAGCAGTAATCAAGGCATTGCTAATTAAAACAGCAGTAGGATATTATTTTTTATCTAAGATTGATGAATATTTTAAAATCTGACAATATTAAGTGTTGTGAGAACATGGAAAGACAAGTAATCTCATACATTGCTGGGGAATCTATGCCTCTTATATAGTAAATGGCCAGTATTTGACTGAATGAATGAAAGTAACTAGCCTAGGGGGTGAGCAAGTTTGAAAATAGTTGCAGTAGAATAAGTAAAGAGAATCATCTCCACTAAGGGAGAAGAGGTATCAGAAAGCAGGAACTGATTCCGGGTGCCCTAGCATGAGTGGTCATGTTTCAGCACATCCACACCACCTACTCTGTACTCACACTCCTAACACCTTGGGAGGGTTATTGTTAAACATGAGAAGATGGACAAGATGACTGCTTGAGTTCCTTAGAAAGACTCTAGTAAGTGAGTTTCGAACCTCCAAACCCCTGGAAGTATTTCCAACAGTCAGGTGAAATAATCCTAAAAGGTACTCTAGACTAAATCTGATTCTTCTGTAAAAGCACTGAAGTTCCTTCATCGATTAAGGACCTGAAGCACAATTCTTGGCAAATTCTTTACTGTGCTTACCAGGTCACTAGTCTCATACCATCTGTTTTCTCCCATCCTCACCAGGCTTTGTGAGTCACACTGGTCTACCTTTAGTTCTTAGAATATTACACGTTCCTTTCTACCACTTCTTTCACTATATTCCATTCATTTATTTGTCTATTCATCCATTCAGAAGATAATTGAGCACTTACTGTGTGCTAGAATGCAGTAATGTATGAAACAAATATTTATTTACATATGCACACCCCTACACCCCTACATGCATTAGATGGTAATAAGTGCTATGATAAAGTAAAATAGGAAATTGGAATGGGGGTGGGAGTGGTGTGAAGGCAGAATTTTGGAGTTTGGTTTTCATTCAGGCCAGTGTAGGCAGCTAGGTGTGGAGTGATCATTTCAGACCAAACGGAGCTCCTAGGCTTTCTGTTGCCATAGTTATATGGAGACGGGATACATGCAAACCACAGGGAACCTTGCCTTTATATATAAACGGTCCTACTCCATAGAAACATATTTAATGTGGATCCTGTGCCAGCAGTGTCAGCCTCAACTCTAACTGGGAAAAGTTTACTCTCTATGATAATAATGGAATGGAAGCCACTCATATCTGGCTTCATGTGTGGCCACGTATGTATATTTAGGGAGGGAGAAAGTGTATCTTTAGAACTTCTACTGGAAATATTGACAAGGGCCCTTGCTTCTACAATTTGGGAAGAAAAAACATTTTTAATTCATTTGCATTAATGATCCTTTTACCGCCAACCCCTTCCTCCCCAAATAGACAAGCAATTTAAACACTAGGCTCTCAGAATTTCTTGACACAAGGAGTTTTCTCCCTCCCTTTCTCCCCAACCTCTTCCCCCTCCCCATTCTCCCACTTTTACCCTCTACCCCCTCCCTCCCTTCCTCTATCTCCTTCCCTTTTCCCCCTGTCTCACGCATGCACACATGAACAACCCCCCCCATAGTTTCAGATCAGATTTTCTACATACAGTTTTACTTTCAATTTATTGGAAGGGAAAATTCCTTTTTGTGGCTAAATCTTTACACTCTAATTTTTTCCAGAGTCTACTTTTATGACTAATTTATAAATCTCTAAAAATAGAGGTTTACAGTGGAAATGTCGCCTCCTTTGAATTATGTCAGGTTAAAGTATGTAACTAATTGGTGTACAATTGTTAGTGCATGTGTTATGAGGCAGAATGATGTTTTAGCCCAGACCCTATATGTGACTACACATGGGGCTCTTTGGTATGTTCCAGTTCAGATGTGTTAATGTTTTTCTTTGTTTATGGTAAGTTAGATAGTAGGAGGCATTAATTTTGGAGAAGATGTGGGCAAGGCAGGCATTTTGGGATTTATGAACCTTAACTTAGCTGGTATTACCCCTCTTTCCTCCAACATATCAGTCTGTATCTACTAAGGGACATGAGAGCACCTACTAGAAGAAAGAGTAGAAATCTAACTAGGTTAAATTTAAACTTTTTCATATGATAGTATATGAAAAGACTCAATTTTTATCTTCATGATTTATAAAGAATCTATACATTTTGTTTAAATTTTAATCATCACCAGAAACTTTCACATTACCTTCTGTTGATAATTAGGGTTTTGAACCCAACAGACAACTGAAAAGCAAGTTTGTGCCATCCAACTCATGGTTGTTTCTTTGTTTTTTTTTTCATTAACCTAGTTCCCGTGTTTTGTACTGAAGCTGTGCTCTTGAAAATTGTTCTGGCTTTGAAAATTACTATATATAGTAAAAGAATTAGTTTTTAGGGTCAGGAGATAAGTAAGACACCTGGGAGAGACATCAAATATCAGATTCCAAAGCATGAAAAGAAGTACTGTATTTTGTACCCCATTACCTGCTCTAGAGCTATGGATTCTGAGAGAGATCTGTAGTTTAGGGCATTTCTCTTCCCTTCTAGAATGATTATTTGACCTAAAGGTTCAGAAACTTAGGTTGTATTTATATTATTTGTTTACCATTCTTTTTTTTAGGTGTAATTTATATATGGTTTGTTAGGTATCCAAGTATTATAAAGAACTTAAGTGATATCGTGCATTGAGTTTCAAAAAAATGCGTAAATAGCATATCTCTCATCTCAAAAAGTTCACCCCATCCCTTCTCACACAAACCAAGTACCATTGTGATATTTTTCACTACAGATTACTTTTGCCTATTCTAGAACTTTATATAAATGAAATCTACACTGTGTACTTCATAGTGTTCATTAACATTTAATGTAAGCATTGATACAGTTGATTAAGGTCTACAATTTTGCTTTTTGTTTTCTATTTATCCTATCTTATTTTTCACTCCTCTGTTCTTTGTCTGCTCTACTTTGGAAGAAAATCAGTTAATTTTTGCTTGCCACTTAAAATCTTCTATTGAATTTCCAGCTATACTTCTTTGCATTGTTTGTAATGATTATTCTAGTCATTACAGTATATATTCCCACCTCTTCACAGTCTACTCAGAGTTAATATTTTAACCACCTAACCACCTTATGTTCTTTGTGCTATCATTTTCATGTGTATTTAATTCCCAAAATGCAGTGTGGGAGTTTTTGCTTTAAATGGCCATATGTCTTCTACCTAAAATTGGAATGTGCGTGTGTGTGTGTGTGTGTGTGTGTATATTTTCTCATTTATCTAAGATTGTCTTTATTTTTCCTTCATATTTGAACGATGTAAAAGTTTGGGTTGACAAAGATTTTGTGTGGTTTTTTGTTTGTTTGTTTGTTTGTTTTTCCTTTGAGCACTTTAAATCATTTCATTGTCTTCTGGTGTCTGTTGTTTCTGATGAGAAGCTAACCATTCATATCACCATTTTCCCACACCTAATATATCCTTTCTCTCTGGCTGCTTTCAAGATTTTTTCTTTATCTTTGTTTTCAAGCTGTTTAGCTAGAATATTCCTGGGTGTCATTTTCTTTGTATTTATCCTTCTTGGGATTTACTGAGCTTCTTGGATCTATAAAGTTTTCAAAATATTTGGGAAATTTTTGGTCATTACTTCAAATATTTGTCTGCCTGATACTTCCTTCTTCTTTGCGACTCCAATTACACATAGTTAAACCTTTTCATAGTGCTCCACAGTCTTTGGGGCTGTTTATTTTTTTGCCCTCTTTTTTCTCTCTGTTCTTCAGATGTGTTTACTGGCACCTCTGTCCATCTCCAATTGCCGTTAAACCCACCCAATAAATTTTTCCTTTCAGAGACTATTTCTCAGTTCTGGAATTTCCATTTGGTAAGTTCTGGAGCTGCTTATTCCAACATCTCAATCATTCTAGATTGGTCCCTATTGACTGACATCACTCCCATGTTATGTGTCACATTTTCCTGTTTCTATGTATGTCTAGTTATTTTTCATTGTATGGCAGATGTTGTGGATGCTATGTTAAGAGTGCAAATCTTTTTTTTAATAAGCTTTATTAGTTGTGTAAGTAGCATTAAACATCTGAGGGTGTTGGGCTGATATTAAGAGAATGTCAGTCCTTCAACACAGGCAGCAGTCCACAAACAGGACCGTAAGGTCAACACAGGCAGCAGTCCACGAACAGGACCGTGAGTAGGATACAGGGAATTATGAGTGTCCCTCCCCACATACAAAAATTCTCTGGACAATTATGAATTTATCCATAAGACCAGCAGATGGGCTACATTTCCAGACATCCTAGCCTCTACCCCAACAGGGTTAGCTATCCACCACAATCAAGAACACAGCCACTTATCTTACAGCCCTCAGGATGCAGTTTGTGCTCCCAGCTGGGAATCCATCCTTGGGTACCCAATAAACAGGCTGATACATGCAGCCTGTCCACCAGGGCCTAGTCCCTCCAATGCTCCACGCTGAGCATTGCAGCCTTCATAGAAAGTAGTCATTAGCTCATCCATAGACCTGGTCTAGAGTTGCATGAAGTAGGCATGAGGATGTTCACATTTGGGACACAACCTAGCAGTTGAGTCAACATTCTCCCAGGTAGCTGCTCCCCCAAGAACATCATCCACTTCTTTCAGCTTTGCATACTTCCAGCTTGTTACCTTGTGGGTGACATTGTGCACATAGGGGCAGGTATTGCAGGCAAAGTGGTGACAGCATTGACCCTCCTCCACAATCAGCCCATTCCCACAACCTGCTCAGAAAAGCAAAATGGTGTCGACTTCCGATAGCTTCAAGAGTGCAAACCTTGTTGCCCTTTAAAGAATATTGAATTTTGTTCTGGCAATTGGTTCATTTCCTAGAAGATTAGATTGACTCTTGTAAAAATTGCTTTGTAAATTTTATTAGGATGGCTGGAGGACTCACTTTTAAGGTCCAACCTTTCTAACATATCAGGTGGGTGTCTGGGGTATTCAATGAGGTCTTCCCACAGTGGCTGTTAGGATATCCTATACTCTTAGTGCTGTACAATCTCAGTATTCTCTGTTTGGCTCACAACTCCCAGGCAACTGTTTTCTTTCTGGCTTTGTAGAGTCTTGCTCCAGGCACATGCAGTTCAGTACTTAGTCAAATACTTCAGGAGACTTCTATACAAATTTCTAAAATTTCAAAGTTCTAGTCTGTCTCTGATATCCTGTCCTTAAAATTCCAGCCACCTCTGCAGCCATGAACTCTAATCTCTGCCTCCCCAGCTCAAGAAGACTGCTATGCTCAGCTTTTGCCATCCTCTTGTGCCGCAGTCAAGAGAGTGACCTCAGACAGAAAGCTAGGGCAATTGTGAGGCTTGTCTTTTGTGGGTCCCCTTTCTCTAGGATCACAGTTCTGCACTGCTTGTTGTCCTGTGTCTAAAACTAGTTGTCAAATATTTATCATCCAGTTTTATAGTTACATGTGGTAGTAAAAGTATTCCTGTGCTGACATCTAGGAAGATGATGGAGTAGGATGAACTAGATTCACCCCTGCTCCATAGGACAAGATAGGGGATGGGGGAAAAGATGACCAAGACTGTAGTCCCGGGGAGTGAGTGATTATCAAAGAGGGTCTTCAGTATTGTTTAGGGAGGAGAGAGGCAAGAGTCAGAGAGATCCAGGTGGGAGAGCATGGTGGGTCTGATAGGCCGTGACCTGTGACTGGTACAAAGGGAAGTATGGATCTGTGGGAACTGACTGTCCCTCTGCTCCAGCCTCCCTGAGGTGCTGGTTGGAAAAACCTCCCTAAATGGCTGTGCAGTCAGCAGCTTCTTTGTGGAGCCCAGAAGCATGCCTAGCTGTCCACTGAGAAAAGCTATACTCCCAGGTGTTGGGAGCAGTCACCCGGCTGGGTGCCGGGAGCAGTTGCCTGGCAGGGTGTTACAGATAGCTGTTCCATTGGGCACTGTGATCAGTGGATCCACTGGGCACTAAGCACTGAAGATCAGCTGCTACCCCCAGCGCTGTGATCAGTTCCTCTGTCCTTCTTGCTAGCACTAAATGCAACTGTCCCACTAGTCGCCATCTTCCCACCCAGCCACTGCAATCAGGAAGGGGCAGGTCTGAGGGGAGGAGGTACCTCAGGAACATACCTGCTGGGAAGAATTGGTAAGTGCAATCTGGTGAACTCCATATCTGCCTAGGTTTAATATTTTATTTAAATATATTTTTCTTTATATTTTTATTTTTAATTATTTTTATTTATATATATATTTTATGCAGTATTATTTTTATTGATTTATAATTTCTTGTTTCTTTAATTTTAATTTTTAAAATTTCTCTCCTTTCTATGGCCACCAGTCTGAGTTCATTCCCAATATATCTTGGAGTGTCTCCTTCTGATCTTGGGGTCTACTAGTGTTGAAGTGTGGTTTTTATTTTTCATATTTCATTTTATTATTATTATTATTTGGGGGGGGGTGCATGGGCCAAGAATAAAGTCTGGGTCTCCTTCATGGTAGGCCATCATTCTGCCACTGAACTACCGAGGTACCCCTGCCTACCTTGTAATAGGCCCTCAAGTAGAATTGTACCCCATACCTGAGATTTGGTGGGGAATTACTGATGAACCAAGTGCAAAAGAGAACCTTCAACACTGTCTATAATTTAGAACCACACATACTCTTCATGACCAAAGGAAGAAAGGTTTATTTGGTCTGGAACTGAAGTTTTCTTTAGTGCATAATCTAACTCAACTTATCTGTATAGCTCATTTGAACAACTGAAACACAGGGAGCCCAGAATAAGAAAGAGGTCCTTTAATCCTGGGTAGATTGTTGTAATGCCTGGGTACATACTAGAGTATATTAAGCAGATAATCAAAAAGTATTGGCAAAGTCCTTAAGGGTTGGGAGAAATAATTTGGAACTGTTAAACCTTACCATCAGGGAATCCCCTGATACTGTATCAAACTTTAGGGACACCCAAATCAATAGGCCATGCCCTTGATTCTGAGGCTTACTCGTGTGAAGCTTATGTAGGTAGCAGAGAAGCTTAGCCTACCTATAGGATGGCTTAGAGTTATTTCTGGGAGACTTCTTTTGTTGCTCACATGTGGCCCCACTCTCTCAGCCCAGCTCTGCACATGAAATCATTGCCCTCCCCCTTACATGGGACATGACATCCAGGGGTGAAAGTCTTCCTGGCCACAAGGGATATAACTCCCAGGGATGAATCTTGACCTGACACCAACAATTCCATCCTGACCAAAAGGAAGAAAAGAAGTGTAGCTGATAAAGTACAAGTGGCAGAGAGAATTCAGATAGAGTCAAGGGGCTACTCTGGAGAGTGCTCTTATGCAAGCTTTAGTTACACCTTGCTACCTATCATAACCTGCCAAATCCCAACCAGGACCATTCTAGCCAATCCTAAAAAACACCTAGGGCAATATATAAGATTCCACAAGAGTTCCATGCACTAGAGTAACTTTCTGGAAACCTACAACCTTTAGATGGGTCCCTGGTCCAGATAAGTCCTGAAACCTAGAGGACCCAGCCTCTCCAGAACGTCAGATAGTTCCATCTCCCTACCCCATATTAGGGACAGACCCATCCAATATGAAAAATTTAGAATGGCCATAGCCCAAACACCCCTAAACAGAGGGAGGGAAAGATCAAAGGTGATAATGGAGCTATAAAGTGAAGATAGGATTTAACAAATGAATATGACTGCTGAATCATTAAATTGATATCTCTTTTAGTTTCCAGTATCTTAGACCAGCTGGAAGTAAAAACCTAAAACCGTGGAATTGTAACCTACGTCAAACTCTGAAATATGTTCTACAACTAATTGTGGTTCAGTGCTTTGAAATGTATAGCTTTTTTTGTATTTTACATTATTTTTCACAAAAAAGAAGGAAAAAAGTCTATTGTGATGATAAAAATATATTTAAGCCTTCTAGCCTCCTATATTCTGGAGCAGCTAGAAAGAAAAAATCTGAGAGGATTGTATGTTAGCCCATGACAACCTCTGAAATCTGTCCTATAACTACTTGTTGAAGAGTGCTTTGAAAACTTTTGCTTTTTTATTTCTTTCCTTTGTATATATGTTATACTATACAGCAAAAAAGTTAAAAAATAAATAAATAAGAAGGCAAGAAAAAGAATCTTCAATGGAAAACCAAGTTTAGAGGAGTCAAGGAAACCAATTTGCAAAATAACCCTAAGATAATAAAATGCCCCAAACACAACAGAAAAATCACAAAGCACATGAAGATCCAAGCAGAAATGGCCCAGCCAAATGACCGAATCAAAATACCAGAGGGGACACAGAATACAGGACAACTGCTCAAGGATATTTACAAAGAAATAAGGACATCAAGAAGGCACTAGAAGAGCGTAAGGAAGGATTTGAAAGGTTAAATAGAAAAATGGCAGCTCTCACAGATGATAGATACAATAGACCAAATTAGAAATAGACTAGAGGCACATGATAGCAGATTAGAAGAAGCAGCTGAAAGAATAAATGAGCTAGAAGACAGAACATTTGAACTAGACCACACAAAAGAACAAATGGCAAGATGGAAAAATGGAACTAGATCTTAGGAAAATGATGGACAACAACAGGTGCACAAATATAAAAAATACTGGTGTTCCAGAAGGTGAAGAGAAAAGAGCTGGGAAGTTTAGCTAAAGATATGATTGAAGAAAACTTCCCAACCCTTATAAAAGAAATAAATATGCAAATCAAAGAGGCCCAATGAACCCCAAATAGACCTATTCCAGGACACATACTAATCAAACTGTAAAATGTTTAAGAGAAGCAAAAAGTCCTGAAATCAGCACAAGAAAAATGATCTACTACATACGACGTAAACCACATAAGACTGAGTTTGGACTACTTAGCAAGCGCTATGAAGGTAAGAAGGCAGTGGTATGAAATATTTAAGATCGTGAATTAGAAAGGCTTCTAGCAAAGAATTCTTTATCTTGCCAAGTTGTCCTTCAAAAATGAGGAAGGAATTAAAATCTTCAAAGACAAACGGGCAGAGACCTAGTCATTCCGTACAAGAAATACCAAAGGGAATTCTGTCAGCTGAAAAAAAAGTCAGGGGAGGGAGGTCTGGAGGAGGGCAGAGAATTGAAGAGTACCAGTAAGGGTAATTTAAAGGATAAAAAGAGACTGGGGGACTAAGTGGCAGAATTCTCACCTGCCATGCTGGAGACCCGGATTTAATTCCTGGAGCCTGCCCATGCCAAAAATAAAAGAGACTGGGGAAAAATAATACATAGATCTGAAAACTAAAAAAAACTAAAGAACAAGATGGTAGATTCAAGAACTGCTTTTATTGTAATAACCTGGAACGTTAATGATGATCTAAACTCGCTAATTAAAAGATACAGATTGGCAGAATGGATTAAAAATATAATCCATCTATATGCTGTTTACAAGAGATGCATCTTAGATCCAACGACACAAGTAGATTGAAAGTGAAAGGATGGAATAAAGGTGTTCTGTGCAAGCTATAACCAAAATAAAGCAGGAGTAGCTATACTAATATCAGATAAAATAGATGTTAAATGTTAAGACATCATAAGAGACAAAGAAGGACATTACATATTAATAAAAAGGGCAGTTCACTAAGAGGAAATAACAATCATAAATGTTTATGTTCCCAGTCAAGGCGCTTCAAAGTACATGATGTAAACACTGGCAAAACTGAAGGGAGCTATAGATGTTTCAACAATAATAGTGGGAGATATCATTATGCTACTCTGCACTGTAGCTAGAACAACCTGAAAGAGGATCAACAAAGAAATAGTTAACCTAAAACAATGTGATATATGAATTAAACCTAATAGAAATATATAGATCATTACATCCCAAATCACCAGGATAAACATTCTAAAATTCTTCTCTAGTGCTCGTGGAACGTTCTCCAGAATAGATCATATACTAAGACACAAAATAAGTCTTTATAAATTTATTAAGATTGAAATTATTTAAAGCACTTTCTCTGACCACAAAAGAATTAAGCTGGAAATTAATAAGCATTAAAGAACCAGAGCTTTCACAAATATATGGAGATTAAACAACACACTCTTAAATAATCAGTGGGTCAAAGAAGAAATTGTTAGAGAAATCAGTAAATATGAATAATAATGAGAATACAATGTATCAGAATTTATGTGACGCATCAAAGGCAGTGCTGAGATGAAAATTTATTGCCCTAAATGCCTATATTAAAAAACAAGAATGAGCAAAAATCCAGGACTTAACTGCCCACGAGCAGAAATTAGAGACAGAACAGCAACCTAACCCCAAAGCAAATAAAAGAAGAGACATAAAGATTAAAGCAGAAATAAATGAACTAGAGCAAAAGAAAACAATAGGAAGAATCAACAAAACCAAAAGTTCGTCCTTTGAGAAAATCAGTAAAATTGGTGTACCCCTAGTTAAGCTGATAAAGAAAGCAAGAGAGAGGATACAAATAAACAAAATCAGAAATAAGGGGGGGGGGGGGGGTACCATGGATACTGTAGAAAATTTTTAAAATCATAGGAAAATACTATGAACAACTATATGCCAAAAAACTCCACAACTTAGATGAGATGTTCAAATTCCTAGAAACATATGAACTTCCCTAATCAGACTCAAGAAGAAATAGAAGATCTCAACAAATCATTTATAACTATAGAGATTCAAGCAGTCATTAAAAATCTTCCCACAAAGAAAAGCCCAGGAACAGAAGTTTTTACAGGGAAATTTTGTCAAACTTTCCAATTAGAATGAACACCAGTCCCGCTCAAACTATTCCCAGAAATTGAGGAAAAAGGAACTCTACCTAATTCATTTTGTAGAGCAAACCTTTAACCAAAATTGGATAAAGATGCTACAAGAAAGGAAAATATAGACCAATCTCCCTAATGAACATAGATGAACAAATTCTCAACAAAATACTAGCAAATCAAATCCAATGACACATTAAAAGAATTATAAAATTACAGCCAAGTGGGATTTATAACAGGAATGCAAGAGTGGTTTAACACAAGAAAATCAATCAGTGTAATACAACACATTAACAAATAAAAAGGGGAAAGATCACATGATCGTATCAATTGATGCTGAAAAAGCATCCAACAAAATTCAGTATCCTTTCGTGATAAAAACGCTTTAAGAGGTAGGCATCAATGGAAACTTCCTTAGCATCATAAAAGGCATATATGAAAAACCAATCATACTTAATGGTGAGAGATTGAAGACATTTTCCCTAAGACCAGGAATGAAATGAGGATGCCCCTTATCACCATTATTATTCAACATTATACTAGAAGTTTTAGCTGGAGCTATATTATACAGGAGAAAGAAATAAAGGGCAACCAACCAAATAGGAAAGGAAGAAGTAAAACTTTCATTATTTGCAGATGACATGATGCTATACTTGGAAACCCCTGAGAATTCTGTGACAAAGCTGCTTGAGCTAATACATTCAGCGAAGTGGCAGGATATAAAATGAAAGTGCAGAAATCAATAATGTATCTATATAAAATTAATGACCTATCTGAGGAGACAATTAAGGAAAAAAATTCCATTCAAAATAGCGACCAAAAGGATCAGTATCTAGGAATAAACCTATTCAGGGATGTCAAAGACTTGCACACAGAAAACTACAAAACATTGCTAAAAGAAATAAAAAATGATCTAAATAGATCAAGAGACATTCCATATTCATGGATAGGAATATTGAATGTTGAATGTCATTAAGATGTCAGTTTTACCCAAATTAATCTACAAATTCAATGTAATACTGATCAAAATCCCAACAACGTACTTTGAAGACTTGGAAAAGCTCATTACCAAATTTATCACAGAGGGAAAGAAACCCTGAATAGCTAAAGATATCCTAAAACAGAAGAATGAAATTGGAGGACTAACACTTCCTGACTTTAAAGCTTACTATAAAACTACAGTGGTCAAAATAGCATGTTACTGGCACAAGGATAGAAGTGTTGACCAATGGAAATGAATTGAGAGTGCAGACATAGACAGCCAAATCTATGAACAGTTGATTTTCGATAAGGCCCTAGATCCACTGAACTGTGACAGAATAGTGTTTTCAAAAGTTGGGCATGGAAGAATTGAATATCAATAGCCAGAAGAATTAAAGAGAACCCCTATCTTATACCTATTACAAAAATTAATTCAAAATGAATGAAAGACCTAAATGTAAGAACCAGTACCATAAAACTTCCAGACAGAAATGCAGGGGAGCATCTTCAAGATCTAGTGATAGGAGGTCGCTTCTTAAACCTTACACCTAAAGCACAAGCAGCAAAAGAAAACAAGGCAAATGGAAACTCCATAAGATTAAGAGCTGTGTCTGATAGGACTTTGTCAAAAAAGGTGAAGAGACAGCGAACTCAGTGGGAGAAAATATTACCACATATTGGATAAAGTCTTGATATCCTGTGTACATAAAGAAATTATACAGCTCAACAACAAAAGAACAAACAGCCCAATTATAAAATGGCCAGAGGATGTGAATAAGCATTTTTCCGAAGAGTAAATGCAAGTAGCTAAAAAATACGTGAAGAGATGTTCAATTTCTTTAGCTATTAGAAAATTGCAAATCAAAGCAAAATGAGATATTACCTCATACCTATAAGAAAAGCTGCTATTAAACAAACAAAACTACAGATATTAGAGAGGATATGGAGAAATTGGAACACTTGTTCACTGTTGGTGAACACTTGTTCACTGTTGGTGGAGATGTATAATGAATGGTACAGCTGCTGTGGAAAACTAACACTGTGGAGATTCCTCAGAAAACTAAATATTGAGGTGCCCTACAACTCAGCAATACTACTACTCAGTATCTACCCAGAAGAGCTGAAAGCAGTGACACAGACAGACATTTGCACAATAATATCCAAGCAATACTATTCACTATTGCCAAAAAAATGTAAACCATCCAAGTACTTGTCAACAGACAAGTGGATAAACAAAATGTGATATATACATACAATGGCCTATTATGCAGCAGTAAGAAGAAATGAGGTCCCAAATCATACGACAGAACATGGATGAACCTTGAGGACATAATACTGAGTGAAATAAGTCAGACACAAAAATACAGATACTGTATGATTTCACTGTTGACTGCTAAAGGTAATCTCAGTGATTAAACTTTCAAATATAGGAGACCTACAGGTAAACAGAAGGTAGAGATGGATGAATGGTTACCTAATGAGGTTGAATTATGTGCAAGGGAATGGATAGAAGTGATGGTAACTAATTAGTGGGTTTATAAGTAACATTGCCATATTGAGGGTGAATATGATTGTAAGGGGATGTGTAGTGTCAAGTATCCCACTGATTGAATCTACAATTATAAATAAGTTCTCACATGAACTATTTCAAAGGTTTGATACTGGACAAAGAGTCAGTAGAAGAAGGGTTTAGAGGGAAAACTAAAAATGCAAGTTATGGCCAATAATTAACAGGAAGACATGAATAGTATCACAGGGGAGAGTAATTAGGGTGGAGAGACAAGCGATAAGGGGTAGTTTTGATTTGATAGTTGATGACACTATGTTTGTCAGTTCTTTGTCACTATGGGCCAATGAAAGTTGTCTAAAATTGTGACTGCTACTGATTGTACAACTAAGTGAGGATACTGTAAGACGCTGTTTGTTTATTTTGGACATTATTCAAGTTGCCCAGTAGATGGAGGGAGCCAGAAGGTACAGTGACTGAGCAGCAGAATTGCGAACTGTGTTACCTTTATATGATGGAAATGGTGTGTGGCTACATGAAAGCAGGTTGTTGAGAGACGTGCAACAAACTGAATAAACTTTGGGAAAATGTGTTGTGCAAAATAAACTAGAAACAAAATAACGAATATGCTAAGGCCTCGTTCAGAAAATACTTATATGAAAATTGGAGCATAGATTATAAGCCCTTATAGCAGCCACACTTAGTCTGAAGTTGTAAGTAATATTTGTAGATTCTGAGACACTGAGCTATATGTGTATCAGTTGGTATATCCCTGTTCCTTTGAGTAACTCTGTGACACCTATGACCCGGAATGAAGCGTTGCAGCCCTGGAAGTTAGCAGTTAAAGGAACTGAAAAAGAGATCAGCCCTCAATTAGAGATGAAAACGAAGCCATTCTGGCTGGGACTATTGTAAATTAGAATACAGGGTAAAACTTGATAGTGTATATACTCCAGACCTTCCCCTACTATATGAGACTGAAAACAGAAAGAATTATGGTTCTAGAATTATGTCTAGAACCTAAGTTTTCAGTAACATACAATCTAAATCAACTTGTCTGTATAGCTTATTTAAACGACCCCAACATATGGAGTGCAGAATGGGAACAAGGAGGCCTTGTAATTCTGTAAATAGCTTAGTGTGCTACCTAGATACATCTTAGTCTATGGTGGCCTGATAATTTTAAAGTACTTGTAGAGTTACTTGAGGGTCCTAAGGAAAAAAAAAATATGAAACTATTAAACTTTTCCATCTCGAAAACCCCAGGTACCCTCTCAGCCATTGGAGGACCCCAAGAAAACAGACAAAGCCCTTGATTTTGAGGCTTGCCCTTAGGGAACTTGTTTCTTTAGTGGAGAAGTTAAGAGTACCTATAATGAGGCCTAAGAGTTACTTCCAGAAAATCTCTTGGTGTGCACATGTTGCTCCTCTCTCTCTAAGCCTAACTCTGTAAGGAAAATCATTACCTTCACCTCTCCGTGGGACATGATGTCTAAGGATATAAGTCTCCCTGGCAACATGGGGCGTGACTCCCTGGGATAAGTCTGGCCCTGGCACCATAGGATCAGCAATGCCTTCCTGACCAAAAAGGGGGAAAGAATTGTAGTATAATAAGGCATGGGTAGCTGAGAGAGATCCAATAGAGTCAAGAGGCTATTCTGGAGGCTACTTTTAAGGAATCTTCAGTTAGATAGTGCTAATGGCCATGGTTTGCTAAACTCCAATCAACATCACTCCTTTTAACTCTTAAGAATACATAGGGCTTGAACTGAGACTCTATAAAAGTTTTATGCACTAAGTTTACTTTCTTGAAACCTGTTATTTCCAGAGGATCCTTTAGTGTTGACACCCTTTCTCAACATCAATAGTTCAGAACAGGAATTGACTAAAGATCCCTATAGATTAGGAGAAGCATCAAAGGAGGAGTTATAACAGTGAAAATTGGATTTCACAAAGGAGTATGACTGCTGAATCACTATATCCATATTTCTTCTAATCACCAGTGTTTTGGAGCAACTAGAAGGAAACATCTGAAATAGTGAAATGACACCTATGACAAACTCTGAACTCTGTTTTGTAACTACTTGTTGAAGTGTTCTTTGAAAATTATTGGGTTTTCTTTTTCTTTTCTTTATATATATATATATATATATATATATATATATTTTCACAATTAAAAGAAACAGCAAACATTTTTTAAAAGGAAAGTAGTCCTGTACCACTTACTTCATATGGCTGAAGGTAGAAGTCTCTGGGCTTTTTTTTTCTTATTCTTTTTTTTTTTTTATTTTAATCTCTGATGAAATAATGAGTGCATATATTGGGCAAGATTCCATGAGGCCTGGCAGAGAAAAGCTGCTGGAGATTTCTGGACCCAATGGAGATTTTTCAGGTTTCACAGTTCCAGGGAAGACATAGGAGTTCTGACCATCAAGAATAGGGACACCTCACTGAACAACTGTGCACATTCATTTGACACCCAAGAGGGTCCATGCCTTAGGAGAGGGCTAGTCTAACCCTGACATGAGAGCAGGATGTTGGGTTTTTTAATTAGATTCTATCATTCTTGGGCAGAACAACAGGACAGCCATTGTCCCATGAAATTTTCCGTCAAGTTGGCTCAAAATAATTGATTTACATTAAATAGTATGTTAATGCAAACTGTATGCATAGGTATTGTTAACAATAAAGTAGTCTTCAATATTCCTTCCAAATGCTTTCTCAGCGGAAGAGGATTTGAAAGGAGAATCTCTTCCTGTGTTGTTTTTTCCCCTCTTATGACCACTGGCCACACTTCAGTCTATTTTTCCCAATCTGGAAAAATCCCTCCAGTGCTGAAAGACTCATGCCCTTTGCCATCTTAATCCCAGAGAGCCTTGTGGGCACAATGAGTTGTTCATTGTGTAGTTTATTCATTTGAAAAAAAAAGTGTTCTGAGAGTGTTGAAAGTATTTCCATTAAGTATATGCTAATGAAGAAATATTCTTAAAGTATATTTTTGAGATTATTTGTCCTGTATTATGTAAATATTTGTGATCCAGGAGAGCTAAAACACATGGATTTTTTTAAAGGTTAAACATAGTATTTCTTTGGTGCTGAATTTTTTCTTAGTCTTTGAACGAAGTGTATAAAGATCTCTTGTATCCTGGATTTGAAGAATTGGAGGAGTAACTGTTCTTAAGCACACAATATTCTGTTTTCTCAAATGGTTCCCATTCTTCTGTCAGTTCTGTCTTTCACGGGTCAGTCAACGCACACTCCCCTGGATGACTCTTACACTGTCACAAGTCAATCAAAGAAAAGTAGATGTGAGAAGAAGAAATAAACCTGCTTTGTTTGAAATGGGCTGAACTTTCCCTGTAAAGCTTTTTTGCGTCTTTTATTTTTAACTGCATTTTGTTTTTTGGCAATAGAAAAGGACATGAGTAGTGAGTGACAGCTGCTAAATAAGATATTGAAGCGTGGCTATTGCGGTAGAAAACCAGTTGGAAATAAATTTGTAACTTAATGTGGGATGTGGAATTTTGCTGCTATGTAAGTTGTAATCCAGAAACAATGTTTCTGATGATATTTCCAAATTATTGTTACATGAAATAATTATGCTGCTTTATTCTACCCACCATACATGAGCATACACATACATATAAATTACTGCAAATTTCTAAATTATGTGGAAAGATTTTTTTTTAATGTGAGACAATTTTAGTGCTTCTGGGCAAAAGAGAGGCAATTTCATCAGCAGTTCTTCAGACATTTGTGGTGGAGTAATAATAAAAATGTGGATTCTGACCTTGAAAATGCTGACTAGCATAAATGACTGCTTATACTGCTTTTTAAAAATCTCATAAATTTCAGGTAAAAATATAATGGCACAAACAGTATTTCTTGAATTTGAAACAGACTGTGTATTCAATCCAAATAACTTATCCAGAAATTCAGAGTTAGATGGCTTCTTTTTTAAAATGGAGCAATTCATTTTTCCTGGCAACATATCCTTGGGGATTAGCACACGTCAGGCCTGGGGACTTCTTGCCTTTTATACCCACAGGGTCCTCACCCATCTTCTTACCACCCTAAGCCTGGTAGACAAAGATTTCAGTGAAGAATGCCTCATACCGGGCAGTGTCTGCTGGTAGGGTGATGTGTCGTATCTCAGCTTTAAGCAAATCTAAAATGATCATCTGACGGCGTGGGTTATGTTTCATTTTTCTCATACTTTCAAGGCATAGCATACCTGGGACAGTATTTGGTACAAAATAGTTTCTTAGGAAGTGTTTTAGAGTGACAAAATGAATACCTCTGCTTTAATGTCAAAGACATTACTATGGGGACAATATGGAGCTTTGTTCAATATTCCTTCTTCCAAATATATATGACTTTTACTTATAGAAAATAATGTTAACTCTTTAGTACTTTCCTAAGCAAAACGTAGGGGAAGATTGTATATAAAATCTAGGATTTTAGCTGATAACAATGCATAGGAAATTTAAGTCTAGTTAGCAGAAATATTTTTTTTAAATATTTTAATTCAGTATTTTATCTGTGGGCATTTTTCCTTGTAGGATGTTTTGCTGAAATAAGTAGTCTACCTTATGCTTTTTCCTGGTCATATAGCAGTTCATTATGTGGCTTTCTCACTATTTTTTCAATCCTGTCTGACTAAATTTTTAGATTTTTTTCAATTTTTAGGTATTTTAAAAATTAAAGTGAGCAATACGTGTGTGTGTCACCTTTGCATGTCTTATTTTCATAGAATACAATCTTATGTATGAAGATGGTATATAAAATCATATACTAATTTTATAGCTCATTGTGAGAATTAAATTAGATAATATTATAAAGCCTTACAACAATGCCTCAAAATCTCAAAATATAGGAAAATCTCAAGGGTTTTAGGTAGTATGGTTACTGTTAGTTGTTTTTATTATTTCTTTTCCCAGTAGACCTTGAGCCCCTAGAGAAAGTGATTGCTTCAGTTAGTAAAATATCAGAGATCCCAACTCAAAGTGGCTTAAAACAATAAGGGAATTTATTATTCTTTATTAAACAAAGGCATTTTATTACAAAACACCCAGGGGAGGGATAAGTCCAAAACTGGTTAATTCAGGAGCTCAAGAGAATCATGAGTAACCTTAATTAATGTTACTGCTTCTTAAAGTCACTTTTTCAGTTTGCTTTTTTCATGTACTTAAAGAAAAGAATATCTAGCTTCTCAAAAGCTGTGCTCCAAGAGTAATCAAGTTCTTACTTAGGCCTACTTCATGATCTTTTTCATGTTTGTGTTTGCTCATGAGAGTTTTTAAATTACATCTATTTTTTAGCTGTGGCCTGCATGAAGTTACCAAATAGGTGATCTCTGAAAAGTACTACTTAGAGACTATATTTATTGTATTGTCTTCCTAAGAGTTTAAGGTTATCAAACTCATCCTTTATCAACAGTCTTATAGCTGAAAATAACAACTAGAGCATTCCTTTTTTTAAATTTTTTATTTTTTATTGATATATATTATTTATTCACATATCATGTAATCATCCAAAGTGTACAATCAATGGTTCATAATATCATCATATAGCTGTGCATTTATCATCACAATGTGCTTTTTTTTCTTTTTTTGTGAAAAATGCACATATACAAAAAAACAATAAATTTCAAAACATATCACAACAATTAGTTGTAGAACAGATTTCAGAGTTTGGTATAATTCCACAATTTTAGGTTTTTACTTCTAGCTGCTCTAAGATACTGGAGACTAAAGAAATGTCAGTATAATGAATCAGCATCATACTTATTTGTTAAACCCTACCTTCTTTGTATAACTCCACCATCTCCTTTGATCTTTCTCCTACTCTTTAGGGAGTATTTGGGCTATGCATTATTAATTTTAGAATTATGAACAACATCAAATGTGTTATGTAATAGTCCTTGTGGTAATCTGGCTTCAATCAGACAACAAATATTTGCGTACAAATACTGCATTTCATGAATTCTAAGATAGACATTTTATCACATTTTAATGTTTTTAGATTAACAATGTTTTACAGTTGCTATTGGTTCCATGATAAGCCACAGTTTCTGCATGAACTTGGTTGTTTATCCTGAAGACATGACTGGTCTGCAAATCCCTTGCTGTTTTTTCTTCTTCTTGCATGGGCAGGCTCTGAGAATTGAACCCAGGTCTCTGGCATGGCAGGTGAGAATTATGTCACTGAGCCACTGAGCCACTGTTGCACTGCCCTCCCTCGCTGTTTTGATTAACAAATCATTTAACAATAAACCAGTTAAGAATCTTTAAGGAAGAAATAGGAATGTGGTTGCTGTCCAAAATCTCTTCTGTTGCTGTCTTCTGTTAAGAGTAAGATAGGGCTACTACCAAAGCTTACAAAATGAACATCTGAAGCTTGAAAGAAAGCCCCAGAGACAATGAGGGATGACTCTTAGGAAATGCTTTATTACCAATTGTTCTAGTTTGCTAGTTTACAGTTCTAAGGCCGAGAAAATGTCCCAATTAAAATAAGTCTATAGAAATGCCGAATCATAGGCATCCATCCAGGGCAAGATACCTTGGTTCAAGAAGGCCGATGAAGTTCAGGGTTTCTCTCTCAAGTGAGAAGGTACATGGCGAACACAGTCAGGGCTTCTCTCTCAGCTGGAAGGGCACATGGCGAACACGGCATCATCTGCTGGCTTACTCTCCTGGCTTCCGGTTTCATGAAGCTCCCCGGGAGGCATTATTCTTCTTCATCTCCAAAAGTTGCTGGCTCGTGGACTCTCTGCTTCATGGTGCTGCAGCATTCTCTGCTCTCTCCGAATCTCCTTCATTCTTCAGAATGTTTCCTCTTTTATAGGACTCCAGAAACTTATCAAGACCCACCCAAATGGGTGGAGACTCCTCTCCCCTAATCCAGTTTAACAACCACTCTTGATTGGGATACATCTCCAGGGAGATAATCTAATTACAGATTCAAACATACCGTATTGAATAAGGATTATTCTGCCATTACAAAATGGGATTTTGATTAAAACATGGCTTTTCTAGGGGCCATACATCCTTTCAAACCAGCACACTAATGCATAAAATACCATAATGCATGAAAAAACTTGAATATCTATGACTCTGCCTAAACACGTGATTCAGAAGAGTTAGACTACGTATGAAGAAATTTTAGGAATTCTTTAATCATCTTTTATTGCTTATATTTTCCTTTTCATTTATGCATGATATATGATTTTAAAACTTTCTAGGTAAACCTAAAAGGGCTTTTATGTGTTTTAAAAAAAAAACTGTTCGGTAATAAGAAGCACTGTGCCATAATTTAACTGGTAGTGTATTTTCTTAGTGGAATATAAACAATAGTATCTTGAATTTGATGAAATATTATAATCTTAATTTATTGTCAAAGTTATTGAGTATTACTGTACTGCTTCCTTTTATAATTTATGTTCTCTTAAGAAAAATTAAGGGACAGAATACATTTGCAAGTGAAGATAACACTACAAGGCAGTACATGAATGATCTAGACCAGTACTTCTCCAAGTATGGGCCTAGAACCAGCAGCAGTAGCATCTCAGGCCCCACCCCAGACCTACTGAATAAGAAACTTGGGGATTGGTCCCGTAAAGTTTTTTTTTCCATGAGCCGGCACCAGGAATCGAATCCGGGTCTCTGGCATAGCAGGTGAGAGCTCTGCCTGCTGAGCCACCATGGCCTGCCCAGTAAGTTGTATTTTAACAAGCCCTCTTGATAATTCTGGTATAAGCTAAAGTTTGAGAACCACTACTCTGGACAGAATTTCAGAAAAGCAAGAAATGTTAAGTGTTGGTATATTCAAGTCAGGTGTATGACTTGCTTAGAGAGAAAGAAAACACAGAATCCTTAAGTGCAGCTGAACTACATCTGCTTACAGTATGTTTAAGAGGAATGAAGAAATTTACCATGATGTGTTTTAGCCAACTACCAGTGATAGAGCCAAAGTAATGGAATAGGCTAAGAACTGGATTCTTTCACTTTTGATTGATATTTGATCTTTGTCTTTTCAGCATGATGTATCCCAGACTTTACTCAAGGCCACACTGGACAGTGTTGTAGAAGAATGTGTCAGCTTTGTGGGAGTGGATATTAACATCTGTTCAGAAGTTTTGTTAAGGTGAGACAAGAAGTCTGTGTCTAAAGATCACAGACCCTTGAGTTTAATTGGCCATCCAGTCCAAACTCAGCTAGAACAAGGGGCACGTGTAAAATTGCCAAGTATAGAAAATCTATGAACTCATTTATTGCTTTAGATAATCAGAAGGGAAGACACCATTTAAGAAAACTATAGTAACAATTCACATAATCACTTTTAAAATTGCATATCTAAAGTGAAGAGCATATGGTAACCATTGAATGTATTAGTGTCACTAATAGAATTTAAATAAAGTTAATGTGGAAAAGAGCTGTTTTCCACCACATGAGAGTAGATATTTTTCTCTAATTCAACCTTTTGCATGTATCTATCAAAACTGGCAGTAACCAAAAGATAAATCTCAGAGTTCAAAGTATGGTTACTATATATTTACCCTGATTCCACAAGTCACATATCAAAATCTCCATCATACTGTGATCACATATTATATACTCCATCTTTTTCTTATGTGGCTATAAGACAGCTGCTTTTTTTGTTCACAACCTTGCATTTATTACCCAAGTCTGCTGGTGCAGCCTGAAATTCCCTTGGTCTGGACCATTTTGTCTTGAAACTGGTATCTTGGAAAATATCCGTTACATTTTAAGGTACTACTTTTCTACTATATCTATAAACATTCCACAATTCCATAAAATTAAGATTCTCTAAAATAATAATCATTTAATTAAAGTGAGCAAATTACCTAATATAGTTTTCATACTTTTTACTAACCATGATATTAATGGATGTTACCTTTCTATAGTTTAACTCTTTACATTTTTAAGAACAGTCTAGACAAGAAAAGAAAAAGAGAAAAGAAAGTTTAGTACAATATACTTGTAGCTATTGTGACTTCTGCTGCTAATTCATTTTTTAAGTTAAATGGACTAGCATTATTGCTTGATTGAGTTACAAGAAAATGAATAACGTAGAAATAATGTGGGGAAAAGTTCTTTTTCTTGCATCAATATCTTTATGACATCTACTGGTTTTGACATTATTTTGTTTTATTTTACCCTTCTTTACTCTTAGAAAACTCTCCTTTATCATTTTATTTAGGTTTTTGATTAACCTAATTTAGAAGCATGACAATTAGTAATTGTAAATGGTTTTATGATCTAAAGGAAAATATATCTTTTCAGGTGAGATCTTAACTTTTCTATCTGCCACATCATTCATTTGGTTTATTTTTTAGGCATATTGCAGGACTTAATGCCAACCGAGCAAAAAATATTATTGAATGGCGAGAGAAAAATGGGCCGTTTGTCAGCCGAGAACAGTTGAAGAAAGTGAAAGGACTGGGTCCAAAATCCTTCCAACAATGTGCTGGCTTCATCAGAATCAACCAGGATTACATAAGAACATTTTGCAGGTAATTATTAATTAAAGTGTGTACTTCTGGTTCTGTTGTCATCCTCCTATGTTCTTAATGTTACCCATCCTACTCATTGGCATAAACCCTTGGAATCTTGATGTTCGTATTCATTCATTCATTCGTTCAATGTGTTGAATATCTGTTCTTTGCTAGGAACTGTTGTTGGCACTGGCAATACATATGAAGAAGTCAGAAAATTCCCTCTTCTTAAAGAGTTACTTGAACAGAGTATTCAATGAAATGAAGGAGCCAGCCACACAGAGATCAGGGAAAGTATTCTAGGCAGAGCAGACAGTAAGTGGGCAAAATCCAAAGGCAACTTTGGGAGTATTCATGAAACAAAGTGAAGGTCAGCATGATTGGAGCATAGCAAGTTTGGAAGGACTAGTATAAGATGTGGTGAAAGATGACTTCACACTGGCCACTTCAGACTGACATATCTGTTCCCTGAAGCACAGATAGGCTTCTTCCCTTCCTCCCCACCCAAAAGTCAGCAAAACATTAATTAACGATTGTATAGATTAATTAAAATTCTTAGAAAGCAAAATGCTTTCTAATCCTGATAGCTCTAAAGCAGAGAAGCTGGGTAGACGTCTTAGTAAACAGTTTGGTTTTGATGCAGAAAGAAATAGAACAGAATAGAGTCTGAAATCCGGTAAAAACGTAAATAGAATTTTGTTGATGATAAAGCTTGTGATAAAGGTGACATTTCAAATATGGGGGGAAATTGATTGGTATTATGACAGTTGGCAGTAGTTTGATATGAAGGAGGAAAGCTGTGTTCCACCCACTCCTTATACCCAAATAAATTCCAAAACAATCATAGACTTAAAATGTAAAAACTGAAATTGTAAAAGTATCAGAAGAAAACATGGGCAAGTTTTGCAGAACACTGAAGTGGAGAAAACTGTAAGTAGAACACAAAACCTGAAAGCCAGAAATGAAAATATAGAGGATAAAATAATTCCATGTTTGTTAATTTATGCTTTTGAACACTTGATTAGAAAATTCAAACAGTATTAAAAAGAATAAAATGAGAAGTAAAGGGTCCCTCAATCTCTCACCTCAAAATGAATTCTTATATATTGCTTCCAGAAAATAAATTTATGCTAATATCAGCCAAATGTATCCTTTGAAAAAAATGCATACAGAAAGGATAGTGCTATACAACTATTTGAAAGCTCCTTTGTGTGCTTCAATCCTGTATCTTAGATCTCTTCCCAAATTATTGCACTCAGATTTATATCATTCTTTATAATGTCTGCATAGTGTATGTAATTTGTGTGTGTACCATAATTTTATCTCATCAGTGCCCTGTTGATGAACATTTGGTTTGTTTTAAAGCCTTATATTTTTCAAATGATGATCAAGTACCTGAAGATTCATAACTTTTATATCCTCTTGATAGATCATACCTGTATCCAGAATGGAATATTGCTGACCCATTTAATGCTTTTTGCTTTGAAATCTATTTTGTTTGCTAGCGTTGTTGTTATATTTGCTTTTTAAGAATTTGCTTGCTTTTTTTTTAATTTTCAAGCTTTCCTTGACATTTTATTTTTGATGTGGCTCTTGTTAACATATAGCTGGATTTTGTTTTGTTCAGTCTGATTCACATTTTATTGTACTTACATGTTTGGTCTTGATCTTCTGTAATTTATATTTTCTTATCATTGTGTTTTCTATTCATTTCATGCTATTTTTGTTTTTTTATTTATCAGTACCAAGTTTTCTCCTTGTTTCTCACCTTTCCCTCTCATCCTTATCTCCCTTTAGTGGTTTCAAGTTGTTCATCTCACTTCTCTTCTGCTGCTGGTTACCTTTATTTGTTTAGACAAATTTCCAGAATTAATAGGTATTTCTATCCTCCTCCCAAATAATACTAGAATCCTTCACAACTTTTCTTCCTTCAACTCCACCTCTCATGATGAGATTACCTGGAATTTTAGTTTCAAGCTGTTATTTTTATATTTTTTACATT
This sequence comes from Tamandua tetradactyla, assembly GCF_023851605.1. Lineage (NCBI taxonomy): Eukaryota > Metazoa > Chordata > Mammalia > Pilosa > Myrmecophagidae > Tamandua > Tamandua tetradactyla. The sequence continues at coordinate 17,369,319 of NC_135343.1, read as the reverse complement.
TTGCATGAACAGTTATTCAACTTAATAATTTTTTACGGTTTCTGTGCTTATCACTGTTTCTTGTATTCTATATTATCATTTTCCTTGGATGCATTATTTTTGTTAGAGTATATCCATAAGGAATTCTTTTGGGGGGGGATATATAGGTTGTACTTACATGTCCTTACATGTTTGAAAATTATTTTAATTAGCCCACTTACTTTACATGTTTGAAAATTATTTTAATTAGCCCACTTACTTGATTGCTAGTTTGGTTGGAATATGATTCTAGGTTCAAAACAATTTCATCTTAAGAACTTGTAAAATATTGTTCCACTGTATTCTGGCATCTGATGTTTGTCAATGAGAAATCTGACACCAGTTTGATTCTAGTTTCTGTCTAAGTAATCTGCTTTATTTTATTTTTCTCTCTTGAAATTCCTTTGGGTTTTTTAACGAATCATTTGAATTCAGTAGGTTCTTTTAGCTTCAGAAGAACTTGTGTTTTCCCTCAGCTCTGGGAAATCATTTTGTTATTGTTTTATTTCATTTCATTTCATTTCATTTTTCTGTTCTCTCGTAGAATGCCAGTTATACAGGCTGAATCAGTTAAGAATTTTTTGGCTTTAAGTATCAGAGAGCCCTATTGACCGGATTATATTAAACAAATAAGGGGTAATTTCTATGAAGTTTAATGGTCAAATCTGGTTGCCGTTAGTGTTTATTTGTATAGCAGAAAAATAAGCACTTTTTTAATCAAGACTCTTTTCTTTTGTACCCATCCTCCCCTATTTTAAAAAAAAACAATACTGTAGCCAGCAGACTGACTCTGCAGGCCACGCTCAGGGAGTTGCTGTGACATCTTCAGCGGACGTTGCAGTAACAAATGAGAAGCAGGGCAAGAAGAAGAACAAAACTGCAGTGACTGTTGTCTTGAAGCCAAACCCTTTGGACCAAACTTGTATTCACCCAGAATCATATGACATAGCAATGAGGTAAGTCTGGATCCCACAGGATAACTCTCTGTGTCCAGAGTGCATGCTCTGCAGCAAATGGCTGTTGTGTTGGCATAATGGAGAATAAAAAATATGACTTTGTTTAACATGACAACATTTCTCAGAAGTTCCTCATTGCTGACTTATGTGGCACATTATTTTATTTCAGTGAGGAATGAAACTATTAATCCTGGAGCAGTGTCAAGCTAATAAACCTGCTTACTAATGGTGAAGTGTGTGTAATGGAAACTGCCTGGCACTCTCTTCTGTCTGTTTTGCAAATTAACAAGACACAATTGACTACCGCCTGGCTTACAGCTTGTGCTTATCTGAAGATAGAAACCCTTTTTGAAATTAAGCAGCCAACCCAGATTGCCTCAGTAACCTGTTACCCTGACTGGTTGTCTAAGAAATGATGTACTTGTAAGGAGCATACATTAACCCATCTATACTCTCTGTGGGGAGGTTTTTGAGTACAAGGGAAATTTTAATATAATGCATTTAAAAAAACAAACTTTATAAATACCATTTGATTCTCTAAGAAATCTTTTAATTAATTCAAAAACAGTGACTTGCTATCCAGATTTTTTTAAGGTTTTTTTTTTGAGTAAACTGGCATAGGTTTAAAAATAGTGAATAATTTTTGCATCTTTCATTGAACCAAACTTGTTTTGAAAATATTTATATTTGATTATTTTAGTTACTGTTATTGATTTCTTTTCTTTTAAAAAAGCTTAAAATTTCAAAGATTACACAGCACATTACAGAGACTTAAAAACAGAAAAAGAAAGTAAAAAATAATATTCTGCCAACAACCACAAAACAGTGGTTTCCAAAATAGGTTTTCACCCCCAACATTATAATATGAAAAATTGTTAACATACAGAAAAAGTTGAAACATCTACAGGAAATTCCCACATACCCAAATATCCATATACCCACATCTAGATTTTATCATTAACTTTTTACAATACCTGTTTTAACACATATCAATCCATCTATTTGTCCATCGATCCATCTTGTTTTTTTATATATTTCAAAGAAAGTCAGTATACCTCCTACTAAATACTTCAGCATGTGTCTCGTTAACTAGAGTTTGATGATTGTTTAGTTTTTTTCTTTTGAGGTAAAATTCACATTCAATTAAATTTTAAATAAACATTAGGGAAGTTTTGACAAATACCTACATCTGTGTAACCCAAACCTCTACTAAGATACAGAAAATTGGGCAGGCTGCGGTGGCTTAGCAGGCAAAGTTCTCACCTGCCATGCCAGAGACCAGGTTCAATTCCTGGTGACTGCCCATGTTAAAAAAAAAAAAAGATATAGAAAATCACCATCATTTCCAAAAGTTATCTTATACCCCTCCCGTTCAATCCTGTCCCCATCCTCCCATAGGTAACCATAGATTAGTTTGCTCACCTAGAACTTCATATATGTGGGATCATATAATTGTATTCTTTTGTGAAAGGCTACTTTCTTTCAGTGGTTTAGATTTATCCATGTTGTAACATTAATCAGTATTTTGTCCCTTTTTATTGTTGAGTAATAGTGCATTGAATGAATATACCTCAGTTTATTCTTCTGTTGATGGAACCTTGACTATTTCCAGTTTTGGGCTATCATGAGTAAAATTGCTGTGAACTTTCTTGTACAGTTTTTGTGGTTGTTGATATTTATTTTTATTTATCTTGGAAAAAATATCTACGAGTGGAATTGCTGGGTTATAGGGTAGGTGAATGTTTAAGTTTTCTTAGAAACTTCTAGACTTTATTCTAATGTGGTTGTACCATTTTACACTTCCATCAAGGATGCAGTAGAATCTGATTATACTGTGTCTTTGCCATTATTTGAAGTTAGTTTTTAAAATTTTACCAGTTTCCATGGTTGTATAATGATTGTATAATTCAGTTGTTCTGCAATTCATTGTATAATTGTATGATTCAATGGTTATATAATTCAGTGGTTGTATAATTCATTGTGTTTCCCTGATAACTAATGACATTGAGTACTTTCTCATGTGCTTATTAGTCATTTATATTTCTTCTTTTATGAAATGTCTGTTCAAACCTTCTATGCATTTTCTAATTGGGTTGTTTTCCATTTCACTGTTGAATTGTGAAAGTTTTTAAATACATTCTGAATGCTAGTCCTTTGTCAAATATATATTTCACAAATATTTTCTCCCTGTTTATGGCTTATCTGTTTATTTTCTTAAGGTGTTTTTTGATGAGCAGAAGTTTTTTATATAAATGATGTCTAATTTATCAATTTTTTTTCTATTATAGTGATTGCTTTCCATGGCCTAAGAAACCTTTGCTTATCTCAAGAAAGGAATGTATTCCTTACTGTTTTCTTCTAAACGCTTTATAGTTTTAGCTTTTGCATTTAGGTCTATGATACACCTCAAATTAATATTTGTGTGTGGTGTAAAGTGGAGAGCAAGGTCCATTTTCTTTTTTCCATTATGGATATTCAGTTATTCCAGCACCATAGTTTGAAGAAAACTTTCCTTTACCACTGGTGCCTTTGTTGAAAATCAATGCATATATAAGTGTGGGTCTGTTTCTCAGCTCTCTATTCTGTTCCAGTGATCTGTTTGTGAATCCTTATGTCAGTACCATGCTGTTCTCGTTTGCTAAGCTTCCAAGAGTAGATACCATACAATGTGTTGGCTGTTAACAGTGCAAATTTGTTAGCGTACAGGCTTACAGTTTTGAGTTAAAGGTACAAATCAAGGCATCATCAGGCAATGCTTTCTCCCCACAGACCAGCTGCTAGCAGTCCTGGACTCCTCTGTCACATGGCAGGGCACATGGTGTCTGCCAGCCTCTGCCTTCTCTTCCAGTTTTCATTGCTTTCAGCTTCTTGCTTCCATGGCTTTCTTCCTCTTTGTCTGAATTTTATTCTGCTATAAAGGACTCCAGTAAGAGGATTAAGAGCCACCCTGAAGGAGGTGGGTCACATCTTGAGTTAAAATTCTAGTCCCCAAAAGATCTTACTTAAAATGTGTCCACACCCACAGTAATGGATTAACTCTAAGGACATATTTTATGGGGTACATACAGCTTCAAACCATCACATATTCTATCTTGATTACTGTAAGTTTTTACTAAGTTTTAAAGTCAGTATATCCTCCAACTTAATTTTTTACGATTGCTTTGAATATTCTATGTCATTTGTTTTGTTTCTAATGAGTATTGTAAATGGAATTTTTTTAATTTTCTGCTAATTTTTTGTTGCTAATATATAAAAATATCACTGATTTTTGATGTTAGCCTTGATTCCTAACAGCCTTGCTAAGTTCACTTACTAGTTCTCATGGGTGTAGATTTCTTAGGTTTTTCCCATGTAGAGAATTATGTCATCAGTAAATAGATTAGCATTTTACATCTTTCTAATTCTTCTGCCTTTTATTTCTTCTTCTTGACTTATTGCAGTGGCCTGAACCTTCAGTACAGTTTTGAGTAGGAGTGGTGAGAGTAGGCATCCCTGGCCTTTTTTTTTGCCATGGGCAGGCACCAGGAATTGAACCCAGATCTCCAGCATGGCAGGCCAGAGTTCTACCACTGACCCACTGTCACACTGCCCTGGCCTATTTTTTTATATTTAAAATATCTGAGGTCTCATACTATAGTAATTGTATCTTTAGTATTTATTGTGTGAAAAGATGCATAGATGCACATGGATACACAGACTCTTGCAAAAACTCTATTGTCTCCATAGGAACTAAGTTAGCATTTTGTTATATGGAAATCAGTGTCCTTTTTACATTTTTGTTTGTTTCCATGATGTAATTGTAAATGGTTTTAGTTTTCTAGATTTTCCTGTTTGCTTTCTAGTATAAGCAATTTTTTAAAAATGTCATCTTATCCCTCTTTTTAAAAGGCTAAACATTGTTGGACTGTGTGTGTGTGGCTATTTCTCAATAAAAATATTTTTTAAAAAAGGCTAACTATTCCATCAAGTGATTAAACTGTAACTTAGTACTAATAGTAGAAGTGGTAGTAGCAGTAGTTCTTTATGATGGATTCCTAGAAATGGAATTGCTCTGCCAAAGGCTTTGGAAGGTTTTGGGGCTCTTGATATATATTGCCAAGTAACATACTGATTTATGATGCCACCAGCAATGTTCGAGCCTGAAAAAAACTTCCCCTGTTAGACAGGACTCTTCTGCCGATCTTCATATGGGCTCGTTTCTGCACGTGGAGCATAAAGGCCCTGCCAGAGTCCTCACCCTCTCAGTGCCTCCTTTAGGTGGAGTCTTGTCTCAGAAGCAGAGTACATGTGGACTAGTTCATAGGAAATTTCTTCTATATGCAGTTCAACTCCTGATATTTGAAATCTGGAGATAATATTGATAATTTATTAAATTAAGTTTACCATCCCCATTACCCTATTCAGACCTACTATAATCATTTCTGGTTTTCAAGTACATTTAGTCTAGACAGCACACAATAGATAGTTCATACTCATATAGTATCACACCAGCATCTTCCCAGGAAAGACAAAAATCATTAAGGATTTGATTAGGTCATCATTGGTTTGATTTCAGTTTTGTAAAAATAAGTTCTGTTGCAGTGAATTTCATTTTTAGTTATACTAGAAAACCAGTAGGAAAGTAGATGACTTTGATGGCACCCTACTATGATGTCACCCCCAGTTATACATCAAATGTGAAGCAAGTTTTTTTACTATTATAATTGTGATACTCTCTCACATGTTCATATTTTAGAAAATAAAAATCATAGTATTTAGTAACCTTTTTCAAGTAGTGGTTAAAAAGAAGTCCAGGATGACTCCAGGGTTCTGGCCTTTTCTTTTTCATGTGTAGGAGCATGCTGTTCATTAAAGTCATTATCCTTTATCTTTGTATGGGCTGGAATTTTTTTATAGCTTGTGTTTTATATCTGCTTATAATGTTTTTGAATTATGAATGTTTAATTTTTATGAAGTGAAACCTATTCTTTTTCTTCTATGTAAGATTCATCTTCTCCTAAGATCTGTCATCTTTGGTTCACTGTTCCCCACATATTTTTTTCATTCTTTTTAGTCTCATTTTTCACTCTATACATTTTGTTATTAATGGTTTTATTCAGTGCTTAGAGTATCCAAAGTACTGTAGTAGGACCTGAAGAATATAAAAATGAATGCAGGTGCTTTATACCTTCAAGGAGCCCACCAAGTAGGGAGAATAAAACCTATGAATAATCATAACAGAGATCAATAATTAATAAGTGTCCCTTGCAAAGTGCAAAGGTTAGTCACAGGAGAAATAACTCATTTCCAGATTAGAAAATCTCAGAAAGATTTCATACAGGAGGGGACATTTGGGCAGGAGGAAAAGAGATGCTTAAAGAATTGGAGACAAAAAAATATATAGCTCTCAGATTATGTTTGGTGAGCAGTTAATAGTCCAATAAAAATAATAAATATTTATTGAGTACTTTCTCATTGCCAGGCACTTTATAAGCATCGTCTTGTTTAAACCTCACATCAATCCTATGAGCTTGGTATTATTGTTATTCCCACTTCTTTAGGTATACACACAGCCTTGGACAGGTTAAATAAAGTACCTAAGACAATTCAGCTGGCACAGCCAAGATTTGAATCCAGATTTGTGACACTCCAGAGCTGAAACTCTTAACTAGACCATGAACTAAAAGGCTAGCTTAGAGTCAGATTTGAATGTAATCATAATAGTCTTTCAAGTTAGGGGTATCATACCCTTAAGGACAATATGTGTTGTTCAGTACAGAAAAATAATAGGACTTGTGTTATGTGTGCTTCTTAGGAGAAAATAACCCTGAGGATCTAAAATATGCTGGCTTTGAGTTATTCTCTATGGCTGAAATTATACTCTGCCCTTCCTCTTGCGAAAACATTAGCTTTTACAATAAATGAAACTTTGCCTATTTATTTTATAAAGACTCTAGAGGAAATGGATTCTTCTCATAGTGTATAGAATTTTATGCTATCCTGCTGCATAAATGATGTTTCCTGAATATTACACTAAAAAAGAATTCCCTTTCAATATTTTTTTTTAGAATGAGATAATATATTTTTAAGTAAGCAGTTTGATAGCAAATACATTTTAGTAATAGAGTTAAATTATAGAGCAGGGGTAGCATGTCATCTTAGAAATGCACCTACCTCTGCCAGAACATTTTTTAAATGAAAGAGGGTAGGGGGAGAGGGGGAGGGAGGGAGAGAAAGGAATAATGCAAGAACTGTAGGAAATGTCAGTTAAAAAACATGATAAGAGAACCCATGCTATAAAACAAATAAGAAGAATATAGAATTAAGAAACTATTGCTACAAATAGATTTTATTCCAGTAGTCCTTTAAAGCCATCCTTCTATAAATCCTTTGTACTTTCATCGGGTTCTTCTCATACTCACCTGATGACTTCACTTCCTACTTCATTGAAAAAAATCAGCTACATTCCAGTGCCCTTCCTCAGATCTCTCCAGTTTTGTCCCATTCTTCCCTTGACTCCCCCATCCATTTCTTGATTCTGTTGCCCTTCTTACCCTCACTTCTCCCTACCTTCACTTCTGCTGCTGTTGCTGACTTTCTACTTATTTTTTGGCTATTCTGTTGGTCTCTGTGTCATCACTGCCTCACCTTTTAGCAGTGGGGGTTAGGGATTGAGAGAGAGAGTGGGGTTGGAACGTGGCAGCTGAATGAATAATGTCCCTTAGTTTAATCGATTTTATGACTATCTCTTGTATCTTTAATGTCTCCCCTACTTGTTCCTTCCCTTTTAGCCCATAAACAACTTTTTGGTGTGGTCTTCCCAATACGCATCCCCTAAAAATGAAAAGCAGCAATCACCTTTTATCTTACTTCCCCTTAAAATTTCCCATTTCTTCTCCTTTTCACTGCCAAACTTCTCAGAATTACCTGCATTTGATTCTTACAGAATTATCTGCCTCTGATTCTTATTGCCTACCGTCTCCCAGTTCCTTATAGTTTAACTCCTCAAAACATGGTATTCTTAAAGTTAATGACTTTAGTCTTCTCTTCTTCTATGTGTTCTCTCAGATGATTGCCCGCACGCACATGACTATCCGTCTCTTACTGCTGCACTGATAATTCCAACCCCAATTCCCATCTGTATTCCAAGCTTTTCTCCTGAGCTCTAGTTCCACCTTCCCATTCACCTGTGACTACTATGAATATCTTAGTGACCCAAACTCAGTATACCTAAAACTAAGCTTGTATCCCCTTTTCTCCCGCTCTTTATAACTCTATCTTCTTCCCTCTCCTCAGCCCTCCTTAACAGTCCCCCAGAAAAGACAGGGAACAAGAAAGGCTTAGTCTTCCTCTGTTGTCCCATGAATAATGACTAATGGTAACTACTGTCTTTCCATTAAACTAGGCTAAGGCTAGAATGACAAATTCATTCGTTCATTAAACAAACTTTTATTGAATTCCTGTATTCCAGGTACTATTCTGCTCTGGAAGCATTCAAAGATCCCTGCTCTCAAGAGGACACAAAATACTCAATCAGCATAATAAATAAACTGTATAATATAAAGGGTGATAAATGCTGTGGGAAAAAAAGTAGAAGAGCAGAGTAATGGAAATCAGGGTTGCCAGGGTTGGGTTAAGGGCTTGCACATTTAAGTAGGGGAAATAGGATAGGCTTCATTGAGAAGAGGACATTTAAGAAAAGTCTTGAAGAGGGTAAAGTAGTTAGCTGTGCAGATATCTGTAGGGGAATGTTCTCGGAAGACTCCCTAATGTTGGAGCAAGCCTGGCACGTGGGAGCTGTCCTGGCATGTTTCAGTGAATAGCAAAGAAAGCTAGTGTGAGTAAAGCAGTGACCCAAAATAAATGAAGCAAATACTGACAGATTTGGAAGAAGAAATTCATAGTTCTATATTAATAATAGGACACTTTAATATACCACTTTCAAAAATAAATAGAGCATCTAATCAGAAGATCAGTAAGGGAATACAAGACTTGAATGATACTCTAAACCAACCAGATCTAACAGACATATATAGAACATTTCACCCAACAACAACAGAGTACGTATTCTTCTCAAGTACACATGCATCATTCTCCAAGGTAGACCTTATGTTAGGTCACAAAACAAGCCCCAATAAATTAAAAAATAGTTTTAAAAAAAGCATACAATGTATCTCCTCTGGCCAGAGTGGAATGAAGCTCAAAATCAATAACAGGGTGAAATGCAAAATTCACAAGTATGTGAAAATTAAATGATGCATTCTTAAACAGCCAGTGGTTTAAAGGGGAAATCACAAGGGAAATTAGGAAACATCTTCAAGCAAATGAAAGTGAAAATCCAACATACCAAACTCTGTGAGATGCAACAAAGGCAGTACTGAGAGGAAATGTTTAGCCCTAAATGCTGACATTTAAAAAGAAATTTCAAATCAGAGACCTAACCTCAAAACTGGAAGAACCTGGAAAAAGAAGAGCAAACTAAACCAAAACAAGCAGAAGAATGGAAATAAATATTACAGCAGAGATGAGTGAAAAACAGAATAAATAGAATCAACAAAACCAAAAGTTGGTCCTTTGAAAAGATCAATAAAATTGACAAACTGTTAGCTAGACAAAGAAAAAAAGAGAGAGAATACAAATGACTAAAATCAGAAATGAAAAAGGGACATTACTACCATACCCACTAAAATAAAAAAGACTATAAGAGGATACTATGAACAACTGTATGCCAATAAATTAGAAAAAATTTATCTAATTAGGTAAATTAGAAACACACAAACCACTTACACTGACTCAAGAAGAAATAAATTTCAGCAAAGCTAAAACTAGAAAAGAGATTAAATCTCTTATGAATATAGATTCAAAAATCCTCAACAAAATTCTAGCAAACTGAATCAAACAGCACATTCAAAGAATTAGATACTAATTCAAGTGTGATTTATCCCAGATATGCAAGGGTGGTTCAACACAAGAAAATAAATTAATGTAATACACCACTTTAACAGAATGAAGGAAATTAAAAACATGCTTATCTCAATTGATACAGAGAAGGCATTTTACAAAATCCAGCACCCCTTCTTGATAAAAACTCCTACAAACTAGGAATAAAAGGAAACATCCTCAACATTGTAAAGGGCATGTATGAAAAACACACAACTAACATCCTACTTAATGGTGAAAGACCTAAAACTTTCCCTGTAAAATCAGTAACAAGTCAAGGATGCCCATTGTCAGCCACTGTTATTCAATGTTGTATTGGAAGATCTAACCAGAGCAATTAGGCAAGAGAAAAAAAAATAAAAGGCATCTAAATTGGAAAAGAAGAGGTAAAACCTCTATTTGCAAGAACATATCCTACATACAGAAAATCCTAGCAAAATCCACAGGAAAGCTCTTAGGTTTATTAAATGAATACAGCAAAGTGGTGAGGTACAAAATGAATGCTCAGAAATCAGTAGTGTTTCTATACACAAGATATCAGAAGAAGGAATCAACCAAAAAGTTCCATTTACAATAGCAACTAAAATAATCAAATATCTAGTAGTAAATCTAACCATGAATGTAAAGGGCTTGTTTACAGAAAACTTCTAAACATTGCTAAAAGAAACCAAAGAAGACCTAAATAAATGGAAGGATGTTCTGTGTTCATGGATAGGAAGACTCAGTATTATTAAGATGTCGGTTTTACCAAGAGCAATTTACTGATTCAATGCAGTCCCAATCAAAATTCCAACATTCTTCTTTGCAGAAATAGTAAAGCCAGTCATCCCATTATATGAAAGGGCATGGGCCTCCAAATACCAAAACATCTTGAAAAAGAAGAATGAATTTGGAGAATTCACACTTGCTGGTTTTAAAACTTACTACAAACCACAGTAACCAAAACAACATGGTACTGGTGCATGGACAGACATATAGAGCGATGGAATTAAATTAAGAGTTCAGAAATCAACCTCACATATATGGCCAACTGATTTTTTACAAGGGAGCAAAGTCCACTCAATTGGGAAAGAAGTCTCTTCAGCAAATGGTGCTGGGAAAGCTGGATCTCTAACTGCAAAAGAATGAAGGTGGACTCCTACATCACACCATATACACAATCAACTCAAAATGGGTAAAAAATCTAAATATAAGAACCAGAACTATAAAACTCATAGAAGAAAACATAGGGAAGCATCTCCAGGACCTTGTGTTAGGCAATGTTTTCTTAGACTTTATATCCAAAACACAAGCAACAAAAGAAAAAATAAATAAATAGGACCTCATTAAAATTAAAAACTTTGTGCCTCAAAGGACTTTGTCATGAAAGCAAGAAACAACCTATAGAATGTGAGGAAATATTTGGAAGCCACATATCTGCTAAGGGTTTAATAACCAGAATATATAAAGACATCCTCCAACTCAATAGCAAAAAGACTAACAACCGAATTATAAAATGAGTAAAAAACTTGAGTAGATATTTCTTCAGAGATGATGACAGTTAGCCAAAAAGCACATGAAAAGATGTTCAGCATCATTAGCCATAGGTAAATGCAAATGAAAACCACAATGAGATACCATTTCACACCCACTAAAATGACTACTATTTAAAAAAAGAACATTAGAAGTGTTGGAGAGGATGTGGAAAAACAATAATACTCATTCATTGCTGGTGGGAATGTGCAATGGTGCAGCTGCTGTGAAAGACAGTTTAGCAGTTCCTGAGAAAGTTAAGGATAGAATAATATGACCAGGCAATCCCTCTTCTGTGTATATAACCTAAAAAATTGAAAGCATGTACTTAAACAGATGCTTGCCACCCCTGTGTTCATAGTGGCGTTATTCACAACAACCAAAAGATGGCTGCAACCCATGTGTCCATCAACCAATGAATGTATAAATAAAATGTGGTATATACATCCAATGGAGTATTATTTAGCCATAAAAAGAAATAAAGTTCTGATACATGTGACAACATGGATGAACCTTGAAGAATCATGTTGAGCAAAATCTAGACATAAAAGGACAAATATTGTAAGATCTCATTGATTTGAAACAATTAGAGTAAGCAAACTCATAAAGTCAGAATCTAGATATAGTTTACCATGGGACAGGTTGGTGATAGGGACTGGGAGGTTAAGGCTTAAAATGTACAAGGTTCCTGTTTGGAATGAAGGAAATGTTTAGGTAATGGGTGGTGGGGGTGGTAGCACAATATTGTGAACATAATTAACAGCACTGAATTATATACATGAATGTGGTTAAAGGGGGAAATTTTAGGTTGTATACGTGGTACTAGAATAAAATTTTTTAAAAATTCCAATGGACTGCACACTACAGTGACCCCTAAGTTAAACCATGGACTATAGTTAATAGTTCAGTTATTAAAATATGCTTTTATCAGTTGTAACAAATGTATCATATAAATGCAATTTATTTATAATAGGATGACATATGACATCCTATTATAATTTTATGCATGTTTGTTTTGTATACCCACAACTTTTTAATGCATGATTGTTTTGTATACCCGCAACTTTTTAATGCATGATTGTTTTGTATACTCGCAACTTTTCTAAAATAAAATAGAGAATCAAAGATGAATACATAGACGAACACTGAGGAAAAGGAATCTGTCAGGAATTGATAATTTAATAGAGCAAATGAAATATTTGATTTTAAACATTTTTTCTGTAGGCTTTGTCTAAGTTGTATATGTGAAACTGTTGCTAGAACCTCTGAATTATCCTTTATGGCATTACCTATCCCACATGTTGAGGAATTTTTTCAGAACCCCTTGTTGATAAAGGATTCTAGAATCTCCCCAAATAAATCTCATTCACCTTCACATAGTTGGGTACAAAGCCCAGGCCCTCCTAGATTTTACAGACTAGACCAGCAGAGCCAGACGATGAAAGAGTTATTACTGAGCATTTTCTGTCATCATCCAGGGGCCATCACCACTTCCTTATTGTGTGCTTTCATAGTGTTGAGGAGTATAAGTCGTGAGTAAACCTGCTGCTATGCTATGAGTAGAATGTGGCCAAGAAACAGCCTATTCAGGAGTTACTCTCCTACCCCCACCCATGTGTCTTCTGTTTTCCTCCTCTTTTGGTGGATCAAGAGAGCCAAAAGCAATTATAAGAGTTCACTTTTTTCTTGAACAAAGTGTCAGGAGGTGTAGTGTCTTGTGCTGCAGATTATACCGATCTGTACTTGTCACAGTGAGACCTGGCACTCCCCTAAAGAATCTGCTGCATTAAGAGTTTGATTCACCCCAGATAGTTAATTGAAATTCATTATGCTCTTGATTTGACTTGAAAAATGCTAGGAAGGTTAATGCAGGTCTATCATTTGACACTCATTTTGATAAAGTATTATCTAATATTTGTTATTTCCCTTTTGGTCATTTAGGAGAATTTTAAAGAGATGAGTTTCTAGAAGTGGGTAACGGTCTGAATAGCAAGAATGTAACATCCAGACCCATTCTAGTGGACATTTTCTCCAACCTTAACTTGAAACTCAGCAATGACAGAAGTCTTCTAGCTAATAAGCAGCTGTGATGTTGGGAGTTTTGTTTTTATATTTGTTCTTTGCTTGTTTGTTTGTTTTTATAAAACAGCATCAGTAGATCATGACATTCACTGAATTGATTTTCATAGTTTTGATTATGAGCAACCCAGAAGGCTGATGACTTTTGATGATTTGTGATTTTCCTGGAGGGTAAGTCACTTGCCTACTGAGTATGTGTTGGGAATTGAATCATGTCTTCCACAAGGAAAGGTTCAAGTCCTAACCCCCAGTCCTGTGGGTGTGAACCTATTTGTAAATAGGATCTTTAAAGATATTATTTATTAAGACAGGTCAGAGTAGGGATGGAACCCATTTGTAAATAGGCCCTGCCACACTGAAGGAGAGTGGGTCTTAATACATATGACAGCGTCTTTATAAGCAGAGGCAATTCGGACGCAGTCAGTAGAAACTAGAGGAGGAGACAGAAAGAAACAGATTGCTATGTGATGATGGAAGCAGAGATCAGGCCAGCACCAGAATGCTCCAGACTTCAGAGAAAATATATATGGCCTGCTGATACCTTGATGTTAAACTTCTAGCCTCCAAAACCATGAGACGATAAAAACACACCTCCCCACATCTAAAATTCAGCACAACTTTGGTGCATTGGCATGCCAGCTAACTTTCCTACAATGATAAAAACATGTTTCTTTGTGGGAAACATACCTGAAAAGAAAACCAACTGCAAATTCTGTGAAATAAAATGAATTCTTTTATTTCACAGAATTTACCTAATTAATATTCTAAAGTAAATATTAGATAAATAGACCTAATAAATTATGTGCAAATTTGAAGTATCAGATTTTTCTGGAATTGTCTCACAAGAATTGATGACATTTCAATGTGAAAATTGAGGCAGAATCACTGCTGGGTCTAGAGAAAGATGCCTTAGGATGTAGATCAATTTGTTATCCTACATTAATATCTTCTTATGAAGCTAAGAATAGAAAGTATTAGATTGCCTTTTCATAAAGAGACATAGGATCATAAAAGAAAGGCTAAACCCTAAAAATAAAGATGCTAAAAAGGCTGATTCATAAAAGCTTTAAAATATTTTTTTTCTTATTAGGAGCTAAAATCTAAACATCTTACTATAATTTCTAGAAAGTAACATTCATCATATTTTCAAAAGTGTCTCTCACAATAGAGAACAGTGATGAAAAAGAGTCCACCCACTTAAGAATAAGATGACAGAGCTGTCGAATTCTTGGATCTGTCATAGCTAATGTCTTATGCACTGTCCCAATAAACATCCCACATCAACTTTCTGGCAACGCTGGTGGGCAGAACTGGAAAGTTCAAGAAACTGAACCCTAAGATAACTTTCCCCTAGCTCAGTATGGAGGCAGTGCAGTGTGGCTGCCAGTGTTCAAATCTTGGTTATTTGACCTGGGAAAGTTATCAGAGCTCCCTTTACCTCAGTATTCTCATTTTTTTTTTAATGGGAATAATAATAGTACCTACCTCACAGGATTACATGAGTTAATAATGTAGACTACTTAGCATCTGAGACAGAGTGAGCTGTTATAATTATTACTGCTGTTATTTTTGTTATAACTGAGAAGAGGCTGTCAAGCAGAATAAAAGAGGGGAGGCAGCTACTGCCGCCGCCACTGCCATCCGTGCGTCCTTCTGTCTGCTCTGAGTCCTAGCATGGACACTGCTGCAGCCAGCCAGCGTGCCATGAATTAAGAAACAGAAGACAGTTAACTAGCAGATATCCACCAGTGTAGTCTACCAGGCCCACTACGTGAGCAGGAACAAGAGAGGGCATGTGGTTGAGACAAAGGGGTGCATTCCAAGGATGTACTGTGTGGATAGGTCTTTCTGGTGCTGGAAAAACAACAAGTTTTGCTCTGGAAGAGAGTACCTCGTTTCCCATGTCATCCCTTGCTACTCCCTGGATGGCGACAGTGTCCATCAGAGCCTAAACAAAAACCTCAGATTCTCTCCTGGAGACAGAGAAGAAAATATCCGCCATGTTGCTGAAGTGGCCAGGCTGTTTGCTGACGCTGGTCTGGTCTGCATTACCAGCTTCATTTCTCTCTTCACCAAGGCTCATGAGAATGCCCACAAAATCCATGAATCCACAGGACTCCCGTTCTTTGAATATTCATAGATGCACTTCTAAACATTTGTGAAAGCAAAGACTTTTAATACCTCTAAAATGGGCCCAAACTGGGGAGTTTAAAGTATTTACGCATATTGGTTCTGCCTGTGAGAATTCTGAAGCTCCTGAGTGTGTGCTTAAAACCAGTTTGTGCTCCGTGACTGTGTCCAGTAAGTAGTAGAACTTCTGTGAGAGCAGAGCGTTGTACTCCATATACTGGTCAAGGCATCCATGAACTCTTTGTGCCAGAAAACAAACTCAACCTAGTTCAAACTAAGGCTGAAACTCCCTTCGTTTTCAATTACCAAGCTTGATCTCCAGTGGGTTCAAGTTTTGAGTGAAGGCTGGGCCACTCTCTGAAAGGTTCCATGCAGGAAAAGGACCACTTGCGGTCTGTACACTTTGGCACCCTGCTGGATGACGGAGTTATCAACTGAGCATTCCCATCGCACTGCCTGTGGCCACGGACAAGTGGCTGGATGGGTGTGGCCAGTTTGCCCTGGAACACGGTGGACAGAGGGTGGTTGTTTTACAAAACCTAAATTCTACGAACATAGAAAAGAGGAGCATTGTTCCTGTGTGTGGGTAACAACATGTGCGAAACGCCCCCATATCAAATGATGATGGAACGATGGGCTGACCCAGTATTGCCTGATACCTCTGAAGTTCGAACAGAAATGTGAATAAATGAACGTGGGTATGTAGGCAGGCTCTGGTGCATTTGTTAATATTCCTTACCACCCTCAAAATGCTACTAAATCATACTTTCTGAATAAAGTGTTAAAAATGATCAGGAAAAAAGAAAAGGGGGAAAAAGTTACAAATGTTAGTCCCTGAGAAAAATTTATTATCTTACTATTCAGTCCTAATGTAATTTGGGACACTTAACATTGAGAACTCTTGGGTCTCCAGGCTGAAGAAATGTTGGTTTCTCTCCTGCACGTCTGGCACAGGAGGGGTGAGAACGACTTGCCAGTCAGCCATAAAATTATACTTCTTTCAGTCCCTTCAATCTCTGAAGTGTTTGTTTGTCCTTCTCCTTTCTTCTCCTCCTCAGGTTTAGATCACTGTGTCTGGAGCCTGAAACTCAGCGGTGTATTGATTTTGTCTCCCTGTATCTACCCACCCTCCTTTCCTGTCCCCAGTCTAGCTATGGATTTTAATCTTAGCCTGTCTTCTGACTTTCTGTGTGACTGTAACAAGTCACTTTGACCTCAACCACTTTGACCTTCTTCCACTTTAAATGGAAGAAAAATGTCTGCCTGTTCAGAGGATGGCTAGGATTAATTGATATGGCAGATGTTAAACATTTTCAGAATACTTGAAAAGAGGATTATTTGACAGGATGACATTCATAGTAAAATAGCTGTTTCCCAAGAAATAAAGTTCTTTGCCTCTGATACTTGGATTTTATCCCCTTGTAGTGCCATAGCTGTTTAATATCAACTCCTCCACAACTAGCCTGTACATTTTTGAATATGACTTTTTTTTAATTTGCCCTCCTCTTACAAATATTCACAGGCACTAATCATGTTATAGCTGTACAGTCAGTAAATTAAATTATATTAATTCTAAACACAGTGTTTTTGAGCTGTAGAGTATGCAGCCTTTGAAACCACTAACTTAATTTTGTCCAACTCTTATTCAGTAACTAAAAAAAAAGCCAAACTTTTTTCTTTTAAATTTGGTTTAAAAAATAATAATAAATTGCTCCTAGGCAGTAGTCCTGGGTGCCTGATTTTATCTGGGATCTAAATCTTGTGTCTCCATTGGAAATTTTCCAAAGTAAAAGGGCAAGGAGTGCTAGTGAGATGTGATGTGTTCTAACTTTTACCTTGGCTACAGCCCTGGGTCTCAGCTGTGTGACTTTAGGCAGATCACTTAATATGAGATATGGTTCCCTTATCTGCAGATCTACCTTCACAATAAATTTTTCAGAGAATCAAATGAAATCATCTTTATTGAGCACTTTCAAAGAATCCATCTGCATATAAAATCCTGCCTCTAAAAGAGCAGATATAAGTAGAAGACTATTTCCCATTAATACTGTTATTACTTAAAAGTAGACTATAAGCTCATTCAAGGTAAAGGCCATTTTCATCTTTTATAGTCTTCCTCCACAGTAAATAGATATTTATTGAATAAAGCTGAATCTGCTTTTCTGAATTATTTTTAATTGGCGTCAGCATTTTGTCACGCTGTTTTGTAGAGCCTTGATTTCAGCCAATCTTTATAATTTGCATATGTGTATATAAGGCATCTAGATTCCCTGAAAAAAAGGATGGTCAAGCTGGGTAATACTGGATTGTTATTAATGATTCTGTTTTTGTTGTTGTTTAGAAACTATGTAAGACTGATTTTCTTATGTTACTTGTAAATTGATTTCTAAAGTTATTCTGAAAAAAAATGATTTTAGAAATATTTTGGGCAATAATAGCATCATTTTAATACATGTTATACCTTCCCATTTTTATACACATTCTCATTTAGATATATATTTAAATACATTTGTTTTTTTTAGTTATGGTTTTAATTATAATTACATAAATAATAATCAAGGCTACTTAACTTTGTGGCATTGTCTGTTATTTCACTGATCTTAGATACTATGTGTGATGAAACTATGTAAGCAACGTCGTCACAGATTTCTGAAAAGAAGATATCATTCTAAATCTTAAATTTTTAGGGGATTTCTGTGTAAGCACATTTTAACTAGCATTTTTTAAAATAAAGTTAATTCCCTGTACTAAAATGCTAAAAATATATAAACTTTAAAATAAAACACTGTTCTTGGGATATGTCCTCCTGCATAGAATTAATGCAGCATGCAACAAGTATCCAGTTCCTGTGTGAAAAAGAAGGAAACATTTATAAACCAAGCTTTTGAAAGACAAGCTGCATTCCTTAATCCTGACACCCTTTCCTTTTTAGTTCTTCTTTGTTATTTTCTGCAACTTATAGATACAGGAGTGTGTAGATGCAGGAAGAACTCAAAAAGATACTCCCAAGTGGTACAGTGTGATGACGTTAAAAACGCTTCCTCCACCACCCAAATAACTATGACCTTTAAAACTATACTTCCAGATCAAAGATTGAAAGGGCTTTCGGAATAACCCTTTTACCCTTTCTGAAAAGGTTACTTTTAAAAAAGTTTATCGGCAGCATGTAGGTTTAAAAAGCCAGTCAGCATAAATTCCCTTGGAAAGTTATTTGCTCTAATTTTCTGGATTTGATAATATGCTAAGAAAAACCATATAAATATTATTTTCACTAGAAATCTGCTAGGTTTTGCAGTACAGTAGGTAGTACTGTGGGCACCTTCATGAATGTACTCTGCTTGAATTTACCATTACTTGTGAATTTTGCACCAGCAAAGGTGAACCTAGTTCAGTGTCTTGGTTTAATAAGGAGCTTAGAAGTTTTAAAAGATTCCTTGATGATAATTAAAGTGCAATTCACATAGCTGCCCCTTTTATTTGATGCTGAAAAAGCAGATATGGTAAAGCCAGTGCTCTTTCTTCAAGCTAAACTAAATTTGTGCTGCTAAATTCTCACCTGTGTAAATTAATCTCCTCTCTATAGTGTATTAAAGGAGTAGCAGGTTTTAGTCCTTTTTATGTTTGAATTTATATTCAGCATATTATTTTAAGAGCAGTATATATTAATAATTATAGTATCTGTGTGTTTGGAGTTACGTATTATTCCTGAACTTTGCATTTGTGTCCCCCTGCTAGATCTACAGTCACAGTATGAAAGGCCAGATTTTCTCTTAGCATCTCCCTCTCTTTTTAAATAATTGAATGCTAACCTGTATTAAAAATGATAACTTGCTTTACGTGTAGCTACTCATTTCTAATATGACTATGCTTTTGCATTTATTTTTTTGTTTATTGCTTTAAAGCTGAGTAAAACTAATGATAAAAATTAAGCACACATGAAAGTCTGTTTAAAGTGTTGCGAGTAGATAGGCTACTAGAAGTACTCTTTGTGTGTGGAGTTATAAATCGTGTGTTTTGCCCACAAAGCACATGATAATGTTAAGCTGTTTTTAAAGTGTGTTGCATCACCATGGTTCTTCTGTGCTCTGGGATATCATGTTGCTTTAATGTAATGAACCAAGTCCTCAGCCCCTAAATCTCCATGCTGGAAATGATTACGTAAAGCTGAATAGCTATGTCTGAAGTCTTGTGAATCTTAAGAATTCCCTGTCCTTTCGGAAAAATCTTACAAAGATTTTTCTTATTTGGGAAGAAAAAAATCTTGCATTTGTAATAAGCTTCTGTTGAGAATATCGGTGATTTGGGGCTATATAGCATTCTGGTTGAAAAATAGGCATTATCTCTGCTGCAAGGTCTATATTTTAACTTTGTACAGATGTGTGCTAAAAGGACATGATGTGCTTATTTGTTGCATTTATACTACTTTCTTACTTTAAGTAAGATGGATGAAATTACGTATTAAATAAAAACAGAAGCTCAAACAGCAGTCCTTAGCAAGCTAAAAAAGTTTTCCAGGGACAGTGAAGAAAATGAAAATATGACTGTAATAACTCATTGACTTTTGATAGAATTGTCTGTTTAAAAGTATGTGTATAACAATTTCTTTGTGAAATTGGCCAGTGTTAATCTGCAATTAAATTGTTTGGGTGAAATGTTATCAAAAGTGTTGTTTTATTTTTCTGTCTTAACCTAACATACTACTTTAATTTTGTCGTAACTGCTTTAATTTTGTTATACACATAGACACATACATATGCATGTGTGCGTTTATGTGAATAGTCAGTATCTAGTATTTATTCCACCATATGTTAGCTAGAGAGGTAGAATGGCATAGTGGAAATAACATGGTCTTTGTCATCAAACTCCAGTTAGTGGAAGTAGCTGTGTGGCCTTGGGCAAATTATTTAACCTCCCTGAACTTCTATTGTCTCTGTCTAATAGGCTATCTACCTTTTAGGATTATTGTCAAGATTAAATAAGAAACATGTATCAAGCACTAAGATAATACCTGACATTTATTTGTCAATACCTGTCCACTTACATTCTGTACTCCAAGCTTCATGAAATACACTGTATTTTAACTTGGTACTTTTGAACTAGAACACATAACTAGTACCAAAACTTTGCTTTGGGTATTACTTATCACACTCAAATCTAAAGTGAAAATTCAGAATTTTTAGAATAATTTTTCTTAAGGTACTTATATATTTATTGAGTAGCTGCTGAGTGTAAAACATTGTTTTCTATCATAAACAGTTGAATGTATTTGAAATCCAACAAGGGATTGCTTTTGAACTGCGATTCCCAGTTCATTCTGTAGTCCCTTTACCCATTTATTTGCTGTTTTCCTTTCTCTGCAACCTTGTTGTAGCTTTGAGAAAGTTTTTGAAATGAAAAAACATTTGACTTTGTTCAAATTTAAAATAGAGTTGATCAATATGAAACATTACCAAGGAGCACAATTTGGTGCTTTTTTTTTTTTTTTTTTTTAATTTGGTGCCTTTTTATTGATTTCAGTTACCAGTGCCCTCAGGCTCATGTGTGTGAAAATGAAAATGATATATGTAATATGCATCCAGGTTAAACAGACCAATTTTCTTCTTACATCTGCAGCCACCATAAACAAATTCTTTATGTGGAAGTCACTTTGATAGCAGTTCTCTCTCTCTCTCTCTCTCTCTCTCTCTCTCTCTCTCTCTCTCTCCCCCTCTCTCCGCCTTCCTCACATACAATCTTAAAACTCCAGGTGACCTGCTGATGTGGTGTTTTTCTTATGAGGCCAAAACTTGTACTGTGTTTTGGGAAGTTTATGCCATTTTGTTACTTTTATTCATTATAAAAAACTATTTTAGGCTGTAGATTTATAGCCTAGAAATATACTTTTTTTGGCATTTTAACAGATTTCCATAAGCCAGAATCATGGGGATTTGGAAGATACTCTGCTAAGTAACCAGTTGTAAACGAGTAAAGCCAAGAGGATGAGTATCAGGAAAGCCTGCTCAGCAGGGCATGTATTATTTAGAAAGTTGTGTAAGGAAGTTGGCTGTGGGCAGAGGTTGTCATGTGACATCTGCCCTGTCAGTCAGAGCTCCAGCAGCTGTTCCCTGTCACCAGGGCCCTTGGTTGCTACTGCCCATCCATCAGCACTAACAGATACCAGCTGCTCGGCTGGGCTGGGGAAACCACGGATCCAAAGATTTACTGTATATCTCCCTGGTCACTAGATTGGATGGAAACTCATTTCCGAAGAGGGAGAGGCTATAGAAATGTAAGAGTGTTATTGCATGTGTGACCCCTTAGAGACTCCTGGGTTAAATGAAAGGTGAGAGAGTTTTCTCCACCAAATACCAGATTAACAGTCACTAAAGATGCCTTTTCTGGGTGAATACAGCACTGCAAAGAGACTTGAAATAAGCATTCCTTTTGTAATGGTGCAGCAAACTGCCAAATTCTGATTAGAGACAAGCCTCCAACAATTTTCTTTTTTTCCCTTCTTGTATTCCAGAGGCGTCCTTAGAGGAAAGGGTTTGAGAGCGTTAGTATCACTATCTGTCTGTCTACTGTGTTGACATTTTTAAAGTGCCATTAATCATAGGAAATGGAACTTAAGGACATAAAAAAAATAGCCAAAGAATGTCAAGAAAGTAAGCTGTAGCTCAATATTCATATGAAATTGAAAAAAACACACATTTTAATCCTTTGTTATTTCTTTCATCAATTTATTACTGTTGCCCAAAGCTGAGTAATTGAGAGGCAGCTGTACAACCAAGGAAACTGGTAACAGGGCAGAGGGAAATTAAGAAAAGCAGGTATTTTTATTTGCAAATACTGCAGCTGTATAATGTATAAAGTATACAAAAATAATATTCATCCTAAGATTGTATAATTGGGGTCTTACCTGCTTCCTTTGCTTCTTAATTACTTCTTTTATGGAAGAAAGTTGTGCTTTCTTTTTAATACTCCCTCCCATATTTTTTTCTGGTGACTCCGAATACAAATTAAGTTAGTTTATACAAGGCTTGATTGTTGATGGAATTTGAGGATTATTAGGCTTGTTAGCATGTTATACAGGTAATACTCCTTTCATAGATACACAAAAGTAAAAAGCAGTGATAGACACATGAATAGAATAATTCACTTATCAAAAACTGGCAATGATTAGTGCATATTTTGCTAGATTAGGGTATCACCAACTCATTGTTGCCTATTAGCTCATTTAAATTCAAATCCTAACTGAAACTTTAGAAAACTGAGGCAAACAAAGGTAGCCTTATTTAGAAAATATATGACACTAAGCTATAATGATCATTACACTGTAAAATGTTATTTGTGCTGCTGACTCTGAACAGTTACTTCGTTTGAAAAATAACACAAGAATCTACATTCACCTTTCCCCTTTTTTCCAAAACAGATCACCCTTTGCAGTGTGGGACACATAGTAGGTGCTCAGTAAAGGCTGATCAGCAAGGCTGATCGATTGCTGTTTGGATCTGAGGAGAATAAATTTTAGGGTGACCTGTATAAGGAGATAATTAAATACATAATATGAATAAGTGTTGGGCTGTTTTTCCCACTACAGGTTTTTATTATTCACTGGAGGGACACTTTGTGAGATTGGAAAGCCTGAAATGCAACAAAAAATAAATTCCTTCCTTGAAAAGGAAGGAATAGAGAAAACTGCAGAAAGATTACAAACAACCGTACCCACCCTGCAGGTCATCATCGATGGTCTCAGTCAGCCTGAAAGCTTTGACTTTCGAACAGGTAAAGAACTGAACTTGAACTACAGCACCTTGCATTTATATAGCTCACATTATCTCCTTCCACCTTCACAACAATCCTACTTTTCCTTATTCTGTAGGTGAGAATTAAAGCCAGTGATCTTCTTCAAAGTCGTTACAATTGCTTAGTATCCAGAGCCAAAGCTAGAACCCAGGTCTCCAGACTCCTCGTCCCAAGCTTACTTTCCATTATACTAGACTAAATGCATCATGCCTGTACTGCTGCGTGCATGGAGGCACACATTTTTCATGATCCTTTTGTTAGCTGTTTTTATCTCATACAATCCAGAAGTCCAAAGGTAACGGTTTCAATTTACAAACTAAAAAGTGAATCTTCTTCCTGTATTACAGTCTTCCATGTTCCTGGATTCTGTGTCAATGAACACATTGAACAAATAAGATATTATCTCTGTTGATTTTCCTTCTAATTAAAGAGGCTCTCAGCTTTTGGTATAGGTAAATGGTAAAGGAAGTATAACAGCCATAGTTGAGAGCAATGACCTGGTGAAAAAAGAATTACGGTATCAACTGACTTACTTCCCAAGGAAATTTGAAAAGGAACCTGTGAGATTTAAGTGAATCTGCACACCCATCTCATAACCAGTTTTGATAATACCGTGTTTTTGGTTAGTGTGTGTTGTGGTGGTTGGACATGTTTTTGGAAAAGGTTTAAGGAAATTTAAAAACGCACCCAGCAAATTCATTGTACTATTCCTTCAACTTTTCTGTAGGTCTGAAATTTTTAAAAATATCTATGCCAAAAATCTAGGGGTAGAGTTCTATATGTTCATGACTTATCAGCCAGCAGGAATAATAAGTAGAGTAGTGGGTCTCAAAAAGTAAGATTTGGGGGTGGTATGCCAAGACCACCGCTTTCGGTGATTAGCAGATCTCTTACACTGGGTTTTCTTGTCCATCTTTGTTTTTCCTTCATGGTTTTGATTGTTCTATTATTGCAATTACAACGGTAGACTCAGAGCAAAGAACAGTCAAATTATTTGGTTCAGTTAAACAATCAACAGCTGAGTAGAGGTCCACTTACCTGATAATGCCTTAGTTGAGCAGAAACACAGATGCACTTTGACTCTAGGCTGAACTTTTCAGTTACTTCAGGGTTTATTAGTATGATAACTGAAATTTCAAATAAGTCTTTTTAACAAACTTTGGAACTGTCCTCTAGCATAAGTCACAGTTTTCAAGATGTCTGAGAACTTTTGTTTTACAACTGCACACATCTATAAGAGGAAAGGCACAGGAGTCATCCTTTTGAAGGAGCAGATAGTATTTTGGACATTTCCATATTACATTATTTGTTACTTCTTGTTTCTCCATTTACTCAAAAATGTTTCCTTTCTTATTGCCTCATTCTTTTCTCACATTCATCATGTCTCCTGTTTTCCCAGTGACATAGTTCCATTTTTATTAACATTCTCTGGTTGCTAGTTAATTTCCATACTTGGGTTCATCAGAAGCAGCCTGGGGACAAGGGAGGAGTATGCAGTCTTGGCTTTCAGAGTGTCAAAATGTGCATGGTACATAAAATTTTTGAATTTTCAGGAGTCCAGCCTGTCTTCAGGACCATGTTAAGTAGTCCCTGACTCTGATTTTCCATTCAAAATTAAACTAAGCAGCTAATCAGGAACCCTTGGGGAATCTGCAACAGCTGAACCTCTGCAGAAAGGAGAAGGAAGAAAAGAGCTTTCAAGCATAAAAGCTTGTTTACAGGCCTCAAAAACTATCCTACTTCTGGCCTTGATCAACGACTTAGTTTCACTTTGCTTTAACACAGTCCTTGCCCAATGTAATATTACTTTACAGTAGGTTTCTTAATTTTGGAATTCACTGCTTCATCATCAGGCAAAATTCTACACAGTCAGTTCAAGGTTTAGCATGTTCTTTTTAATGAAGGAAAGGACATTTTTGTTTTAAAGAGGGTTTTTGTTTTGCTTGACAGGAGAAACCTTAATTAAAACAAAACAAAAAAATGGTTTCAGTATAGCTCCACTGGGGGAAGGGAATAAAGAGAAGAGGTGACCAGTTGTTAATACAAATGTAAAGGATAGTTTTAACAAGTAATCAGGATAAAGCCAACAGCTGTGGAGGAAAAGGAAATGGAATGGGTGGAGGGGAAAATGAGGTCTTAGTAAAAGGAGATCCAAGCATAGAATGTGTTCTTTGTTATTATAGTCAACATTCAGTAATCCCAGGAAAGGGGGCCAAGAGGCGCATGGATAAATGGAATCCACAGATAATCTAAAAGCCCCATTTAAACTTTTAGTTCTAACCTTTCCCCTACAAAACCTTTGTTGTTGTTTTTGTTTTCTTTTAACTAGAGCCTAATGAGCCCTTGGTGTACTTTATGCCCATCTTTTAGATGATAGTGTTAATGAACAGAGAAATGTACACTGGGGTTAGTGAGAAGGGAAAGGCTGTAAGGAACTTGAGAACAGAGATCTGTGTTCATCTCTGTATCCTTACGCCCAGTGTGAGGGCCTGGCGGGAGATAAAAATAGGAGTTAATAAATGTTGGATGAATTGAAAGAGGAGAAAGATTAGGTACTAGGTGATCTGGGTTTCTGAACCTAGGATAATCAAAAATCCATAAATTTTGATTATGGGTAAATATATTAGAAATGGATAGATATGTATTCCTGAGTTCAAAATTTGTTGGGTGAGGTGAGGGGGAAACATTTGCATTTCATCCACATTTAACCAGAAGTTGAGTTACTTTCTACCACCTTTAAATAATTTAAGAATCCAAATATTGAGCAAAAACTCCCAAACTCCTGTCTCCAAAATTCTTATTTTCTCAGTGTTTATAATTTAGCTTGTACAGCCATTGAGCAAGATATATCCTCAACACCTTTTCATAAAGAGGTAAATAAGACTCTCTACTCTTCTCTATCCTTATAGGTAGTGCTAATGTTCATGTATGTTGAGAGTTTGGGGAAACAAAAGTGTTTTAGTAGTTTCTTGAATTGTTTCTACTGTGTGAATGCTGCTTCTCCAACTGGGATGCATTTTTCTCTGAATTCCCTCCTGTGTCTTTGGCCCCTTTAATGTCTGCTCAGTGCTTAATACTGTTCTGGGCATCTAATACTCAATAAATACTTATTCTCTAGCTTATGCTGTATCCCATTATATACAGTCTTTTTCTTCTTTCCTTATAGATTTTGATAAGCCTGATTTCAAGAGAAGCATAGTCTGCCTAGAAGACCTGCAGGTTGGGACTATTCTGACAGGTAAAGTGGAAAATGCCACTCTGTTCGGAATTTTTGTGGATATAGGTGTGGGGAAATCAGGTCTGATTCCTATACGAAGTGTAACAGAAGCAAAACTTTCTAAAACGAAGAAAAGAAGGAGTCTTGGACTGGGCCCTGGAGAAAGAGTGGAAGTCCAAGTACTCAACATCGACATCCCCCGATCTAGGATTACTCTGGATCTCATCCGGGTGTTGTGAGCATCCCGCCGAAGGCCAAAAACTGATTTTATTTCCTCATTTCTACATATTGATAAGGTTTATTCAAATGTTTGTGAATTCTATGTAGCAGATGAGAAACAATTCACCTTAATATCAGACTGTTTTCCAAACACTGTAATTTTCCTTCTGAATAGAAAGCTAACAGTTTGATTTCTTTTTTCCATTAAAGAAAACAATCTAATTTAGATATCCTTATGTGGTTTCATGTAGTCATGATTTTCTGATCAGAATTTAATTTCTTATAATTTATCTTTGACTCTTTTTACATTTTATATAACAGATTGCCTCACATCTACTTGCCAATAATTTGCTAGGCTTGTATGGGATTATTTTCTCATTTGAATTGTACACTGTTTCTTGACACAGTAGGGCTAGCAATGTTTAGTCCTCCCATTGTATAGATTTTTTTTTAATCAGGCCTTTTGGACTTGCTTCATGATTTTGCAATAATCTTTTATTTTCCCGTGCTACCCAAACCAAAAATATACCAATAAAACAGATCTTGATTTCTTTGTAACCATAAGGGGAATGGCTCAAAATATTTCTCAGAAGGGCATATGTATTGATCCCTACAATAAAATTTGTGTCTAATGAGCTTTCTTCTTGCTATGTTGATTCAGTGAATGACCCTAGGAATCAATCTTGATGAAAGAAGATGTATCACATATTAATGCAAACTTCATTAAAAAAAAAAAAACTGTCTTTGGGAAACCTCTGGAAATTTTAAAAATGGGTTTTAGGTCATTTTGACATAGTCTAACACAGAAGGATATCTTCTTTCTCAAGCATCAACATTAAACTTCAAATGGAGATAGAAATGGCCTTCCTAGAGATTGAATATGGATCAGGTGAGAAGAGGCAAGAAAAACAAGTAGGAAAAAACAAGTTACTTCTCCTAACTCTATTTTTATTCAGTGGAGATGGTAAATATTAGCATAAACATTCAAGGTCAAAATGATTTAAATAGGGTCCCACACTGGAATGATGTCATATTGTTTTGACTACTGCTGCTGTTGTTGATTTGCCTAATGAAGTCATTTACATAACTGAATATCCCTGGTTTTCTTCATATCTAATGAGTGGAGGATGTTAACTAAAGAGAGTAGTTGGTCCTGTGGATTTGCCTGCGACAGTCCTAGTATACACCCATTGTTTGGGCATAATTTAATAGCACCTCTTTTCATTCTCAAAGTGCCCCATTTTGGACAATTAGCCATATGATCATCCTGCCAGTAATAAGCACTTACAAAGTGGTGACTCTTGTATTTCATGACAGTTTTGTCTGGTGGTTGGCTATTCTCAAAATATACAGCCTTCTAGCTGGTGTAGATACATCTTTTTAAGGCAGTAGGTGTTTCATTTCCTATCTGCTAAAACAAATACCATACAATGGGAATTTATTGGCCCACTGTGTTGAGACTAGAAGTCCAAAATAGAGAGGTCAGCAAAATGATGTTCTCTCCCCAAATACTGTGGCAATCCAGGGCTGAAAGCTGGCAATCCTTGGTCCTTGACTTCTCTGTCACGTGGCAGTGCACATGGCAGCATCTTCTCCTTTCTCTTCTGGGTCCCACTGACTTCCAGCTTCTGGCCACTCCCCATAACTTCTTCTGTGTCCATTTTCCTTTGCTTGTAAGGGCTTCAGCCATATTGGATTAGGACCTCCCCTCATTCAGTTTAGGCACATCCTAACTAATGATATCTTCAAAGATCTCCTTTACAAATGAGCTCACACCCACAGGACCAAGGACCAAACATGCCTTTTGTGGGGGACATGAGTCAGTCCCCACAGCTGGTCTCTTAAAAGTTGTATAACTCAAGTCCTATTTGCCTGACTTCATTTCTGAAATGCTTTTCCTCTCTTTCTTACATGCCTTCAACTGATAATGGATCTTAATGTTGCAACTTTAAGTTGATCTATCTACTCACTTCTTCCAATATTCTCATTATCTCCGGCTCCATAATTTGTGGATCAGGGATGCATGTGATATGTACCTGCCAAGTCTTATTCTGAACCCTCAGATGTAATTTCAAACAAACTCTTCTACAAAGAGGCTAGGAACCAGAGCAATTGACAGTGTGAAGCAGCTCTGTTGACCTGGTAGATGGGCCTTCCTGGATACGAGCAGATTTGATGTTGCACTAGGTTGAGTGGTTTTTCCTGTCCAACCTAAACATGGTGGAATGTAAGGACACAGGGTCTGGGTCCTACCCCCTCCTCCATTTTGAGAACAAGTCACACAGTCACCTACATGATCGGACAGACATTAAAGGTCAAAGAATGTAAAACTCCCCTTCCCAATCAAGTCTCATGGGACTCTTAAACTTATAAGCCACCTCTTCCTGAGACTACTCCATCTCTTTCTTTGGTTCTGTGCAGAGTACAGTGTTCTGTTTCCCAACTGGCCATGATTGCGAAGAATTATTCTCCCATATGTAAGTCCCTAATTTGGTCTCAGGGTTGTGTTAAGGTGGAACATTTGGTGAACCAGCCAGGAGAGTAAAGAGCCCCCAGTCATAGAGAGCATAAGTCTGGGGAAGGGCGACTCTGTGAGGGTAATCCTGGGGTGGTTTGCTTCTTTAGTCTGGGAAGGGGTCACTCACTTACTTGACTGTGCTGCAGTCAGTTGGCCATTGTGTGCAATAAGGCCAACTATGGCAAGCTGTCTGAAGGAAGAGAGAAAAATCCTCAAGTTTGCAGGGGCCATTGCAGTGGACTGTTTTAGAAAGACAGAGAAATCAGTAGATTTTGAGGATGCTTTGAAGGAAAGACTACACCTAGTAGATAAGGGTTTAGAGATACTCGTATGTCGCTACGCTGGAATAAGGGAACATAGACTGCCCACGGAGTAGTTGAGGTGTATCCTGACTTTCCCTGCCTGGGATCCTGAGGTTTGGGATAGATTCTTTATCTGATGATGACAAGGGGAAAAAAAAAAAGTTCGGGAGTCAGGTGGAGTGACACCACTTTTGCTTGCCATGTTTCCAAAGGTTGCCTGTTTCTATAAGAAATTCAGTTCTTTAGTATTCCCTTAAATAGGGCCAGTCAATCTGTTTTTACCTTCACCTCGGGAAGAGAACTAAGGATTTTCATAATACTCCCTTGAGGTTATTCACATAGCCTGACCATCTGCTGCAGGCTTGTAGCAAAGGATTTGGTAGAAAAACATAACCCTATTTCATTAGATCAATGATATCATGTAAACCAGTAACTCTTTTCCAAAACTAAAAAAAAGAAAGATTGAAGCTCATTGCTATTTCATCTTAACAGTCGGGAGTGGACAACTGATCGTAGTGGACTGCCATGTCTTGACTGCCATGTGAAATTCTTGGGTATTGTATGGTTGGGAAAGGCAAAATTTATTCTTTTTGTAGTAATTGCTAAGGTACGATGTGCTCCTATGCCACGTACACCAAAACAACTAATGCTTTCTTGGGATTGTTGGACTATTGGAAACCTTCCATTCCTCACTCAGCCCAAATGTTAAAACCTGTGTATTATTGATTATGAAAAGCTATCCCTGGGAATGGGATACCTCCCAGGAGACTGCTTTTGAAAAAGCCAGATGGGTCATCACAATGGCTCAATCTTTATGAATGGTGGACACAAATATGCCTGTGAATTAGATATGGCCAGTACCAATATTGGCTTTGGGTGGGGCTTGTGACAAAGGCAATAGTCAAAGTCAGTTAATAGAGCCTAACTGTTGTACTGACCCTTAGGAAAATAATTGGGTGCTGCCTATAATGCCTTACTGCAAATTGAAGGACTAACTCAGAAATGCCCTGTGAAATTAAGAACAGCCATTCCCATGCAGGGATGGATATGGGTCCCTGCCACGAAGTCTCACTCTGGCAGTGCACAATTGAGCGCATATATGAAATGGAAAGCTTATCTGCTACAGTGCAGCATTTTCAGCATCAGCCCCTTAAGTGTAGAAATGCATTTTATCCTGAGACCAGTTTCCTCTGTGGAAGAATGATACTTGCTCCTTCCTGCTTATCCTCCTGAGGTGGCTGCCCACTATTGATGGATGTCACAGTATACCTAAGTCTGCCTGGTATGCTGATGGATCCGCACATGGGCTGCTTACAGCCTGGACATAGTTGCCACTCCACCTAGTATATACACTCTGTGGCAGGAAACTGGGACTATGCAAAGTAGCCAATGGGCTGAATTAAGGACGGTGTGGATGGTCATTGTTCATGAACCAGGAGATGCATTAATTATTTATGCTGATGATTGGGCAGTGTACTGGGGCCTGGCAATGTGGATGACCACTTGGAAACAAAAACAGTTGTCTGCCACCCCTTATGGGGAAAAGAGTTGTGGGAAAATATCTGGAGTACCTGTCACAAGCAAAAGGTAACCATGTTTGATGTCTCTGTTCATAACACTGATTCTTAATGTGGCAATATTGAGGCAGATGCTATAGCAAAAATTTGTAATCTAAAGCCAGCATCGGACAGGCTGCTGAATGGTTGCATAGAAAGAAAGAACACCAAAGGTACCAGACTGTGGAAATGGACACAGCAATTCCAGCTGCCCATCATCAGATCACAACTGAAAGAAGTCTTGGATGCCTGCCCCTCCTGCTGATTGTGACACCCAAGGATTCTTCCTCATCAGCTCAATCACATCAGCTGCAAGCATGTTCCAGTCACCAGGTGATATGTAATTGTGTTAGGCTCCTTCCCTTATCTGAAGGTACAAAATATTCCTTTAGCCACAGTTACGACTACTTCACTTCTGCTAGCCTTCCCAGTAGCTGCAATATATAGTTTAGAAAAGCTCAGTGCATTCTTCGGGATCCTTACACACGTAAGCAGAGATAGAGGGACTCCCTTTACTGGACAACTAACCCAAGTCTGAGCTACTGGTCATTGTGCATGCAATGCATGCATCTCCTGGTTCATGAACAATGACCATCTTAAGGACATTTCATTTGCTTTAAAACCCCACAGCAGCAAGGTTAATTGAGAGAATGAATGGGCTTTTAAAAGATGAGCAGTCCCTGCAGCAGTGTACATGCTGGTTGTATCCAACCCTCACCAGCCTCGATTTGTGGGCCTGAGCAGCTGCTCCTGCTTCTGCTGAACTAGTAATGGCAGGACCCATGCAAGTGCTGCAAATTCAGGTAAAAGCACCAGCAGTGCTATAACCACAATGAGGTAATGAAAAGAACTTGTGTTTACCTGTACCACAAGCATTAGGAATTGGGAGAAATATGGTTAATTGACTGTGGTCCTGGCCAACGCAGCACACTGGTTAAGAATCCCAAGACCAGGGAGTATGGGGATCGCCCAAAATTTAAGTATTTGACCACAGTGTATACACAGAATGCCAAAAGTTCTATATGTAACCAACCTGGGACCCACCCACCCACTCCCACCTCCCATACCTCAGGGCACAGTATATATGAACATGGACATTTATTCCCAGGTTAACTGTGGATATGACTCCGGTAAGCTACCTGCATTTGCAGGGAGAAAAAAATGTGGTTCCTGTATACTAATGTAAATTTAGCTTGTATTCTTTTTGACCTTAGCGTCATGGCAAATACCTTTCTGTGATAGGCTTCTGTGATAATCTGCGTGCGCAATAGATCTCAACGCTGAGTGTGCATTGAACTGCCACTGTCATTGCCACCAGCCTGCCTTGGATGGTGACGCCTGTGAATTGGACTGAGTAGAATACCCTGCTGGCCTGGCAGAATTCCGCACATCGGAAAAATCTGGATGATAATCTCATTTAAGATTGGAATCATAGGTTTTATCAATTACACATACTGACATACTTTGTGGAGCTGTTCTGTCTGTGTGGGGAGCTCCTAATGTCCTGTTATCTCTTATACTGTTAATGAATGCAGTGTCCTGTGCTCAACATAGTCTGTTGTGGGGGAGTAGATTGTAAGGACCCAGGGCCTGGGCCCCGCCCCCTCCTCCATTTTGAGAGCAAGTCATACAGCCATGGCTGGACAAATGTTAAGAGATCAAAGACTAAAAAAATCCCCTCCCCTAATCAAGTCTCATGGGACTCTGAACCCTATAAGCTGCCCCCCACTTCCCGGTATTGCACCCTCTCTCTCTTGGTTTTGGGCAGAGTGCAATATTCCATTTCCCAACAGGCTGCCATTGGGAAGAATTCTTCTCCTGTCCTTAAGTCCCTAATTGAAACTAATGGCTAATCTTCTGTCTGGTGTGTTTTTTGGTCTCAGGGTTGTGCTGGACTGGAACATGGAGGTTCTATGGGGCCTAGGCTGGAGGAATAGGGGACACATATTATTTATCTTTGTAACCCCAGAATGTAGCATGGTGCTTGGTGGCCAGTATGGCTTAACCCCTAGTCTGCCACTAAGCCCTAGTGTGCACTTGAGCTTGTCATTTTACCTGTAGGATTTCTTTTTTTTTTTCTTCCAAATTTAAAACAAGGATGATGATGACAGAACATTCATTCCCCAAACATTTATTGGTGCCAGACTGTGTATCAGGTATTATGCTAAACATTGCCAATACAATTGCAATATAAAAATTGACGTTATCCCTGCCATTATGGAGTTTAAAATCTGTGTGGGAGAAAGAATCGTTAATCAAAAATCATATAAAAATGTGAGGTTATAACCATGATAAGTGATATAATGGTGACAGCATATAATAAACGGATTGACCCAGTCAGAATGTCAGAAAATGGAGTGGGGTTTGAGTTGGGTTGTGAAAGATAAGCAGAAGTTAACTAGGAAAAATGTTTTGCTGACCTTAACAACACTTAATGGTTGTTTTAGATAAATGGCAGGAGTAAAACTTTATTGGAGTGGATTTAAGAGAGTGGAGGAGGAGATGGGCAAATCCAACGAATACAGACCATTCTTTCAGAGAATTTGGCAATAAAGGAAGAGAAATAGCACTGGCTAGAAGGGGAAAATCGTGTCAAGAGGGGTTTTGTATATTTTTTTAAGACAAGAAATAATGCATGCAGATGGAAATGATCCAGTGAAATAGGAAAATTTGATAGAAACGGGAGAATTGCTGGAATGATATCCTTGATTGAATGTAATCTAATGCACAAATGGAGAGACTGACTTAAGGTAGAAATACATTTTGTCCATATTAGCAACAGAGAAGATTGAATATGGGCTCAGATGTAAGTAGGTGAATACGGTGGTGAGAACTTGTGAAAAGTCTCTGGTTTGCTCCTATTTTCTAACTGAAATATGAAGGAAGATCATCATATGAAACTGAAGTTGCGGCGGGGGGAATGAGATTGGAGGTTTGAGAATAAAGGAGATTAAAAAATGATGAGAAGGAGAGTGAAAAGCCTAGAGAAATGAGTATGATTTCTAGGCTGAGTTAAATGTTTGATTTAAGATTAAGGATCATGAATTGAATGTAGGACTGGTCAACTTAGTTATGTAGTTTTCTTCAGCCACCTCAGCTATGGGGCAGCCCTAGAATGGGTGGACAGGTGGATCTGCTCTGGTTTGAGAGTTTGTTGGGTGAGTACAATGGAAAGAAATGCATGTGGAAGAAAAAATTACTCATCATCGAGTTTCAGCTCAGAAGAAAGGTGGGAATATAAAGGAAAATTGGGAGGCAGTAAAAAAGTAGCATTTGTGGATTGTAGGGCCCTGTAGATTTAAAGGAGCATTAGAGTAGGAATAATAGAAGACATACGAGGAAAACGAGTGGTTTTCAAAAGTGGGATGCTTAACCCTGAGATTCTGGAAGGGTTTTGGGGAATGACAAATATAGGGAAGGAACGTGGGGATAAGTAACAGAGGGTAGGATAAGATAGATCATAGAGAAGAGGAAATCAAGAAACTGATAATTCAGGAAAGATTATGTGTATGGATAATGATTTCAGGAGGCTATTGCAGTAACGCAGGCATAAAATAACGGCGACTTGGGCAAAATGTGAGTGGTAGAAATGGTGAGAACTGGTAGGATTGGGATTCTGGATATAGTTTGAAGGTGAAAGTAGAGCCAAACAGGATTCACTTGGTTTTTGGTTGCAAGATGTGGGACAAAAAACAGGAGTCTAAGATGGCTCCTAGGTTTCTGACCTAAGTAACCAGAGTGTGGAATCAGTTTCTACTGAGATGGGGAAGGCTGTGAGGAATAGTTTTGGTGAAGGAGTCTACTTTGGAAAGGCTAAATTTGGTGTACCCATTAGATATCCAAATGGAGATGTCAGCTAGGCAGCTGGCTGTTTGAATCTGAAGTTCAGGGGAGAGGGCTGGGCTAGAAATGCAAATTTGGTAATCATCAGTATATAACTGTGTTCAGAGCCATGAGATCAAATAAAATCAACATTGGAATAAGTGGATGTAAATTAGAGTAGAGGTCTAAGGACTATGTTGTTAAAAATCCTAGAGACTCAGCTATAAATTTTGAACTTTTCCATAAGAGCAAGAATTTTGTTTTATTGTAGCAGGGCCTTCTAGATGCCTCTTCAGTAGCCATTCTGTCTTCCTTATTGAGAGAATTCTGATTTGAGGGGAGCAGTAAAATGGCTAAAAATCTACATTTTCTGCTAGATTGATGTGGCCACGTGATCCAGTTCTGGTCAATGAGTGTAAGCAGAAGTTATGGGGTAGGATTGTAGGAAAACTAGAAAATGGGGGTGGGGGGTATAGGGGTTGTCACACTCAGCCATCATACTTTCCTTATCCTTTGCCTTGGACTTGCCCTCCTTCCTACTTGGAATATAAATAAGATGTTGGAGGTTGAATAGTGACACCACTCAATAAGGACTGCAGAGCAGAAAGCTCGAAAGTACCTGAATCTGTCTTGCTATTGTGGACTCACCAAAACAGCCCTTATCTGCTAGTCTTTACTGTATGAGAAAAAACCCTTCTTTTGCTTTGGCCATTGGGGGTGGGGGTGGGTATGGGGGTGTGGAGGGATGGATCCTTTTACAGCCAAGTATATTCCCCAAAGTATGTTTGTGTTGTTCCCTGCTATATCTTCTTACGTTAAGTAATGCCATTTATGACAACTGCTGAGTAAGTATTAATTAATTGAATGAATACATGCAAAAGTATAGCTCTAATTAAACAATTCAATAAAATGGATGATATATAAAATAATGTTCAAAAAAAGTCCACAGCTGGAGATGACTCCTGGGGATGAGTGTGGCACTGGCATTATGGGATCAACAATTCTATCCTGTCAGAAAGGGGGAAAAGAAGTGTAACTAATACAGTATCAGTGGCTGAGAGAGTTCAAATAGTCAGGAGGCTACTCTGGAAGTCACTCTTATGCAAGCTTCAGTTAGACATTGCTATCATAACTTGCCAACCCCCAACCAAAACCATTACAGTCGATCCTAAAGAACACCTAGAACAACATTTAAGATTCTACAGAGGTTACATGCACTGGGATGACTTTCCAGAAACCTGCAACTTCCAGGTGGGGCCCTGGACAAGATAAGTCCAAACCTAGAGGTCCCAGCCCCTCCATAATATCAGCTAGTTCCATCTCCCTACCCTACATTGTTAAGAGCCCCTTCCAACACGAAAAAGTTAGAATGGCCATAGCCCAAATACCCCTAAAGAGTAGGATAGAAAGATCAAAGGTGATGGTAGAGTTATAAAGAGAAGGTAGGGTTTAACAAATGAATGTGATTGCTGAATCATTAAATTGATATTTCTTTTACTCTCCAATATCTTAGAGCAACTAGAAATAAAAACCTAAAATTGTGGAACTGTAACCCATACCAAATTCTGAAATCTGTTCTGCAACTAATTGTTGTGCTGTACTTTGAAATTTTGTTGCTTTTCGGTATATATGTTAACTTTCACACACACAAAAAAATCAGTTGTGATGATAAAAAAAAGTTATTCCTTCTAGCCTCCTATATTCTGGAGCAGCTAGAAGGGAAAATTGGAGATGATGGTATGATAGCCCATGACAAACTCTGGGATCTGTCCTGTAACTACTTGTTGAAGAGTACTTTGAAAACTATTGCTTTTTTCTTTCTTTGCTTTGTATATATATTACACAATAATAAAAAAAAGTCCACAGCTTTCTTTAAACAATATGATAGAATAAAGGTACCCATTTATTAAAACAGAATTCTGATTTGAGGGGAGCAAACAATATTAAATACCTAGAAACAATCTAATAAGCAATGTATAAGGTCAATATGAAGAAAACTTTTAGAACTTTCCTAATGAATATAAAATAAGAGCAGAATGCATTAAGATGTATATAATCCTGGGTTAGAAGACAGTATTAGAGGAAGATCAATCCTCCTAAAATGAATTCATACATCAGCTTTTGCCAAAATTCCAATCATTTCAATAGGCTTTTTTTTTGTATGTTTGTTCATTTAACCTTAAATTAGCAATGAAATTGATCTGAAAGAGTAATTGAAGAAAAATCCAAATAAATACTTTAAAAGAAAAATTGAATTGGGGGAGGAATGGTACATGGGGAAATTTGCCCTACAAGATATTAAATTATACTCTAAAACTGCATCATTTAAACAATATGACCTGCAGAAGAGTGGAATAAAGCAATTCAAAATCAATGGGAATTAATTGTATGTTAAAAGTAGTATTTCTGATTGGGGCAAAACTGTATTGCCACACCACACACAAAAATAAATTCCAGATAGATCAGACATAAATAAAATCATAAAAGATCTACAGGCAAACATAAAAAGTCTTTGAGAAGTAATTGAATAGCCACAGTTGTAGAATGGAAGCAGAAAGAGGAAACACAGCCTATAGGACCAGAAGTTCCATTCTGAAGACATAGTGGAAACCCACAATCAGTTGTCAGGGGCTGCAGACAAGATGAATAAGATATCTGTAGTGAATAAGGCATCATCCCCAAAAAACATGGTTCTTAAATTTAATCCATTCCTGCGGATGTAGACCTATTGCAAGTAGGACCTTTTGATGAGGCTACTTCAGTTAAGGTGTAACCCACCTCAATCAGAATGGGTCTCTTTTTAACAGGATGAAATTCAGACTAAAAGAAAGCTACAGAAACAGGAAGCTGAAATAGGCCAAACCAGGAAGAGAGAGGAGGGATAAGCAGATCCCTCTGTGTTCTTGCCATGTGGCAAAGGAACCAAGGATCACTGGCAGCAAGTCTTTGGAAAGTATCACCTTGATGCTGCCTTGATTTCGACATTTTCCTGGCCTCAAAACTGTAAGCTAATAAATTACCATTATTCAAGCTGAACCATTTAATAGTACTTGCTTTAAGTAGCCTAGAAAACTGAGGTAGCATCTTTTGAGGATATCTTCAATCTAGAGGAGTTGGCATTTAAGCTACAGCAAAGAATATTTAAGTTATATATCATGGGCATTTTGGAGTGAACTTGGGTGCTGTTTACTTCGGAATATGGTGGCATCCCATCTCATTTGAAGCCATAGGATCCTTTGAATGGAGTTCTCATGTTGGGGTGTCTGTATATTTAACTCTGACCTCAGAGTTGTCCCTTGTATTAAAATTGGAAACGGAGAGAAGGTACAGGATAGAAAAACCAAAAAATATATTTAGCCAATCTTTTTATTTTGGCTTCCTGCCTAGAGTCAGTCATAATGAGTTGGATTTAAATAACAGATCATGGAGAACTCATGAATGACTGGGCTTATTGCCAAAGTAGTCTGTTCCACAGGAAGAAGGGTATAGATTTCTTCTCACTCACTCTTTTTATATGGTGAGGATGATTCTGTGCGTGAAAGCTGGAATTGTTATTTAAGGGGAGAGTGGGATAAGCAGACTCTGGTGTTTTCAGCACTAAAAATTGCCTTTTTAGAAATCAATTTTAAAACCACCCCCAGAAAAGATTTGCAGTTCTCTTACCTCATACCAAGAAACTAAATAAGGATTGTAATATGCTCCCCACTCCCTGCCAAATGTTTTAAAGGAGAAAATTCTTATGCTTAAGAAAGGAAATACATTATTAGCCTAAATATCACAGGGAAACGCTCTGATACCAGAAAATTTATCATAACTGAATAGCCTGTCTAATATGACTGGCCTGAAATATGTAGCTCAATCATAGCAGCAAAATCCAAACTTAAAGATACAAATGATGATATAGAGATGGTGGGAGGGAGGGGAGAGAGCAGTGGAATAGCCAGGATGCCTGCTGTACCAAGTTTTGAGAATACTGTTTTATCTAATCAGTTAGGCCAAATGTAAGTCTCCAGATGATCTCAGTATTTTGCAGAAGCAATCAAATAACAGATGAACAACAGCCTGTTACTCAAAGTTTCCCATTTCTGAAACTTTCTACCTCCTTGTACTTGCAGCCAGGTTTTCAATAGGGAAATTTCTCCCATGGGAGCAAGTCTTTGAATGTCTTTCTCAGGTCCCAGTGATTAGTCCTTTGATCATGTGACATTTACCCACCTGCTTCCCAGGTTTAAATCTCTTAGCAATGAAGGTGGCACCAGTGAAAGTCAAATCTAAGATTTATTCAAATTCTTTCCTTCACAGGGTGAAAGTGATCCCATGAAGCTAAAACTTTAAAATGCCCATTTGGTCAAGTTTGGTGTAATTTGCTACTTCAATAAACAAGTGATTATTTTAGTAAGATAAACTATCACTTTACTTGTAGTAGTACTGACCAGAATCATCTGAAATTATTTATAGGTCATTTTGTCATAATCTTGTTTCATGATTTTTTTTCCTGATTGAAAACATATACTGTAAAAAGTACAAATAATGTAAAAATACAAAAGATGGAAAACAAAGCTAATTGCCTTTTTTTTAAGTTGCCTCATTTATTCTTTTTTTCATCGTCACAATTGACTTTATTTTTTCTGTTTTATAAAAAATAACATATATACAAAAAAGCAATAAATTTCAAAGCACATTGCAACAATTAGTTGTAGAACAGATTTCAGGTTTGGTATGGGTTACAATTTTAGATTTTTACCTCTAGCTGCTCTAAGGTAAAAGAAATATCAATATACTGATTCAGCAATCACACTCATTTGTTAAACCCTACTTTCTCTGTATAACTACACCATCACCTTTGATCTTTCTTCCACTCTTTAGGGGTATTTGGGCTATGCCCATTCTAGCTTTTTCATGTTGAAAGGGGCGCGATAATATGGGGTCGGGGGGTGGAACTAATTGATATTCTGGAGAGGCTGGGCCTTCTGAGTAATTGCTTTTTACTTTGTGTATATTCTAGCCCCTTTTCTACATGAAGTCATTCATCAGTAAAGATTTTAACAAAATGGGATCATTTTATTTATACTGACCTAGAACTTCTTTCTGTTAACAATATCCATGAACATCTTTCTGAATTAGTCTTCCTCAATAGTTTTATCACATGTGTGTAAACTTCTATAATAAGTGCCATAGTTGAACATCTTGGTGAATTGTTCTAGCAGCACTGCTCTCTCAAAGCATATGCATGTTTTAATCGTCAGTAGGTATTATGGAGTCACACTCCAGAAAGCCTTTTTTACCATACTTTTGTCAGTACCAATATGATCATATTTTCAATCTTTGATAATCTGAAAGAAGAAAGGTAGATTCTGTTTTTAATTTACATTCTCCTGATTGCTTACAAGTGAGATGGACTGGCCTTTCTTATGTTTACTGACTATTTGCTTTTCTTTTGCAAATTGTCAGTTTAGAGCCTTTGTCCATTTTAAAGCATGTTTCCGAACTCCTGTTACCTTTCGTTCCATGGGACTTCAGCCTTTTATGTTCTGGGATTTTTTTAAACTATGGATTCTGACCCATTGGTGGGTCATGAAATCAATTTAGTACTTTATAAGCATTTTTTAATAGAATGAAGTAGAAAAATAGCAGAAGTAAAACTACGTACAGTAAGAATAAGTATTGTTTCGTGATACTTTTGTTTCATTTGTGTGTTTATTCACGTGTAGTGGTTCTGGGTTAAGTTGTACAACAGATTTTTTATTGTGGGAAGAGATTTACAAGTATGACTGCTGAGGCTGGGAGGCACCTTTCTCTATAGGAGGGGTACTTTCTTACCGTTCGCCAAGCGCAGCCTGTCCCCTCTCACTACAAAGCCTTGTAGATGTTGTTCCTTTCACCTGGAATGGCTCCCCTCACTCTCACTTCCACTCCTTTATCAGGTCCCAGGGATTGGATTTCTCCCCAGATTGTATTTTCTCAAAAATGTCTCACTGAGCCCCCAGACAAAATCAAGTTGACTGTTACAGGCTCTCCTTGTACCATGTAACTTTCCTTCACTTATTGCATATAGTTTATGACTATGCATTTATGTATATGATAATATTTCATGAAAGTCTCCCTGGGCAGAGGATTTAAACCTTGGGTATCCATCACTATTCATGGTAATCTTCTAAGAATCTCACTCCCCCTTTTCTTTCCTCATCCCCTTTTATTCATTCCTTTCCTCCTCTGATTTTGATTCCATTTTCACCAAATCTTCTGAGTTTTCCATGTTTTACCTTGATTCCTCCAGATTGGTGTTTGGACTTGGTCTCTGTCTTAGCTTAAGAAACAGACCATAGGAAAACAGCATTTTCTAAAAAGCTTAGTGTGCTGGTTTGAAATTATCATGTGTCCCAGAAAAGCCATGTTCTCTTTCCTAAACCAATCTTGTGGGGGCAGACCTATTGTTTAGAGTGGAAACTTTAATTGGATTGTTTCCATGGAGATGTGACACATTTGACTGTGAATGTGACCTTTTGATTAGATGGAGAAGTGACTTCCCATTGAAGGTAGGTCTTGATTAGTTCACCAGAGTCTTTTAAAAGGGGAAACATTTTTGAGGAAGCTCAGACGCCGGGAGAACAGTTGCTTCAGAACCAACAGAGACAGAGACATTTGGACATGCTTGGAATGCCAACAGAGAGAGCAGATGCCTAGACAAGGATGTTTGGAGAGGCAGAAACCAGCAGATGTTGCCATGTGCCTTCCCATGAGATGCTAAGCAAGTGAGACCCGAGTTGTGCCCCAGAGGAGCTAAGTTAAGGCCCACAGATACTTAGAGAAGAAACGACTGGCACCAGAAGTTGGAAGTAACAGAACCAGTAACAAGGACCAGCAAATGCCAGCCAGGTGCCTCCCCAGATTGGCCTTTCTTGAGTCAAGGTATCTTTTCTCTCAATGCCTTAATTTGAACATTTTTATGGCCTTAGAACTGTAAACATGTAACTTAATAAATTCCCTTTTTAAAAGCCATTCTATTTCTGGTATATTGCATGTCTGGCAGCATTTATAAACTAATACACTTAGGTACTCATGTTTTATTGGGCAGAAAGAGCAAGGAAAAAAAGGAGGTGAGTCCAGGAAGGAGATAAAGCAAAAATAAAGTGCTGCATTATGCAGCTAGTCACAGCCTTGTAGGAAAACATCGCTGTTCCTTAGCCACTAGGATTGTGTCTGAAGAGGCTCTATGGAGAATCTAGCTAATAGCAGTGGAAGGGTGGAAGGATTATAGGAAAGAGGAGTTTGTCAGCTGTCTCCTTCCTATCTCCTGTCTCTCATTTTCTCCAGTTCACCCTACCAGGAATTCATGCCCTCATATTTCCAGGTTTTACTACTGGGCTTCTATGCAACTGCTAAGGAAGGCCTACATGACTCCAGTTCGATCAGACCTATGTGCTGGAGCTTCTTTGGCTCCCACTGCAGCAGACATGATGGAGACCACATTGAAGCCTGGGCCTTACCCCACTCAAGACAGCAAGTAGCATGACTTTGGGGTAGCAGCCAAGGTGATTGTAGAGCAATTGGCTAAGAGGTTGCAGATGGGGCTGAGTGAGTCTGGGGAGTCTCATAAACATGTCCAATAGAGCTTTTCAAATATGGAATTGAGGGTCTTCCAAATTCACACCTCACTTGATCCACTAACTTGCGGGCCACCCTCACTTCCCATTTTTTCCCCCAGTTATCCCTTGTTCCTGTTCTGTACTTATGGAACTCTACCCTAACCCAGGCTACTGAGCCAGCTCCCAAGCAAGCCAACCCCAGAACCTACCACCCTGGCCTCACAATTTGTAGCAGCACTGGGTGACCAAATGCTGAAAAGCCCCTATTTCTTCCTTGTTATAAGATTCCCTCAGACTATTCCCCTCCCACCTAGACCTCTAAGAATACTGAGCAGAAGCTGCATATCCATTGAAGAAAGAAAAGTGGAGCCTCAGAGCAGTGGGGAGGTCACCCTAGTTCGTGGAGAATTTGGCTTCTGTGTGATTGATACTGGAAGCTGTTAGAGTTTTTGAAGATGGACATAAGTCAGGGGCCAAGAAAACTAAAACTAGCAATTAACCCTTAACCTGTTACATCTTTCAAAGAGAAAAACATACCCTCTATGCCCCATCCCATCCCCAAGAAAAAACATCAAAACCCTAGGAGAAGATAATGCAAAATTAGACTGTGTATGTCTAATTTGGCAAAGGGTTATTTAAAAATGAATTGCTCAAGGCAAAGCACGGATCAAGAGAGCTCCTCTGGGCTTTGGCCAAACCCTCACTGATCCAGTCTGCTGGCCCTGTGAATGGGGCCGGGACCAAAGAAAACAGTCTGCACACAAAAATTTTGCCTCCAGAAACTCTCTCTCTCTCTCTTTTGGATAACTGCTTTATTGAGTTGTAACTCATATACCATAAAACGCCACCATTTATAGGGTACAAATCAATGGTTTTACTACAATCACAGAGTTCTGTAGCCATCTTCACAATCAATTTTAGAACATTTTCACAATCCCCAAAATAAAACCCAGCAGAGTTGCTTCACACCCCACCCTGATGTCCAGCTCTAGGCAACTACTAATCTACTTTCTGACTCGATGGCTTTGCCTATTCTGGGTTTTTCATGGAAATAGAATCTACAATATGTGGTATTTATGACTGGATTCTTTCACTTAGCCTAATGTTTTCAGGGTTCATTCATGTTATCATACATGAATATCAGTAGATCACATTTTTATTACTGACATATTTCTTTGCATAGATGTATCACATTTGATTTATCC
Source organism: Tamandua tetradactyla (assembly GCF_023851605.1). NCBI lineage: Eukaryota > Metazoa > Chordata > Mammalia > Pilosa > Myrmecophagidae > Tamandua > Tamandua tetradactyla. The sequence goes on along the minus strand of NC_135343.1, from coordinate 17,325,495 downwards.
ATTCATTAGTTGATGAACATGTGGGTTGTTTTGCTTTTTGGTTACTATGAATTATTCTGCTATGAGCATTCATGTACATTTTTGTATGTGGACATATGTTTTTATTTCTCTTACTTATATACCTAAGAGTAGAATTGCTGGATAAAATGGTAACTCTATATTTAACATTTTGAGGAACTGCCAGACTGTATTCTCAGCAGCTGTACCATTTTGCATTCTCACCAGCAGTGTATGAGTGTTCTAAATTCTCCACATCCTGGTCAGCACTGATATTGTTATTATCTGTCTTTATTATTATAGGATTCCTAGTGGATGTGAAGTAGTTTCTCACCATGGTTTTCATTTGCGTTTCCCTTATAGATAATGATGTTGAGCATCTTTTCATGTTCTTCTTTGGAGACATGTCTATTCAGACTCCTTGACCATTATTAAATTTTGATGTGTTTTTGTTTTTGTTTTGCCTTGCAGAAGTTCTTATATATTCTAGATATCCATTATTTAGATAAATGACTTAGAAGTTTTTTTTTCCCATTCTATAGATTGTCTTTTCATTTCATTTTTTTAATTAATTAAAAAAAGAATTAAAACAATTAGAAATCATTCCATTCTACATGTACAATCAGTAATTCTTAATAACATCACATAGTTGCATATTCATCATTTCTTAGTACATTTGCATCGATTTAGAAAAAGAAATAAAAAGACAACAGAATAAGAATTAAAACAATAATAGAAAGAAAAAAAGAAAAAAAAAAAAACCTATACCTCACATGCAGCTTCATTCAGTGTTTTAACATAATTGCATTACAATTGGGTAGTATTGTGCTGTCCATTTCTGAGTTTTTATATCCAGTCCCGTTGTACAGTCTGTATCCCTTCAGCTCCAATTACCCCTTCTCTTTTTTTTTTTTTTAATTAACGGAAAAAAAGAAATTAACCCAACATTTAGAAATCATACCATTCTACATATGCAATCAGTAATTCTTAACATCCTCACATAGATGCATGATCATCATTTCTTAGTACATTTGCATCGGTTTAGAAGAACTAGCAACATAACCGAAAAAGATATAGAATGTTAATATAGAGAAAAAAATAAAAGTAATAATAGTAAAATCAAAACAAAACAAAACAAAACAAAACAAAAACCTATAGCTCAGATGCAGCTTCATTCAGTGTTTTAACATGATTACTTTACAATTAGGTATTATTGTGCTGTCCATTTTTGAGTTTTTGTATCTAGTCCTGTTACACCATCTGTATGTCTTTTCATTTCTTGATAGTGTCCTTTGAGGCACAGACATTTTAATTTTGATGATGTACAATTTATCTATTTTTTCTTTAGTTGCTTATACTTTTGTGTCATAGTTAAAGAACCATTGCCTAATTCAAGGTCATAAATATTTACCCATGCTTTCTTCTAATAATGTTTAGCTCTTTCATTTAAGTCTTTGATCTGTTTTAAATTAATTTGTATATGGAATGAGGTAGATGTCCCAATTCATTCTTTCGAACATTGATATGCATTGCCCTAGCACGTTGGTTGAAAAGACTGTTATTTCCTCATTTTATTGTCTTGGTACTCTTGTCAAAAATCAGTTGGCCAATCAGTGGCTGAGAGATTTCAAACAGAGTCAAGAGGTGATCCTGGAGGTTATTCTTATGCATTATATAGATATCACCTTGTTAGTTAAGGTATATTGGAGAGGCTGGAGGGAAGTGCCTGAAAATAGAGCTGTGTTCCAGTAGCCATGTTTCTTGAAGATAATTATATAATGATATAGCTTTTGCAATGTGACTATGTGATTGTGAAAGCCTTGTGTATGATGCTCCTTTATCTATGGTATGGACAGATGAGTAAAACATATGGATTAAAAATAAATAAATAATAGGGGGAACAAATGTTAAAATAAATTTAGTAGATTGAAATGCTAGTAATCAACGAAAGGGAGTGGTAAGGGGTATGGAAAAAATAGGGAAACAAAGGCTAAAATATATTGGGTAGATGGAAATACTAGCAGTCAATGAGAGGGAGGGGTAAGGGGTATGGTATGTATGAGTTTTTTTTCTTTTTTCTTTTTATTTATTTTTCTGAATTTATGCAGATATTCTAAGAAATGATCATGGTGATGAATATACAACTATGTGATGATATTCTGAGTTACTGATTATGTACCAAGAATGGAAAGATCATATGGTGAGAATGTTCATGTTTGTATATTGCTATGTTTAAAAAAATGTTAAAAAATAAATAAAAAATCAACTGGCCAGGGGCAGTGCGACCGTGGCACACTGGCAGAATTCTCATTGCCATGCCAGAGACCTGGATTCAATTCCCAGGTTTGCCCATGTAAAAAAATAAAATAAAATAAAAATAAATTGGCCAGTGATGCCTTATGCCACTACCACACAGTCTTGATTACTGTGCTTTGTAATAAATCTCAAAATCCAGCAATGTGAGTCCTCTAACTTTATTCTTCTTTTCAAGATTGCTCTGGCTATCCTTGATCCTTTCCATTTTCATTTGAATTTTAGGCTCAGGTTGTCAGTTCCTGCAAAAACTAGCTGGAATTTTGATAGGGATTGTGTTTAATCTGAAGATCAATTCATGGAATTGTTTTGGTTTGCTAATGCTGTTGAAAATGCAATATACCAGAATTGGGTTGGCTTTTATAAAGGGAACTTACTAAGTTACAAGTTCTAAGGCCATAAAAATGTCCAAACTGAGGCATCCAGAGTCAGATACCTTGATTCAAGAAAGGGCCAATGACAATCAGGATTTGTCAGCTGGGAAGGTGCACAGTGACATCTGTTAGCTTTCTCTCCTGGTTTCTTGTTTCAAGAGACTTCCCTGGAGGCATTTCCCTTCTGCATCAACAAAGGTCTCTTGTCAGTTTTGTCAGCTCTGAAGCTTTTTCCAAAATTGTTCCCTCTTAAACGACTCCAATAAGTGACCCTCCTTGAATGGATGGTTTCTCCATGGAACCCTCCTAATCGAAAGATCCCACCCACACTTGGGTAGGTCGCATCTCCATGGAAACAATTTAATAAAAAAAGATCGCACTCAACAATATTGAATGAGGATTGAAGAACATGGCTCTTCTGGGGTGCGGAACAATTTGAAACCAACACAGGAGTATTGATTGCCATCTTAACAATGTTAATATTGTTAATATTGAGTCCTCTGAAACTAGAACATGGGATGTCCTTCTGCTTATTTAGATCTACTTTAATTTCTTTTAACAATGTTTTGTGGTCTCCACAGTTTAGGTTTTATACTTTTGTTAAATTATTCCTAAGTATTTTATTCTTTTTGATCCAGTTGTAAATAGATATGCTTTCTTATATTGTTTTTGGAATGTGCATTGAAAACATTTAAAATATAACTGATTTTTATACATTGGTCTTGTATCCTACAACTTTGCTGAACTCATTCATTCTAATAGATTTTTTTATGTATTCCTTAGGATTTTCTATATACAAGATTATGCTATCTGAAAATAGTTTTACTTTTTCCTTTCCAATTTGAATGCCTTTTATTTCATTGTTTTTTCCTAGTTTCTTCTGCTAGACTCTCCAGTACGATCTTAACTAGAAGTGGCACAAGTGAACATTTTTGTCTTATTTCTGATCTTAAGAGGAGAAAGCACTCAGTCTTACAACACTAAGTATGATATTACTTGTGGGTTTTTTATAGATACTCTTTATCAGGTTGAGGAAATTCCCTTCTATTCTTAGTTTTTATCATGAAGCAGTATAGAATTTCATCAAATGCTTTTTCTCCATCTACTGAAATGATCATATGGTCTTTGCCCTTTTTTCCTAAGGTGGTATAGTCTATTAATTGATTTTCAAATGTTAAGCCAATCTTGCATTCCTGCAATAAATCCTACCTGGTCATGGTGTGTATAATCCTTCTTCTGTATATTGCTGGATTCAGTTTGTAGTATTTTGTTTAGGATTTTTGCATCTTTATTCATAAGAGATTTTGGTCTATAGTTTTCTTTACTTGTGGTGTCTTTGTCTGATTTTAGTATCAGGGAAATACTGACTTCATAGATGCCCCTGGTCCTCATGGCTTACCCTCCCAACATGGAACCTTTCTCTACAAGTGAGTTCCAGAGAGGGTAATCTGGGCTCTGTAAATTAGACCTGTTATACCTGACATAGGGCTTTCACCTGATGTGTGGAGGTTAGGTAGAGGACGAGAGCCCCAGATCTCTCAGCTACACTTACCATGGAGCTTTGCCTATGGAACTCAGAGTTGGCGGCAACAAGAATGTTGGTGTCCTTCCCCTCCTGGTGAGATACTATATCCCTTACTTGGGAATGGAGAGAGAGAGCTCCATCTTCTTGACCACATCCATTGGGATAAAGCTTCTCTCATACTGGGCTGGGGAGTAGAGAGAGAACGAGTCATGACTTGAGTGCTACAGACTCTCATTGTTCTTGTTGAGTTTTAGTAGATTTTCTTGACTAAATGTTTCTTCCTTTGCTTTATGCCCTTAGGACATTTCCACAGACCTTAAATGGCTGTACTTTTGTTTTGTTTTTATAATTTTTACCAGTTATACTTGTTTTGCTGGGAGACATGTCTATGGGGCTCCTCACACTGCCACACAGGAAGTGGAACCATTACCCTTGTCTTTTTTTTTTTAATTGAACAGGCTTTTAATACAGCTCAGTTACATAAAATACTGTACACTGTAAAAGATCTAGAAAACTAGAGCTTCAAGTCATATTTTTAAAAAGCCATTAAACTTATTTGAGAAACCAAGTGTCGAGTACAAAAGTGTAACAAGGGCCATGGCCTCCAGTCCCCAAGTCCTTCATGCAGCTGCAGCCACAACCAGCAGGGTTCACCTGAGCCTGTGGTGCTGACACAAGTATGAGGCTTGGATGCTGTGCATTTGGGCCTGGGGTCCTGTCCTGGAACAGACAGGCAGAATATCAAGAACCAGCTGACATGAAAGATTAAGTTGGAACTTTTCCCCCCACTCTACCCACAACTTTAAACCTCTGGGTTTTGGTACTTTCTAGGAGCTGTGTTGGGTTCTTGTAAGTTTGTTAAACGCTGTCCATAGTAAGGCAGGCCTAGCCTCAAACAACTTGGTCTAATGGTGGTGATTTCTCTCACCCTCTCATGTACTACAACCTCTTATTTCACTGTGTGCTGTGGAGGAGCCATTCAGTTGACCTTCTCTCACCTTCCTGCTGATCTACCCTTCATGGAGATCTCACATGTCAGTCGCTTGAAATATTCAGGAAGATCGGCATATTCATTTCCATAGGAAATGACCTTAATCCCTTTGTCCAGCATGTTTTCCTGGAGCTTCTTGAACTCATTTACTTCTCCTCTCCCAATCAGCATGAAATGCTCTAAGTCAGATTTATGCTTGACAGCCTCCAGGAAAAGTGCTTGGAAAGTAGTGTCATCCACAGTCCAGCTACAACCCAGGGAAAGAAATGACTTGTTTTCGTACAGTTTCTGAATCTCTCTCATGACTTCGGTGTTCCTGAACACATTCTGATATCCAGCTGGATGAAGGACAGTGCCACTAGGGTTGGTGTAGACTCCATGGATGTGTAACACACTCAGCTTCCACTTCTCCTGAGCCCGTTCTAGGACAGGAGAGTTTCAGGATGAGATCATGGGCAACATGGACAAGGTTCTTGTCTTCATGGAAACATTTCTGAAATTTCTTGCTCTCCTTATCTTCCAAAAGATCAAAATCAATGGCAGCATCTAGTAAGGGCTGGATTAGCTCCTTCCAGGATTTCAAGGCAGGAACCTGAGGCACCACTGCAGCACCGATGCCTGTGCCAATCACCAGCACAAGTTCTCGAGGCTTCTTTGTTTTCAGGCTGGGAAGCAGCTACCTGGGCTTTTTGGTGGGTGGTGTGCCATCACTGAAGAATCCAAAACTTTTGTCTATATCAAAGGCCTGGCTCCCTGTAGAAGCCATCCAGTTTCATTAGCTCTGGCAACAGACCTCAAACCTGCTCCTGAGCCCCACGGCTAAAAACAGTCGTCGCTTAGACAAGGCTGATCCTTAAGGGATAAAGGCACCAGTTCTCCTCCAAACACCACCGCTCCAGCAGCAGCTACTAGCTACCCTTATCTTTTGACCCAGGTATATTGTAGCTGTCTTAGTTATTAAACTTCAGGTGGATCCTGATACTGTGGGTTGAAAGGAGTAACAATGGAAAACCTGTAACCCTACTGCAAATTTAGGGAGAAAATTTTTGAGTTAGGAAACAAAGACACCTGTATACAGAGAGTATTGAATTGAGGTGACAATATGACTACAGTTCTGTTAACATTTGTCAGTCTAATAGTTGTCAGTGATGTCTACTAGTCATTATAGGTCATTAGAAAATCAAAGAACTGTTTATTAGGTCTGACGGAGTGTTATATTCTATTTGGCTTGTTATTTTTTTCAAAGGGATAATTGCTTAGGATTTCTAAAAAACAAAAAAAATGCTTTTGATAATAGATTCTGAGAATAGCACTTAAACCTTGGGTTGAACACAAGTGTTAACAGTGAACTAGTCCCTTATATGCTGACCATTAATTAACTAAAAGCAATAGCATATATGATGTATTGAAAAAGTGCCAATGACTATGTTGATTTGCATTAAGGTTATTCATTTTTTTGAACTGCAACTATTTATTCATTCAGATAAGTGATTCATTATGTAACATAATCCATGTAACTAATTCCTTGACAACCATATGAAAGATGTAGTATTATCTAGTGAAAAGTTAAAACCAGCCATTCATTATTCATTGCTTTTTCTCAATAGACATATATATTGAACATCTGAAATATATATGATTCCTTGCTTATGGCCTAGAGAATCCATTTAGTCCCAGTTTTCTTATCTATAATATAAGGAGTTTAATGTCCTTACTCTTTCAAGTTATACAGAAAAGTTTAAGACATGACTTACTGCTAGCATACCGTGTAAAGATAATCAAAATATCAGTCATTAGAAGTGTTTAGGAGAGGGAAAATTATTTCCAGCTAAATGATTAGGAGAAGGCTTAACTGGACTAGTGATTTAAGCTAGTCTTTGAACAACAGGTTAGTGTTAAATGGGCACAGAGAGATGGAAGAGATATTGAGAAAGGTAGTGACATTTAAGAAAAAAGTGGCAATTAAGAGGAATTGATTTTTCTAAAACTGAAGACTTGTATTCGTGATTAGTAGTAGTTAGGCCAAAAAAGAGAGATTGGGCCCTTGTGAAAGATCTTGGAATCCTTGAGAAGGGGCTTGTACCTTATGTTCTAAACATAGAGTGTCCATTAAAGATTTTTGGTGGAGGGAAAGGGGTTGGCAGCTTTTTAAATATGCACAGTGATATTTGAGGACAATTGCTCTAGGAGACATTAGATGTATTGGAAGTGGTATGAGGAACAGAAAGCAGAGTTAAATTAGGAGGCAGTTTCAGCAGTCAAGGTACAAGTTAATGGGAACCTAGATTTGGCTTGGTCTGGACTCTGTTGCCTTCTTCTCTTTCATCTTCTGGCACTAGGAATGTCTTAGTGTGAATAGGTACCAAGCCACAGTCTAGTATGGATAGAAACACGTATCAGGCTTTGTCCATGAACTGAACTCAGTCCAAGGATGTGCCTAAGTTGGGAAGAACACCTGGTCTCATGACTTGAGAGAGATTCAGAAGGAGAGGCTTTCTTAGGGCAATCCTGTGTGGAAAGAGCAGCGCCGTTCAAGTAAAGCCCTTCCCAGGACATGGTGGTGAAAGTAAACTGCCAAGCAGTTTATGTGTGAACCGCAAGGAAGAAAGTGGGGAAAGAGAAGGAGGAAAGACTCTTCCCATGCACGTGTCCCTGCAGCTGTCAGGGATGAGGTTACAGACCATGGAAGAGAACCCAGAATTTCCTGTGCCTTTCCCAACGCAGGTGACCTTCAAAAATTAGGTGAACCAATTCTGTGTCCTCAGAAGAAGCATGTTTGCCCCAATTCAATGGGCTCTATTGTTTCAGGCAGAGCCAGGTGATTCAATTCATCACTGATACCCTCTCTAGGAAGCTGTGTCTGTGAATTTTTTTCTGGAATAATTTTGTAAGATCTGAATTAGACATGTGATTACATATGATTAAAAAACATGGGACAAAAAGCATTCTCCCCAAGTGTAGAGACCACATTTGATTCTCTACGTAGAATGTAGTGTTTTTCTGGTTCAGACAAGTGGTCACTAAAGCCTGAAGAAGGCAGTGATGGTGAAGATTCACTTGCAGAATGCTTGGAAAAATAATCAAGGGTAGCAAAAGACAATAATAATAAATGTCTGGAAGTTTTGAAGTACTTCTAAAGAATCCATCAATCAAAGAAGAAATCATAATTAGAATTAGAAAAGACTCAGAACGTAAAAAAAATTAAATGCAACTTATCAAAAATATGATATGGTACTGTTGATTTCATATTACCTGAATGACCCCAAAATCTTCAACCAAAAACGCTGTTTGAAATTATTGTGCTCTCTGGCACTTGCTGAAGTGAATGTAAGTCTTCGCTGAAGGAAAGCTCTCTCAGAAAAGTTTTAAGGATTATGATATCATAGTCAAAATTTTCATAAAAAACCAGGCAACATGCCACTGAGAAAAGAACTAGTAAAGAAGAGAGTAAAATGGGACCCACAAAGTCTTAGCATCTTGTAATTATTAGCTACAAATTATAAAATAAGTAAAAATAATGTTCAAATTGAAAAAGAGATTAAACATCTGAATAAATTATCTGAATAAGAAGAAGAAAATATTTTTAAAAATGAACAAGTAAGTCTGATCCAAGAATTTAAATGTTTGAAAAGCAGAAATATAATTGGAATTTTTGCCATAAAGATGACATTTTTATCATGTAAAATATAGAATTTCTGTTGTTTTATTTTTAATTTTTTCATTTAAATATTTAATCTAGCTAGAATTTATTTTGGTATAATAAGTGAAATAGAGAATACAATTTTATCTTTCCCAATTGCTATCCTGTTTTCCTGATACTATTTATTGACTATATCCTCTTACCACACTGATTTGAAACGCCAATTTTATCAGATAGTGATATATAATTGTGTCTACTTCTATTTCTGGGATTATCTATTTTATTCAATAGATCTTTCTGTTCATATGCTGGTACTAAACAGTTTTAATGTCTATAATGTTTATAAATACTTTTCAGTATCTGGTCGGACTACTCCTTGTCATTGCTGTTTCCTTGTGATGGTGGTTTGGAGCTATTGTACCCTAGAAAAACATTTTCTTAAACTTAATGCATTCCTGTAGAGAGTGTCAACTCTTGTAATCATAGGAACTCTTGATGAGATTACTTCAGTTAAGTGTGGCGCAACTAAATCAGGATGGGTCTTAATCCTGATACTGAAGATTTTATAAGAAAGGTCAGCAAGAGAGAGAAAACCAGAGGGAGCAGCCAGAAGTCGAAAGTCAGTGGGACCAAGAAGAGAAAAGAGAATCTGCTATGTATATTGTCATGTGACAGAAAAGCCAAGGACTAAGGGTTGCTGGCAATCAGCCCCAGAAGGCTAGTCTTCTGGGACAAAGTATTACCTTGATGACACCTCAACTTCGGACTTTCCCTAGCCTCAAAACTTTAAGCCAATAAATATAACCCATTGCATGGCATTTGCATTGGAAGCTAAGGAAATATTACTGGAAAGTAGGGTGACGTTATTGTAAACACAATAATGTGGAAATGACTTTGGAATTGAGTAAAGTAAATGCTGGAAGAATTGTGAGGTACTTAACTGAAAAAGCCTAGATTGTTTTGAAGAGATTGTTGGTAGAAATATGGAGGCTAAAGGTTCTTTTGCTGCGGACTTAGAAGGAAATGGTGAATGTATTATTGGAAACTGGAGAAAAGGCAATCCTTATTTTAAAATGGCAGAGAACTTGGTGAAATTGAGCTCTGATATCAGATGGAAGGTAGAACTTGAAAGCAGTTCACTTGGATATTTAGCTAAGTTGATTTCCAAGCTAAGTGTAGAAGGTGCTAAATTGATTTCCAAGCTAAGTGCAAGGAGAAACTGTTTCTTCTTGCAGCTTGGTTTCTCCTTGCAGCTTATAGCAAAAGGAAAGGGAAAAGCTGAGAACTGAACTCTTAAGCACAAGAAAACCAGAAATTGTGGGTTTGGAAAATTATAAGCCTCCTGAAGGCAAGTCCTCAGAAGTTAGGATTCCATGTGAGGGTTTTTAATTGAACAGGGATCCAATCAGCCATTTCAATTGAAGTCAGGTTTTGAAATGCAGTTATCCAGGAAGGATCTGTGGCAGATTCTATTGTCTGATGGTTTGGACCCCTGTGAACTGCTCATAAAGCCAATAAGGTTTCTATGAGATTTGTATGACTGGAACCACTGCCATCAACACTGAAAGGGATGGTGAAGGGATGAATTGAAGGAAGAACTTCCACCTCTACTTCACCCAGGCAACTTCTCCTGGGAAATTCATCGAAGACCTTCATAGGAGTTCCCAGCTTACAGTCTTACCTTCAGCAGTTGGACTTGCCCATCTTCATAGTCATATGATCCAATATGATAATAAATATCATATTTTATATTATATATATTTCCCTGAAAACTCAATTAATATACATGCTTCTTTGCCTAAGTAATGCTGTTGTTATTTTTATTAAGAAATATTTAGAGACTATTGCCATCATGTTACTGTGTCTTTTTATCGAAGAGAATAGAATATGTCTTACTATTGTTTCAAATCTTTTTTTAACTGACTTTAAATTTTTAACGTTTATTCCCAGGTATTCTAACATTTTTCTTGTTATTGTAAGTTATATATTTTCTTCTATTATACTTTCTACTGATTGTTGTTTATGTATAGGAGAACTATTAATTTTTGTCTTTTAACTTTGTACTCAGCCTTATTACTAAATTATCCTACTCTTAATAATAGTTTTTCTTTCAGTTGATTATCTTAGATTTTTTTGGCATAATATATCATCTACAAATAATGTTTTCATCCTCTTTCTTTCTAACTTTATATATTTCTTCCTTTCTCTTCTCTAATGAAATTGACTAGCCAAAGCAAAGTTAACTAACAGCAGTAATAATGTGCATTTTCATTTTGTTTCCGATTTTAATTAGACTCAAGTGCTTCACTGTATAGCTTATGGCCTTTGAAATGAGATGTGTATTTTTTCATGTTAAGAAACTAGTCATACTTCCAGGTCAAGAGGGCGGCTTAACAATGTGCGCATTTTAGTTCGTCCTCCAGAACAACTACTAAATAACCAGAAACACTACAGAACAGCTGCTGGGGCCACGTCAGTGACCGGACACACAGCGTACCCCAGTCTGGACCAGCTAGACCAGCTGTGAGCCCCCACAGAACCGTGAGTTCCCAAGCTGCGGCGGCCGGCGCCTCTCTGCCACAAGTTGCTTCCCAGAGGGGAAAGGAAAGGAAATTTACCAGCAGCAGGGACTGAGCACAATTAAATGCCAATTGTGGAATTAATTAACAAATTCTGACTACTAAAATTAGGCCCCCAGCTTAGGTGAACCTGGTCAAAGTGGAGGTTGCTCATTTTTGCCCCGGCTCCAAAGGGGCAGGGCTGATGGAAAAAGGGGGGTAAAAAAGAAGGAAACAGAGGTTTTTGTGGCTGTGTTTCTACAAAGGCTTGACTGCCTTTGGATATAGCAGCAGGACTTCTCTGGCTGCAGCTGCCCCAGGCATAGGCAGAAGTGAACTCTTTGGGGGGCTTGTCTGGAGCCTGTGCCTTCCCCAGGGGAGGGATGAAGCCCAACTCAGGTGGAATCCCTCTCTCAAGGAATTCAGACACCAGGGCTTGGTAATTTGAAACCATTAAAACCAGCCTACAACCTCTCCTCTGTCTCCACCACACCCCCAGCAAGGAGAGTCCGCCAGAGTTAAAGGTACTGCATCATCTTACGCTGGTGGGATCTGCAGGCAGACAAGCACCACATACTGGGCAGGATAAGAAAAACAGAGCCCAGAGACTTCACAGGAAAGTCTTTCAACCTGCTGGGTCTCACTCTCAGGGAAAACCGACGCAGGTGACTCTTTCCTTCTGATAGGAGGCCATTTTGGTCTGCGAAAATCCAGCTGGGGTCCATAATATCCAAGTAGACCCTCCTAAGGGTGGAGGGGGGGAAAGGCACCATAAAAGCAGGGCAAGAAACAAGAAAACAAGAACTGAAAAATTCTCCTCTGTTAAAGAAAACTTAAGCTAGAGGTCCAGATAAAGCTGAACTGAATGTCAAAGAACAGATAGACAACAAATTCACCCAGCAAGAAAACCCTAGGTAAAAGAAGTGAAAGCAATCTCCAGAATAAACTAATTAAGGTAATTAAATGCCTAGACACCAGCAAAAAATAAAAAATCACACTAGGAAAATTGAAGATATGGCCCAGTCAAAGGAACAAACCAATAGTTCAAATGAGATACAGGAGCTGAAACAACTAATTCAGAACATATGAACAGAAATGGAAAACCTCATCAAAAACCAAATCAATAAATTGAGGAGGATATAAAGAAGGCAAGGAATGAACAAAAAGAAAAAATTGAAAGTCTGAAAAAACAAATCACAAAACTTATGGGAATGAAAGGCACGGTAGAAGAGATGAAAAAAAACAATGGAAACCTACAATGGGAGATTTTGACAGACAGAACATAGGATTAGTGAACTAGAGGGTGGAACATCTGAAATCTGGCAAGAAAAAGAAAATATAGGGAAAAAATGGAAAAATATGAGCAGGGACTCAGGGAATGGAAGGACAATGTGAAGTGCACAAATATACATGTTGTAGGTATCCCAGAAGGAGAAGAGAAGGGAAAAGGAGGAGAAAAACTAATGGAGGAAATTATCACTGAAAATTTCCCAACTCTTATGAAAGACTTAAAATTACAGATCCAAGAAGTGCAGCATACCTCAAAGAGAATAGGTCCAAATAGAAGTACTCCAAGACATTTACTAATCAGAATGTCAGAGGTCAAAGAGAAAGAGAGAATCTTGAAAGCAGCAAGAGAAAAGCAATCCATCACATACAAGGGAAGCCCAGTAAGACTATGCACAGATATCTCAGCAGAAACCATGGAGGCAAGAAGACAGTGGGATGACATATTTAAACTATTAAAAGAGAAAAACTGCCAACCAAGAATTCTATATCCAGCAAAATTGTCATTCAAAAATGAGGGAGAAATTAAAACATTTTCAGACAAAAAATCACTGAGAGAATTTGTGACCAAGAGACCAGCTCTGCAACAAATACTAAAAGGTGCACTAGAGACAGATATGAAGACAGAAGAGAGAGGTGTGGAGAAGAGTGTAGAAAGGAAGACTATGAGTAAAGGTAAAAAGAAGGAAAATTAGATATGACATATAAAATCCAGAAGGCAAAATAGTAGAAGAAAGTACTACCCATGCAGTAATAACACTGAATGTTAATGGATTAAACTCTCCAATCAAAAGACATAGTCTGGCAGAATGGATTAAAAAAACAGGACCCATCTATATGCTGTCTCTACTCAAAGGACATGAGGGCAAGGACACAAATAGACATTTACACACCAATGTTTATAGCAGCATTTTTTACAATTACCAAGAGATGGAAGCAGCCAAAATGCCCATCAACAGACGGTTGGCTAAACAAACTGTGGCATATACATACGATGGAATATTATGCAGCTGTAAGACAGAATAAAGTTATGAAGTATGTAACAATCTGAATGGACCTTAAGGACATTATGCTGAGTGTGATTAGCCAGAAACAAAAGGACAAATACTGTATGGTCTCACTGATATGAACTGACATTAGTGAATAAACTTGGAATTTTTTGTTGGTAACAGAGACCATCAGGAGATAGAAATAGGGTGAGATATTGGGTAATTGGAGCTGAAGGGATACAGATTGTGCAACAGGACTGAATATAAAAACTCAGAAATGGACAATACAATATTACCTAACTGTAATACAATTATGCTAAAACACTGAATGAAGCTGCATATGAGAATGATAGAGGGAGGAGGGCTGGGGCATAAATGAAATCACAAATAAAGATAGACAATAAAGATTGAGATGGTATAATCTAGGAATGCCTAGAGTGTATAATGATAATGACTAAATATACAAACTTAAAAAATGTTTTTGCATGAGGAAGAACAGAAGAATGTCATTACTGCAGTGTGCTGAAAATAGATGGTAATTAATATTTTAAAATTTCAATTTATGTGAGACTAAAGCAAAAAATGTTTATTTGGTACAAATCTATACTTTGACTAGTGCATCTCCTAATATAACTTATGTAGATAGTTGGTTGAACACCTTAAGTACATGGGACTTTGTATAGGACATGAGATTTTGTTGGTTTGTCCAGGTGATGCCCTGATGAATCCCAGAGTGATTTGATCAGTGAGTGGAAAAGTATTTGCAAAGTCCCCTTTGGGGAATGGTGAGAATGGGGGAAAACTCAGCTTCCCCAAGTCGAATTCTTGATATTCTCACAAGCAGTGTGGGCAACAAGAGCTATAGGCTGAGCCCCCAGTCTTGGGGTTTTTTCATATGAAACTTAACCCACAGGAGATATGTCAAGCCTACTTAAAATTAGGCCTAAGAGTCACCCCCAGGAGAACCTCTTTTGTTGCTCAGATGTGGCCTCTCTCTCCAGCCAACACAGCAAGCAAACTCACCACCCTTCCCCTGTCTACATGGGACATGACTCCCAGGGATGTGGATCTTCCTGGCAACATGGGACAGAAATCCCAGAATGAGCTGAGATTCAACATCAAGGGATTAAGAAAAACTCTAGAATGAGCTGAGACCCAGCATCAAGGAATTGAGAAAACCTTCTCAACCCAAAAGGGGAAGAGTGAAATGATACAAAGTGTCAATGGCTGAGAGATTCCAAACAGAGTCCAGAGGTTATCCTGGAGGTTATTCTTACGCATTAAGTAGATATCACCTTGTTAACCAAGATGTAATGGAGAGGCTGGAGGGAACTGCCTGAAAATGTAGAGCTGTGTTCCAGTAGCCATGTTCCTTGATGATGATTGAATAATGATAGAGCTTTCACAATGTGACTGTGTGATTGTGAAAACCTTGTGTCTGATGCTCCTTTTATCTACCTTGTCAACAAAGGAGTAGAACATATGGAACAAAAATAAATAATAGGAGGAACAAAGGTTAAAATAAATTTAGTTTGAAATGCTAGTGATAAATGAAAGAGAGGGGTAAAGGGTATGGTATGTATAATTTTTTTTTCTCTGTTATCGTTTTATTTCTTTCTCTGTTGTCTTTTTCTTTTTCTGAACCAATGCAAATGTTCTAAGAAATGATGAATATGCAACTATGTGATGATATTGAGAATTACTGATTATATATGTAGAATGGAATGATATATTAATGTTTTGTTTGTTCTTAATTTTTAAATTAATAAATAATTTAAAAATAAAAAAATTAAAAAAGAAACTATTCATATGTTTTAAGATTTTTAAAAAATCAAAATGGATGCTGAATATTACTAGATGCCTTCAGCAGTTGAAGGAATGCTCACATGGGTTTTCTCTTGTGATCTATAATATAATGTACAATTATTGTAACAGTGTATATCCTAATATTGAACCATCTTTGCATTCTTGGGATGAATCTTACTTGATTGTGATATATATATGTATATCATATAACATATATATACTAATATATATAATATATATAATATCATATATAACATATATACTAATATGATATAAATATAATATGATATATTAGTATATATGATATATATAATTTTATATGATATATATCGTATATATCATAATATGATATATTAGTATATATTATGAATATATATGATATATATTACGTATATATATATGTCATATGATATATATGGTAAAATCATATATAAATGTGTTAATCTTCTATAGTCTGTTAGTTAACATTTTATTTACTATGTTTCAGGGATTGTACTATTAATATTTTGCTAAATTCATAAAATCTTGGAAATTTTCCTTTTATTATTATGGAAATAGTTAAATAATTCATTGTTTTATGTCTCAAACATTGAAACTCACTTGTAAGATTTCTGGAAACTGATTTATTTGTATTTTCTTTCTTATCTGGCATCAGTTTTGTTTTTTTTTTATTAATTAAAAAAAATTAACTAACAAAACATTTAGAAATCATTCCATTCTACATATACAATCAGTAATTCTTAATATCATCACATAGTTGCATATTCATCATTTCTTAATACATTTGCATCGATTTAGAAAAGGAAATAAAAAGACAACAGAAAAAGAAATAAAACGATAATAGAGAGAAAAAAAAAAAAACTATACGTACCATACCCCTTACCCCTCGCCTTCACCTACCACTATTTCAAACTGAATTTATTTTAACATCTTCTCCCCCTGTTATTTATTTTTATTCCATATGTTCTACTCTTCTGTTGATATAGTAGCTAAAAGGAGCATCAGACATAAGGTTTTCACATTCACAGAGTCTCATTGTGAAAGCTATATCATTGTTCAATCATCATCAAGAAACATGGCTACTGGAACACAGCTCTACATTTTCAGGCAATTCCCTCCAACCTCTCCACTACATCTTGAACAACAAGGTGATATCTACTTAATGCGTAAGAATAACCTCCAGGATAACCCCTCGACTCTGTTTGGAATCTCTCAGCCGTTGACACTTTGTCTCATTTTATTCTTCCCCCTTTTGGTCGAGAAGGTTCTCTCAGTCTCTTGATGTTAATTCTCAGCTCATTCTAGGGTTTTTCTCAGTCCTTTGATGCTGAGTCTCAGCTCATTCCAGGATCTTTGTCCCACGTTGTCAGGAAGGTCCACACCCCTGGGAGTCATGTCCCACGCAGAGGGGGAGGGTGGTGAGACTGCTCGTCATATTGGCTGGAGAGAGAGGCCACATCTGAGCAACAAAAGAGGCTTTCTTGGGGGTGACTCTTAGGCCTAAATTTTAAGTAGACTTGACCTATCTTTTGTGGGTTTAAGTTTCATGTGAACAAACCCCAAGACTGGGGGCTCACTGGCATCAGTTTTGATAATTTATATTTTCCCATGTGATCATCTGTGTCATATATTATATAGAACTGAGTAGTATATTCTTTTACAATCTGTTCGATGTCTTCTGTATCTGTGTTTATTTCTGTATCCTCGATTTTGATGTTTATTTTTGTACTTTACAATATTATTGTACTTTTTCTAACTTATTGAATTGGACACAATTATTATTATTATTTTAGAATGGCAAAAAATATTTTACTAAAACGTAAGACTTACTGAAGTTTCTAGACAAGCCATACAAAATGGCCACAAGCTTCTTTTTTGAAGGGAGGATTCTACACTTGACACACAAAGTCACAATGGTATTAGTGAGGGTTACGATGTTTGTTTAATGTTCCCATTTTGGTTCAAACGATCAAACTTGTCCATCTACAGCATCTAAATAAAGTTAGACTTGGCTAGAGGGTATATTCTAAAGAATCACTGGTTAGCTGCTTTTAACCAATGCATTAAATTAATCACCATAAAAGGGGCAGGAGGGGGAGAAGGAAGTTATAAAATAATGAAACTACCTCCCTCCTCAAAATAAAAAATGAGGAAGAACCCCCACACTGTTGCAGCTAACCCTGACACTACCTTCATTCATAGTGCTTTATACTTAAACCATGATGGGGGGAAATGAATAAAAGCAGAAGAGGGGCCACTGCTTTAAAATGTTTCACAGCAATTTAGATGATACTTCTAGCCTCTGCTCATGCTTTACAGCAGTGAATTAGGAGAAGACATAGATTTGCTAATGTGCATTTAATCCCAAAGGACTGAAGATGTCTAGGCTTTTATTCCGTAATGTTTCTAAGACTATGCCCATTAAATGCAAACAAAAAAGGAGGACATCTTGGCCGAACAGGAGAAGTGAAGCTCACTTGATGGTCTGGTCGATTTAAATATTATCCATGGCATCTAGCTGTTTCTTTGGTTTGGGCTTGGTTGGTCTTCCACTGCTCCGCTGCATCGATTGCTAATGGATCATCTGGATTGGACACACTTAACAAAGCCTGGATCAATAGCAGAACCATGTGGATCTGCAGTGCTGGGAACCGCTTCTCTTTCAAAATATCTAAACATATTCTTCCCAATTGTCTACATTATGGTGATAAATTTTGATCATGAATTGTACTTTAGGGGCTGCCATTGGGTATTCTTCTAGAAGGAATAGTTCAAATTTAAAAGTCCCTCCCTCAAAGGGGGACTGTTGGGGGCCAGCAATGACCACATGAAAATAATGGGGGTTGTGCTCATCTGGTTCTGCTTTAATACCGGAAACTGGTTCTGCCAGCAAATGCAGGGTTTCCTTGATAATCCTGCGTGGCAACCTGGCCATCTGGTGAGATCCTGAGTTCGGCCTCTGGTCTTGTCTCCAGCTCTGCTCACCTCATCTGGACACAATTATTTTTATTCTCCATCTATCTTTTGATTGACCAAAGATGTTTTTTAGTAGTCTGTTTAAGAAGAGTTTTGAGGAACTGTGTTCTCTGAACATTTATATGTTTGAAATCATTTGCATGTTGTCCTTATGCCTGAACTACACATTGACTGTGTTATGGTTTGGGTTCATGTGTCAGCTTGCCCTGGTGATGGTGCCCAGCTGTTTGGTCAAGCAAGCACTGGACTGTTACTGCAAGGACATATTCATGGCTGGTTAATAAACCAGAAGACTGGTTTATTAAGTCATCAGCACATTGATTGCATCCATGGTTCATTACATCTGCGGTCTGCCAACAGGAGTGTCTTCTGCAATTAGTGAAGTTTAATCTAATCAGCTGAAGGCTTAAAGGAGAATTCAGAAGAGGGAATCTCTCTGTGCTTCAACCAACTAGCCTCTCCTGGGGGATTTATTAAGATCTTCATCAGAACTGTCCCAGTTTGCAGCCTGTCCTATGGAATTTGGACTTGCGCATCCCCAGTTATATGAGGCACTTTTATAAGATTTCATATTTACAGATATCTCCTGTTGGCTCTGTTTCCCTAGAGAACCCTGATTAAAACAGACTGGAAATAAAATTCTCAGCATAGTTTTCCTGAAATGTTTGAAGATGGCAAATTTCTACAACATTGGATATTGCTCTAAAAAAATATGAAACTGACATGATTTCTATTGCTTCTCCTGGAGATGATTTGATTTTCTGTCTGAATGACTGTATCTTTGAAATTACTAACTTTATCAGTGTATGCTTCAGTGCTGATTCATCTTTGTTAGTTCCTCCTAGAAGATGGTAAGCCTGTTTAAATCTATAAATTGAAGTATTTTATTTGAGGAGAATTTTCTTGAATTATACTTCGAGTATTTTTTACATGTTTGATTGTCCTGTTGTCTTCTGAAGGCTGCTAATTGAATATTAACTCCCCCTTATCTGTCTTGCATATATATGCTTTTTTTCTAAGAGCTTTTAAAACCACCACCACCTCCTACCCCCATTTAAAATTTTATTTTGCTCACTTTTCCTAAGCTGCTTCTCCATTTCTTTAGTTTGTTTTTAGCAATATCTATTACTTTTTCTGTGATATTGTTACATTTCTGTTTGACATCTTTCCTGGGCTTACTCAGTTTTTATCTTCTTCTGTTGTCTGATAATTTCATCCTTGAGTCTTTGTATCTGTGCTTTGAACTCTTTTTCACTGAGTTCTCTGTAGCCAATGGAAATGATGTGATCACGGTTTTCAACTATTCTACAGTCAATTTTTTCTGGCATTTGCTGAATTTATTTTCTTAATGCTTTTATCTTTTCTCCTGCAGTGATTTTGTCTCCTGGTTCCTTTTCTTTTATGCTTTGAAATAAATTCACATATCATACAATTCACCCACTTAAAGTGTACAATTCAATATTTTTTAGTATATTCACAAGGTTATTATTTTGCTAAAGAGGCTGAAATGCAATATACCAGAAATAGGCTGGCTTTTAACAATGGGGATTTATTAGCTTACGAACTTATAGTTCTGAGGGCTTAAAAATGTCCAAATCTAGGCATCATCAAGATGATACCTTCTTCCTGAAGACTGGCTGCCAACAATCCTGGACTCCTCTGTCATATTGTAAGGCACATGGTGGTGTCTGCTGGTCTCTCCCTTCTTTTCCAAGTTTCACTGCTTCAGCTTCTGGATTCCATGGCTTTCTCTCTCAGATTCTGTGGCTTTCTCTCTATTTCACCCTCATACAACAGACTAAGGATTAAGACCCACTGCGAATGAGGTGCGTCACATCTTGAGATAAGATCCTACTCACCAAAAGATCCTACTTATGGTAACAGATCCACACCCACAGGAATGGATTAACTTTAAGAACATACTTTTCTGGGGTCCAAAAAGCATCCATTGCATTTTTTAGACCAACTATATGGGGAAAGAAAATAATTGTCTGTGCTTTTTTTTTTTTGCCTGTAAACTTATTCAAAAACTGGAAAAAAATAGCAATTGGTTAAATCACTATGGGCTGTGTAACTATAGTCAGGAGGGAGGTAAAGAGAATTGAAAGAAATGGAATCATAAAAAGTACTTTATTATTTTTTTTCTTTTTCAAGAGTAAGAAAGATCAGTGAAAGAAGCATAGAATAAGTGGAATACATAGAAAACAAATAATAAGATGGTAGATTTAAGCCCCAATACATCGGTAATTTCTTTAAATATAAGTACTCTTATTAAAAGAGAAAGATTGTTCCAGATGGATAAAAAACAGCAGCAGTGGAGCTCAAGCATAAGAGCATGCAGAAAGAAGCGGAGATAATTCAATGTCTGCAGATTTCAGAAACAGTCAACCAACTGTGTTTCTCCAAGTTGAGGGCCACTTCTGAAGTGTAATAACTAAATCCTTATAGTAGGAAGAAAATACATATAGTCTGGTATAGAAGTTTTCCAAGATTGAATTTAGTATGGAAAACAAAGGAGATGTATTAAACACAATTAAGTCTGGTGGTGTCTACTGGTAAATGTTTAACAACTGGTTCTCCAACTATAAATTCCAAATAAATGTTGATTGACATTTTTGTTTACATTAATGAGTAAGATGAGGGTGAAACATGGAAGGCATGTGTTGGAACTTCACTTGTTCATCAATATGTTTGTGACTTCTTTCTGAATTGGAAAATAATTTTTGGATACTGGAAGACCATTTCTTTAATTTTTTTTGTGCTACTCCCAATTTAATGGCTATAAAAAGCACACATTTCAGTTTCATATGCATTAACATTTTTCCATCACTTTTAGGTCTAGATTAGGGGTCAGAAAACTAAATCCCTCAGTCTACATTAATTTCTTTACGTAACTTTTAAATCATCCATTCAGATCTAAATATCACAGTGTTTTGATATCCACCAAAATACAGGAATAAACTTTTTAATTGTCAAGTATTTTACATCATTTCATTTTTCCTAGGCCTCCTAATTCCTTTTGACTTCTTCCATATAATAATATCTTAGTGCTTAAAATATTTTTGATTACCCTGTCATAGTTCTATGCAACAAAAATCATGAGTTAAAATTCAATGTGCTTTACTTTCCTGTGTCCATAGGTCCTTACATATTACTTTTTTCTTCTGACAGTTGTTCAGTAAACACTATACTTTTAAACAAAATGTTAGAAATTTTGATAAATAATGACTAAATTTTTTATAATTTTTAAATTTTTTTAAATACCAAAAAACACCAAACAAACGCAAACATTCTTTACTTTTGATCATTCCGTTCTACATATATAATCAGTAATTCACAATATCATCACATAGTTGCATATTCATCATCATGATCATTTCTTGGAACATTTGCATCTATTCAGAAAAAGAAATATAAAAAAACAGAAAAAAATTCATACATACCATACTCCTTACCCCTCCCTTTCTCTGATCACTAGCATTTCAATCTAAATTTATTTTAATATTTGTTCCCCCTGTTATTTATTTTATTCCATATGTTTTACTCATCTGTTGATAAGGTAGATAAAAGCAGCATCAGACACAAGGTTTTCACAATCACACAGTCACATTGTGAAAGCTATATCAAATAATGACTAAATTTAAAAAGCAAAAATACATTAGGAAATTATCAGTGATATTGGGTGAGGAATTTTCAATTAGCTCATTTATCTATAGGTGAATATATAAGTATCACTTATTCTCAGAATGAAATAGCTGTGGTTTCAATTATTTCTTTTTTGTTTTTATGAATATAAGAGCTGAGAACCTTGGTTCATGTAAATAAGTAACAGGAGATTTACTTCTTGAAACATGTCAGTCACAGTTTTTAATCCTTCCAAGTTATATGCTAGAAATCATATAATGATCATCAAAAACTATTTTAATGATCTAACAGCTATAACTTGATTAGATAACCCTTCAATTTTATTGAAACCAAGGAGTTAAAAATCAACCAATTTGTGTCAGGTTTTGTTTCCTGCTGTTTAGAGGCATTCAGTTTCCCAGTTCCTAGACTTATCAAATTACCATTTATTATTCTTGAATCGTTATGTTAGAGAACCCTGTTTTTAGAACTTAAGGTAGGTAACACTGAGGTTAAAAAAGAAAAAAATAAAACTGGAAATTGTATGTTCTTTGTGAAAAAGAATAAAGTTCATGCTGGATTTCAGTTTTCTAGGACATCTTGAAATGTATTTAAAAGGCAAGATAACTAGATAGTGATGGGTACTTGAAAGCTATTATATAGAGATAAGTTACTAATTTTATTTAATGGCTGTAAAGGAGTGTGTTTATAATTATGTGTTTGATAAAATTACAAAAAATATCAATATCTGAGAGGGAGGAATTAGCCCTAATGAAATGAAGTTGTTTTTGGAAAGTTTAGGATATTATGTCCTAGTTTATGTTTTGGGAACATTTAATCTTCTATCTGTACAGAGGTAAATGGTCTATTTTTTTTAAGTGAATTTGTAGATTTACAAAAAAATCGTGCAGAAAAAATAGAGTCCCTACATACACACACACACACACACACACACACACACACACACAGTTTTCCTTATAATTAACATTTTGCATTGGTGTGCTACCTTTTTTTTAACAATTGATAAAACAGCATTGTTATATTGTGCTATTAACTATAGTCCATAGTTTACATAGTTACATTTGGGTTTGTTTTATTCTAATGACATGTATACAACCTAAAATTTTCCCTTTTTCCCACATTCTAATATATAAATCAGTGAAGTTAATTACATTTGCAATATTGTTCTACCATCACCACCATCCATTACCAAAACTTTCATTACCCTAAACAGAAGCTCTGTACCAAATAAACATTCGTACCCCACCCCAGCCCCTGATTACTTGTATTCTAGCCTCTGACTTTGTTTATTTGCTTTTTCTAATTATTTTATATCAGTGAAATCCTTCAATATTTGTCCCTTTGTGTCTGGCTTATTTCATTCAAGATGATGTCTTCATGGTTCATCCATGTTGCCTCATGTATCAGGCCTTCTTCGTTCCTTTTTACAGCTGAATCATATTTCATTGTACTTGTATACCACATTTTATTTATCCATTCATTGGTTAATGGACATGTGCGTTGCTTCTGTCTTTGGGCCATTGTAAATAATGCCACTATGAACACTGGTGTGCAAATATCTATTTGAATGCCTGCTTCTTTTGGATATATACCTAGTAGTGGGATTGCCCGGTCATATGGTGATTCTATCCTTAACTTTCTCAGGATCTGCCAAAGTCTTCCTCAGCAGCTGCACCATTGTACGTTCCCGCCAACAATGAAAGTGTCCCTATATTTCCATATCCTCTTCACACTTGTAACTTTGTATTTTTTTAATAATAGTCGTTTTAGTGGGTGTGACATGGTATCTCATTGTGGTTTTGAATAGCACTTGCCTATGGCTAATGATGTTGAGCATTTTTTCTTGTATTTATTGGCCATTTGTATATCTTCTTTGGAGAAATGTCTATTCAGGTCTTTTGTCTATTTTGTAAGTAGGTTGTCTTTTTGTTGTTATATTGTAGGATGTCTTTATATGTTTTGGATATTAAATATTTTATGCGGTTTCCAAATATTTTCTGGACATTTATTTCATGATGAAGTCCTTTGATACACAAAAGTTTTTTATTTTGATGAAGTTCCATTTATCCATTTTTTATTTTCTTTCTTGTACTTTGGGTGTAAAGTCTAAGAAATCGTTGCCTAGCACAAGGTCCTAAGAATGCTTCCCTATGTTTTCTGCTAGGAACTTTATAATTTTCATTTTTAAAATTAGGTTTTTATTATACTTTGAGTTACTTTTTATGTATGTTGTGAAGTAGGGGTCCACCTTCATTCTTTTACCTACAAATATACAGTTTTCCAAGACCCATTTGTAGAAGAGCCACTCTTTCCTCATTGAGTAAACTTGGCACCCTTGTCAAACATCAGTTGGCCATAAATGTGAGGGTTGATTTCTGAACTCTTAATTTGATTCCATTGATCTATATATCTTGCACCAGTGACATGCTATTTGAAGAACTCCCTTTAGCCCTGCTTGTAGGGGGAGTCTAGTGGTGATGAGCCCCTTCGGCTTTTATCTGAGAATGCCTTATTCTCTCCCTTATTTTGTAAAGGTTTTCACCCAATACAAAGTTTTTGTGTGGCAATTGCTTTTTTTTTTCAGCATTTAAAAATATTTTATCCCAATGTCTTCTAGCCACCACTGTTCCTGATAAGAAATCAGCACTTAATCATATTGGGACGCCCTTGTATATAACATGTTGCTTTTCTCTTGCGGTTTCAAAATTCTCTCCTTGTCTTTGGCATTTGACAGTTTGACTACTATGTTTTTGCACATGGTTTTCTGTGAATTTATCCTGTTTTAGGGAGTCATTGGTCTTCTTGAATGTGCTTATTCATACATTTCACTAAATTTAGAATATTTTCTGCTATTATTTCTTTGAATATTCCTTCTACTTCTTTCTCTCTTTCTTCTCCTTTTGGGACTCCCACGACACAGGCATTGATATGCTTGATGGTGTTTCATAGATATCTTAGGCTCTGTTTCTTTTTTCATTCTTTTTTCTTGCTGCTCATCAGCCTGAATTTCTGTTGTCATGTGTTTGAGTTCACTGATTCTTTCTTCTGCCAGCTCCAGTCTTCTGTTGAAACCCTCTAGGAAACTTTTCTTTTCAGTTATTGTGGCTCTCCACTCCAGAATTCTGTTTGGTTCCTTTTTAAAATTTCTATTCCTTTATTGAGATTCTCATGTTCATCATTTTCCTGATAGTGTTTAGTTCTTTCTTCATGTTTTCTTTTCTCATTGGACATATTATGGATCATTTATTTAAAGTCTTGGTCCATCGTGTCCAAAGTCTGTTCTTCTTCATTGGTGGTTTCTAGATTTTTAGCTTTTTATTTTAGATGGGCCATCATTTCCTGTTTCTTTCTTTGTCTTTTAATTTTTGTTGTACACTGTACATTATAATATTTTCTAGTATAATGTTTTAAACCCTTGGATTTTGTCCCTGAGTTCTCTGTTTTCAGTTTGTCTACAGCTAGTGATATGACAGATTTCCTAGTTCCAGGAGCTAACAAAAAGAAAGAAACCAAGACAAAAAAATGCCTTTCACAGTCTTTGCACATTGGCTCTGCATTGGTTTGTTCTCCTCTTCAAAATTTAGCCCTCCTATGGAGGGGATTAATCCAAGGAGAAAGTGCAGTACAGGGTCTTCTCTGTCTTTTCTAAGCCTGCATCTAGTCCTTGGCTGGTGCTTTCTGGTGGCCTTAGGAATTTCCCCATTTACAGGAATTCCAATCTCCCTTCTAATCCCTAAGAAATAAGTCTTTCCACCCACTCCTGCTTGTTATTATATGATTTAAAGCAGGTAATCTTTGCCCCAGGCCAGTCTGGCTTAATTGTGTTTAAGATTGAGTTAGCTATCTGCAAGCTGCTTCTATCTGCAGAGCATGTTCTGGGAGGGTAAGCTAGAGAAGGAGTTCATAGTTCATTCTTTCAATCAATCTGTCACCCGATAGCTTGGTACCAACCTATAGGCACCCCGGTATGTGCATAGGTTTTACTCTGCCCGCTCTGGAATTGGGCAGTAGGTGTGCAGGCTAGTTCTACACTGTGTCAGGGAGGGGTCAGGAGAGGGGCTAGCAAGTGTACCATGAATTCTACCATTTACAAAAGCGTGTTTTCTTCATTTCGTACTCACCTAGTTATTGCAACCTTCTGTTTTCTGGAGTTTTGAGGAAGATGGCTATTCCAGTTTTTGTTATTCAATGATTTTGTAGGAGAATGCCACACTAGAGCCTCTTAAAACTGCCAGCCTGGCAAATAAATACCCCAAGGAATGGAGATATTCTATTTTTAAACATGCAATTTAAAGTATGTTATGGAAAATAACTACAAAAGGAATATGTTGTCTCATCAGAAAGTGGGGACTTTAAAAACATTAATTATTGTTGCTATGTGCATTATCAACAGTAAAATCCACAACATGTAGCTGTTATATTAATATAAATCTAAGTACCACAAGGTTGAAATGAATAAATAAGCAGGCAAATAATTGACTAGTGGCAATGAGAAAATTTGTGCTCAAATAAAAAATAATATGCTTATAGCATCCTATATTCTTTTGGCAAAAGATAATGAAAATGGGGGTGGGCAAGCTGCCATTGACCAGACATTGCTGCAGAGCTGAGGTATCTGACAATGTTGTCGAGTCACCTACTGGTCCCTGCCACACTGGGGTGGTTAGTGGCAGTGGAGGTAGCCCCAGCTCCTGCTCTCATGCTGCCGATGCTTTAGGGGCTTCTCCCTAAAGGGAGCACAGGTTGATGGTGGAGGATGCTAGGCCATTCCTGTCATGCTTATCCAAGGTATGGTAATCATATGACAGCACTCACCACTCCAGATGTCATTTGGCTCATCAGAAAAGACTGTTTGAAAGAAAAAAAATCTATTGACCAGATCCATTTCTTTATTGAATGGCTTGATGGATTTCCTTTACTCTGATTCATACCAAAGCTGTCCTTCTCAACCAAAGCAAGAAATGACCCTACATAAGTCAATCCTAGAATGTCTTTTCTGCACCACCAAGAAGTGAAGAAAAGCTCATAAATAGCAATCATAGAGACTCAGAGAGCATCACTGATGTCTGCTCCAATGAGGACCTACCTGAAGTTGCGCTGGTGAGCCTGCTAGAAGAACAGCTACCCCAGTTTAAGCTAAGAGAGGATTCTCTCTTTTTATATGAAAACGAAGACTGGATTCAGTCCACACAGCACCACCAAAATGCATCTGACGCCCTCTCTCCAGTCCTTACTGAAGAGACTTTCCATTGTATGATTTCTAGGCACAGACAGGCTGAAGCAGATGACCAAAACATACAGTGACATCGACATGGTTGCACATCTCCTGGATGAGAGGGTTCGTGATCTGGATCTAGCTGCTTGAATTGGACAAGCTCTCTTCATGTGGAACCATATCTTGTCTGAACAGAATGAAGCCCTGGAGGAGCAACTGAGACAAGGGTTTGATCAAGTTAATCAGCTGCAGCATGAGCTAGCCAAGAAAGATGAGTTACTTCAAATTGTCTCCATTGCTTCTGAAAAGAGTGAAACTGATTCCAGCTGTTCTTCATCTCTTTGGTTCAATGAGTCATTTAACTTATCTCAAGGTTTGCTGCAGTTGTTCATGCTGCAAGAAAAATTCAAAGATCTGGAAGAGAACATGGCTCTTCGATCCAAGGCTTGTCACATAAAAATAGAAACTATTACCTATGAAGAGAAGGAACAATAATTTGTTAATGACTGTGTTAAAGAACTTCATGAAACAAATGCTTAGAGGTCCAGAATGACTGAAGAATTGTCAGGGAAGAGTGATAAACTGACTTGATACAAAGAAGAGATATCCTCTCTCCTGACTCAGATTGTAGATCTTCAGCATAAGCTTAAAGAACATGAGATCTAGAAAGAAGAAACGAGACTTCACCTACAAGCTTCCAAGGATGCTCAAAGACAACCAACAATGGAGCTACATGAGTTATAGGACAGAAATATGGAGTGTCTGGAAATGTTACATGAATCCCAAGAAGAAATAAAGGAACTTCATAGTAGATCTAGCTCATTTGTACTGCTCTTAGTCATGAAGGGCATTATTGGGGAATCTCTAGCAGCTTAGATTGAGGCGACCATGCATAAAAAGTTAAGTTTGGATGAAGAATCTTCTCTCTTTGAACAAAAAGTCCAACAGAAATGGGTATTTGTTACAGTCAAAGTATTCAGTGACACATGGGCCCACTCTGTCCCCTTCCCAGCTATGCTACCCAGTCCAGACTTCAGCCACTCAAGTGTCATTATGACAGCAAAACCTTATAAATCTGTTTATAACAAGCAGAGGATGAAATACTCCTAACCCGGGGAGCAACTCGGAAGACGTTCCAGGCAACTCTCAGAAAATGTGTCAACCAGGACCTCTACAGAGTGGCTACAGTGCTGCACTGCCTTAGTCTACATCCACAAAACTATTTAAGTGTGAAGAAATTCTTTGCTGAAGAATGGGAGTGGAAGATCCAGGTTCTGGCTAACCAGAAAGAGGGGCTAGTGACTGTGGCACCCCCACAGAAAGCCTTGTCTCTGCACCCACCAGTCAGATCACAGACCTCAGCAGTACCAGTTGCCTTCAAAAAAATCCATGAAAATTGCATATTTTTAAGCCCCTTGAAGGATCACAAACTCTGCACCATTGGCAGCAGCTTGCTCAACCAAACTTGGGAACCATCCTTGGTCCATGCCCAAGTGTCATCACTAAAGGCTTTGCCTCCTTTAGAGGCAATGCATTTTTATGATATAATATTTTTGCAAATATTAAATTAATGCATTTTGGCTTTCCACTCAAATTGTATTCTAAAGAGGAAAGCATTCATATGATCATAAACATTTAATATTTATAGTATATAAAACCAAACTTAGATATTTTCCTATATAAAAAATCAAATAACTTTAAAACAAATTATGTATGGAAAGTTTTACATGCCCATAAGTTTTTTTTTAATTTTTGTATGCTGTATGGTGGGGGCCATATTTCACTCTTTTTTCATGTGACTCTCGGTTATTGCAGCACCATTTGTTGAATTTTGGGGGGTATGTGTGTGGGTGGGGGAGTGCATGGGCCAGGAATCGAACCCAGGACCCATAAGATTTTTGACTTACAAAATTTAAGTGTGAGGATATTGTTTATAAACATGGACATAATTGTCAAAAGAAACTGCCAAAATAATTTGACTTATATTTTATGCTAGTCTTTCTTGATGTAGCAATATTAGCTACACATTGTCTGTTGACTTCTTATTTCCAGTAGATAAAGCTATAACTTTCTTAAACTTATCACCTCTTCTCTCCCATCTTTTTATAATTAGGTTATAAGTTTTGATTATAGAAAAGAATGTAAATATTATAAACTAACAAAAGTTGAGAGGAGAAAGGGTAAAGACAAGGATGTTAGTGGGAATACAATCTTTAAAAGCTGGGAGGTCAAAAGATATCATTTAATAATAGAGGTATAAATATATTTTTACAATGATTTTTTTAAATACCATCAAATGAGTCGGGTTACACAATGGGAATTTTTTTTCACAATGGGAATTTATTTGCTGTCAGTTTGAGACTGGAAAAGAGTCCAATCAAGGCACTGCTTTCCTCCTGAAGACTAGTGTTCTGGGGTTGGCTGATGATGATCTTTGGTCCTTAGCTTGTCATATTGCAAGGAACATTGTAGGCTCTTCTGGCTTCTCCATTCTCTTCTGGGTTCCATCAAATTTCAGCTTCTTGCTTCCATGGTTTTCTCTCCATCTGAATTTCACCCCCACTTATAAAGGACTCCAGTAATAAGATTAAGACCCATCCTGATTGAGGAGGTCCATGCCTTAAATGAATTAACCTCATCAAAAGGTCCTACTTACAATGAGTTCGCACCAGAGGAATGGGCATTAAATTTAAGAACATGCATTTCTGGGGCACATACAGCCTCAAACCACCACAGACAGTCAACAACAGTTTTACATAGAAGTGATTGTGAATCATACAAACATATCTCACCAAATCCAAATTGAATGTACTCCCAACTCAATCTCCTCCTAGCCCAACCTTTCACCACTCCAAGGCCATTCTAACACAGGAGAGTGAGTCCGAAAGGAAAGTCAGAGTGGAAAGACATAGTGGTTTTTACAGGGAATATCTTCTTCAAATTTTACAAAAATACATGGCCATAAAACTCAATGTTAAGGCCCCTTCCAGGGTCTTAGAAAGATCAGTGCAAGTGGACCCCCAAACTTAAACTTCATTAGTTTAATGATAAATCTGCCTCTGGGAACCAAGGAAAGACGGGAGAGTAAAGACCCAGATTCAACTCAGCTCTGCCATTTAGGGATAACTGGGTGTCAGATACTTCAATTCTTCTATATCTCAGTTTCCTAATTTGTAAACTGGTGATAATAAAACCTCACAGTGCTGTGCTGGAATGCTATTGAGGTAATGATTAAATCATCTTAATGAAATTTCAGCTGGCTTAAAGTCAAAAGCAGTTCTCCCAAATCCCATAATCATGTCTATGATCCTCATGTGTATAGTGAGATATAGATTTAGAAACCTCTGGTTATCAGTAGGATATATCCTCAAGTAGCTCTGATCCAAATAGAAAAATAAAAATTCCAAATAACAGAAATTACATGAAGTTTCTTCATCTTTGACAAACACCTTAAGCCATTCAGATAACTAGAAAATTGTGTTCCAAAATTAGGCCTGTCTTGGAAATGATGTTTTAAATGTCTCCAAATAATCACAGTGAAAGGAACAAGTTTTTACCAAGAGCTTTTTTACCTCCATGTTCATTATCTCCAGGCATAAGAAGGTAAAGCCAAACTACCCTAGTTGGCCTCTTAATTAGCAGTGTCATACATACTCAGATGTTAAAAAAATTGTAAAACACAAACCCAACACTTTCCATTCAGAATTCCTGCAGCGGTTTTATCAAGGTCTATACCATTTGGCTTACCAGTTTATTGTAAGTCATTTTGTTTTGTTGTGGAGGTTATGACTTCACAGCTTCAGGGTATGGACTGTATCTTTTTCATCCATTCATTTCAACAAGTATTTTTTGAATCCCTACTGCATACAATGAGTCCCTACTGTTTACAGCATTTTGTGACTGCTACATCAGGGATCAAGAAAGATGATTAACACATTATCCTATTCTATCAGAGCTTAAAATCTAGTTGGGGAGCATTACTCTACACATAAAATTTACCAGGTTATGTTATAATGATGTTAGTTATAGCATTGTTCATAAGAGGAGGAAAAAAAGAGGGTGGGACAACCTAAATGTCCATCAATACAGATGTGGCAACCCTAGGGCCAGGAGCCCCCCTGCCTTAGGTATACCTGTAGCAGCTTGTGTGAAAACTTCGCTCCCCTAATCACTGTTGGTAACTAACTCTCCTGAGACTGCTAAGCCAAATCTCATGAGAGTCTGCCGAAATGCCCATTGTAACCAAATCTCGGGACTCTGTTAAACTTTATAAGCCACCATCGTGGTACTTCTGTTTTGTTTGGATGGAGTGCTGATTCTCATTTCCCAACTGGCCATAGAATTTTATCCAGTTCCTAAGTCCCTAATTAAAACTCATGGCTAATTTTCTGCCTGGTGAATTCTTTGGTCTTGGGGTTGTACTGGGCTGGAATGACTGGACTCATTAGAGTATAGTTTGCCATACAATGTAACACTTTATCAGCTTTTCCTAACTGGGATTTTCCACCAAACCCCAGGAAACAAAGTGAATTGAATGACTATTTTCTCCATTTCCCCCAAGGATTGTGCACAAACGAAAACCATTCCATATACATAGGAGAGAAGTTCATTCACGACCTACATTGCTACCTTAGGGCATCAGGGCTTAATTCTTTCAAGGGACCAAAGCTAATATGGAAATATCTGCAAAATATAAAGGGAGAAAAGATACTTTATAAGTGAGAAAAGATATATTAAAGTGAGAAAAGCAAGATGGATAAAATGTATAGTTGATCCCTTTTGAGCAAATAAAAGTGATACCTATATGGTTGCTTATATATGCAGAGAGTTGGGTGAGCTGAGGCTAGTCCCTGGTCCCAGAGTCAGGAGCGCTGAGATGGGAGACAGGAATGGCCCCAGTTACTCAGAGTCCAGTGGGAAAACGCTCATCTTACACAAACCTAGGCCAAGGAGGCACATCCTCTATCCTCGTCAAAAGCTAGCTCTGGATTTTCTTTCTTGCCCCAGATCCTTTTCCATCCCTTTGATTGGGCCCCACTAGTCAATCTGAAGATGTGTTTAGTGTGTGTTCCATAGGAATGAAATCAATAAGAAAATACATCTGAGGGAATTTCCATTTGGGCCTGACTCGTACTCCACGTGGCCCCTGCCCCATCAGCCTTGCTCTGGGATTGTGTTTCAGACCGGTCCTGTGCATTTAAAAATAAAACCAGGTTGCCCTGGGCAAGCTTGTGAGGTGATGCCTGGAGACTTGTGTGGTTTAGCCAGAGATTGATGCGGTGTGTGCATGCCTGGGCCAATACAACTCTTTTGATCTGTTTTCGAAGGCAGCTTTTTTGCCTTCTGCTTCAAGTGATTGATTATAAGTTAGGATCTCTTTTAGGAATTCTCTCCATTCATGCTTCTTCATGGTCTCACAGTGAGCCCTGCCAAATTTTACCCTCCTTTTATGCTACAGATTGTTCTGTTCCAAGTGGGTAAATGGAAACCGTGTTCTTAACATGCAATCAGTTACCTTGTTATTTATATACAATCAGTTACCTTAGAGCTCCTGGTTTGCATTCAATACAGTATGGGCACCCTCTTATCACATCATTAGTCATGTTTCTAGTAGAGTTTCTGCCTTATGGTTGGGGAGTAACTTTGCTTCAGCCTTTACCTTCCCCTGTATACACCCCTTCCTCCCATTTTAGTGTGAGAATCATATGGAATTAGGGTGATACCATTTGTTTTAAAACAAGCCAGCACATATGTTTGTAGACCTTTAAAGACCATGTAACATGAGTGGATTCATGTGGTATTCTTTAGGCCCCAGCTAGAGAAGAGGACCTAGGTTCAATGGTTCTTGGTGGAATCATCAGCTTTCCAGTTAGGCAGACCTGATTTCAACTCCTACCTCTAAGAGCAGTGTTTACTAGTAAAGATTGGGATTATAATTTCCATTTTCCATGGTAGGTAAGTGTGATGGTCAGGTCCATGTGTCACCTTGGCCAGGTGGTGGTGCCCAGTTGTCTGGTCAGGCAGATGTTGGCTTGTCTGTTGCTGTGAGGACATTTCATGGACTTAAAGAGTGACCATGTTGGCTGCATCCACAGCCAATTGCAAATGCAGTCAGCTAAAGGGAATGTCTCCTGCAATGTGTGATGCTTAATCTAATCACCAGAGGGCTTTTAAGGAGGATTCAGAAGAGACAATCACCCTTTTCTGCTTCAGCCAACCAGCCAGCCTGTCCTGAGAGTTCATTGAGAACCTTCATTGGAGCTGCCAGCTTGCAGCTTACCCTACAGATCTTGAACTCTTACATCCCCACAATTGCCTGAGACACTTTTACACATTTTATATTTACAGATCTCTTCTGCTGATTATGTTTCTCTAGAGAACCCTAGCTAATACAGCCTGGTACCAGGAGTGGTTCTTGAGAAACACAATCTTAAAAATGTGTTTTTATAATGAGTTTTCTACTCTGACTGTACTCAAAGGCACTAATGACTCTGTTTCTCGTAATCAGGATGGTCAAAATATTACCATTTGATTATGCTAATTGCACACTTATACGAGGGAGGCAAGGATATGGGTAATAATGGTTTTGACACCTTTATAGGGTTTTATGGAATCAGGAGGTATAGAGATGTTGGCTGGTTGTTGTTAGATACACTGTATACATTGATGAGGGAAAGGGATGAGCTGAAGACTTGAAATGGGAAGCTTACACTCTGTATGACAGATGTAAAAGTTTCTATGAGTGCCCTGAAGGATAATTTTATTCCCTATGCTGCAGACTTGAGATCTCTGAAAATCAGACACAGAATCTCATTGTTAGAGTAGCAACTTTACAACATAAACTGAAATCTCAACTTTGTAAGGTGTCTGCCATTAAAGCGAGGGCATTGATTGGAAAGGAGTGGAACTCTGAAAAATGGAATGGCAACATATGGATTGATAATGATGGCTGTGGAGACATTGAAACCCTAGATTGTGCTGAGTGTTTTCTAGGTAACCCTGTAATGATCTACCCTGAGGACATAGCCGCCCCACCTCCAGCCTGCCCTGAGAAAATAGCTTCCCAACCTCTAGTCAGTCCTGAGGAGTTGGCCACCCAACTTGTACCTGAAGGGATTAACTTTTCAGTGCCTGTGAAGAGAATGCAGATTGCAGAGATTCTGCATTCAATTTTATAGCCCGAGGAATTAGAAAAGGCATTAACAGTTTGTTTGGATGGTTGGCTGAAACACGGATCAAAAATGGCCACATTACCTGAGGTTGAAATGCCAGAACTGCCCTGGTATAGTGTAGATGAGGGGATCAAAGGCTTAGAGAGATTGGAATGTTAGAGTGGATTTATCATGGAAAGTCCAGAGGAAACACCTTTTACCAGAACTGTGAGAAGAAAATTTGTGAGACTAGCTCTATCATCCCTAAAGAGCTTTGTAGTCACCCTTCTCTATAGGTCAGTTATTACTGTGGGAACTACTGTTACTGAGCTGGAATCCTTAAACACAATGGGGATGATTGGATCCTGAGTTGGCAGGAGCCAGGTGACAGCACTTAATTGCCAAAGACAAGGTGGGTGTGGCTATCATAATGGACAGCAGACTCAAAGCAGGAGTCAAACTAATCTGACTCACAGAGACTTGCAGCATTGGCTAGTAGATCATGGGATACCTAGAAGTACAATAGATAGGCAATATACTAAATTCTTGTTTGAGCTGTATAAGTGGGAAAGTTCTAGGTCAAGTGAACAGAAGTCTAACTTGAATTACAAAAACAGAGAGTCAGGGCCCTTTAATCAATTTCCAGACTTGAGACAGTTTACAGACCCAGAGCCCCTCAAATGAGGGGAAGGCCAAGTCCCTTTGCGGAAGGACTCTTACACTGCCACAAATTTATACTGTTCATTTCCTCCAAGCCTTTCCCAAGGAAACCTATGGCCTTTTACCAGGGTAACTGTGCACTGGGGAAAAGGAAATAATAAGATATTTAGGGGATTGTTAGACACTAGTTCAGAAGTGACATTAATTCCAGACCCAAAACGTCACTCTGGTCCACCAATCAGAGTTGGAGCTTATGGAGGTCAGATGATCAATGGAGTTTTAGCTCAGGTCCAACTCATAGTGGGTCCAGTGTGTCCCCAGATGTATTCTGTAGTTATTTCCCCAGTTCCAGTAATGCATAACTGGAATAGACATAGTGAGCAACTGGCAGAATCCCCACATTGGCTCTCTGACTTGTGGAATGAGGGTTATTATGGTAAGAAAGGCCAAGTAGAAGCCACTAGAACTGCCCCTACCTAGCAAAATAGTAAATCAGAAACAATACTAGATTTCTGGAGGGATTGCAGAGATTAGTGCCACTCTTAAGGACTTGAAGGATACAGGGGTGGTGATTCCCACCACATCCCCATTCAACTGTCCTATTTGGCCTGTGCAGAAAACAGATGGGTCTTGGGGGATGAAAGTGGATTATCATAAACTCAACCAGGTGGTGACTCTAATTGTAGCTGCTGTTCCGGATGTAGTGCCACTGCTTGAGCAAATCAACACACCCCCTGGTACCTGGTATGCAACTATTGATCTGGCAAATGCTTTTTTTGTAATAAGCTATTAGTAAAGACCACCAGAAACAGTTTGCTTTCAGCTGGCAAGGTCAGCAATATACTTTCACTGTCCTACCTCAGGGATATATCTACTCTCCAGCCCTATGTCATAATCTTCTCTGCAGAGAACTTGATCATTTTTCCTTTCCACAAGACATCACACTGGTCCATTATATTGATGATATCATGTTGATTGCACCTAGTGAGCAAGAAGTAGCAAGTACTGTAGACTTATTGGTAAGGCATTTGTGTGTCAGAGGTTGGGAGATAAATCCAACAAAAATACAGGGGCCTACCACCTCAATGAAATTTCTAAGTGTCCTGTGATGTAGGCACATTGAGATATCCCTTCTAAGGTGAAGGATGAGTTGGTGCATCTGGCCCCTCCTTTGACCAAAACAGAGGCACAATGCCTAGCTGGTCTCTTTGGATTTCGGCAACAACATATTCCTGATTTGGTAGGTGTGCTACTCTGGCCCATGTATTGACTGACCAGAAAAGCAGCTAATTTTGAGTGGAGACCTGTACAAGAGAAGGCTCTGCGACATGTCCAGGCTGCTGTACAAGCTGCTCTGCCACTTGGGCCATATGATCCAGCAGATCCAATGGTGCTGGAAGTGTCAGTGGCAAATAAAGATGTTGTCTGGAGCCTTTGGCAGGCCCCTATAAGAGAATCACAACACAGAGCCTTAGGATTTTGGAGCAAAGTCTTGGCATCTGCTGCAAATAACTACTGTTCTTTTGAGAAACATATTTTGGCCTGCTGCTGGGCCTTAGTAGAGACTGAAATGCTTGACCATGGGCCACCAAGTTACCATGAGACCTGAGTTGCCTATCATGAGCTGTGTGTTGTCTGACCCACCAAGCCATAAAGTTGGGCATGTGCAGCAGCACTCCATCATAAAATGGAATGGTATATATGAGATAGGGCCAGAGCATGTCCTGAAAGCACAAGCAAGTTACATGAGGAAGTGGCCCAAATGCCCATGGTCTGCACTCCTGCCACATTACCTTCTCTCTCCCAGATCAGTGCTATGGCCTCTTGGGGAGTTCCTTACAGTGAGTTGACTGAGAAAGAGAAAACTATTTTACATTTGGTTCTGCATAATATGCAGGTACCATCTGAAAGTGGACAGCTGCAGCACCACAACCCTTTCTGGTATGTTCCTGAAGGAGTGTGGTGAGGGGAAATTCTACCAGTGGGCAGAACTTTGAGCAGTACACCTGGTTGTTCATTTTGCTTGGAAGGAGAACTGGCCAGAAGTGCATTTGTATACTGAATCATGGGCTGTTTCTAATGGTTTGGCTGGAGGGTCAGAGACTTGGAAAGAACATGACTGGAAGATTGGTGACAAAGAGGTCTGGGAAAGAGGTAAAAAGACCTTTCTTTTTTATATGGAATGCTTCACGAATTTGCGTGTCCTCCTTGCACAGGGGCCATGCTAATCTTCTCTGTATCATTCCAATTTTAGTATATGTGCTGCCGAAGCAAGCACAGATAGACCTTTCTGAGTTGGCTAAAAACATGAAGATATTTGTGTTCCATATGAATGTGCACCAGAGGGTGACTTCAGCAGAGGAAGGTTTTGATAATCAAGTGGATAAGATGATCCATTCTGTGGATACCAGTCAGTGTCTTTCCCCAGCAACTCCTATCATTGCCCAAAGGGCTCATGAACAAAGTGGTCATGGTGGTAGGGAAGGAGGTTATGTATGGGCTCAGCACATGGATTTCCACTCACCAAGGCTAACCTGGCTACAGCCACTGCTGAGTGCCCAATCTGCCAGCAGCATATGCCCACACTCAGCCCCTGATATGGTATCATTCCCCAAGATGATCAGCCAGCTAAATGGTTGGTTACATTGAACCACTTCCATCACGGAAGGGGTAGCAATTTGTTGTAACTGGAATAGACACATAATCTGGATATGGGTTTGCTTTCCCTACGCTCAATGCTTCTGTCAAAACTACCATCCATGGACTTACAAATGCCTTATCCATCATCATGGTATTCCACACAGCATTGCTTCTGATTAAGGAACCTACTTCACAGCAAATGAAGTGCAGGAATGGGCACATGCTCTTGGAATTCTCTGGTCTTACCATGTTCCCTACCATCCAGAGGCAGCTGTGTTGATAGAATGGTGGAATAGCCTTTTGAAAACTCAATTACAGTCAAAACTAGGTGACAATACCTTGCAAGGCTGGAGCAAAGTCCTCCAGGAGGCTGTGTATGCTCTGAATCAGCATCCACTATATGGTGCTGTTTCTCCCGTTGCCAGGATTTATGGGTCCAGGAATCCAGGGGTGAAAATGGGAGTGGTACTACTCACTATTACCCCTAGTGATCCACTAGGAAAAGTTTTGCTTCCTGTCCCTACAACCTTGAGCTCTGCTGGTCTACAGGTTTTAGTTCCAAAAGGGGGAGTGCTACCACCAGGAGAAACAAGAATGATTCCATTGAACTGGAATCTAAGACTGCCACCTGGTCACTTTGGGCTACTCATGCCCCCAACATGCCAATAAGGGTATTACTTTATTGGCTGGGGTGATTGACCCTGACTATCAGGGGGAAATGGGACTGCAACTACACAATGGAGCTAAAGAAGAGTTTTTCCTGGAATATAGGAGATCCTCGAGGGTGCTCTTAGTAATACCATGCCCTGTGATTAAAATCAACAGAAAATGGCAGCAACCCAATCCAGGCAGGACTTCCTATCACTCTGAAGCTTCAGGAATGTTCTAGTTTGCTAGCTGCTGGAATGCAATATACCAGAAATGGAATGGCTTTTAAAAGGGAGAATTTAATGAGTTGCAAGTTTACAGTTCTAAGGCCGAGAAAATGTCCCAATTAAAACAAGTCTATAGAATTGTCCAATCAAAGGCATCCAGGGAAAGATACCTTGGTTCAAGAAGGCCGATGAAGTTTAGGGTCTCTCTCTCAAGTAAGACGGCACATGGCGAACACAGTCAGGGCTTCTCTCTCATCTGGAAGGACACATGGCGAATACGGCGTCCTCTGCTAGCTTTGTCTCCTGGCTTCCTGTTTCATGAAGCTCCCCGGGAGGTGTTTTCCTTCTTCATCTCCAAAGGTCGCTGGCTGGTGGACTCTATGCTTCGTGGTGCTGCAGCATTTTCTGCTCTCTCTGAATCTCTCTCTCTCCAAAATGTTTCCTCTTTTATAGGACTTCAGAAACTAATCAAGACCCACTCAAATGGTGGAGACATGTCATCCCCTAATCCAGTTTAACAACCATTCTTGACTAAATCACATCAACCAGGGAGATGATCTCATTATAGTTTCAAACATACTGTATTGAATAGAGATTATTCTACCTTTATGAAATGGAATTTATATTAAAACATGGCTTTTCTTAGGGGACATGCTTCCTTTCAAACCAGCACAGGAATGAAGGTCTGGGTCCCCCCACCAGGCAAAGAACCACAACCAGCTGAGGTGCTTGCTGAAGGTAAAGGGAGATGGAATGCGTAGTAGTAGAAGGTAGTGATAAATATGAACTACAACCACATGATCAGTTACAGAAATGAGTACTGTATGGTATGCATATTTCTTCCTTGCTTTGTAATTAGTATCTATGTATTTATACATAAATCAAATATATTTATTTTCCTCTTTACTTCACCCCCTATATCATATGACATAAGCAGTTTTGTTCATGTTAAGTATTTAAGTTGTAGGATATCAAGTTTAAAAGTGAACATCACCCAAGGACTTGTACCATATTTTGGAGAGATTTAATGCATTTCTGTTTGTATGCAGGACAGTTGAGTATTGTTAGGTGAGGAAAAAAATGTGTCTGTTATTGTTTTCTATTTAGAGATTAAAGTATGGTTTAAGGTGATGTGTATAGCTGCGATGTTGACAGAGGGTGGACTGTGATGGTCAGTATCATGTGTGAACTTGGTCAGGCGATGTTACCTGGTTGTTTGTTTGGGCAGGCATTGGCATGTCTGTTACTATGAGAACATTTCATGGACTTTAAGTGTGACCACATTGGCTGCATCCACAGCTGATTGCAAATGTAATCAGGAGAGTGTCTTCCACAATGTGTGATGCTTAATCTAATCACCAAAGGGCTCTTAAGGAGGATTCAGAAGAGATGGTCACCCTTTTCTGCTTCAGCAAGCCAGCCTCTCCTGAGAGTTCATTGAGGACCTTCATTGGAGCTGCCAGCTGATGGCCTGCCCTACAGCTCTTGTACTCTTACATCTCCATGGTTGTGTGAGACACTTTCACAAATTTTATATTTATAGATATCTCCTGCCGATTCAGTTTCTCTAGAGAACCCTAGCTAATACAGCTAGGAAGATTGAGATAATGAGTGAAAGTGTAAACATGTTCCATTTTCAATTTCTAATTCATCCTTCTATCTCTCAAATGTTACATTGTCTTTTCCAAAGTGGCCTGTAATGTAAGTTGGACTAGCCCCCACAAAATTACATATCTGTAGCTCTTTCGTCCTACTTTTCTGTGCCCCCTCTCATATTGCTTGGTGCCCCACACACTATCTGCCAAACTTCTATTTAGTTACATAAATTCCCCCACCCAAATCTGCTTCCTCTACAGTTTCTCATGCTTCAGTTTACCCCTCCTTTCCCAAATTCTTATTGGCTGGCTGGGGCTGAGCTTAACCAGTTCTTAGGATTAAAGCAATATATTGAACTAGTTGACAAAGATATGAATGAAAAATAGCCCTTCTACCCTTACAATAGACTTTTTTGTATGGAAAAGAAAAGTCCTTGTAGTCTGAAGGATGCTGTGTTAGTTTGCAAGTTGTCAGAATGCAATATACCAGAACTGGAATGGCTTTTAATAAGGAGAATTTAATAAGTTACAAGTTTACAGTTCTAAGGAAATGAAAGTGTCCAAATTAAGACACCATAAGAGGTTACCTAAATTCAAGGGAGATCAATGGGTCAGGAACACCTCTGTCAGCTGGGAAGGCATGTGGCTGGCATCTGCTGGTCCCTTGCTCCTGGGCTCCATTGCTTTCAGCCTCTGTGCCTGTGGAGGTTCCTCACTTTACTTCTCCAGGACTGGCTTTCATCTCTTGGCTTCCCTTGGCTCTCTCCAGTTTCTGGCTTGTTCATGGTGATGTCTGCTGGGCTCCAAGCATCTCCAAACATCCGTGTCTCTGTTCTCCAAGCATCTATATCTGCTCTTTCTGTTGGCTCTGAGGCTTTTGTGTTTCTGTAGGCTCTCTCTCCAAAATATTTCCTTCTGAAGGATTCCAGTAAGCTAATCAAGATCCATCTGGAATGGGTGAAGTCACATCTCTATCTAATCAAAGTTAATACCCACAATTGGGTGTGTCACATCTCCCTGAAGAAAATCTAATCAAAACATTCTAACCTATAGTAATGAATTAGGATGAAAAGAAATGGCTGCTCCTAAACAACTGGATCAGGATTAAAACATGGCTTTTCTGGGGTACATAATAGATTCAAACCAGCACAGATGCTTAATTGTGGAGTTTCAGGTGATGCAATATAAAGTCAGAAAAAGTAGGTCTTGTGAGTATAAGCAGGAAAGCCTCTTAATGTCCCTTATATGGCAGCCTTTGAAGAGGTGCCCCTTCCTGGGATTTGATTGTCACTTACCTCTTTAAGTCCCTGCCCTCCCTCCTGTCATTAAACAGTCAACTGCTCACAGTCGGGCAATGGAAGGCGGCACAGCCTGGATAACCATCTTCTAAGGGAGCACTAAGCAATTTCCAGCCCGACCATAGTTCTGAAGTCCGAAACCTCACAGATGCCACTTTCTGTGCCTGACCTGCCACAACTTACAAAGGATTTCAGTGAGTGAGCATCAAGGAATTGAGCTCAGCAAACCCTTACTGAGCACTTGTTCACTGTCAGAATGCTGCTCAGTACCAAGAACATAAAGGTAACATAGGCATGGTCCCTTGCCACGTGAAGAAGTAAAGACTATTAATGTTGCTTTAGCAGCAAACTATTTTACCAGACAGCATGCCAGATGCTTTCCTAGCTCATTTGTCAGATAGAAAATCCAGTCTCAGAGAGGTGTATAATTTCCCCAAGGCCATAGGTCTGGTAAATGGGATTCTTATCAGGTCTGAGGTATGATGCAAAGGCCAATAATGGGCTATAAATAGAAAACCCTTGGAGTACTGAGAGGAGAGCAAGCAATCTTTTTCATATTGGGGTGGAGCTGGATTTGAGACTGATTCCCAAAGGAGGATCCTTTTGAACTGATCTTGACGGTCAAGGACAGACAGAAAAGGAGGGTGGGTACCCAGGTGAAGGGAACAACATGGGAAAATGTAGAGAGGCACATTGTCCATGGTGTGTGAGAAGTGATGAGACTGTCTTATGAGCTGAAACAGGTGGGTAGAAGGGTAGAGAATGAGGCTTGAAAGGCATGTTGGGACCAGATTATGGATACCTATGAAGCCATGCTAAGGAGGTTCAACCTTAGCTTGAAGGAAGGGCAGACCCTTGGTGAAAGATCTCTACAAGGTCAGAGGGGAGGAGAAGTTAGGTAGAACAAGGGAAAGCTAAATGCCAGGTTAGGTTAGAGGTGTCTAGAAGAGTGGTACGTTTC
Organism: Tamandua tetradactyla; assembly: GCF_023851605.1. Classification (NCBI taxonomy): domain Eukaryota; kingdom Metazoa; phylum Chordata; class Mammalia; order Pilosa; family Myrmecophagidae; genus Tamandua; species Tamandua tetradactyla. Next base: position 17,282,999 of record NC_135343.1, on the reverse strand, counting down.
ACAATCGCATTTTCCTTAGAAGTGCAAGCTATAATATTACTAAAATGTGATATGACTATGTAATCATTTAGTATTAGTATAAATAATTTTTAATTATCCTTAGTGATCCCTAGAGAAAGGCTTTGTTAAAATAGAATATGCAATATGGAGATATACTACGATAATTTCAGGTTAGAGTGCCTGGCTATCTAGGCGCTTACCCCTGTTTCCTGTCCTAAGCAGGTTGTCTGAGCCCTGGGAGGACCCTGAGGGTGCTGTCTGGACTCAAAGTGGCTTCTTCGTTTTGATGTTGAATGAATTAGAGAGGCCCAGCCTAGGCAGTGTTAATGAGGAGCACAAGATCTCAGGCTGGGCACAGAAAGGAATTTATTCAAGGAATTTGAAATTTGTTCTGAGAAGAAAGGATTTAGATTCATGAGTTCATAGAAAAGTTGGAAAGGACCTTGGAAAACACTTAATCCAACTTGTCCAGTTCTAATGAAGCTACAGAGGCCCAGCGTGGAGAAGTAAGCCACCCAAAATCACACGACAGGAACCACAGTTTGTCTCCCTTTGGGCTGTCCCAGATTGAGCTTTAGTCCACCTTGGCCTACCTATCCATTATCATTTATGATAACACGTCGCACAGATAGACCATTTCTAGCTCATTATTACCCCACAGGCAGATACTCGATTGCCTCTCCAGGTATGAAAATGAGCATCCAATTTCACACCCAATGAGAAGAATGTCACGGCCCCCTGGATGTACAAGGTAGCCTGTGATGGAGAACACTGTACCTGATAGCTCGCTATCATCCCAGGTGTGCTGGCTCTGTTGCAGTCTGTTTAGTCAGTTCTTAAAGTTGCCATGATCAGCCATGTTTATATGATTAGTATATTATAAAATGAGGAAGTTTCACAGAAGGACTTGCCTAGGAAAAGAGAGTGATGAATTACTTTATTTATCCTTAGATTCTAAGTATTATGTATAGCAAATAGGATGAAAAGAAAGAAAAAATAAAAAGCTTTGCTAAGGCAGAATTCTTGTAAGAAATGCTGTTAACCCATTTTGTCCTATCTGGGTATTAGGATTTTGATTTCCATAGATGGGGGAAGGGGATGTGGAGTCCAGATGTGTGTTACAACAATATTGGGAAGGTCCCAATTATTTCAAACTTCATGAAGAAAACTACAGGATTAACTTTGTAATTTAACATTGCAGAATTATGAAATGAGGACTATATGTGCTTTATAATTTAGTTAACATATGCATGATTATTTACATCCGTGAATACAGTGGGGTTCTGATATTTTTCAGTCCTCCTCACTGAGGGACTGGTGGAACCTTTAGCCAGGTATGCCTGAAAGTTGTCTCTGACCTGGAACTTCCTTTTCGTTCATTGTTCACACTGTATGGGGGAATTAGATTCCTTTTGGTAAATAATTATATCTCAGTGTAATTGTACAAAAAACAAAACAAAAAGTATAAATACTTTGAAATAAAGTATTGAAGAGCCTCCCTGCTTAAAACTTAGTAGTTTTACTGATATTTCACCCCAGAATCATTTGATTCTGGGTATCATTTGCACTGTTGCCCCAAGAATACTAAGCTCATCTTCCCTACTGATAAACTCTTTCAGATTTTCAAATTGTCATTGATGCAGCATATTTCTGCATTAGACACTTTATTCCAGACGTTGAGGAAATCTCCAGAACTTGGTAAGGACACTGCCTGTTAACTTGGAGGCCTCTGATGTATTCTTATGGTAAGGAACATGGCTTGCCAAGCTGGAAGTACAATTTGAACATGACAATTTCTCTGGAAGATAAGAAAAGGGCAAAATGAAGTTGATCTATAAAGCAAACACCAAAGACTCTGGTGCTGTTCTGAGCCAGGTAGGAGCTTGAATTTTTCAGAATAAGCAGAGGAATCTTCTTCCAGGAATAATACTTCCTTTTTGCTTCAGGTCCTGAAATAACTCGTGACAACTCAGCAGTTTTCATGTCAAAGCACACTGAATTTGGCAATATTTACTTGGCACACTGGGATAAGTGGGCAGGGTGCTCCAGGCTGGAGGCGACAAGCCCAAGGGTTTCTTTGGGCCCCACGTGGTCATCCTGTGGGTTTAAAGTAGCAAGAGCTTCAATAACTGGCTCACCTGAAACCTATATACTGCACACCTGTGGGGATGCTCCAGTTCACCTTGTTTCCCTGTGTTATTGGAACAATAGCCCTGTACCTTTGGGGATGTCTTGTTTAAATGTTTCATTGCCGTCTCAGCTGTGCTGTGAGAAATTAGGGCAGGGGTATAAGCAGTAATGGTCCAGAGCTTTTCAAAAGGGAGGCAAACCTTCAGGACAAAACTGGGAAGGGAAAAGCACCTCCTATGATGTACTTTTCCAACCTTGCTTTTTTAAGGGTGGTTTATAGTCTATGCTGTCCTGTTATCAGCTGGTGTTTTTCTTTCTTCTTGGGACCAGTTTTTTGTTTTTTTATTTTCTCCTACAAAGAAGCCCAGTTTGGTCTTTGTGTATGTTTGTTATTGAAGTTACTCTGTGGAAGTTACTGCACACATAATAATTAGGTAATAATGTTGCATTAGATTTTTTATCCATTAACTAATTTACTCATTCAACAAATAATTGCTGAGTGCCTCTTATGTGTGAGGCACAATTTAGGCACTGGGAATACAAGATACAACAGTGAGCAGGAAAGACAAAATCCTTCCTCGTGGATCTTTTATGGGAAAGATTGCAGTAAACAAATCAACAAGAACAACAAAATATGTAGTTTCAGATCACAATAGGCAGTAAAGAAAAAATAAACAGAGAAAAGAGTGATGAGGATAAAAGGACAAGTGATGAGGATAAAAGAATAAGGTTAGATTTTTGGAAGGTGAGGCTAGCATAAAATGAGGCAGGGAACCATACTAACAACCAAGGAAAGGACATCAAGGAAGTGTAAAGGTCCTGAGGCAGGGTTCAAGGAAGAGCAAGAAGGCCCATGTAAAATCCAGTGCACAAGGTAGGCTGGGCAGCAAGTGAGGCCAGAGCAGGTAGGGCCTTGTAGGCCATGGTAAGGATTGTGGCTCTTATTTTAGGCAAAAGGGAGGTCAGTGGAGGGTAGACTGACATGGTTTGATTTATGATTTTAAAACCTCACTATGCTACCACCAGGAAGATGGCAGAATAGGATAGGCCGAGGTCACCATAGAACAACTGAGAAAGGACAGAAAACAACCTGGAAAAGTGGTTCCAGGGTATAAGTGGCCAGAAAGGGACTTCTACATCATAAAGGGAGGACCTAGATGCAAAAGCAGGGAATAGCAATTGAGAGGTCAGGGTGGGTTTACTCAGTCATGACTGCACCTGGGGCAGGCTACGACGTGCAGCTGGACCAGGTGCCCAAGGAGCAGGGTGCTCTTGCACTCCCACCTCCACACCAGCTCGAGAGGTATTCTCTCAGCTCGGCAGCCAGGAGCACCCCTATAAGCCAACAGTCTCAATTTAGATTTGCACAGAGACCTTGCTGCCAGGGCACAGTGCCTGCCTCTATCCATGAGACAGGCAGCTGTGGGTGCCTGGCTTTGGTGGAGACTGGCGGACCCACCCCTTGGGAGCAGGGGGGCACAGAACAGAACCTATCTGATAATTGGCCAGCAAAAGGGGCACTCTGGGTCCCACTGCTTCTATTCCTTCTCCACGGAGGCCTAGCCTGTTCAACAGCATGCATGGGTGGAGAGGTGGGCATTCAAGGCAGTGAGCCACACCAGACCTCCAGGCACTCCTGGGTTGGCCGTGGGCAGGGGAACTTGAAACCCTCAGCCCTACAGCCCAAGACTTTTCCACACAGAGGCCTGGGAACCAACAGCCCATCATTCCCACAAGTAGATTCTCTGCCAAGGTCACACTGCCTACCCACCAACCCCAGAGACGGTGACTTTCAGCATGCATGGAGACCTGCAGCTTTGACTGGATTTGCACCTGGTCACAATCCTGCCTGGCTAGCTAATGCAGTCAGGGACAGGTGGGCCTAAAGGAAGAGGTGACCCAAGCGCACCATCTTCTGGGAAGTAGGGAAAATGCACTTTGGCAAATCGCCTTTCTCCTTAGCTTTTAACAGATCTTCAATTAGAGTTACACCTCCTGCCTGAGGGCCCAGCCTTAGCTTGGCAAGGAATCAGTGACAAACCAAGTGAAAAGGAGGCCTTCAATGCAAACCCAAGTAACTGCAAAATCTTAGGTAAACAAGATGGCGGCTTAGTGAGGAGTGAGATTTAGTTCATCCTCCAGAGCAGCTAGTAAACAGCCAGGAATGGTAGAGAACAACTGCTGGGGCCATGTCAGTGCCTGGACACACAGCGTACTCCAGTCTGGACAAGCTGGACCGCTGAGAGACCACCCAGAACTGTGAGTCCCCTAAGCCGTGGAGCCGGTGCCCCTCCCCCACAGGCTGCTTCCCAGAGGGGAAAGGAAAGAGACTTTACCAGCAGCAGGGGCTGAGTGCAACCAAGCTCCAACTGTGGAATTAATTAACAAATTCTGACCACTGAAAATGGGCCCCCGGCTCAGCTGAACCTCAAGTAAAAGCTGAGGTTGCTGGTTTTTGCCCTGGCACAGAGAGGGTAGGGCTGATGGAAAAAGAAAAACAAAAAAACAGAGGTTTTTTGGATCTGACAGCACAAAATATTTGATAGTGTCTGGGCCCTGAAGGAAAGGAGGGGGCACATACGACCTAGAGATATACAGAGCAACATATACCAACTTAAGCTCTTGATTGGCAAACCCAAGTAATGGAGTCCTGCTCTGAAAAGGATTTTTTTTTTTCTTTTCTTTTTTGTGGCTGTGTTTCTACAGCTTGACTGCTCTTTGGATACAGCTGCAAGCCTTCTCAGGCTACAACTGCCCTAGGCATGGGCAGAATTAAGCTTGTTTTAGAGTTTGTCTGGAGGCTGTGCCTTCCCCAGAAGAGCAGTGGGTCCCAGCTCAGGTGGAATCCCTCCCTCAAGGAATTCAGACCCCAGGGTCTGGAAAACTGAAGTTATTAAGGCCAGCCTACAACCTCTCCTCTGTCTGAACCATGCCCCCAGCAGGGAGAGTCTGCTGAATTTAAAGATTCCACATCAATTTAGGCTGGTGGGACCCGCAGGCAGACAAGTACCACATACTGGTAGGATAGGAAAAACAGAGTTCAGAGGCTTCATAGGAAAGTCTTTCAACCTGTGGTTCTCACCTGCAGGGAAAACTGATGCAGATGACTCTTTCCTCCCGAGAGGAGGCCAGTATGGTCTGGAAAAATCTGACTGGAGTCTATAATACCTAAGTAGACCCTCCTAAGGGGGGAAAAAAGGCACCATACATGCAGGGCAAAAAAGAAGAACTGAAAAATTCTGATCTGTTGAACAAACCTATGCTCGAGTTCTAGAGTAAGTGGAATGGAATGTCAAAGAACAGATAAGAGAATAAAACCATCCAGCAAGAAAACCCTAGGTAAAAGGGTGAAAATCTCCAGAATAAACTAATTAAGGAAATTAAATGCCTTGATGCCAGAAAAAAATAACAAACCATAGTAGGAAAATTGAAGATATGGCCCAGTCAAAGAAACAAACCAACAATTCAAGTGAGATACAGGAGTTTAAACAATTAATTTAGAATGTTTGAACAGACATGAAAAACCTCATCAAAAATCAAATCAATGAATTGAGGAAGGATAGAAAGAAAGTAAGGTATGAACAAAAAGAAGAAATAAGTCTGAAAAAACAAATCACAAAGTCACAGTAGAAATGACAAAAAAAAGAAAAGGAAGCCTACAATGTTAGATTTCAAGAGGCAGAAGATAAGATTAGTGAACCTGACCCACTGGTTGTTGGACAGGACAGGACATCTGAAATCTGACAAGCAAAAGAAAATATAGGGAAAAGAATTGAAAAATATGAACAAGGATTCAGGGAATTGAATGACACCATGAAGCACATGAATATACATATTGTGGGTGTCCCAGAAGGAGAAGAGAAGGGAAAAGGAGGAGAAAAACTAATGAAGGAAATTATCACTGAAAATTTCCCAACTCTTATGAAAGACAAAATTACAAATCCAAGAAGTGCAGTGTACCCCAAACAGAATAGATCCAAATAGATATACTCCAAAATACTTACTAATCAGAATGTCAGATGTCAAAGAGAAAGAGAGAATCTTGAAAGCAGCAAGATAAAATCAATCCATCACCTACAAGGGAAGGCAAATAAGACCATGTGTAGATTTCTCATTAAAAACTATGGAGGTGAGAAGACAGTGGGATGATATATTTAAATTACTAAAAGAGAAAAACTGCCAACCAAGAATACTATATCCAGCAAAATTGTCCTTCAAAAATGAAGGATAAATTAAAACTTTTTCAGACAAAATATCACTGAGAGAATTTGTGACCAAGAGACTGGCTCTGCAAGAAATACTAAAGGGAACACTAAATACAGATATGAAAAGACAGGAGAGAGAAGAGTATAGAAATGAAGACTATCAGTAAAGGTAAAAAGTAGAAAAATTAGATGTGACAAATAAAATCCAAAAGGCAAAATGGTAGAAGAAAGTACTGCCTGCACAGTAATAACACTAAATGTTAATGGATTAAAGTCCCCAATCAAAAGAGATAGACTGGCAGAATGGATTAAAAAATAGGACCCAACTATATGCTGTCTACAGGAAACACATCTTAGACCCAAGGATAAACATAGGTTGAAAGTGAAAGGTTGCAAAAAGATATTCCATGCAAATAACAATCAGAAAAGAGCAGGAGTAGCTATATTAATGTCCAACAAATCAGACTTTAAATGTAAAACAGTTAAAAGTGACAAAGAAGGACACTATGTATTAATAAAAGAACAAATCAACAAGAAGACATAATCATAAATATTTATGCACCGAGCCAGAATGCTCCAAAATACATGAGGCAAACACTGAAAAGAGAAATAGACACATCTACCATAATAGCTGGGGACTTCAATTCCCCACTCTCATCAATGGACAGAACATCTTGACAGAGGATCAATAAAGAAACAGAGAATTTGAATAATACAATGAATGAGCTAGACTTAACAGACATTTATAGAACATTACACACCACAACAGCAGGATACACCTTTTTCTCAAGTGCTTATGGACCATTCTCAAGGATAGACCATATGCTGGGTCACAAAGCAAGTCTCAATAAATTAAAAAACAGTGAAATCATGCAAAACATTTTTACAGATCATAAAGGAATGAAGTTGGTAATCAATAATAAGCAGAGTGCCAGAAAAATCACAAATATGTGGAGGCTAAACAACACAATCTTAACCAGTGGGTCAAGGAAGAAATTGCAAGAGGAATCTGTAAATATCTCGAGGCAAATGAAAATGAAAACACAACATATCAAAATTTATGGAATGCAGCAAAGTCAGTGCTAAGAGGGAAATTTATTGCCCTAAATGCCTATATCAAAAATTTTCGGTGAGCAAGGGAAAGCAACATTCAAAACAACCTTATCAAGCTAATCAAATGCTGTGAAGTCAGAAGAAAATCACCAAGCGCACGATGATGCAAGAAGGTGTAGCCTAGGCAATGACCAAATTAAAAGGCCAGAGGAAAAATAGAATTTGGAGCAGCTAATCAAAGATAGTCATACAAATCTCCTCAGTAACTCCAACGGGTTGGCTAAAGACATAAAGGAGAACAAGAAGACACTAGAAGAGCATAAAGAAGAATTTGAAAGAGTAAATTAAAAAATAGCAGATCTTATGGAAATGAAAGATACTGTAGATCAAATTAAAAATATATTAGAGACACATAACAGCAGATTTGAAGAGGCAAAAGAAAGAATAAGCAAACCAGAGGACAGGGCAAGTGAATTCAAATGCACAAAAGAACAAATGGTGAAAAAAGATGGAAACGTTTGAACTGGATCTCAGGAGAATGATGGACAACATGAACCATACAACTATAAGAATGATTGGTGTCCCAGAAAGAAAAGAGAAGAATAAAGGGCTAGGAAGATTATTTGAGGATATAATTTGGGAAAACTTCCCAACCCTTATTAAGACATAAATACGCAAATCAAAGAAGCCCAGCAAACTCCAAATAGAATAAATCCAAATAGACCCATTCCAACACATGCTAATCAGATGTCAAATCCTGATGAGAAGGAGAGAGTCCTGGAAGCAGCAAGAGAGAAGCAATTCATTACATACAAGGGAAGCCACATAAAAGACTAAGTTTGGACTACTCAACCGGCACCTTGCATGCAAGAAGGCAGAGATATGATATATTTAAGAATCTGAATTCTTTATCCAGCAAAGTTGTCCTTCAAAAGTGAGGGAGAGATAAAAATAAAAAATAAAAGTGAGGGAGAGATTAAAATTTTCACAGACAAACAAATGCTGAGAGAAGTTGTTAACAAGAGATCTACCCTACAAGAAATACTAAAGGGAGTTCTGTCAGCTGGAAAAAAAAAAAAAGACAGGGCAGAGAAGTCTGGAGGACAGCACAAAATTGAAGAGTATATAAGGGTAACTTAAAGGATAAAAAGAGAGAGAGGGAAAAATAGATCTGACAAATAAATACTAAAGGATAAGATGGTAGATTCAAGAATTGCCTTCCCATAATAACTTTGAATGCTAACAGACTAAACTCCCCAATTAAAAGATTGGCAGATTGGCAAATGAATTAAAAATATGATCCATTTATATGCTGTGTGCAAGAGACACATCTTAGATCCAAAGATACAAATAGATTGCAAGTGAAAGGATGAAAAAAGATAGTCCATGCAAGCTGTAACCAAGAGAAAGCAGAAGTAGCAATACTACTGTCAGACAAAATAGACTTTAAGAATGTCATAAGAGATAAAGAAGGACACTACATATTAATAAAAGTGATAATCCACCAAGAAGAAATAATGATCATAAATGTTTATTTACCTAATCAAGGAGTTCCAAGGTACATGAGGCAAACATTGGCTAAACTGAAAGGAGCAACAATATTAGTGGGAGATATCAATACCACTTTTTTCCATAGATAGAACAACCAGACAGAGGATCAATAAGGAAATAGAGAACCTGAACAATGTGATAAATGAATTAGTCCTAACAGACATGTACAGATCATTGCATCCCAAAACACCAGGATATATATTCTTCTCTAGTGCTGATGGCATGTTTTCAAGAATAGATCATGTCCTGGGGTGCAAACAGGTCATAATAAATTTAATAAGATTGAAATGTTCAAAGCCTTTTTTCTGACCACAATGGAATGAAACTGAAAATCAATAACTACCAAAGAACCAGGGTTTTCACAAATATATAGATGTTAAATAGCACATTGTTAAACAATCGCTGGATCAAAGGAAAAATGCAAGAGAAATTGGTAAATATCTGGAGACAAAGGAAAATGAGAATACAACATATCAGAACTTATGGATGTGGCAAAGACAATGCTGAGAGGGAAATTCATTGCCCTAAATGCCTATATTAAAAAAGAAGAAAGAGCAAAAGTTGAGAACTTAACTGCTCACCTGGAGAAATAAGAGAAAGAACAGAAAACTAACGTCAAAGCAAATACAAGAAGAGAAATAACAAAGGTTAAAGCAGAAATAAATGAATTGGAGAACAACAACAAAAAATAGAATCAATAAAACCAAAAGTAGTTTCTTTGAGAAGATCAAGAAAATTGATGGACCTTAGCTAGGCTGATGAAGAAAAACAGAGAGAGGACGCAAATAAAGTCCGAAATGGGAGGAAGCCATTACCACGGATCCTGAGGGAACAAAAAAAAAATCATAAGACAAGTGCTCTAGCTTGCTAGCTGCTGGAATGCGATATACAGAATCAGAACAGCTTTTAAAAGGGGGAATTTATTAAATTGCAAGTTCACAGTTCTAAGGCTGTGAAAATGTCCCAACAAAAGCAAGGCTATAGAAATGTCAATCTGAGGCATCCAGGGAAAGATACCTTGGTTCAAGAAGGCTGATGGCATTCAGGACTTCTCTCTCAACTGGAAAGGCACATGGCGAACAGATCAGGAATGAGACAAGGATGCCCACTGTCACCACTATCATTCAACATTGTGCTAGAAGTTCTAGCTAAAGCAATTAGACAAGAAAAAGAAATTAAAGGTATCCAAATTGGAAAGGAAATCGTAACCACCAGAAGCCAGAAGAGGAAGAGGCAAGAAGGATTCTCCTCTAAGGTTTTCAGAGGGAGAAGGACCAGCCAACACCCAGATTTGAGGTTCTAGCCTCTAGAATTGAGAAACAATACACTTCTGTTGTTTTAAGACACCCAGCTTGTGATCATGGCAGCCCCAGAAAACTTCCCGAGCAAATTTCCAGAGCAAAGGCAGTGAAGATCTTAGCCCTGCTCAGGGTGGGATGAGATCAGCCTGGGAGGATTCCAGCCTCAGGGTATTTGGGGAGAAGCAGATAGACATTTTGGAGACCATTAAGACCAAGGCCAAGGCCAAGGACCTACTTTTAGGGCAGAGAGAGGAGGACTTTGCCTGGGTCTATTTTACCCTTCTCAGGGTTTTAACTCATTAGGAAAATAAGGTGCAATTTCTTTCAAGGTCTGAGTGAGCAGAAATCCAGTGTCTGCAGAGCCTTGGAGGAGCAGCAGCGTGGAAAGGAGAAATGGAGGTGGGAAGACACTGTGCCATCCTGGGCCTCAGGTCTCGTCCCTGGGAAGCCCATGGCTGAGGCCAAGCCGGGTGTCCCTGAACGCCAGCCAGCGGCACCCCACCCCTCCAATACAGGGTGAGCAGGCCACGTGGCTGTTTTGGTACCATTATTATTCACGTTACTAAAAGGGGTTCTATTATTATGGTAGTAAAATATCCCCTTCCATTGGTAGAATGTTCTAGATGAAAGCTTAAAAACTGTTTCCACCCATATTCTACCTCTCAAGACAACACTTCTGCGACATAAGTGTTTGCATTCCCCTTCGACAGAAGGAAATGTGTGCTTTTAGACTGGCCACCTGGGTCTGCTATCCACAAGGCCAGAAGTGTGTATGTGAGTATGTGTGTGTGTGTGTGTGTGTGTACATGCACACATGTGTGTCCATGTCCTGGGCACTGAAGCATCCACCTGGGGTGAATTGGCAGAGCCTAGGCACCCACGCTGGAAGATCCCTGCTGCTGTTTATCACTCAGAGTGGAAGACGTGAGCGTAAGGGAGGTGTGGCGAACTCCAGGGCTGGGGGACTGGATGGGCTTTGTGTTCCCATGGTTAGCAGGATGGGCCTGCTCAGTGGACCAGGGGCAGGCACTGCTGTCATGGAGGCCTGGTGGTGCTCACCACGCTCTGTCCTTTAGGCCTCAGCCCCTGCACCCAGCTGGCTGCCGCTGCTGCAGGTGCCGAATGAAGGGCAGTGCCAACGTTGGTTGTGGCCACAGGACAGAGCAGAGGCCCTGGACATCAAGGGGAAATTGAGCTTCAATAGGTAATAAACCCACCCTAATGGTAGAGGGACCTCAGCTACAGAGATTTTTTTTTCTACCTCACAAGAACAAAATCTCAATTTAAAATAAATGTTCAGCTTAGCAAACAAAAAAGGAAAACAGTAGATGATAAGAAAACAAAACAAAATGAACCTGCTCTGAGCCATCTTTGTTCTATTATCATTATATTTTGTCTTCCAATCGAAACATCTTTACATGCAATTCCATTTTTGTATATTTTGACTGATTGCTGGCATGATAGAGAGACATAAATATTTCTGGAAATGGACATAACATAAACATCATTAGCAAGGCTGTAACTGTGTGTGTGTGTGTGTGTGTGTGTGTGTGTGTGTGTGTGTGTGTGTGCATGATTTGGAAAGATGTTTATGGTGAATCCAGTCAACAGACTCTCCTCTTCCCTCTCTGATCAAGAGACTTGAAGGATTTGGGAGCATGAGGCCTGGAGAGAATGGACAGGAAAGATTTTCAGAGCTCAAGGTGCATTCCAGATTTAAAGCATTAATTAAGTTAGAAACCCATCATCTGCACACTTGCCTGTAACTCTTCTGATTAAGTGTCCCCCATGACGCCAATGTGGCTTTAAAAATGCAGCTGTTGCAAAGTCCTTATAACGACTGGCCAGGCAAGGGGCTCACCACCTCAAGCCCAAGCAGAGCCGAGGCCTGTAAAATACATAGAAAGGCAATTGCCCTTCTTTTCCTTTTCAAAAATCAGATCTAGTCACAGCGAGCCCCTATTCCAACACAGAGAATTGAGTGTAAAAACATTAGCAGCCGAGTTGAGATGGGAGTGTTTTCACGTCTGGGATATATTGCTTTGTCTAACAAGGCGCCCCAGCAGGCTTCCAATTGTGGTCCCGCTACACACCCTCCCAGCTGCACGGGCTGATTGACAGACTGTGGGCAGATGCAGTGCCAGACTCCAATAAAGAGAGGGCCTTGGGAAAATAGAAGGCAATTATTGATGGGCAGCAATCCACTAATCAGACAATTTCAAAATTAATCCCATATTCCCTTACTGTATTAGCTTTCTTTCTTGTTTGTATTTATATAGCAAATTCATGACTTCAGTGAAAATTCTTCCCTCCAGCCCAATTATATCTCTCCAAGGGCATTAAATTAAAAAACAAAAGATATTGAAAGTGGCTTGCAATTAGTTTCTTCAGTTAACGGTGCTGCATGCACTCACAGGCAGTGGGGTTCATAACAGAATGCATAATGATTATAAAAGTAAACACTCAGATCGTTTCCCATCGTGACAGGTTGAAGGCTGATAAGAATAATGCGCCTGGTGTTACTCTGCACCAGTGATAATGGGTTAAATAATTGTAACTTGATTTGGGGGGCTGATTAGATTTACATAAAATACTACTCGAATGTCTTGACGGGATTTAAGCATCCCGGGGTCCCCTACCCGCTTCCTTCTCTGCCATGGTCCATCTTGGTGACCACTTCTGACTTTTCTGTGCCTCATTAAGGATGTGAATTATTTTTATTTTATTTTTTTTTTTTTTAACAACCAAGTCATTCAGAGAAAAACCCTGCCCGTTTCTATTACAGTTTTCACATGCAGGATTACCTTCCAAGTAGTGATATGAGACTTGTAAATATATATTAAGAAGTTTCAAATATTTTGCCAGTTAATATTATAGCAGTCAATTTCCCTCTATTACGGTTTCCATTCTCATTTCATCTCACTTCTCTGCACCCCACCCCCACCCCACAAAGTTGTTTTTGACCTGAAACATATGGAATTCTCTTTTTGTTCTCTGCAAAAACTGCTTCTGCAGAGTGTTTTCTGACTGCACAACTTTACGATCTAAGCCGAGGTGAGTCGCCCATGAGCACACGTTGGAGAAGCTGCACATGGCCAGGGCCTCCTGTTAGAGGCCCGGAGAGCATGGCTGTCCAGTCCTGCCTGGCCTCCCACTTGACACTCCTCCTGCCCCATACCTGCCGCAGGCTGGGACGCTGTACCCTGCACAGTCAGTCCTGCTCTCTGCCAGGAGGGATTGAAGCTGCTCTGGTCCGGCGTCAGGACTTAGCAACCTCAAGTTCCCGCAGATCGTCTCTCTGTTCTGTCCCTGGCTCCAGGTCTGGCAGTTGACCTTCTTGCTAAGATCTAGTCTGGAAATGCTCAACATCCATGCCACTGCTCTTCCCTCCCATACCCATATGATGCTGGTAATGAATCATGAAACTCTTTTCTAGAAGCAGCCTTAGACCCCTCTTTGACACAATGCCCAGCACACACTAGCAATCAGTCAGAGCTGGCATGCAATCTGAAACCTGGTCAAGAGCAAGTCCCTCAGCTGGGCCCCAGGTCTGGGGCTCAGTTCCCTGGGCCTGTGTCCTTGTACGGTGGCCTGCCCAGAATACCAGTCTCTTTAAGACCAGGGCCCAGGGGCTGAGGCTTAGCCACTTACTGCCAATCTTACCTGGTGCCAACTGTCTGGCTGGTTCATGGGTGGTGTCACCTGTTCCTGTCTTACCTCTGGGCCTATGGGGAAAGCCCTCCTTGAGACCCTCATTGCTAGAGACCCCTTGATGTCTGCTGCTGCTTGTTTCCATGCCCATCAGATGCCACATTCTGCCTATTACACTGACTTGCTCCCAGAACTGCTATACCTCATCAGATGAGTGGATCTAGTTACATCTATGCATGGCCATGCCCTTGTTTTAACACCTGGGGGGTGAGGAGGAGATAAAAGCATGTCTATACCAATTTTTTTCTATGCAATGATAAAATGATAATTTTAATAAAAATTAAAAAGTAATTAAACTTTTAAATTATTTTCTATGCAATGATGATAATGAAAGGAAGATCAGAAGTAGCTCAGAAAATGCAGATTTTTTTTCCTTTTCAAAAAAGTGAATTGAACATGGATACATCTTGAGAACGTGTTTATCAAAATAAGCAAGGCATATAGGGACAAGTGTTGTGTGTCTCCTCTTATATGAAATATTAAGAATGAGGAATTAACAGAGACAGAAAGCAGATTAGAGGTTATTAGGGGCCAGAAGAGGGAGAAATAGAGAGTTATTGCTAAATGGGTACAGAATTTCTGTTGGGGTGATGAAAGTTTTACTAATGGAAATAAGTGATGGATGGTAGGACAACACTGTGAATATAATTAATATCACTGAAATGTACACATAAGAATGGTTAAAATGGCAAATTTTATGTTTTATATGTATATGTGTGTGTGTGTATGTTACCACAATTTTAAAAAGGGAATTATGGGCGGGCCGCGGTGGCTCAGCGGGCAAAGTGCTTGCCTGCTATGCCGGAGGACCTCGGTTCGATTCCCGGCCCCAGCCCATGTAACAAAAACGGAGAAACAGAATACAATAAAACAAGAAAATGTTTAAAGATGTTTCCCTTTCTTCCTTCCTTCCTTCCTTCTATCCTTCCTTCCTTCTCTCTGTCTTTCCTTAAAAAAAAAAAAAAAAAAAAAAAAGGGAATTATAAGAAAATAAAAAGAACAAACTGTCTAGGATGGTTTACAGTTTTAAATCCTCGTCATATGAGAAATACAGAGAAGTCTCACTTAAGCAGGCTTAAAATATCAAAGGGCCATCAAGTAGAAGAATGAGCAAATGTGTTTCTTAATGGCCTGAAGAGATGGAATGAAGCCAATAAGCGGAGGCCACAGAGGTCAGCTTTTGGCTTTATCTAAGGAAATAGATCTGAAAATCCAGAGATTTATAAAGATAGAGGATTGCTCCAATAGATAGCAAGAGCCCTGGCACTGGGGGTGTCAAGCAAAGGCTGGACAACAGATTGTCAAGGTTCTTATCAAGGGAACTTTGACATAACAGGAGTGCAAATGACATTAAAATCACTTTCTGCCTTCCGAAGGAATGATTTGATGCGACTAGAGAACAAAATGACAAGGCAATCATCTCTGCACCTCTTTTGTCCAAGCAGTTGTGAAGGGGATCAGCTTCTGTTAGGATGAACCACTAGGAATTAAGTGAAGAAGAGAGGAATGGGCTTTTAACAACTTTCTCCAATTTTTGTACTTAGACATTTTAATAACTTTTCTATTCCTTTGGTTCCCTTCCTCACAAGGCAACTTCCAAATTGGTTGGTTATTTAAAGTTTTTCTTCCCCATGCGTGTAAACTACATCTGAGGCCCAAGAGCAGGTGTTTTTCTTTTTAATGACCTCTACCTTGGAAACTCATGAACTTTTCATAACAGTCCCTACTCAAGAAGTTCCAACGGCTTCCCACTGCCTGCTGGAATCAGCCCCTCCTTAGCCTGGTGGCCCTGGCCTTTTAAATCTGGTTCCCATCTGCTTTTCTGACCTGGTGTCTGCCCTTTTAACTAAGCAGCAGGGCTCCTCATGGTCCCCTCCATGCATTGCATAGTCTCCACTCTATTCATGATTTCCCCCTTCCCCCTGCTCTCCCACCTCCTCCCAGCAATCTCAGTTGGAAAGCCCTCCTCATCATTCTCAGCTTCTTTGCATTGGTCTTTCTTCTTGCCTGAGCTGATCGGCTGCCCCAATAGCCAATTCATCTCTGTGCATTAAAGCTACTGAACTGACTGTACAAAAAGCCTTCTCCCAAATGTGTGCAGGAAGGAGACAGCACAAATGAAAATGGGGATTCCCATTCTGCCTCTCGTTTGCTTGAGGTGTTTAGGGAATGTCAAAAGCCACCGCACACTGGGGTGCGCCAGTGGCTGAATGAGCGACTTGTGCTGGGGGTAAACCCCTTGCTTGGGTTGAAAGGGAATTGGGTGAGCTGTTTCTCAAGTCCTGCGTGTGCATCTTCATTTCCTGCACCTTCAGGGCATGCACTCAGGAAGCCTGGGGCTTAGTGGGGCCTGGAAGCCATATAGGTCGATGAGGTGGGTGGCTGAAATCATAGGTGAGCCAAGACGCTGTTTTGAAGTGAACACTCGAAGGCACTCTTGGTCAAATTGTGTAGCATCGCTAGGGGATAATAGTGGGTGTTGGATGTCAAGTTAGACTTGACTTCCATTTCTAACTCTTCCGCTTATTAGCTGCATCATCTTTGCCAAGTTGCTTTGTATTTCTGAATTTCAGTTTCCATCCGTAGGGATTATAATTCCCACAGTCACGGCTGTTGTCAAGATCACAGTGGAAGATGTTTTGCAAACTGTCAAGTGTTATAAAAAGTTTTAGTCTGTGCAGGCTTCGTTTTGCAAACAGTTGATGGTTCTGGCCCCAGACAACAGGGTAAGGGGGAGTCACAAGGGCCTGTGCATGTGGGTGCAGTGAGAATCGGTGCTGGCTGCAGACCAGAGGGAGCCCAAACAGTCTCTCTTTTTAATTTCTATTTTTTGTCTTCTTAAATTGAGTTATAATGTACATAGCATAAAAGTCACCACTTTAAAGTGTACTATTCACACATTTTACTATATTCACTATGTGTTGCAACCATCCCCACCATCTCTCTAATTCCAGAACATTTCCACTTCCCCAAGAGAAACCCCATAGCTCTCAGCAGTCACTCTCTGTCCTCCTGGCCTCAGTCTCTGGCCCTAGGCAACCACTGCTCTACTCTCTGTTTCAATGAATTTTCCTATTCTATGCATTTCATATAAATGTAATTGCACAACAAGTGGCCTTTTGCATCTGGCTTTTTTCACTTAAGTACTTCATTCTTTTTTATAGCTGAATAATATTCCATCGCGTGGTTACAACACATTTTGTTTATCCATTCATCAGTTCATGGGCCTTTGGGTTGTTTTCACTTTTGGGCTATTATGAATTGTGCTGCTAAGAATAGTTGCATACAAATTTTTGCATGGCCATATGTTTTCATTGATCTTTGGTGTATACCAAGGAGTGGCATTCCTGGGTCATATGGTAACTCTGTTTAACTTTTTGAGTGAATGTCAGTCTATTTTCCAAAATGTCTGGACCATTTTGCATATCTATTAGCACTGTATGAGGACCTACATCCTTTCCAATGCTTGTTATTAGCCATTGTTTTTGTTTTCAAAATTGTAGCTGTCCTAGTAGGTATGAAGCGGTATCCAATTGTGTTGTGGTCATTTCTCTAATGAAAGAGCCTAATACATTCTTAATGGAACTGAGCAGTCTATGAAAGAAGATAACCTCAATTGGAAACTGCCCAGGAGACCTTCCCATAGAAGTAGAGGCTCTGAGGTTTAATTGCCACCTCACCTCTACTGCTACCACCTCTGCTCCCAGTGGCCAGTGCTAAAGGTGCTTTCTTTGTACCAAACACTGTGCCACAGGCTGCTAGTCCTGTAGGGTAGGCAGTACTATCATCCCATTTTATAGCCATGGAAACTGAGGCTTACAAACATTAAGCAACTTGCTGAGTGGTGAGGCTGCCAGGATTTAAATCAACATGTTTGACTCCCAAGCCAAGCTCTTAACCGTGATGCCATTGAGAAGAAGACACACACAGCTTCTTCACTCTTAGCAAAATTCAACAAATGCTCCCTGAAGGCCCACTGGGTGTCATAATGTGTGCTGGGCTCTGTGGCTAAGGCCAAAGCTGCTGAGTGGGCCAGGTTGCAGTCTGGAGAGCCCTGTCTGAGTGTGTTAGTAATTTTTGTAAAGTGGAGAAATGAGTTTCATAATTTTTATTTGATTTAGCCCTCTAGTTGTTAACACCTCCAGTACAGAGGCTGGGGAGAGGGCTGTCTATAAATATTAGCTCCCTAAGTAAAAATGACTCTTTCATCTCAGCAGACCTAATTAAGCTGTTGATTAGAAAAGGATCAACACCTCCATGTGTAACAGAAGACACTGGCTGTCAGCGGGAGGTTGTGTCAGGGCAATTTCTCCTTCAATTTAGAACATTTGGGAAAGAGCTCCCCCCTACACACACGCGTGCACGCAGGCACACACACACCTTACCCCAGGCAGATTGGAAACATGGCAGCCCAGTCACCTGGGAGGCATTTAGTGCGTCTCTTTAACAAGTGAAATAGAAGCTTCAAGCAACAGGCAAATTGACTGGCAGAATGAGTAGAACTTAAGGGGTAAAAATGGAGGTGGGCAGCGCTGCAGTGTCTACACCTGTTGGGAGCGCTGCAGTCCCCTAGAGAGGCAGCAGGCCCAGCCCTGTCTGGGTCAGAGCCTTCCTGTGCCAGGTTCCTAGTGGGGTGATGGTAGAAACCAGCCCCAGGCCTCCCCTTCCACTTCTCTCCTGCAGCACCGTTTGCCTCCCAGGGGCATGCAGATGTGGCAGCCCATACAGGGGAGCAGTTGTGAAAAATTCACTTCCCTTAAGCCCTCCTTGCAAAAAATATGCTTTTCCTGTGGGGATCCAGGGAAGCTATCTTGGCATAGTAGGCAAGAATGAGCAGCATCTTGCAAGAAATCCTCTCTTCGCAAATGGGAGCACCTGCCTGGTCAGCCAGCAGCAAGAACTCCCCGGCCCTTGACCTCTCTTGAGGAAGTCGCAACTTCATTGGCTGGGACTCCTTTTTACATTTGAGCATGTGCACACACACATACGTGTGTGTGTTGTGTGTGTGTTGGAGTGGCGGAGGTAACTTTCTCTGTAAGAAAGGGAGAAGTCATTCTAAATTTATAATAATAATTGTTGGCACTTAGGGAGCACTCACTATGCCCAAGGTGCTGTATGATTACTTTACATATGTTAGCTCACTTCCGTCTCATAAAAACCCTATGATGTAGGTATTGCTAACCCAGGTTACAGAGGAGGGACTGAGGCACAGGAAGATTCAGGAACTTGCCAATGGGCCAGCCTGCCTCTGGAGTCTGCCCCCTAATCACTGTGCTATCTGAATGCAGATTGTGGATGAGTGCCTGGGCATTTCCCCGCAAGTGAATGGCTCATGTGAGTCTAATTCCCTTTATCTACTCATCCCAGCACTCAAGATGATGTAAGAAGTTGCTGAGTGTGGGTGAATCCCCAAGGAGGAAAGGGATATATATATATGTATATATATATATATATGTATATGTATATATTTGTTCAGCTGTTCACATTTTTATTGAGCAACTGCAATGTGCCAGCTACAGTCTCTGGGCCCATGGAGTAAAACAAATCAACTAAGAAATTTAAAAATTACAAGTTGTGATCAGTCCCACCAAGGTAGCAAAGGGGACCATGACGGGGAATTACTGGACCGGAAGGAGAGGCAACATTAGAGAAGGGGGTCAAGGAAGTTGTCTCTTAGGAAGTGATATTAAAGCAGGGTTCTAGAGTTACCCATGCTGTGAGGAGCAGGGGGAACGGATGCTGAAGGCGGCACAGCTGTTGGATGAGATGGCGTTTCCTCTAAGAGGGCAACGGCTCTGCGGTTAGGCGCTACAATGAACAATTAACAAAAGTCCTGGAGTTTCTCTGTAGTTACTAGCAATAGCAAAAACATCCAAGACAAGAAGGGACACGCAAGCTCTTTCTCAGAGGACAGAATGCGGAATCAGAAGGCCTATGCCGTGCTCCCCAGGGACACGAGAAGGGAGAGTGGGCAGTGGCAGTGGAAGACTCTAGGTCCTGAGGGAGAAGAGGACATTGGAGCATGCACAGAAGGAAACCAGTAAGAGGCTGTCAGCCAGGAGGGTGCCACCCACTGCACAGACATCCTCTGAGCACCCAGTGTGTTCAGGGTCTGGAGATTCCACTTTGATGAGCGGGGAAGGCTTCATGGCAGATGTGACATTTGATGTGAGCCAAGAAGGCTGAGTAGAACTTCTGCAGGCGGAGGAGAGGTCAGAGGCTTTCCCGAAGGAGCCCCGTGGAACACAATGCTGCCTCCTGGAGCCAGGGAGATGGTCTAATGTGGCTTCAGCGCAGGAGTGGGGAGGGTGGGAGGTGAGGACGATGGGAGGTGAGGAGGGTGGGAGGTGAGGCTGCAGGCTGGTTGTCAAGGGCTTCCTGAAGGAAGAACAGAGGGTCGGGAGAAGTTGCGGGGGGGAGGTGATATCTGGAGAAGGAGTTTTCCCCCAGCAGGGCCCTGAGTCACCCCACCCCCCACAAATGAGTTCCATGACTGGGGAGGGGTCTTAATGCCTCTCTTGACCCCGAGTCTAGGGCACAAGTCTTTGCAGCCCACTCCTCACAGCCTGCCTTGCGACCACCTCACTATGCAACTAGGAGAGAATCAGTCACATCGGATATAAAGGGTAATAAAAACGAAATCCCTGTGCAGTCACTGAAATTAGCTGGGGTATGATTGAAATGCCAAGGCAGGTCTTGTTATTTTTATGAAGCTGTGAATAATATAAGTATCCAATTGATAAAATGTTATTAAAGCTGACAGCCCTTAAGTGATCTAAGTGGTAAATATTGAAATGAGGTCTCTGCAACAGGGGGCCCAGGGGGGCCTGCGGCAGTAATAAGCATTGAACAATGATTCCGCAGGCGCTGGGGGAGGGGGGCGCCTTAGAGCTTGGGAGGAGCGAGAGCGCTCTTCCTCTTCAATAATTAAACCGGGATTCCCGGGATGGGTCGCAGCTCCTTGTAGTGGTTTGTTACTGTCCAGAGGAACCGGCTTTAGGCCAGACCTCAGCAGGGCCATCCCTCCCCCATCTGGGGGTGAGGTGGGGGGCGGGAGGAGGCTGGGGGAGTAGAGCGGCTGGCTCGGCTCCCAGCTCCCCGGCCCAATCCCCAAGGAGCCTGCTCTGAAGAAGCAGCATATATCAGCTGTCATTTATCACATAACAGACTGGTGCAGCCTGAGGGCAGCTGAGAGTTGATGAGCTGTGGGGCTGCCACGTGGGTTAGAGATTTTATTAGCACTGCTTTGGAAAAAAAAAAAAAAAAAGAAACCACCTTGGAGAGAAATTTAAAATGCTGTGTCTTCCTTGACACATCAGATGGCTCAAGATGTGGCAGGGAGCATCTTTCTTTGCCCTAGTGTTGGACAAGGAGTCAGAGGCTCTCTAAAACCTGCTGTTTTTACTCCATCCCAGATGAAGTCTGGCTGTGCTGGGGTAACCTGGGCCTCCCCAGATTTTGCCAGGGAAGCCGTAAGCCTTTTCTCACCCACTTTTAGGGCTTTGGGACTAGGCTGCTTCCTTGGTGGCAAGTGGCTTGCCCAGCGCTGTCCATTCCCCTCCTCCCTGCGGGGCCATCGGGTCGCCGGGGAGGCAGGCGGGCGGGGAGGGTGCTGCAGACCTGCGGGCTGGCAAGGGCCCCTTCTGCTGCAGAGTTCATTCCAGCAGAAGGTGATGACTGAAGAGATGCCAGGAGGCCACATCCTGCTTACTCGGTGTTTGCGGCGGGAATTGTGAAGAAGTCCAGGTTGGGGAACATCCTACAGCTGGGGAGCTGAGGGGCTCTTTCCGGAGGAGGAACACCTTAGGCTGCGCTGCGAAAGACGGAGAGGGCAGAGGCAGGCAGGTGGAGCGTGGCTGGGGGTTGCTCCCCAGCGGTGACCCCTACAATGACAGAAGGGACTGAGTTACAGACTTTGGTCCAGGCCCAGCTGTGCCAGGTGCTTGTCAGGGCCTGGCTGGGAGCTGAGCAGGGCAGGGAGGGAAGCAGGGGTAAGGGGTCTGGCTCCCTGGTTCTAGGAGCCCTGCTGGGGTGGTGGCAGGGCCTGGGTGGCAAGGGTTGGAGGCAGTTAGGGAGATCTTGCTTCAATCTATCCTTTATAAGTTCCAGACATTTTCACGCCAGGAGCCCAGAGCCTTTCCATGGAGACCTGTGCTCATTTGGCCCAGCACCAAGGCCGGTTCTGAACTGTCTTTGGGGCAGCCCCACCTGCCCTCTCTTTAATATCTGCCCTAAAGACACAGCAAGGACCGACCAACCCATTCATTGAAATCCTCCAGGCTCCTAGGTAAAAAGTGAGATATACAGTCATTATTTACATGGTGATTTCACTTAAAAAGTTGTATGCTTTTTCAGAATCCATGTTATAGATGGGGAAACTGAGGCTCAGAGAAGGTAAGTGATGTGCCCAAGCAGTACAGCACCATAAAGTCCTGGTTCTAAAAAACCAAAACTGCTGACTTGCAGCCCAGGGAAGAAAAGATTTTTAAAACTTGAACCTCTTCTCCCAAGGCCCGGCTTTGCCATTCATTTCCAACAACTCCTGTTTTGTAGCCTCTTCACAGCATCCCCTGAACCCCAGTGCCCCTCCCCGCCCCACCCCAGCTGCTCTACGTGGCTGGCTGCTCCAGAAGGGACCCGGTAGTCTGCAGCAAGCGCTCGTTCTGCTGGGACTCCCGCGCCAGGCCCGCCTCGCCCCAATCTCCCGGTTCTCAGCGCGCTGTGCACAGCTCTCCTTCCCAACTTCCTTCAAGATAGAGATGGTCCGTTCCTTGGCCTCTGGCCCTTCCAACTCTAGGCAATGAGGTAGCAGTGTTCATTGTAATCAGCAGTAGCAACACGTCCTTACATCGGCCATGGCGTTGTTTAAAGGGTCTTTTGTCACTTGGGCCTCAGTACAACTTGTGAGTGAGCGGGCAGCTTTCCCCATGTTGCATTTGGGGAAACTGAAGTTTAGAGAACTTATTCAAACTTAAACTAGCTCCCCAAACTCTGCTGCTGGCCAAGTACTGCTGATGGCAGATGCTGCTGGGGGAAAGGGCGGTCGGGAGGGCTTGTGGAATGGGCACCTGGCCTCAGAAAACAAGATTCTGGCTGGGATGGATGAGCGTGGTGGTGGGGCTGACCGAATGGGGTGGGGCTGGTCTTACCAGTCATTTTTGACGTCTGAGAGGAAAGATAGTGGGCACTTTTTAGGAACAGATGTGAGAGCTCTTGGGGAAGGTGGTAACCTTGAGTCTAGCTGATGGAAAGGGAGCAGTTGACAAATGCACTGAATGCTATTTAAACTTTAGAAAGTTTCAGAGAGCCCACATGTGTGTCTCAGCGCCTCTTTGGGCTTCTGTAAACAGCAAACCCACTGAGTGTCAGGCTTGTTTTCAGCTCTGCCCTGCACACTGGGAGTACTGGATGAAGCAAACCTTTTATTTAGTTCCTGGCTGGTCATTAAATTTTCCTCTGCATTGGTTTGTGATCGGGCTGGGGAACCAGGGGTAATGAGCGTTGTGAATGGCTGTAGCTATTTGCTGGAATATTACAACTTAATTTTGCCTCTCAAATTGCAAAATGGGGATCTCGAGTCAATGGAAAGTTTGACTCAGGTTTGGGGCTTCAGGTTGGAGATTTCGTTTTTCCCCAGAGGGCTTTGCTCTCTGTCTCAAACACGTGAAAGTCCCATTTCCACGTTTTTTTCAGAGTGACATACTGTGGGAAAAACTGAAAGTTATGAAGTAAAGAAAATACCACTTGGCAATAACAAGCAAAGGAACCCAATGCCTTCCACAAGACTGGTTTCTTTGCAAACCAGTGCTTATTTCTGCAACAGAAAGTCCTGGATTCCTTCTTCAACACAAATGCCAGAATGCTGCTGTGGCTCTCAGCATTTTTATAAAGGGCTGTCAGCTTACAGGAAAGGCCCAGTAGACAGTGTCCCCTGTGCTGGGGCAGTGGGGCATTTCCCTGGGGCCTGGGATGGTGGCGGCAACATCTTGGCCTGCTCCTTCCCCTTGTGAGGAGTCCATCTTGTTCCTTGTTCTAGAAGCAAGTGAAAGAGAAGTTGCCGCTCCGAGGCCCGAGCTTCCCTGGTGCTCCTTCTCTGAGCTCTGATGCAGCAAGTTCCGGTAGCTGTTGCTGCCTTCCCTTACCTCCTGGATCGTCCACAGTTTTACTACGATGCTTCAAGGTTTTTTCCTTTATCCTAATCTGCATTAAGTGACTACTTCCAACTTGAGGAGTGATATCTCTTCAATTTTGGAAAATTCCCAGCATCATCTCTTTTTCATGTTGCTTCTTTGTTATTCCTTCTATTCTTTTTTTCTGGAGTTTCTGTTGAGTATATGTCCAAGCCTCTCAATTTATCCTCCAGGTCTCTTAAACTGCATATATAAAATGTCCTTTTCCCTCTCTGATGCATTTTGAGTACTTATCTTGGTATTATCTTCCAATTTATTATTTCTCTCTCTTCTAAACTTAATCTCAGTGCGGAGTTTTTTCCTCTATCAGTTTGTTGTATTTAGCTATATTTTTATTTCCAAAATTTTAATTTGGTTTTATTTATCTCTCTCTTCTTTCTTTCTTTTCTGTTTCATAATTACAAAAAATGTTATTTTTTCCTTTACTTCTTTTACCTCCTTTACCTGAACGTATTTATTCTAAATCTATTTTCAGATTTCTCAATTATTTTAATTTCATTTGGAGTAAAGTCATTTCCAATTGTGGATGTTTCAGGCTGTTTTTCTGAGGATCAGTTTTCCTCAGGCATTTTGGAATTTTTGTTTGCAAGCTCATTTTGAATGGAGATTTGCTCTCTGTCTTTCTCCTTCTTCCCACTTACTCATCTGTTTAGAGGTTTTGTAGTTTCATACCATTGTGGTCTGGCTCTCCAGGCCTGAGGTCATCCTGCCCCTGCAGGTAAATCAGAGCTTTGAATGGCAGTCCAGGCTTTTTACTGCCTCATTTCACAGGCAGGGAAACCCCATTCCAACCTATGGCTTCTGACTGTGAGTCTGAGTCCAGCAAATTGCCACTTGTGAGGCCCTTTTGGCCCCATTATCTTTTGCAAGAACTGAGCTGCCTCCTGTTTGCTAGCTTGTCTTTCTATTTGGTTTCAGGTCTTCAAAAGAAGTTGATCTGGTTTTTTCACTGGGACTGTGTCTTGGTAATTTCCTCTCCTTATATATTATCTAATGTTGCTATGTTTAGACATGCAGGAAGGCCTCCAAGCATGAACTAACAATACGGTTTTGATGGGAAGTTCTGGGCATAGTCTTGAACATTTTTGAGATGATATAGAAGAAAGAAGGACTCACGATCCCCCCTTGGGGGAGCTTCTGGGACAAGGCATTTGCCAAAAAGAACTGGAAAATGTCAGCAAGTGCTAGGTTTGAAGAATAGAAGAGAGGAGGCACACAGCTAAAAAGAGAAGCAGGACTCATAGAAACTTCATAGTTGAAAGGGGCATTCAGAATGACCAAGTCTTACCTTCTGCTGCCCCTCTCCACCCTGTCACTCCCATGCCGTGATTCCATCATAACAGCTCACCAAGGGACTGTTTACAGTATGTCTGAACACCTCCCATGTTGAGAAACCCACCACCCACCAAAGCAGCCTTTTGCATCTGCAAAGCTCTTTCCTTTACAACCAAAAACCTGTCTCCCTTTAGCTTTTACCTAGGGTCTTCAGCCCACCACTTGGAACCACGCAGAAGAGTTCAATCATCCTTCCATCTGGCATATGCAAATGCTCAAGAATTGCTCTCTACGATGATTATTTCTGAGCACCAACACAGCCGAGCTCCAGCATACAACTGGCCCCCTAGTTTCACGGCTCACCCCCAGGTACTGTATGGTTTGGCTGGCGGGTTCTGCTGCCTGTGTTTTCCTGTTACGTTTCTCAGAACAGAAAAGGCACCCACTGCTGCAGTCCCTTCTGCTGGCCCCGTGGTGTGTGCTCCTTCATCACAGAGCACACACTACATCACCAAATTGCAGTCAGAAAATTTTGAGTATTTGGTGTCAGCAGTCCCAGGTTTAAATCCTGGTTTGTGCCATCACTTGTCACATGAGCTAGGTATGTCTTGCATACCTGATTCTATTTCCTTTTGGAGCCTTAAAGCCTAAAGCCACAGGCAGAGGCAACTCAGCCTTCATCTCCCTCAACCAGTGCAGGTGGGAGATCCTGGAGCTTCAGTCAGGGGCTGCCAAGTCTTTGGGAGCATATAGAGCTCAGAGTTCAGGGCAGGGACTGAGAGGAGATGGCCTGATACCATATTCGGTATTCAAGCAACAGTGTCCCCCATACCCCAAGTTCCAGTCTCAGGGTTGAGCTGGGTTGGGGCTGGCATGGGGAACCATTTCCTGGAGTGAGTCCAGATTTGAAGCTGAGTCATCTGGGTTCTCCCAGACCAGCCCTTTGCTCCAGAAAAGGAGTCCTGAGCTCCAGGCCATCAGCCAACCAAGAAGGGTTATATGTGGCTTTGGGATCTAGGCTCCCAATGGACTTTAAGTCACCAAATTGTAGTCAGCAAATTTTGAGAATTTGGAGTCAGCAGTCCTAGGTTTAAATCCTGGTTTGTGCCATCACTTGTCACATGAACTAGGTATGTCTTGCGTACCTGATTCTATTTCCTTTTGGAGCCTTAATTTCCTTATCTGTAAAATGAGCTAATAACAACACGTGCCATTCTTTTCTTGCCTTTGTAAAGTGCTGAGCACAGTACAAGGCACATCCATGATAGATGCTCCTTCTTCTTTTCCCTTGGTTCACTTCAGTTTCTCCATGTATTGGTGATGATTCTGCCTCTTCACACAGAGTTCTCAGGGTCAGGTCAGATAATCAAGAAATCACAAAGCAATATACAATGTCTGTCACGATTCCTATTCAGAGAGGAACAAACGAAGTGGTTTTGGCCCCGACAAGGGATATCAGCCAGCTTATCTTTCCACTTCATTGCAGAGCCAAAATGCATTGGCCATCCACCTTACTTTAGAGGCTAGTCAGGAAAATATCCCCAGACAGCATCAGGGCATTGTGGAGGCAGGAGAGGCAGCTTTGGCACTTCTCCAAGTGGACAGATTTGGTTGTGAGTTATTTTTTTTATTTTTTTTTTTTTTACATTTTTTTATTTTATTATTTTTTGTTTGTTTGTTTGTTTTTTACATGGGCTGGGGCCGGGAATCGAACCGAGGTCCTCCGGCATGGCAGGCAAGCACTCTTGCCCGCTGAGCCACCGCGGCCCGCCCTGGTTGTGAGTTATTTTATTCATATGTTTATTGAGGGCATATTTACAGAGGGCCTCTCTGTGAGGTGATATCTTATGTGAACATTGTGGCAAAGTTTTTAAATATTAAGAAAATAAACTCATCCCAGAAATCACCGCATGGGTAAGTCTTGAAGTCCCATGAGTCTGGTCATCTAGGGAAATGACATTTCTTCTTTAATCCTTGAGTTTTTGGAAGAAAGAAGGAAGGAAGAAAGGAGAGAGGGAGGGTAGGAGGGAGGGAAGAAGGAAATGGACATTTTAGACGGTCTGAAAGAAATTCTTCTAGAACTGATGGTTTCTCACAGAGCTATACTGTGACCTGTTGTCAGGGCCAATAAATTTTCAAAGCCAGCACTGGGTGTAGGTATCAGGAGAACTCAGGGTGCCTGTGGATGGCAGGGGCTTTGAGAACAGTGGGTGTGGGGACAGCAAGTCTTCCGAGGGCTCTTGCAATGGGAGTGCTTCATTCAGAGCTGCCGGTCTGTGATTCTCTACAGGCAAACGTGCTGCCATTTCTCCAGGGCTGTAGGCTCTGGGGCTGCTTATTGCATTTGCACATTCACAGGCAAATGTGTGTGTTTTATAAACGAAGCCATCAGTTGCACAGTTGATAGGCAGTGACTGATTTTCCAACCCAGCTGCTGCAGCTGTGCCGCAGATGCTCCTCATCTGAAGTCAGAGGGCTGGTGTTGTAAAGCATGGAGAAGACCCTAATTGGAGTGATCACTGAGAAATCGGCCATTGCAATGGCTAAGTCATTAATTTCGGGCTTTACATGGGGTGCAAAACTACATGTTCTCTTTTGGTAATTGCCATTCCCAACCGGACTGGTGCCATTTTGAAACTTACAGTGACACAGATGGGATCAAGTTGAAGGCTATTCTTGCAACTATTGAATCAAACTCAGTTTTTAAAATGTTTTATTTTAAAGTTCAAAATTAGTATGTGTTCATTTTAACAGTCTTAAAACATAGAAAGGTACAATGAAGAAAATAAAAGTCAACCACATTCTCACCATCTATAAATAATGACGGTGTATTTTATTATTGTTATTTTATTTTATTTGAGTGCAAAACACACACACACACTTTTTCAAAGTTGGGATCATACTTTATAATTTTGTAGCATGCATTTTAATCTTTACATTATAATTGGGAATGCAATATATGCCTTTAAGTTAAGAATAACGTTGCTGAACCAGTGAGTGATGTAAGCTTGATTGCAACTGGAGAAAAAATTGTTTTAATATCAGGGTGGGGCAGGTATAAGACCATGGCAGAAACATAGGAGACCTGGCTTAAAGAACTACCCCCCGCCATAGTATTAACTTATACGAGGTGCCTAATCTGTAAACAGTGAAATAAATACCAGCCTTGCTTGTTTCAAGGGGGCTGTGAAGTGCCGCTGGGCTCCTAAGACATAAGCACAATGGAGTCAAGCACAAAATAAGAACAAAATCTTGTCATTATTATTTAAGGAAAACTTTCCAAATATGCCAATGCACCCATTTGTACAAAGTCTGATTAACTGTAAATGACACTATCTCATTAGAGCAGAGAGAGTGGTCAGCACAGGATCAGCCTTTCCTCTGTGTTTTCACTGCAGAGGCCCCACAGAATAATAGCACCTTTCCTGCTTTAGGCAGAGGTTGGACTGGGTGCTCGCTGGCGGGCTCTTCAAGCTCTTAACATCTGCCTTTTGATAGCCTTGAATTTTAAACACTCTGACGGAGAACTTTTTGCTTTCTACCAGATTCCTCTATACCTGGTCCACACAGGAGTGATTTTCTGGTGTGTTCTCTTACATATTTTGCACTGTGGGTGGGACACACCAGTTCAAAGCCCTAAGTTCCCTTGAGGCTTACAGGAATGGGTGCCAACTCTATTCAGATAGGTGTCTCCTCTGTCAGAGATGCTGCCCTCCATGGCATGGGGTTCAAAGGGCCCCTTCAACTTGGGGGCCTGGGTAAGGCAATGGAATGGCCCCCCTGGCAGCTGACCCCTCCTGCCCAGGAGGCCTCCAAGGCCAATGAGTGCATCCAACACCCAGGCAAGGACTGGACCCCCTTCTGACCTGCATAGGACCCCTATGACCTAACTGTGGCCAAAACTTTAATGTAGCAATTCGCAAAGAGACAAATTCATCTTTAGAGCTATCTGAGTTCTTAATTTTTTTTTTTAAGCAAGAAGAAAAATAAATTTAATGGCAAAGATGTGGGATAGAAAAGACAATGCTGAGCACAGAATTTGCAAGGCTATGTAAATTTTTTTTAACTTTTTTTACTGTGTATGTACAACACATACACAAAGCAAAGAAATAAAAAAGCAATAGTTTTCAAAGCACTCTTCAACAAGTGGTTAAAGGACAGATTCCAGAGTTTGTCATGGGCTATCATACAATCCTCTCATGTTTTTCCTTCTAGCTGCTCCAGAATATAGGAGGCTAGAAGGGTTAAATCCTTTTTTATCACCACAATCGACTTTTTTTTTCCTTCTTTTCCTGTGAAAATTAACATATAAAAAAAGCTATAAATTTCAAAGAACAGCACCACAATTAGTTGTAGAGGATATTTTAGACTTTGACATGGATTACAATTTCCAATTTTAGGTTGTTGCTTCTAGCTACTCTAAAATGCTGGAGGCTAAAAGAGATATCAATTTAGTGGTTCAGCATTCATATTTATTTGTTAAGTCCTATCTTCTATGTATAATTCCACCATGACCTTTGATCTTTCCATGCCTCTCTTTAGAGTTTTTTGGCCTATGGCAATTCTAAATTTTTGATATTGGAAGGGTCTGTCACTAATATGGAGTAGGGAGATGAAACTATACAATGTTCTGGAGAGGCTGGGCTAGGTTTCAGAACTTACCTGGTCCAGGGACCCATTTGGAGGTTGTAGGTTTCTGGAAAGTTACTCTAGTGCCTGGAACCCTTGTGGAATCTTATATATTGCCCTAGGTGTTCTTTAGGATTGACTGGAAGGGTCCTGGTAGGTTATGACAGGTAGCAAGGTCTACCTGAAGCTTGTGTAAGAGCAACTTCCAGAGTAGCCTCTCAACTCTATTTGAACTCTCTCTGCCACTCATACTTTATTAATTACACTTCTTTTCCCCCTTTTGGTCAGGATGGAATTGTTGATCCCACAGTGCCAGGTCTGGATTCATCCCTGGGGGTCATCTCCCATGTTGCCAGGTAGACTTTCACCCCTGGATGTCATGTCCTACGTAGAGAGAGGGCAATGATTTCACTTGCAGAGTTAGGCTTAGAGAGAGTGAGGCCACAACTGAGCAAGAGCAGCAGTCCTTCAGAAGTAACTCTTAGGCATGCCTATAGGTAGTCTAAACTTCTCCACTACCCACACAAGCTTCACAAAAGTAAGCCTCATGATCAAGGGCATGGCCTATTGATATGGGTATCCCTGAAGTTTGACACAGTATCCGGGGATTCCCTAATGGTAAAGTTTAATTGAGTTCTTAAATTTTTTTATTTCAGGAAAGGTAGTAAAACTCACAGGAGCTTCCTCTTGAGTTGACAGGGTTTGGCACCTGTACCTCTCTAAACAGGCTTGACATTTGTTTGACAAGATCCTCAGAACAACTAGTGCAGGCTTCCCTAGCCCACCTTTTGCCCAAGCAATGATGTTTTTAAAAAGTTTCTCAGATGATTCAAAAGCGCTACCAAGGATAAG